>NC_047087.1:308250381-308874131 GCF_902459505.1 Geotrypetes seraphini
TTCCATGCATAGGCCAAATAGCAACCTGGAGAGGAAAGAAAAGAAGAGAAGAGATTAGAAATGGAGGGAAGAGCCCCTCCAAAAGCATAGAAAGAAACAGACATCCGTGATAAAATGATATTATAAATTCAGGACAGGGCGAGCATCCCAAATCCAGAATAGAAATAAGGCAACAAATTGCACGATGTAATAGGCTGGAGATATATACATTAGAAATGTCAACAGTTATAGAGAAAAATGCTTTATGGGACCCCAGATTTTGGATATAGTAATCTGACTGTTGGAGAATCCGGCTGCTTTTGATTCATAGGAATGTATTAAGAGTACTGTATTCCACCAAAAGGTAATATTAAGAGAATCCGCAGATTTCCAATTATGTAAAATAATCTGAATTGTAATAGCAATTAATATAGTAAGGAGGGATTTTTGAGACGGGGAAAGAGTATCATCAATGGCTAAGGCTCGAAAAAGGAAAATGTCCAACGAGAAGACCGAACGGATCAGCAAAATCAATTGGATGGTATGCCAGATTTTGGACCAGAAAGTGGAAATAATGGGACAAGCATAAATCATATGGCGAAGATCCCCTATGTCTGATAGACAATGCCAACATAGGTTAGAATCACGTAAACCAGCACAAAATAGTTTATAAGGGGTCCAGAAGGCTTTATACGACAAGAAATATAAGGACTGAGACAAACTAGAAGAAGCAGTAGGACGAATAATTTTATTTAAAAAATGGTCCCAGTCCTTATCTGTACCATTCCACGAGGACTCCGTAGACCAGATATCCGTAGATCTCTTAGATCTAGGGAATTGGTGAGATCTTAGTTCCTTATAAAAATAGGACATGGAGTGACCTAAGAATACACTCAGCTGAGAAAGTAGTAAAAATGTAGATGTGTGAGAGTACTTAAAGATAGAGGGAGAGCATTTCTTCAAGCAATGGGAGAGTTGGAGCCAATGGAAGCATTCAGTTGGAGGAAGGGTGAATTTATCCATAATTTGAGAAAATGATAAGAAGGAGTCAGTGTCTGAAACATGACTAATTGTCCAGATACCTCTATCCATCCATTGGCGCCAATTGAGATGACAATTGTCAATCAAAACATTGGAATTATACCATAGAGGAGAAGAAGTGTGCTATCAATTCTGATGGGATATAGAATCAAAAAGGTTAATGGCATGAAGAGTAGTACGAATGGTATCGGAAGTATTGAATAGTAAGTGGGCAGAAGCATAAGGTAGGCAAGAAAGCGGAATAGGACAGACTATATGGCTTTCTATATTTAACCAAGCAGCGTGTCGATTAACCGAGTTAGAAGCATGTTTCCAGAAAAAGCTGTATCTAAGAAAAGCAGTGATATGATAAAGGAAGAAATCGGGAAAGCTCATCCCTCCATCAGCTTTAGCCGATTTGAGATTATTAAGGGCAATACGCAGGGGTTGTTTACACCAAAGATATTCAGATAGTTTCTGTTCTATAGATTTATAGAAGACTCTCGGCGCCAGCTTGGGAAGCATAGAGAGCTAATAATTCACAATAGGGGTAATTGTCATCTTAATGGCCTCTAAACGCCCCCACCAGGATAAAGAGAGGGGAGACCAGCGTCTCAAAAAAAGAATCCACTTTGGTAGTTAGAGCATCAAGGTTAAGCGACATCATAGTATTTCTATCATGATGAAAAAGGGTCCCAAGATATTCTAGAGAAGAAGAGGTTTTAGAGAAGAAGAGGCCCAGCGGAAGGAGGTGGAACCACAGTCGGAGATGGATGTGTTATCATTCAATGGCATAATTTCTGATTTATCCCATTTAATACGATAACCAGAATAAGATGAAAATTCAGAGACACCTGGAGTAGAGAAGGGATAGAAAAAGCAGGGTCAGAGAGAAATATGAGAAGATTGTCAGCATACGCCAGGGTTTTAACTTGTAATGGACCTATTGGAATACCAATGATGGCCTTATGTTGACGAATAGTTATAAGAAGAGATTCGAGAGCTAAATTAAAGAGAAGGGGGGACAGAGGACAACCCTGACGAGTTCCTCTATGGAGAAAGATAAGCGCAGAAAGGGAATCATTAATACGTAATCTTGAAAAAGGTTTGGTATACAATAAATTGACCCATTGTACAAAGGCAGATCCACATCCGAACCAATGGAGAGTAGAAAGCAAATGGTTCCATTCCACCATATCAAAAGCCTTTTCTGCATCGAGAGAGATAGCTACCATCGGAGAAGAGGAAGATTGTGCAATATCAATTATGGCATTAAAGGTGCAAGCATTATCTCCAATAAAACGGTTCTTCATAAAACCAACTTGATCCGGATGTATGAGAGAGCCTAATATTTTATCTAATCTAGAGGAGAGAATTTTAGCTAAAATTTTGCAGTCTGTGTTGAGGAGAGAAATGGGTCTATAGTTTGCTACCTTAGTATCATCTCTGCCAGGTTTGGGTAACAACAATATGTGCCTCCGTAAATGATCCTTGGTCATTAGGATAAGAAAAAAGATAATCATACAAGGATTTTAAAAGGGTCGCAAGTTCTGTAGAGAATATTTTATAAAATTCAATAGGCCCGGGAGATTTATGAGAGGACAGAGAATGGATTGCCATCATGATTTCGGATTCCGTGATGGGAGCACCAAGTGCATCTGTTTGGGAGGGTGATAGAGAAGGATGTGGAAGATCCCCAAATCGCTCAGGGAGAGAAAGAAAAGAGGAGGATGAGGATGAAGCATAAAGTTTCTCATAAAAGGCAGATATAGATGCATCATCTATGACAGTAGCACCATCATCCCGAACAATGGCCGCTATTCTAGAGCGTTGTTTACGATTAGCTAGATATCGGGCCGGAACCGACCTGATTTATTGGCAAACATATAAGTAACAGATTTGGAGAGTAAAAAGTCCTTTTAAACTTTGCTTTTTACTTTTTTAATTTAATTTATTTTAATTTAATTGTTCAACTATACATAAGCTTAGTGGTCGGAGTGCAGGGATATGAAGCCAACATGTTTCACCTATTATGCTTTTCTCAAGGCAGTAATAATCCCTTCCTGCTTATAGCAACTATTTAAGATCACAGCTATAAGTAGGAAGGGATTATTACTGCCTTGAGAAAAGCATAATAGGTGAAACATGTTGGCTTAATATCCCTGCACTCCGACCACTAAGCTTATGTATAGTTGAACAATTAAATTTAAAAATGGTCCGATGAAGAAATGGCACTTAAAGTAGAGGTCTGCATGGGAACGGGGATCATGGGAATCCCGCGGGACTCTCCCGGAAATCCCCTCTAACCCATGGGACTCCCACAGGGACCCCCCTCTGGCCCATGGGACTCCCACGGGTAACACCCTGTAGCCAATGGGACTCCCACGGGGATGGAAGGCTTTGGAAGCAGGGTTCATCCATATAATATAAAGGACATGTCAGCCTTAGTAAAAGAGGGGATTTATAAGTTAATTACCTGAACAGAAAACAAAAAAAGGTTCCACCAAAGAGATTCCACAAGGAAAACAGCAGCGCAAACACAAAAGAAACTGTGGAATTGATGATCCTCTCAGAAGTAATTGCTGCTTTTTTATGGGGATGGGCGGGGATTGAAGTAATTCCTTGCAGGGATGGAGAGGATCCTGACGGGGATGGAGAGGATCCTGGCGGGGACGGGTGGGGACGGAGAGGATCCTGGTGGGGACGGAGAGGATCCTGACGGGGAAGGGTGCGATTTCTGTCCCCGTGCAACTCTCTAACTTAAAGCCATGGACTATGAAAGTAATGAGTCCCTGGCGGTGTCACTGAGGACTGTTAGTGATTGGTATTGAGAGACATAAAAGACACTGTTTTAATTTATAAACAGTTGTAGATTATAATAGCACATACATACTCTAATAATGATATTACATAACAACAAAATATCATAAAATCATCACTCTTCAACATACTTACAGAAGCAGAGCAGAGGGGGCAACTTAGTGGTTAGTGGCATGGACTTTGATCCAAGGCGCCCATGCTCACATCTGCTACAACCCGGTCATTTTAAACGGTGAGCCCTCCAGAGACTTACTGTCCCCAGTGGCGTAGTAAGATGAGGAGGTATCCAGGGTGGTGGCAACCCCTGCTCCCTCCTCTCCATACCCCCACTCCTTCCACGCCCCCTGCACAGATGGCCCCAATGAGAAGGCCGCGAAGCAGCCTGTGAGTGCTGCTGGCCTGACACTCCTCTGCAGCAAGGTGTTTATTGTCGTGGTTGGCGGGGATCAGTTGGGAAGGAAGGATGAAGGGTCATCAGCGGTTCGGCTGTGCGGCGGGTGCTCAAGGGTTCTGCTGCATGAGGGATGGGAGGGAGGGAAGGATGGAAGCTGGGCAAAAGGTTCTGCTGCACAAGGGATGGGAGGGAGGGAAGGATAGAAGCTGGGCAAAGGATTCTGCTGCACAGGGGGATGGGAGGTAGGGAAGGATGGAAGCTGGGCAAGGGTTCTGCTGCATGAGGGATGGGAGGGAGGGAAGGATGGAAGCTGGGCAAAAGGTTCTGCTGCACGAGGGATGGGAGGGAGGGAAGGATGGAAGCTGGGCAAAAGGTTCTGCTGTACGAGGGATGGGAGGGAGGGAAGGATAGAAGCTGGGCAAAGGGTTCTGCTGCATAGGGGGATGGGAGGTTGGGAAGGATGGAAGCTGGGCAAGGGTTCTGCTGCATGAGGGATGGGAGGGAGGGAAGGATGGAAGCTGGGCAAAAGGTTCTGCTGCACGAGGGATAGAAACATAGAAACATAGAAAGATGACGGCAGAAAAGGGCTACAGCCCACCAAGTCTGCCCACTCTTCTGTCCCACCCCATCGAGTCCGAGTACTAATGACCCAGTTCCTTAGCTCGACCCCCGTAGGGATCCTACGTGGATGTCCCATTTATTTTTAAAGTCGAGTACACTGGTGGCTTCGACCACTTGCACCGGAAGTTTGTTCCAGTGATCTACTACCCTTTCTGTAAAGAAATACTTCCTGGTGTCACCATTAAATTTCCCTCCTCTGAGTTTGAACGGGTGTCTCCTTGTGATCGAGGATCCCTTGGGGCAGAAAATATCGCTTTCCGCCTCGACACGACCTGTGATGTACTTAAACGTCTCAATCATGTCTCCCCTTTCTCTACGCTCCTCAAGAGTGTAGAGCTGCAGTTTGTTCAGTCTTTCCTCGTATGGGAGACTCCTGAGTCCGGAGACCATTCTAGTGGCCATTCGCTGGACCGACTCAGCTCGAAGCACGTCTTTTTGGTAGTGTGGTCTCCAAAATTGCACACAGTATTCCAGGTGAGGTCTCACCATGGTTCTGTAGAGCGGCATTATGACTTCAGGTTGACGGCTGATAAAGCCTCTATTGATACATCCCAACATTTGCCTTGCCTTGGATGAGGCCTGCTCCACTTGTTTGGCAGCCTTCATGTCTGAACTGACGATCACACCCAAGTCCCGTTCTTCTGAAGTCTTAGCTAGTGTTTCTCCATTCAAGGTGTAAGTTTTGCATGGATTTCCGCTGCCGAGATGCATGACCTTACATTTCTTAGCGTTGAAGCCCAGCTGCCATGTCGAGGACCAGTTTTCCAACGTGATCAGATCCTGCGTCATACTATCCTTAAGATTGTTTTCACTTACTATATTACACAGTTTGGCGTCGTCGGCGAACAGTGTTACTTTACCCCGAAGCCCTTGGGTCAAGTCTCTTATGAATATGTTGAAAAGAGATGGTCCCAGGACCGAGCCCTGCGGCACTCCGCTAGTTACCTCCGATGTCTCAGAGAGGGTGCCGTTGACCACCACTCTCTGAAGTCTTCCACTCAGCCAATCATTGACCCATGCAGTTAGCTTCTCGCCAAGACCCATCGACTTCATCTTGTTTAATAGTCTGCGGTGTGGGACACTGTCAAACGCTTTGCTGAAATCCAAGTACACTATGTCCAGAGACACTCCCAGGTCCAGCTTTCCCGTCACCCAATCGAAGAAGCTGATAAGATTGGATTGGCAAGACCTACCCCTAGTGAATCCATGTTGACGGGGATCCCTTAGGTCTCCCTCATCCAAAATCGTGTCTAATTTTCCTTTAAGTAGAGTTTCCATGAGTTTACACACAATTGATGTGAGACTCACTGGTCGGTAGTTCGCAGTCTCTGCTCTGCATCCCTTTTTGTGCAGAGGAACGACGTTAGCTGTTTTCCAGTCCAGGGGGACTCTCCCCGTACTTAGGGAGAGATTGAAGAGCATGGCTAACGGTTTCGCTAGAACATCGCATAGCTCTTTGAGCACTCGTGGGTGTAAATTGTCCGGCCCCATGGCCTTGTTCACCTTGAGTCTTGACAGTTCTCTGTAAACATCAGCAGTTGTGAACTCAAAATTCTGAAATGGATCTTCCATGCATTGTCTTGTTTCCAACTGAGGCCCGTTCCCTGGTGCCTCACAGGTAAAGACAGAGCAGAAGTAATCATTTAGCAGTTTAGCTTTATCTGAATCTTTTTCCACATAACTCCCATCTGGAGTTCTAAGGCGTACTATCCCATTTGTGTTCTTCTTCCTGTCGCTAATGTACCTGAAGAAGGATTTGTCCCCTTTCTTAATATTCCTCGCTAGAGTCTCTTCCATTCGAAGTTTGGCCTCCCTGACTGCTGTTTTGACCACTGCGGACTTTGTCTTGTATTCAATGTTCGCTTCTTTCTCCCCGGTGCGCTTGTATGAGAGAAATGCTCTTTTCTTCTCCTTGACGCGGTATGAGACCTCTTCAGTGAACCATTTGGGTCTCCTGTTTCTTTGTTGTTTATTTACCGATTTAATGTAGCGGACAGTTGCTCCTGAACGGTCGATTTCAAGGTTGACCACATAGCTTCCACATTGTCGGTTACTTCTTGAACCTGTAGTGTCTGATGAACGAAATCTCCCATGCGTTCGAAGTCAGCGCCCCGGAAATTGAGTACCCTTGTTCTTGTTTGAGATCTAGGGAAGCCTTTCCTAAGGTTAAACCATATCATGTTATGGTCACTGGTGGCTAGCGTTTCTCCCACCGAGACCTCTGAGACACTTTCCCCATTCGTAAGTACTAGGTCCAGGATGGCCTGGGCCCTTGTAGGCTCCAGCACCATCTGTTTGAGCTGTACTCCCTTCATAGACGCTAATATCCTCCTGCTGTCACAATTTGTCGCTGAGAGTGTGTTCCAGTTTACGTCAGGCATATTGAAGTCTCCTAATAGAACAACATCCCCCCGCAAGGTGATATTCTCAATATCTTCAATTAATTCTGCGTCTTTTTCCTCCGATTGTCTAGGAGGTCTGTATACCACACCGAGGTATAGGCATTTTTCTCCGCCTCTAGCCAGGTTTACCCAGATGGATTCCCCGGTATACCTAACATCCGTGATCCTGGTTGTCTTGATGTGCTCTTTGACGTAAAGTGCTACCCCACCTCCTAACTTACCCTCTCTGTCTTTGCGAAGCAGGTTGTATCCCGGTATAGTCATATCCCACCCATGAGAGTTTGTGAACCATGTTTCGGACACAGCCACCACGTCTAAGTCTGCATTAACCATTTCTGTTTCCAGTTCTAGAAGTTTGTTCCCTAGGCTGTGTGCGTTAACATACATAGCTCTCCACTCTTGGTGTTTACTGAGGTCCTGATGAGTTAAAGTGTCTCCTAGCGAATCTCTTGTATTAAGGGTACTTACCTCGGACTTGGAAGCGGAGTTTTGGTTCGCCACCTCTGGATTGTTACTTACTGCTCTGGTGTAAAAGTGGGTACCCACCCCCGACTTACCTAGTTTAAAGCCCTTCGAAGTAGGCGGGCTAGTCGGTGTCCGAAGACGTTCTTACCTCTGTTGGTCAGGTGGAGTCCGTCTGGTCCCTGTAGTCCCTGTAGTGCCTCACCGTGATTCAGGAATCCGAAGTTCATTTCCCGGCACCATCGTTGTAGCCACTCGTTCGTCTTCAGGATACGTTCGTCCCTGTCCCTTCCTCTGCCCCTAACAGGAAGAATTGAAGAGAATACTACCTGTGCATCCGTCTGCTTCAGCCTCCTTCCCAGAGCTCCGAAATCTCTAGCTATATCCTCCATGGTGTTCTTCGCAGTGTCATTTGTTCCGACGTGGATGAGCAGCATTGGGAAGTGATCCTGGGGTCTGAGAAGTCGATCAAGACAGGTGGTCACATCTCGTATTCTGGCTCCGGGTAGACAGCAGACCTCCCTCGACTGCATATCCGGTCTGCATATTGGTCCCTCGGTGCCCCTCAACATGGAGTCCCCGATGGCTATCACTCTGCGCTTCTTTTGGGGGCGTTGATCCGTTGTCTCTGGAGATGGGGATGGGGATATGTGTTGATCCTGGTCCTGCTCTACGTCGGTGGTCTCTTTCTGCTCTACGTCGGTAGTCTCTTCCTGCAGAACCAGGAATCTGTTCTTCAGGTTAAGATGTGGAGTCGATGTGACGCTGCCCTGGTGAGAGAAGGAGTAAGAAGATGAAGAGATTGTAAATGGGGGGGGGGGGGGGTCTCCTACGTTTACCTGTGGAGGAGGTCACTAACTGCCAGGAGTCAGTGTCTCCATCCATCTCCTGAACTCCAATAGTTGGTTCCCGTGTCGTCGGCCCTGGAGTCACCATGGGAGATCCGTCACGGGCTCGTTCTGTGATCTGGGATAGTTCCTGCACTATCCCATCGATATAGGCCTCATCCTCCATGATGCCTCTCAGACGTTTCACCTCCTCCCTGAGGCTCCTTAGTTCCTGGGTGATGTCGTCATCCTGCTGGCTGACCTCCTCTGTCTGTGTAGAGGCCGTGATGTACTGCTGTGGGATGGTTTCGGTCTGCACAGAGTCGTCCTTTCTCGGTGCTGTGGTCTCTTCCGTCTGTACGTATGCCGAGGTCAGCTCCCGGATCACCTCAGTGCAGGGGATACCAATCTTGCTTGTTGGTTTCACGCTCCTTGTCCGTCCTGCCATATCAAAAAAAAAAAAAAGGGAGAGAGTGACAAGAGAGAGTAAATTGGAGTGAATGAGAGATAGTAAACTAGAGAGAGTAAACTAGAGAGAGAGTAAATTGGAGTGAATGAGAGAGAGTAAACTAGAGAGAGTGGAAGAGAGAGTAACTAGAGTGAATGAGAGAGTAAACTAGAAAGAGTGGAAGAGAGAAAGTAAATGAGAGAGTATGAGAGATAGTATGAGAGTATGTGTCCTGTTGCCCTGGATTAGGCTCTTCTGAAGGCTCTTTGCAAAGGCGCGGCTGTGCGCCGTTGGCACTCCTCCTTTTACAGAGGAGCCCGGTCGCTAGCTGCTGACGTTGTGGGGTGGGCGGAGCTACTCTCGCCGCGACCCCGTTGAACTCTCCTGCTCCCCGGCGCCTTGCCTCACTGTCCTCCTCTGCCCAGCGCCTCTGTCTCGATCTCCCTCCTTGATCGAGCTCGCCTGCCTCCTACAGTAGCTGCGCCCGTTGGCAAAGGGTTCTGCTGCACAGGGGGATGGGAGGTAGCGAAGGATGGAAGCTGGGCAAGGGTTCTGCTGCACCATGGATGGGGGGGAGGGAAGGATAGAAGCTAGGCAAAGGGTTCTGCTGCACAGGGGGATGGGAGGGAGGAAAGGATGGAAGCTGGGCAAAAAGTTCTGCTGCACAGGGGTATGGGAGAGAAGAAGGGATATAAAGATGCTGCAGAGGGAAGGCACATGGGGATGGGTGAGAGGGGAGGAATGATGTTGCACATGTAGGGGAAAGCAAAAAGGAAGAATTGGGGTGAAGGAGAGGAAGGGAGAGATGATCATGTACATGAAAAAATAAGACCTACCCGAAAATAAGACCTAGTGCTCTTTTTGGGCCCCAAATGAATATAAGACACTGTCTTATTTTCGGGGAAACACGGTAGGAGAGGTCAGATGATGGGGAGGATTATTGTATTTTTCAGGTTTATCTAATATAATAAAACGGTAAGCCGCGCATGCGCACTCCCACTGCATGCGTCCGTTTTCCGTGAGATGTAGGGCACCTCAGGTAGGAGTGCGCATGCGCGCGAATCTCTCTGGCTGGTCGTCGGCATCTTCTTCGCTCCTCTCCCCGGCACACCCGAACCCTCATTCAGCCTCCCATCCGACCCTCCCTTCGGCTCCCTTAGTCTCTTGCCACCGCTTCTCTTCTCTTCCCGCCCCGACAAACTTCCTTACTCCAGCAGGGGCCGCAGCACTCTAAACACGCTGCTTCACGGCCTGCTACTGCCCTGATTTGCTCTGCCCAACACAGCAGAGCAAATCAGGCCAGTAGAAGACCGTGAAGCAGCGTGTTTAGAGTGCTGTGGCCCCTGCTGGAGTAAGGACGTTTGTCTGGACCGCGGGAACATAAGAACATAAGAACATAAGAAGTTGCCTCCGCTGAGGCAGACCATAGGTCCATCCTGCCCAGCGGTCCGCTCCCACGGCGGCCCATCAGGCCCATTGCCTGAGCAATGGTCTATACCTATCTATACCCCTCAATCCCTTTTTCTTCTAGGAATCTATCCAAACCTTCTTTGAAACCATTTAATGTTTTCTTGTCTACAACAGCCTCTGGAAGCGCGTTCCATGTATCCACCACCCTCTGAGTGAAAAAGAACTTCCTAGCGTTTGTTCTAAACCTGTCCCCTTTCAATTTCTCCGAGTGCCCCCTTGTACTTGTGGCGCCCCTTAATTTGAAAAATCTGCCCCTGTCTACTTTTTCTATGCCCTTCAGGATCTTGAAGGTTTCTATCATGTCTCCTCTAAGTCTTCGGTTCTCCAGGGAGAAAAGTCCCAACTGCTTCAATCTTTCGGTATATGGGAGATTTTCCATTCCCTTTATCAGTCTAGTTGCTCTTCTTTGTACTCCCTCAAGTACCGCCATGTCTTTCTTGAGGTACGGCGACCAGTACTGGACACAGTACTCCAGATGCGGCCGTACCATTGCACGATACAGCGGCATGATGACTTCCTTCGTCCTGGTCGTAATACCCTTCTTAATGATACCCAGCATTCTGTTTGCTTTCCTAGAGGCTGTGGCGCATTGCGCCGATGCCTTCAGTGTTGCGTCTACCATCACTCCCAGGTCTCTCTCCAGGTTACTGACCCCTAGTGGTGTTCCCCCCATTTTGTATGTGAACATCGGGTTCTTTTTCCCCACGTGCATGACCTTGCATTTCCCCACGTTGAAGCTCATCTGCCATTTTTCGGCCCACTTTTCCAGCTGTGTTAGAAGGGGGCGCCAAGGGACTAAGGGAGCAGAGGGTTGAAATATATTTATTTCAGGTACCATTTGACGACAGGTAGTTCTGTAGAAAATGAACTGCCACTTACTGGGACAAGCCACTGATTTTCTTTAAATGGTAAGAACAGGACTCGATATGGGGGCAGCTTTGGGGAAGGGGTGTGCTGCGAGGCAGACAGCTTAGCTTGGGGGGGAAGAAAGAAGGGAGGCCATGGAGACACTGTCAGGGACGAACTAGAGAGGGAGAGGGAAAGGGGGCTGCTTTGGGGGAGGGGTGTGCTGGGAGGCAGACAGCTTTGCTTGGGGGAGGGAAGACAGAAGGGGGCCACGGAGACACAGTCAGGGAGGAACTGGAGGGGGAGAGGGAGAAGGGGAGAGCGAAAGGGGGCTGCTTTGGGGGAGGGATGTTCTGGGAGAGAGACTGCTTTGCTTGGGGGGGAAGACAGAAGAGGGGCCATTGAGAGACAGTCAGGAAGGAACTAGAGGGGGAGAGGGAAAGGGGGCTGCTTTGGGGGAGGGGTGTGCTGGGAGGCAGACAGTTTTGCTTGGGGGGAGACAGAAGGGGGGCCACGGAGAGACAGTCAGGGAGGAACTGGAGGGGGAGAGGTAAAGGGGGGCTGTTTTGGGGGAGGGGTGTACTGGGAGGCAGACAGCTTTGCTTGGTGGGGGAAGACAGAAGGGGGGACACGGAGAGTCAGTCAGGGAGGAACTGGAGGGGGAGCGGGAAAGGGGGTTGCTTTGGGGGAGGGGTGTGCTGGAAGGCACACAGCTTTGCTTGGGGGAGGGGAGACAGAAGGGGGCCACAGAGAGACAGTCAGGGAGGAACTGGAAGGGGAGAGGGAAAGGGGGCTGCTTTCTAGCACCCGTTAATGTAACGGGCTTTAACACTAGTTGTTAATATTCCGTTAGTAGATCACAGCTTATATCAAGTCTTGTTTTAATTGTTGTTTATTGTCTATTTGGTTGTTTATTGTTTTAAATTATTTGCAACTTGCATATAGTTGAAGAATATAGCAAGTAAGCCATGTTTCAAATAAGTCAATAAATGTGCTATTCTATAGTGCACAGTGGTGTTCTGTGTTTGGAAAGGGATATTGGTCATCTCAACCTGCTTTTGTCTCTCTAATGCAGGATCTGGGTAAAGAACACTTCAAAAAACCAATCGTAAGTTGCAATACGTTAAGAAATAAACTGTACTTCATTCAGTATCGTATCGTTATAATTCCACTAATAGCCTTCTTGCTCTGGTTTCAGCCACCTAAACCGGAAGATCTCAGCATCGTCTGCTTCACCAGCGGAACAACAGGTAAGGATCAGCACCTTGAAATTTGTGGGTGCAGATGAAGCTTCTTTCTTGTCCTGGGGTCAGAGTCCTCAAATTCCAAAACCTTCAAAAAAAAAAATAAAATAAACCAAGCGGGCGCAGGATTCCAAACTTTGCGGAGCAAAACCACTATTCAAAACTTTACTGTATATGGACAAAATTGGGAAGATCCTGGAAGGAGCGGAGACGGAAGAGACCGCAGTGATGATCCACATCGGGACTAATGATGTCAGCAGGAGAGACTACAGAAGGAGCACGCTGATAGAACAGTTCAAGATCCTGGGAATGAAGCTGAATGAAACTATACGATGGGAGGGATGTTATTGAATGAGAGTACCCAAGAGAGGGACTTGGGGATAATGGTGGACAGGTCAATGAAGCCGACTGCACAGTGCGCAGCGGCCGCTAAGAGAGCGAATAGAATGCTAGGTATAATCAAGAAGGGTATTACAGCCAGGACGAAAGAAGTTATCCTGCCGCTGTATCGGGCGATGGTGCGCCCACACCTGGAATACTGTGTCCAGTTTTGGTCGCCATACCTTAAGAAGGATATGGCGTTACTCGAGAGAGTTCAGAGAAGAGCGACACTTCTGATAAAAGGGATGGAAAACCTTTCATACGCTGAGAGATTGGAGAAACTGGGTCTCTTTTCCCTGGAGAAGAGGAGACTTAGAGGGGATATGATAGAGACTTATAAGATCATGAGGGGCATAGAGAGAGTAGAGAGGGACAGATTCTTCAAACTTTCAAAAAATAAAAGAACAAGAGGGCATTCGGAAAAGTTGAAAGGGGACAGATTCAAAATGAATGCTAGGAAGATCTTCTTTACCCAACGTGTGGTGGACACCTGGAATTCGCTTCCGGAGGACGTTGTAGGGCAGAGTACAGTACTGGGATTTAAGAGAGGATTGGACATTTTCCTGCTGGAAAAGGGAATATAAGGGTATAAATAGAGGATTACTGCTCAGGTCCTGGACCTGTTGGGCCGCCGCGTGAGCGGACTGCTGGGCAAGATGGACCTCAGGTCTGACCCAGCAGAGGCATTGCTTATGTTCTTATGTAACAGCTTTCAGTAATTCTATCCCTGAAGGACATAGGAAGTAAGGCCCAAATTCTGTAACCGGTGCATAATATTAAGCCCCTATTTCAGAGGCGCCTATCAAGAAAGCGCGATTCTGTAACAAGGCGCCTCTAAAAATTTAGGCGGCCTTCAAAAAAATAATAGGCACTATGCACGTTAGGCGTGGGCGTGGCACCGTGTTAGGCGACTTGCTGCAGGATCGCTGCTCATAAGCCCGCTTAAGCGCTCGCATGGCAGCCTAACTTATAGTGGTGCCTAGAGCGGGCTTAATTATTGGGCGCCTGCAAAATAGGCGCCGCTCAGCGTGATTCGCTAAACAGCGCCCAATTTTACTTGAATCGCGCTGAACAGCGCCTATTTCGGCGCCCAAACTTTTTGCCGCTTCTTTTAGAATTTGCCCCTTCGTGTCAAACCCAGCGACATTAATGCAAAAAGAAAGATTACATGCACGCTTCCGCTCTTGGCTTGAAGCCCCCAGTGGCGTAGCAAGGTGTGATGAGTCTGGGGCGGTAGTGCCCCTTCCCCACTCTCTTCTCTGCCCCCCCCCCACTGCCGCATGCCGCTTCCCTTCTCCCGTACCTCTGTAACGTTCCTGACACAAGCAGCAACCACTAACCTGCTGTCTGGCTTGAGTGGGTTCAGGAAGTGACGTCAGAAGATGAGCATTCCGGAAGTGACGTCAGAAGATGAGCATTCCGGAAGTGACGTTAGAAGATGAGCATTCCGGAAGTGACGTCAGAAGATGAGCATTCCGGAAGTGACGTTAGAAGATGAGCATTCCGGAAGTGACGTTAGAAGATGAGCATTCCGGAAGTGACGTCAGAAGATGAGCATTCCGGAAGTGACATTAGAAGATGAGCATTCCGGAAGTGACGTCAGAAGATGAGCCAACGCAGGCATGACAGCAGGTTGGGGGTTGCTGCTTGTGGTAGGAATGTTACAGAGGTACAGGTGAAGGGAAGCGGGGTGCACAAAAGGCAGTAGGGGGGTGGGGAAGGAGCGCGGGTGGGCAGGGAGGAGGATGGGTGCCACACCCCTACCAAGGCAGTGCCTGGGGCAGACCTCCCCCCCACTTACTACGCCACTGGAAGCACCTATGGATATGCACCAGCGTTTTGTGCAGATAATTCATAACTTTTTCTGTTGTGGCTTGAGTTGAATTCCATTCAGCTTTTTCTGTGTCCCTGGAAGGCTTACAAATTCAGTTTTGTACTTGAGGCAATGGAGAGTTTGGGGCTTTTTCCAAGCTAGTGGGATTTGAATCCTGGCTTCTCTGACTCTTAGCTCACTTCTCTAACCATTAATCTATTTAATTTTTTCATTTCATTTTCTATACCGTTCTTCCAGAGGAGCTCAGAACACTTTCTGAGTTTATTCAGGTACTCAAGCATGTTTCCCTGTCTGTCCTGGTGGGCTCACAATCTATCTAATGCACCTGGGGCAATGAGGGGATTAAGTGACTTGCCCAGGGTCACAAGGAGCAGTGTGGGTTTGAACCCACAACCTCAGGGTGCTGAGGCTGAAGCTTTAACCACTGCACCACTCTAGAAATCAAAATGCAGCAAAAGTGAGCCAAGTATAGAACAATGAAGCCATTGTGACATCACTGATGAGGTTGGCTCTCATTGGTGGAATGAGGCATTATGATGTCACAATACCAGCTCTGGTTATCACAGGCTGAAACTTTTGACACTATTATTTATTCAATTTTCTGTGCCGTTCTCCAAGGGGAGCTCAGAACGGTTTACATGAATTTATTCAGGTACTCAGGCATTTTTCCCTGTCTGTCCCGGTGGGCTCACAATCTATCTAATGTACCTGGGGCAATGGGGGGATTGAGTGACTTGCCCAGGGTCACAAGGAGCAGCATGGGTTTGAACCCCACAACCTCAAGGTGTTGAGGCTGTAGCTTTAATCGCTTATTGAATATACGTACCTTCCTTCCTCAGGGCAGGATTAATTCGTCGAGGTCCCCTAGGCACACAAGTCCACTGGGCCCCCCTGCCCCGCCCCACCCCACCATGCGCCCAGGCGGAAACAGGAAGCTGCGTCAGAGGGAAGCTTTGGGCAAGCAGCACCGCTTGCAAAATTACAGTTCCCGTTGCCTTTCTTACCCGCGTTGCTTGCTTGTTTTACTTTCCGTCGATTGGGGGGGGGAGCCTGCATTACTGCCTGCTTTGCCGATAGGAGGGGGGGGGGCGAGCCCGCGTTGCCGATCGATGCTGGAGGGGCCCATCACCGTTTGGAAAAAACAATGTTGATGCCCTCCTTCATCGGGCCCCCCTGACCATTTCGGGCCCTAGGCACGTGCCTATTGGGCCTATTTGTTAATCCTGCCCTGTCCCTCCTCAACCAAAAGGATGCACATGATCACATAGGAGAGTCTTAAACTAGTCAAATCAGATAAGAGGTCCCACCCGAATAAACGGAAAAGAATGAAAACATGTTTGTGCCTCTGTGTTTCTATTCAATAAAATACTTATTCAGCAAACTAAGGTTCCCTTTATTAAGTTGTGTTCCGTACTAACACATGTGAAATGCGGCGAAAATAACCTAATGTAATTCATTTTCTTTTTGAGGGGATGTTTCAGGAGTGGGGAGGGAGCGTACTTCTCTAACCAGTTAGGAGGAATCCTGTGAAGGATGCCTAAAAAGATAGGCCCTCTCTCTTCTCAGTCACACGTAGGTGCCTATTACGTAGGTGCTGAAAATTTAGGCCAAGGTTTTAAAGGCCTCCATGACAGGCCTCCGACTTTGGAGTTAGGCGCTTCTAGGTGGCATGTGAGAGGCACCCATCATGTGTAGAATCATCATGCCCAATGGTGTAGTGAGGGTGAGAGGCTCCCCTCCCCCGCCCTCATTGCCATTCCTCCCCTCCACGCGAACCCCCCTTCCCTCCCCTTGTACCTCTAGTTGAAGTTATTGCTTGCTGCGGTCAACAACGTGCTCCTCGCGACCCCATCGGGTCTCTGACCTCGTTTCCTATGCGCGGCATCCAGAAGTGACGTCGGCGGGAGAGCCGTTGTGGTCGCGAAGAGCACGCCGTTGACCACTATGGACAGCAACTTCAACTAGTGGTACGGGGGAAGGGAGGAGGGGGTGCACGTGGAGAGGAGGAATGGGAAGAGGCGTGAGTGGGGAGGAGGACGCGGGGTGCCTGCACCCCCACCAACATGGCGCCTGGGGTGGACCACCCCCCTCGCTCCCCCTTCCTACGCCACTGATCACCCCTTATATGACAGGTGCCTATCTCCCAATTAATTTTTTTGCTGTCAGCTATGAGCTTGATAAAGCTCCTAATTGAAGCCTCTTATCGAATTTCCCGCTAAGTGCACGATTAACGTGGGAGCCCGTAAAGCTTCTTATTGAAGCGACACTAACATTAGCGCACTGCTATATATTGAAAAATTTGCAATAAGCCCTTTTCATGGCTGCGCTAAAAATGGGCTTCATGAGCAGGAATGACCCATCTAAGGGAACGCTAATCCCTTTTCTTAGCGCAGCTTACTGAAAGGACTCCTAAGTTTCCCGAAAAAGAAGCGTGGGATGAACACAGAGGATTTAGAGCACAGAGGATTTAGAATCAGAAAATAATATTAAATATTGAACTAAGGCCAGTACTGGGCAGACTTGCACGGTCTGTGTCTGTGTATGGCCGTTTGGTGGGGGATGGGCTGGGGAGGGCTTCAATGGCTGGGAGGGTGTAGATGGGCTGGAGTAAGTCTTAACAGAGATTTCGGCAGTTGGAACCCAAACACAGTACAGGGTAAAGCTTTGGATTTTTGCCCAGAAATAGCTAAGAAGAAAAATTAAAAAAAAAAAATAATAATAATAATTTAAATTGAATCAGGTTGGGCAGACTGGATGGACCATTCGGGTCTTTATCTGCCGTCTTCTACTATGTTACTATGTTACTTTGATAGACAAAACTATGCACAGCCCTCAATGTGCCCTACATGTTGCGTTCTTTTTTTTTTTTTCCATAGGTGACCCCAAAGGCGCTATGCTGACCCATGAAAACATTGTGGCAGACGCTTCTGCATTTATTAAAACTGTTGAGGTAGGTTGTAGGTTTGTTGGCCATTTCCACTTTGCTCGCAATTCTAGATTTATTTTTTTTCCTCTTCCCCTCAGTAAAGGGTCGTCTTTACAAGCGATTTTTCAATAGAATTTTGGCCTATCAGGCAGCCCTTTGAGTATAAGAAGTTTCGTCACTTGATCTCAAGTTCTAATCCCTACTTACATTTCAGGAACTTGTTAAAAACTCACCTCTTTGAGAAAATTTCCAGATAGCTGAATTGTAATTCCTTTGAGAACGTGCAATTTCTCTTTATACACTGTAAACCACACTGAACTGTGAGGTAGCTGCATTATCTAAGCGGAGACATGATAGAGACTTTCAAGATCATGAAAGGCATAGAGAAGGTAGAAAGGGACAGATTCTTCAGATTATTGGGAACCACAAGCACAAGGGGGCACTCAGAGAAGCTGAAAGGGGACAATTTTAGAACCATTGCTAGGAAATTCTTTTTCACACAGAGGGTGGTGGACACCTGGAATGCGCTTCCGGAGGTTGTGATAGGAAAGAGAACACTACGGGGGTTCAAAGAAGGATTGGATAAATTCCTGAACGATAGGGGGATTGAGGGATACAGATAGAGGTAGAGATAGGTTATAGATAGAGGATCAAAGGGCTTAGAAAAGGATCACATTACAGGTCATGGGCCTGATTGGCCGCCGCGGGTATGGACTGTGGGCGCGATGGACCTCTGGTCTGACCCAGCGGAGGCAACTTCTTATGTTCTTATGTTCATTGTTATGTTATGTTATGATGTACACTGGAATTAGAAATGTTTCCAAGCTTTTTGTCCCGTCTGTCACTTTGAGGCCCATCCCGAGGGCACTCAGTTGATTTATTAGACAACCAATGGGTCTTTACCAATGATTCACTTCCTGGAATGAACAAAGCAGCCTGGATTAGTTTTATTTCACTAACTAACGAGTCATTCCCCTGAAAATGGTTTTTTAAAAATTCACCTGTGTTTCTTTCTACCTCCAGATTTCAGCTGCTATTCAATCTTCGGATGTCGCTATCTCCTATCTTCCTCTGGCTCATTTATTTGAGAGAATTGTACAGGTAACGGTGCTTTGCCATATCTCTCCATGTAATAGGGTTACCAGACTTTAGTTAAATAAAATCTGGACCCATCGCCCCGCCCCAGCCCCCTCAACCTGTTCTCATCAGTCGGAAGGGCATCCACACATGATGGCGTGATGCATGCGTGATGCATGCGTGCACACATGCATGTGACGTCACTGTGTTGCCTCTGCACATGCACAGATGCCCTTCCAAACATGGTCCCAAAGAAGAAGCTTTTCAAAATCCCGGCGCTTTGTCTGGGTTTTTGGAAAAGCCGTCTAGACGCCCGGACATGCCTCCTAAAAAGAGGACATGTCTGGGTAGATCCAGGCTCTGGTAACCCTACCGTATAAATACTGCATTCATATAAGAGACCTTGTACTGGGCGTAATGTCTGTGTATAGAACATCTGGACATCACGCCGCAAACTCTGTCCGTAGCCGGCATTCTATACTTCCTAAGGCTGTTTGGAGCAAAATTATATTCAAGAAAAAAACAGAAGCATTGGACTTCTTAATTTATGGATCCACTAATGGGGCGATTTGCCTTAGGTTTCCCTATTTTTGTGGTTGCTATCGTTGATATCCACAGAGGAAAATACTGTGAAAGGAAGATTCATGTTGCCTTCTCATTCTTACGAAAGTTACATATTTGAAGTGGGGCAAAAGCATTGTTTGTTCAGTGCACAGATTGACGTCTTCAGTGGAAAACATTAGATCCAGTGGGCCTGACCTGAAGTTCCAAGAGACTAAAATCCGAAGTAACATTCTTCACAAAATAGAATAGGGATGGTGTTAGCAGTGATCTGATCTCACCCTGGGGATAATGAGACTGTTTAAACCTCAGGGTTGGAACTGCCAGCCTTCCTATGCGATGCAGAGAAGAGGGTGGAGAAGGCCATGAGTCAAGCTTAAGTATGGAAGACTAGCCTAATGGTTAGAACAGAGAACTGAAAACCAGGGAAGCCCATTTCTAATCTCACTTGCCGCTTGCAGTGTTCCATAAGTCGCATTTAGGTTGATTCTCTAAATGGCACTACAATTTTAGAGGCTAAGAATTTGGGCGCTAAGTGCTAACTCTATATTAGCAGAATATTAGCATAAGTCAGTGGTCACTCGCCTAACTTTAAGCATGGAGTACTTATGCCAGATCAATGGCTAGTATAAATGCACTCCTTTTACATAGTAACATAGTATATGATGGCAGATAAAGACCCGAATGGTCCATCCAGTCTGCCCAACCTGATTCAATTTAAATTTTTTTATTTTTTATTTTTATTTTTTTCTTCTTAGCTATTTCTGGGCAAGAATCCAAAGCTTTACCCAGTACTGTGCTTGGGTTCCAACTGCCGAAATCTCTGTTAAGACTTACTCCAGCCCATCTACACCCTCACAGCCATTGAAGCCCTCCCCTGCCCGTCCTCCACCAAACGGCCATACACAGACACAGACCGTGCAAGTCTGCCCAGTACTGGCCTAGTTCAATATTTAATATTATTTTCTGATTCTAAATCTTCTGTGTTCATCCCACGCTTCTTTGAACTCAGTCACAGTTTTACTCTCCACCACCTCTCTCGGGAGCGCATTCCAGGCATCCACTACCCTCTCCATAAAGTAGAATTTCCTAACATTACCCCTGAATCTACCACCCCTCAACCTCAAATTATGTCCTCTGGTTTTACCATTTTCCTTTCTCTGGAAAAGATTTTGTTCTACGTTAATACCCTTCAAGTATTTGAACGTCTGAATCATATCTCCCCTGTCTCTCCTTTCCTCTAGGGTATACATATTCAGGGCTTCCAGTCTCTCCTCATACGTCTTCTGGCGCAAGCCTTCTATCATTTTCGTCGCCCTCCTCTGGACCGCCTCAAGTCTTCTTACGTCTTTCGCCAGATACGGTCTCCAAAACTGAACACAATACTCCAAGTGGGGCCTTACCAATGACCTGTACAGGGGCATCAACAACTTCTTCCTTCTACTGACTACGCCTCTCTTTATACAGCCCAGCATCCTTCTGGCAGCAGCCACTGCCTTGTCACACTGTTTTTTCCCCTTTAAATCTTCGGACACTATAACCCCAAGGTCCCTCTCCCCATCCGTGCATATCAGCTTCTCTCCTCCCATCATATGCGGTTCCTTCCTATTATTAATCCCCAAATGCATTACTCTGCATTTCTTTACATTGAATTTTAGTTGCCAGGCATTAGACCATTCCTCTAACTTTTACAGATCCTTTTTCATATTTTCCACTCCCTCTTCGGTGTCTACTCTGTTACAAATCTTGGTATCATCTGCAAAAAGGCACACTTTTCCTTCTAACCCTTCAGCAATGTCACTCACAAACATATTGAACAGGATTGGCCCCAGCACCGAACCCTGAGGGACTCCACTAGTCACCTTTCCTTCCTTCGGGCGACTTCCATTAACCACCACCCTCTGGCGTCTGACCCACAACCAATTTCTGACCCAGTTTACCACTTTGGGTCCTAACTTCAGCCCTTCAAGTTTGTTCAACAGCCTCCTATGAGGAACTGTATCAAAGGCTTTGCTGAATCCAAGTAAATTACATCTAGCATATGTCCTCGATCCAGCTCTCTGGTCACCCAATCAAAAAATTCAATCAGGTTCGTTTGGCACGATTTACCTTTTGTAAAACCATGTTGCCTCGGATCCTGTAACCCATTAGATTCAAGGAAGTACACTATCCTTTCTTTCAGCAACACTTCCATTATTTTTCCAACAACTGAAGTGAGGCTCACCGGCCTGTAGTTTCCTGCTTCATCCCTGTGACCACTTTTATGAATAGGAACCACATCCGCTCTCCTCCAATCCCCAGGAATCACTCCCGTCTCCAGAGATTTGTTGAACAAGTCTTTAATAGGACTCGCCAGAACCTCTCTGAGCTCCCTTAGTATCCTGGGATGGATCCCGTCTGGTCCCATCGCTTTGTCCACCTTCAGTTTTTCAAGTTGCTCATAAACACCCTCCTCCTTGAACGGCGCAGAATCTACTCCATTTTCTCGTGTAACCTTTGCCAGACAATCTCGGTCCTTCTCCAGGATTTTCTTCTGTGAACAAAGAACAGAAGTATTTGTTTAGCACATTTGCTTTCTCCTCATCACTCTCCACATATTAGTTCCCAGCATCTTTTAGCCTAGCAATTCCATTTTTTATCTTCCTCCTTTTACTAATATATCTGAAAAAAATTTTTGGGTTTCCACCACTGGCTGGTGAGGTACTGTAAATGCTCTGACGCTCGTAGGAATTCTATGAGCTTCAGAGCATTTACATCGTCGGCCTGCAATAGAGACCTCTACCGCCGCTTTGTAAAAGCCAGTATACTGTAAATGTTGGCAGTTTTGCATGTTAGTGACATGCAACTTGCATGCACAACTGTAAGACATACCCTTGAACCGCCCGTGTGTACAATCCCTTCGCAATTGTGCGCTACAGCATTTAGGTGTTATGTGTATAGAATATTGCCTAAGTGCAGTTGCCCTCATAACTAAATCAATGCCAATTATTGCTAATTATCAGTCATTATTGATACTTACCAATTAGCATGTGACTAGCACTATTTTATAACCTGTGCGGGCAATTTTGCATTCTAGTTGCAAAACTGTGCACATAGATTTAAAGAATTAGGCGGATAACCCTCCATTGCCTCTGGTACAAATTTAGACTTAGCCTTTCAGGGGCAGGAAAATACCTACTAGTATAAAAGGCATAAGCTAAATCAAAAAATCACAAAGAGAAGAAGCAGAGGCATAGTAAGGGGTGGCAGGGGGGTGGGGTCTGTCCTGGGCACCATCTTGGTGAAGGTATAGGAAATGTGACCATACGTCCCGTTTTCAATGGGACAGTCCCGTTTTCGGATCCCCTGTCCCGTTGTCCCCACACACAGCTTCAGGACGCCAAAATGTCCCGTTTTCAGGGACAGCATCCCGAAGCTGTGCACGGGGACAATGGGAGAGGCGATCGCTTCCTGTCCCTCCCTGCCGCACCAAAAAAAAAAGCGTCCCTTCCGGCCCGATTTAAACTCCCCCCCCCCCAGTCCATCGCTGCTGCTCCTCTGCTTACCTTCCTGCCTAATCGCGCCCATAAGCCTTCTTCCCGACATCAATTCTGATGTCGGAGAGGACGTTCAGGGCCAGCCAATCGCTGGAGGGAAGTTTAAGTTGGGCCTGGAGGGAGGCTTTTCTTTTCCCGCGGGAGGGGCAAGGAGGTAGGCAGGCAAGCTGGCTTTTGCGCAGCAGAGAGGAAGGTAGGTAGGCAGGCTGGCTGGCTGGCTTTGGGTGAGGTAGGTAGGTAGGCAGGCTTTGGGGGAGGCAGGCAGGCAGGCTAGCTTTGGGGGAGGTAGGCAGGCAGGCTGGCTCTGGGGGAGGTAGGCAGGCAGGCTGGCTTTGGGGGAGGTAGGTAGGTAGGCAGGCTTTGGGGGAGGCAGGCAGGCTAGCTTTGGGGGAGGTAGGCAGGCAGACTGGCTGACTTTGAGGGAGGCAGGCAGGCTGGCTTTGGGGGAGGTAGGCTGGCAGGCTTTTTGGGAGGGGATGGGACATAGGCTGGAAGGCAGTGAGGGGGACATAGGAAGGAGGGATGAAGGAAGGAGAGAAAGAGGCAGAGAAGGTAGGGGGATTGTAAGTAGAAGAAAGACTAGAGAGATAAAGGCCTGGACCAAAGGGGAAAGACAGGAGGTAGAAGCAGGACTTTGGGAGGTGCAGACAGAGGAGGAGAGCCCCTGAGGAAGAGCAGAGAGGCAAGATCATAACAGAGGAGGGAGAGAGAGGAAGAATTGGAACAAAGGTACAAAGGAGAACTGACACTGGATCTGGGGGCACTAAGGACATAGGAAGGAGACGCTGGGGCACTAAGGACATAGAAAGGGGCACTGACATAGGAAGGAGGTGCTGGGGACACTAAGGACATAGGAAGGAGGCACTGGGGGCACTAAGTACATAGGAAGGAGGCGCTGGGGCACTAAGGACATAGGAAGGAGGCACTGGGGACACTAAGGACATAGGAAGGAGGCCCTGGGGCACTAAGGACATAGGAAGGAAGGAGGGAGGGAATAGAAAGGGACAATTGTTGGGCCTGAGTGCAAAAAGAAATGAAAGAAAAGGATGCACAGTTAGAAGGAAATGCAACCAGATACTCATGAAATCACCAGACAGCAAAGGTAGGAAAAATGATTTTATTTTCAATTTAGTGATCAAAATGTGTCAATTTTGAGAATTTATATCTGCTGTCTATATTTTGCACTATATTTGTCTATTTTTCTATAGTTACTGAGGTGACATCTTTGAAAACCCCCGAAATATAAATGATAATTAACATTTTCTCTGCGTATAGGGTGCTTTGTGTTTTCTTAAAATTTTATGGTTACCATTATGAAATAAGATATTGTGTGTACATGAAAAATGAATGGAAGAAATTGGGGGCGGGGCTAGGATGGGATTGGAGGTGGGGCTGGGGCGGGACTGAATATTAATAGATGTTCCGCTTTTTTGGGGTTTTTTTAGTTCACATAGTTTATTAAGTTTTATAATAATAGATGTCCCGTTTTGATGAAAAAAATAAATGATCACATTAGGTATAGGCACCTCTCTTCTCTGCCCCCCTGCTCCTTCCCGCCCATTGCCATGTGTGTACCCCATTTCCCTTCCCCATAACTCTGTAATGTTCCTGCTGTGAGAAGCAACCCCTAACCTGCTGTTGTGCCGGCATTGGCTCTTCCTCTGATGTCACTTCCTGGAAGTGATGTCAGAGAAAGAGCCAACGCTGGCATGACGGCAGGTTGGGAGGCTGCTGCTCGTGCCAGGAACATTACAGGGGTTTCGGGGAAGGGAAGCAGCACGTGCATGGCAGGAGGAGGCGGGGAAGGAGCATGTGGAGGTGGGGGGGCAGAGAAACAGGCGGGGGAGGGGTGCTACTGCCCTGGGCATCTCTCACCCTTGCTAGGCCACTGACAAGAAGAGAGAGATGAGAGTCAGTGGTTTTGCCAAAGGAAGCAAACTGGACCTCAGAGTACTCATCTGCTGTTAGTCCAATAGTGTGAGGTCTCCAGAGGGATGACTCAATGGCAAGTTATCAGCAGTGGCTTAGTAAGGGGGACCATCCCAGGCGTCATCTTGGTGGGGGTACCGGCACCTCTCTGCTCCACCCCAAGCCATTTCTTTAAATCTTCACCAGTGCAAGCCATTTCTCCGACCTGCTGCTCGCACCGTCCTGGCTCCCCTCTGAAATCACTTCCTGGTTGAGGGGCCAGGAAGTGACATCAGAGGGAACGCCAAGGCCGGCGCAAGCAACAGGCCAGAGACGCTGCTTGCGCTGGTGAAGATCTAAACAGGTGCAGGAGAAGGGAGGGTGTGGGTGTGATGTGAGGAGCGCCCAAGGAGTGCGAGATGCGCAAAGAGCGTGAGCAAAGAGAAGGGCGCCTCCTGCCCTTGCTATGACACTGGCTATCAGCACAGTAAATTGTCTCTTTTTTTTTAAACTTTCTAGACTGTTATGTACTGCTGTGGAGCAAAAGTAGGATTTTTTCAAGGTGATATTCGGCTAATAACAGATGATATGAAGACCCTTCAGCCAACTCTGTTCCCAACAGTACCAAGACTTCTCAACAGGATATATGATAAGGTACTCACTCCTCTCATCTCAGCTCTTTATATTCATTGAAGTAATATTGGGACCAGTGCAAGTGTCCTAGGTGAGTCTCCAGACAATTGACTTTCAGGCCCCGACCCATGAAACTAAGCAATTATGTTCTCTTAGACTTCCAGAGTTGGCATCATGATTATTGCAGTTGTCTGGGTCAGACAACTGTAACAATCTGAAGCGATTATGGTCACACCAATCCACTCCACCCAGAACAATCTTGTACATACATAGAAATGGACGTCAAATGGGGGGTAATTCTCAAAAAGATATCTAAATGTTAGACGCCAGATAAAACACGCTAACTATGAAATGTGTGTAATTGCCATTATAGAAGCCCGCATTTGCAAGCCTGTCGTTAGCTCAATGTCTGATGTAAAAGTAGGCAGTTAGATGCATAAATGCTAGGCCACCCCCTGACCTGCTCATGCCCCTCTCCCAGGTCAACAGCCCTCTTGAAGTTATGCCATATTTTGCCAATTCTGGCTGCATCAGGGTCAAGGAAACCAACCAGTTTGAAACCACAAACTTCGTTTATTTATTCAGCTTTCTAGACGGTTCTCCCAAGAAAGCTGAGAACATTTCACAAGGGCAATGGGGGGGGATTGAGTGACTTGCCCGGGGTCACAAGGAACGGCATGGGTTTGAACCCACAACTTCAGGGTGCTGAAGCTGTAGCTTTAACCACTGTGCCACACTCTCCCTCCATACTTATCTAGCCAGACTTGGTGACATGTGGCTACATCGGCCATTAGTTTATGACTCGTGGGAGTATCATTTATTAATAAAGACTGCTGTTTTCTCAAAAAAGGTCTACTGCTGGAAACTTTCCCTTACTTTTCAGTCACAATGTTGGCGATCATAGTGGCATTAGAATTTCGATCTGCTGCGGGATCTACAGTACTTTTGCGCCTAAACTTTCACAAAGAAAATGTGCAGAATGATGGTGCAATTAAAATCTTGAGACCAATCTCCCCCCCCCCCACGCACCTCCCCAAAGACTTTCTAATTCTCTGAAAATTAAGACTCAAACCTGAAGATGACTAAACTAAACTAAAGCTTAACTTTGTATATCGAGTCATGATTCTGAGAAGGCTCGACTCGGTTTACAGTAATTAAATAAACAGGGAATGATTTACAAATGATAATTAGAAGATAATAGCAAAATTTCAAAAGAATTAATTTTCAAAATGTTTGGCAAATAGAGTAGTTTTTAAAGATTTACGGAAAAATTGAAACTGGAACTCCTTAAAAAAAAGGGGAGATCATTCCAGAGTTGAGAGAATTTAAAGACCAAAGATTGACTGAAGATCTTGACTCCTTTAATCCCTTTTTTATGAGGACGGGAGAGTTTAAATTGTTGGATACCTCTTGCAAAGGAGAATTGGTAAACATTCCAATCACACATAGAATAACTTTTAAAATTCAACAATCACACGCTCCGATATTTCTGGATCGTCTCTTGATACCGTATTCTCCATTCAGGGCACTTAGATCAACACAACAACATTTACTGACTATCCCTTCGTTAAAAGTAATAGGGACCAGGAGATCTACCATTTTCTCAGTTATAGCACCCCAGCTTTGGAACAATTGACCAATATACTTACGCAATGAACCTTCTTTAGAAAAATTCAAACGTTCCTTAAAAAGCTTCCTGTATAAGGACGCATTTGAAACATAGATAGCTTAACTTACCAATCACTAAATCTTTTAGATCTTAATTAGACCTACGAGTGGGTCGTAAATTTATCTTCTTTTTTTCTATGATCATTTCTGCCCTTATATCCCCCTTTTTTTCTCTCTCTCTTTTCTGTTCCCACCATATGTTTTCTTCCCTAAATGTTTCTTCTCTTTCTTTAAAGATTGTAGTTCGTCCCCCTCGCCTTCTGTATCAGTTATGTATTAGAACGTATATAATTTGTATTCAATTGTATAAAAAATGTTTTGTTTTGTCCCCTATTTTTTAAAATGTTATACGCATTGAAGTATATGATATTGCGTATACAACAAACCTTAATAAAACTTGAAACTTGAATAAGAGGATTAAAGATACCATATAGAATTTTTAAAGAAATACAAGCGCATTTAAATTGAATTCTAAAATAAACCGGGAACCAATGAAGACTCTGAAGCAAAGGGGTCACATGGTCAAATTTATGTTTTCCAAAGATTAGCTTCGCAGCAGTATTCTGAATTAATTGTAATCTATGAAGACAAATTAGGTCCCCGTTTTGAGCTTGGCATTGGTATTTATCGAGATTGTGATACAGACCAGCCCTCAAGAATCCCATTCCCTAACTGTAAACAGGCTTAAAGGCTTTGGGAGTGAGATAAATTTGATAGGCAACTGAGGAGAAGTATACTGACAGAGAGGTCTCACAGTATTTGAGCTTATTCTGCAATAAATTCTGAGCCATCATTATCAGAGTTTGTGAGATTTGGCCTAGTTGATGTACGAGGGTCATTTCATAAATAATGCATACTATTTTATATTTACATGTTTATTTTTTTTTTCAAGCATTTCTTTACAATCCTTGAATATAGGTAGAAGGAGAAACCCTGCATATGGTGGAGGGGAGGGAGACATACTTGGAGAAGAAAGAGAGAGAAATGTTGGACATAGGGTGGAGGGCAGGGAGAGATGATGCATGGGGAGAAAGAAAGAAATGTTGCACATGACAATGGAGGGATGGAAGGGAGAGATGCTGCATGTAGGGGAATAGAGAAAGTTGACCCAGGACACAAGGCAAGGAGGGAGAGAGAGAGAGACAGAGAAAGAAGAGAGATGGTAGACAGTGGGAAAAAATGTTGGATATGGCAGTGGAAGGGAAGGTACAGAGATGGAAGATGGATGGTGAGCGTGGAGAAAGAAGAAAATATCAAATGGGCAGGAGACTCTGGCGAGCGAGTTAACAGAAGACAAACAGAAACCAGAGCCTGGGACCAACATGATTTGAATATTTGTGATTACAATATGTCAGATTTGAAACATGTATCCTGCCAGAGCTGGTGTTAAACAGAGATCGTGAGCTAGGATCTAACAGAGAGAGGAAAAGCCTTTTTTGTTTATTTTGTTTATACCACAGCACCAGCATGGGGTTGGAGAGAGCAAAGGTGGGGGGGGGGGGGTGAAGGGGCTACAAAATAAATCTGCCAGGACATTTGAAAAAAACACCCAATTGGGCAGAAAATGTGCATCAAATTGAAAAATCAATTCAATGGATCAAATCAAATAAAAAATGTTTTTCCTGAATCGGACAGCACTAATACATGTACATAATAGAGTAGATTTTGTAAATGGCATCCAAATTTAGGCACCCCCCGAAAAAATGAGCACTGAGCACTAGTTTATAAATGGTGCTCCAAGTTGTACACTGTGTAAAGACTAGCACATAGCGCTGGGATCTGTGCCCAATTCTGGGCGTAAGGATTTTACGGTGTCAGGTCAAAAGCGCGCCATGACAAAGGCGCGCCCAGAAAATTGAGCACAGCGCGGAGGCGCACACCGCTCTAAATTACTGTTTTTAGGGCTCCGACGGGGGAGGGGCGTGGGGGGGAAACCCCCCACTTTACTTAATAGATATCGTGCCGCGTTGTGGGGGGTTGTAACCCCGCACATTTTACTGAAAACTTAACTTTTTCCCTGTTTTTAGGGAAAAAGTTCAGTTTACAGTAAAATGTGGAGGGTTACAACCCCCCATAACGCCGGCACGATGTCTATTAAGTAAACTGGGGGGGTTCCCCAACAAAACCCCCCTTCGGAGACCCTAAAAACTGTAATTTTGTGCGGCATGCGCCTCCGCGCTGCGCTCAATTGTCGGCGTGCGCTTTTGTCTTTCGCGCCGTTGTCTATGAACCGGATTTTACACCTGCTTTAAATCCTTGTACGTTAACTACTTGTGCATCCCTCGAATTCTATAATACTGCGCACATCTTTACTGAATGCTCCTGACCCGCCCATGCTCCTCCCATGGCCACGCCCACTTTTCAACCGCACACTAAAAGATTTCCACACACATCTTTATACAATAGTGCGTAGCAAACTGCATGCGTAAACTCCAGATTGTTGCTAATTAACACCATTCGATAGTGCCCAACTATTGGTTCTAATTGGCTCATTATTCAATTGCGCGCACAGTTATGTCTGCCATATATAGAATCTGGGAGAATGAGGGTGCGGGGTTATCTTATTTGCCCCACCCTCCTTTTTTTTAGGGGGGGATACATTTGTGGGATTGAAAATTACCAACATGCAAATAGGAGAATCACAAAGGCCATTTACTTAGGCAAATATGAGCGATTTGAAAATTGCCCACCCTCACAGGTAAACATGCACACTAATAGTTTTTTTAAGTTAGTATGTTAGTTGTTTTTGTTTTTTTGTTTTTTTTTTAGTTCAATAAGTTTTTTATTATAATTTGAATAATACATTTATCCAATAATACAAAGGGAAAAAAAAGAGAAGCTCCAAACAAAGTTCATAATACATCATACATAAATCCTTTTTAAGCCCACTAAGAGGAGAGATGGGATACTGTTTTCAACAAAACAGTAGAAGAAAAGATAAAGGAAATAATTCTCAGTTCACCTTCGCGAAACTTGTATCATTCCTTACTATAACAGGGATGCTTTCCTCCTCTATAACTTAGCAATGAAACATACAAATGAAAAACTAATACTGTACTTATTTCTGCTCACGAGCAACTAGAAATTGTTGTAATTGAATGGGGTCCCAAAAAACATATTCAACGTCATGTAACTTAACTAAGCATTTACAAGGAAATCTATATATATAAAATCGGAGGTATGTATGTATGTATGTATGTGTGTGTGTGTGTATGTGCCGCGATCATGCAAAAACGGCTTGACCGATTTGAACGAAACTTGGTATGCAGATCCCTCACTACCTGGGGTGATATGTTCTGGGGGTCTCGCGGCCCACCTGCACACGTGGGCGGAGCTACAAACAGAAAATCAGATTTCACCCATTCATGTCAATGGAAAAAATGTAAAAAGCTGCCATTCTCACAGTAATTCAAAAACAGCTTGACCGCTTTGAACGAAACTTGGTATGCAGATCCCTCACTACCTGGGATGATATGTTCTGGGGGTCTCGCGGCCCACAACTCTATGTTGCTTGCTCAAGGGTGGGTTCACCCTTATATGTTCTTGCTCCAGGAGGTGAAACTAAAAATGTTGTTTATAATCACGTTTTGCATTAGTTGTATTGTATTCATTTTGTCAAATATTTCACATTATAATTTGAATATTGTACTTTTTATTAAGCTGTAAAAAAATAATTTCATTCACCACTATAAAGTATCTTTATTTGAATCCATTTACAGTGTTATTGCTATAATTAAATACCCGTGCAACGCCAGGGCATCAGCTAGTTTCAAATAAAAAGATGCCTCTAGAGCCAAAACTCTAAGTTTTAACCTCAAGAACTCTTTCCTTCCAAATTGAGTAGCTCTAGAGACATCAGGAAGAATCCTAACTAAATCACCACAATACTGTTAACCTGTTCTTAAAGTAAAGTTTCATAATTAACATTTTATCTATCTCACTCGTGCATGTTATTACCAGGGTGGATCGACTCTGAATCACATCTTGAGTATCTTCCAAAAATTCAGCTAAATTAATTTCTGTTGTGACCAGATGGTCCACCTCTTGGGCAGATTCTTTTTTTTTTTGAGGAACATAATAATAATTACTTATTGGAAAATTCTCCGCATTGGGTAATCCCAGTATTTCTTCAAAAAAATTTTTAACTAAATATCAGGTGATAACAAGTGAGTTACAGGGAAATTGACCAAGTGGAGATTTCTCGCTCTATGCATATTTTCCATAGATTCTATTTTAGCATGTATCACGATAGAATCTTTAACAGCAGAAACTGAGACAGCTTGTAATGTATTGCATTGAGCTTCCGTAACATTTAAACGTTTGTCCAAACAAGACAAGACCTATTGTTTTGCTTTGAGTGCAGCTGCTATTTGTCGCCCCCTAGAGGTACTATTTTTGTTACACTGCCTAATGGTTAAGTTGGCCTCCTTTACCATATTGCAATATTACAGTATATTACGTTAGTTTCTTTTATTCTGCCAATGCCTTGCGGTTCTAGGCATATTACAAAAGAGCTGATCTGGACATGCCCAGTAAAATCACAAGATAGATTATTAGATGAGGCGTAATATCCCATAATATTCTGCAATACACTGAAAAAAACCCTGGGAAGTTGGGACTAAGGGCTCCTTTTACGAAGCCGCGTTAGCAGTTTAACGCACGTAATCGTGTGCGCTAAACCGCTGGCCGCACTAGCCGCTACCACCTCCCCTTGAGCAGGCGGTAGTTTTTCGGCTAGCGCGGGGGTTAGTGCGTGATGAAAAGTCGCGCGCGCTGAAGCCGCTAACGCAGCTTCGTAAAAGGAGCCCTAAAAGTCTTTCACTAGTTTGCAAGGTGATGGGTTCCAGGGTTTCCACTGACTTGGCATTCCTTGAGAATTTCGGTCAACAAGCTGAAAATGTCCCATCAATCTGGATCCGTGCACATTTTTAAACTTCATTGTATTCACGTAATCATTTAAGGAAAAAAAAAGTTTTTAAAAGTCCATCTCTCTGTCTTCAGATACAAAGTGCTGCACAGAGCCCTTTAAAGCAACGCCTTTTGAACTTTGCCATGGCCAGAAAACATGGTGAAATTAGGCACGGGATTATTCGAAATGACAGCGTCTGGGACAAGTATATCTTTAAAAAAGTACAGGTAAGCTCTGGTCAGGTCATGTCTTGTAACTGAAGCTCTTCCACAGGCAACCGTTTTCACTGGCTGGCCAACTTCTTTTTTTTTTCTAAATCTTTATTGATTTTCAAACTTTGACAGTCCAATACAATTAATTGAACATAAAATACTGCATAAAATGCACTATTAACTACACAAGTAATACATAAAACAATCATTTTCTCCCATCCTCCTCCCAATTATTAATACAATAAGACATATGATGTGATTTCAGTATTATAATGAAGTAATTTAAATTCTCAAAATACATTTCCCTCCCCCCACCCACCCACCCTGGTTATTTCACTTTTGAGAAAGAAAAGGGGTATTTTTTAAAAGATGAATAATTATTCACACCAACTTCCCAGTCGCGGCGAGAGGCGCATCCTGTAGGCAGTCAGACGGCGCCTTTCTTCTTCTCCGTGCCTCTCCTGCTCCAGCACTCCCTACTGGTGGCTCAGGGCCTCGTCTGGAGCGTCTTCGCGCATGATGAAGTCATGCGTGCATATAATGTCATCACGTCAACATCCACACATTTCCAGGTGTCCTCCAGTCGCAGCCTGGAGATGACTGTGCCACTTTAGACCATCAGTTCCCAACTAGAAGAAACACTGTTATCAGATGTTGATGTAGAATCCCTCTGCACTTACATAACCCCCTGGAAGATGCAAAGAAAGAAGGCACTTGACCTATCAACTACTTCTCATTTGATAATGGCATCTACTTCCAAACAGTAGAACTAACGGGAGAAAGAATGATGTCTTCACAGAAGGCCAACTTATTCATAGTAAAAGTGAACGATACCCACTGCTGTGTCAAACCCCTGAGCCCTTTTTTCAGACCTTTGCCTTGCAGTTTACCAATTAATGTTACAACTCAGGCAGTGACGTATCAAGGGGAGGGAGTGGTCCGCCCCTGGTGCAAGCCATGACGGGGGTGTTCTCAGCCTTGGAGTCATGGTCCAGGAACTTCCCTTCTCACGGCCCGGTCCCAAGGCTCTGGGTAGTCCCCGTGGCCCAGCATGTTCCCAGCCTTCGCTCCTGTCCGATGGCCCTTTACCTTCCGTGAAGCTGAAAAAACTGCCGGCCTCGGCAGTGATTCAGCCATGTCGCCCCGCGGCTCCCCTTCCTGCTTTCCACATCTGCCAATGACGCAACTTCCTGTTTCCGCCCAGGTGGATTGCAGCAGAAGCAGACACGGAAAGCAGGAACGGGAGTCGCGGACGACGTAGCTGAATCACTGCCAAGGCCGGTAGTTTTTTCAGCTTCACGGAAGGTAATGGCCATCGGACAGGAGAGAAGGCTGGGAACATGCAGGATAACGGGGACCACCCAGAGCCTTGGCACCAGGCCATGAGAAGGGAAGTTCCCGGACCATGACTCCCAGGCCGGGAACACCCCCCCCTCATGACTTGCACCTGGGGGAACAATACTAAAAATATTTTTTTTATATTGTGGGGGGTGTAAAAAAATGATGGCAGGGGTGTCAAAAAACAATGGGCCCTAGGTGTCACATACCCTAGGTACGCCACTGAACTTAGGTCTCGGCACATCTACCTAAAGCAAGAAAAAGAAATATCCGTGTATCGCTTACGCACAGATAGTTCCTACCCAAAGACACAAAGTCATAAGCGTGGGATAAACACAGAGGATCTCTAATTAGACTATGAATGGGCAGACTATCGTGGTCTGAATCCCACAAATGAGATGGTTTGGATAGGCTGGAGCCAGCTTCAACGGCGACTCCAGTAGTTGGAACCTAAGGACAGTACCGGGTGGACTTCTAAGGTCTATGGCCCATTGTGACGTAATCATGAAATTGTAAATCATGTAATTATAGGGCAGGTCTTTATCGGCTGGCATTTATTATGATACCATCTTCAGGTTTTCTTTTATCCAATGACTGTTCTTTTTCTAAAGGACACAATGGGTGGACGAGTGCGAATAATGATCACCGGAGCTGCTCCCATATCACCCACCATCTTGACATTCCTTAGATCAGCTTTAGGTTGTCATGTAAGTAATGCGTTACCTAAACCACAAGATTGTCAAGTCACCTGGGAACATTCTAGAGGGGTTCTTTGTCATTAACAAGAGACAAGCAACTGTTGCTTAGATTAATTCAGTTATTCAGATGTTTTATGTAGGAAATTCCTTTAAAAAAAAATGACCACATAATAGCATCAACAGCCATGTTCTGTATCTATTTTTATACAAATTTTAAGCCACATATTCTGCTTCATCTTGTTACCCCTGAAAAGTTTCTTCACTGCTTGGCCCAAGTAGTCTTAAATTCAGATACTGGTTTTGCTTCTGATACTGCCAGTACAGAGCTTTTTCTAAAATATATGCATGAATGCACATGTATGTACTGGTTACATGTGGGAGGAGCAGCCATTTTACACATGTCAGAGGAGGTGGTAACAGCGATTAGCATAGCTGGCCTCAAAAAAGGTCTATACAAATTTCTGGAGAAAATGTCCATAGTCTGCTGTTGAGACAGAAATGGGGGAAGCCACTATGTTGCTACTATTTGGGTTTTTGAAAGGTACTTGTGACCTGGATTGGTCACTGTGAAAACAGAATACTTGGCTAGATGAACCATTGACCTGACCCAGTATGGCTATTCTTATGTTCTTATGTGAACAAAGTATAGGATAGTCAAGCCATTGTGACATCACTGAGGAGGCTGGCTCTTAGGCTTTGGTAGAATGAGGCATTATGAGAATTCACGGGAGCCAGTAAGGAAGCCACTCAGCGTAGAGAAGCAGCGCCAAATTGCACTGCTGCTCGTGCCGCTTAGATGAGGAAATTCGATCGTGCAGCTGGTTAGCAGCGGGGCAGGAGTTTGAAAAGTTATAGGGCAGAATACAGTACTGGGATTTAAGAGAGGATTGGACAATTTCCTGCTGGAAAAGGGAATAGAAGGGTATAAATAGAGGATTACTGCTCAGGTCCTGGACCTGTTGGGCCGCCGCGTGAGCGGATTGCTGGGCAAGATGGACCTCAGGTCTGACCCAGCAGAGGCATTGCTTATGTTCTTATGTTCCTGCCCACTGCACCTCCACTACTGATCGGCAGAGGAACCGCTGCACCTCCACCATGGATCAGCAGAGGTATGAAGATAGGGCAGGGAGGGAGGGGATATAGGGCAGAGCCTGGGAGGAAGAGTGCAGAGTCTAATAGGGGAAGGAAGGAAAGGTGCTAGGTGCAGAGCCTTACAGGGGAGGGGAGGAAGGAAGGGTTCTGGTGCAGTGCCTGACAGGGGAGGGATGGAGGGAAGGGGACTGGGTGCAGAGCCTGACAGGGCAGGATACGGATATTAAGCCGCCCGACTTATATTTGAGTCAACCATTTTTCCTCCTTTTTTGGGGGGGAAATGGAGTCTCGACTTATATTCAGATTGACTTATATTCGAATATATACAGTAAGTCCGGCTTCGGATGTTTCACGCAAGACGTCCAAATATCGGGGTGGAGAAATATGCATTTTCAAAACTGCAAGATGTTCAAATTTTTAAAAAGACCTATTTGGATGTTTTGGCCTTAAGGATGTCTAACTTTTTTGGCCATTTTCAAATAGAAAAACATCCTAATCCAGACCATTTGGGCGTGGGAGGGGCCAGCATAGTAATGGATTGGCCACATAGACATCCCAACAGAGCAGTGGGGCACCTTAGAGGGCACTGCTGTGAACTTCACTGAAAGGTGAGGCCCCCCCAAACCTACTGTACCCATCTGTGTACCACTCCAATGGTCCTTATGGCTGCAGGTGGCACCTATATGGCAGTAGAGTAGGGTATGGGTAAGTTTTGATGGGCTCATACTTGATATCATAGATGTTGTGGTTAGAGGGTCTTATGGGCCTGTGTCCTCCTCTCTATGGTTCACTAGCCCACCCATTGGGTAACTCTACACACCTGTGTGCTGCTCTACTAGGCTTCCCCATACCAGATCTTGCTGTTCTAGAGCCAGGTGTATACCTTTTTGATCTCATTTTTGTATGGTGGAAGACGCCATCTTGCTTTGATGCATGCAGTTTGGGCACCTTTGTGGCACTTGGACGCTTCTAAAACAGGTCTAGTTCCAAACATCTAAGTTCCATCCAGGACATCTTGCAAAATGTTTGATTATCACTGCAAGATGTCCATGTCTAACCCACCCTTATACATTCCCAAAGCCCGTCCATAGCACGCTTCCACTACGCCCATCTCAAGCTCTGGATGCACAGAGGCTGGGACACCTCGCTAGACATCCAGAAAGGCGGTTTCAATTATCGGCACTTGGACGTCCTAGAGATTAGGATGTCCACGTGCCAATTTACTCTACAAAGCTTTTTATATCTCTGCTTGTTTATTAAGATTGTCAACACACTTTTATTAGGACTTGAAACTCAAAGCACGAAAATGAGTTTAAACTCCTTCTTCTCTAACGCAGATTTTCGAGGCTTATGGTCAAACAGAGTGTGCTGCTGGGTGTACGGTCTCCTCACCTGGCGAATGGAAGGCAGGTAAGGAGCCTCAATCTTCTTTCCGTAGTTCAGGACATACTCCACTTTGGCAAGAGCCACTGGGCAAAAGAGGGGCTATTCCCTAAGGGCCTGATTCTATATATGGCACCTAAAAAAATTGTGTTTATAAAATGACAATTGTACAGAATATTGTCTCTTTTTATACTTTAATAAAATAAGTTCAGTATAAAATCATAACTATTCGAGGCTTGTGCGGATGGGTCTGTCATTCTCTAAATTGAGAATAGTTCAAAACACGTCCGTCCGCTTAATATTCGGACTAAAGAAAAGTGATCACGTTAGTCCCTTCTACAGACTGTTACACTGGTTACCAATTGAGGCACGAATTCTGTTCAAATTATCCTGCTTTTGCTACAAAATAACCTGGGGAATGGCCCCCAACTACCTTCTACCTCACTTCAAATTCTACTCCTCCACTAGATCTACCAGAAACCGCAACCTCTTTGCATACCCGAAAATTGCAGGCTGCAGATATCGAACCTTCCTGGACAGAACATTCAAGTTTCAAGCTGGTAGACAGCAAACTTGGCTAGGCTACTTCATTGATGTCGCTAGGTTGACCTACAGCGTCTTCCGGAAAGAATTAAAGACCACTTTGTCTAGCCAGACTCTCTCCCCACGACCAAAGCTACCACACCTCACCCCAAATTCTTTCTTCCTCATTATAGGTACCCTATATTCTCCGTCTGCTACAATGTCCTCTTCACAATTGTACCCAGCTACTCGCTGGGGTCCGAGCATTTTCAATGTAATATGTAAAAAGTTAAGTCTTATACTGTAATCCAATGTATATTTTTCTTCTAACCAATTTGCACCTTGTAATCACTGACCGCTCAGTGACCTCTTATCTATTTAGACACTGTAATTCGCTGACTGTACAGCTTTTCTTCATTGTGAACTGCCTAGAAGTCGCAAGATTGTGGCGGTATAGAAAAAATAAAGTTATTATTTATTATTAGTTAAAATTGGTGCCAGTCAGACCAGTGCTTACCATGATACTAGCAAAGGCACATACCATATAAAGAATCATGCCTAGTGATGGTATACATTAGAGAATGACACGGGGAAAAAAGTTATCACCGTTCCCATCCCGTTGCCGCGAGCTTAGTCCCCGTCCCCTGCAAACTGTCAGATCCCACCCGCACAAGCCTCGAATAGTTATGATTTTATAATGAACTTATTTTATTAAAGTATAAAAAGAGACAATATTATGTGCAATTGTCATTTTATAAACACAAATAATACAGAGCAAGGATCAACAAAACCCTTGTTTCCCCTCCCTTTTACAAATATCCCCTCCACTATTGTGAAAACTGAACAAACCAAATTACTACAGAATGCTACATTGAAAAATCAAGCTAACAGAATACTTCAGTCACACACGGCAAGAATAATGTTAGGGGAGTGCAACTAGGGCAACTGCCCTCTGGTCAGAGAGAAAGACCTAAGCCAGCTGGAAGCTAAAGAAGCACAGCCTGGATTTTGTGGTTCCCAGTTATGTCTAATACCAGCTCTAGCAGGAGACCGTATCTGGGGGGGGAGGAGCCAGCATGGTAAAAATCATGAATAATCGAAATTGCGAGTAATAAAATTGCAAATACATGTATCTTTTAATTAGCGCCAACTCTGGCTTACATTTTTTGTTCTGTAGTCTGTTTCTTTATTGTAATTTGACTAACGATTGTTAATCGAGTCGAGCTCCAATTTTTGGAGATGATCTGGTCTACAAACTTAAGTTGTAGTTTAGCTTCAATTGTGAGGTGTTGGTTGTCAATTTGCAGCACTTTATACATAATTTGGGAGTGAGTATGCAAGTATATTCTGAGTGTCCAATGAATTCAGACTGACTCCACGCATATTCATTATGGAATCCTGAAAACCTGATTGGCTGTGGGATGCTCCATCCTACAAAGTCAGCTGGGAGAACTCTTTACTTAGGCCATTGACATCTTTGATATGGAGCCAGAATAATACATGCAGACACAGATCCTGAGATTCTCAATTACTACTATTCCTACTATTAATTATTTCTATAGCGTTACTAGACGTACGCAGCGCTGCACAGAGTCACAAAGAATAAGAAAACAGTCCCTGCTTGAAAGAGCTTACAATCTAGACAGACAAACAGGATGTCATGGATGCCGTTAAGGGGAACGGTTAATCAGCGGGCTCGGTTGGAGGGCAGAGGTGTAGGGTTAGATAGATAGATTGTGAGCCCACCGGGACAGACAGGGAAAATGCTTGAGTATCTGATTGTAAAACCGCTTAGAAAACCTTGATAGGCGGTATATAAAAAATCCTAATAAACTTAAACTTAATAGGGTTAAGGATTGAAAGCTATATCAAAAAAGCGAATAGTGAAACATGGTTTCATGTTGAGGAAGGAGATGATTTGGCTTATTTGAATATGGAACTGGAACTGTTGGGCTTTTGATTTTTGGCTTTTCACGTATTTCACTCACGTCTTTGAAACACCCACTTTGAGGAATCGCAACCGCTGGCGAGGAATTGTTTGGATTTCCATAGCGTCAGTGTTTACTGATCAGCTGCTTGCCAAATCAGCAAGATAAGTGACTTGTTATATGTTTTTTTGGGAACATAAAATGGGGGGGCAGGCAAGGAGTGCGGTGATGTGTTAAATAAATTAAATAACAGAAACTTAACACATGACGACAGATCCATTGAGTTTGCCTATTTTCTGTTTCTATTGCCGTATCACAGACCCTTGCCTATCCTATGCCCTCATAAACTAAATTTTGTCTCTACTGAAAACTTGTTCCATGCGTTCACCGTCCTGTGGTTTCTTATATTTCATCCTGAGTTTACCCCCTTTCAATCTTTTGCCATGATCTCTTCTAGAACAGGGGTCCTCAACCCAGTCCTTGGGACATGCCCAAAGCATAATGTGTGATATACAGTAGATAGGTCATATGGTCTTGATCTGCCTTCATTTTCTAGATTTTTATATTTCTCTGTAGTCTGCCTAACCATGCCATCTGCTATCCCTTCTTTTCCCGTAGAGATCCAACATATTTGTTCCAATATTTCATGAATTTAGATACACGTTTTGTCTCCACCATCTCCACCGGGAGGCCTTTCCACACATTCACCACTCTTTCCATGGAAAAAATATTTTTTGAGGTTACTTCAGAGTCTATGCCCTTTCACCTTCATCCTATGCACCTTCATTCTAGTTTCCTTTCATCTGAAAGAGTCTTGCCTCATTTGCTTTTATGTCACATAAATATTTAAACATCTCTATCATATAAAAACATTTTTTCTGTAGGATGAAATATGGGACCTAAACTGGTATGTGTCTAGGGGAGGCGCTGGTGATTTGTGATTTTCATGATTTTAATGGGGTTTTATATTATTTGTATGTGCTATGATTTTTTTATATTGTTGAAATGTATGCGATTTTGATTATGTTTGTATCTTATTGTGATCCGCCTTGGGAAAGGCGGAAAATAAAACTAAATATCTTCCCTCTCCTGCCTTTTTTCCAAAGTATACATATTGAGACCGTTAGGTCTGTCCTCATTTACTCTATGATGACCACAGCCTTTTTAGTAGCCATCCTATCGATGGAATCCATCCTGTTTATATAATAGCTCCTTTCGATTTTGCCCACAGTTCATGAACATGGTCTAATATTTACAGTTTATGTATATGAAGAAGCAAAGTCATGCCCGGTAACTCTCAACAAGTCCATCCCATCCCAGACCAGCGATTTCAGGTACTGCTGGTCAACCCCCTTTTGAGAGTGAGGCTCCTCCACTTCTACTTTGGGTGTCCTTTCCTACCTTACCCTCCTTCTTCTTTTCAGTTCCTCAAGCTGGGGAACTTAGCTCAGATCTCCTCTCTGCTCTCCTGCAGAGGTGACTTTGGCCAGTTGGCCAGCAGTACAGGATTCACCTCCTTATCCTGGGATTTCCCTCTCAGTATTCAGGGGCTCTGCAGGGACTGGTCAACCAAAGACTCCAATTCTAAAAAAAAAACTCAGTCCCTTTATGTATCACCTTTCCCACCTCTTGAGGCTGGGCTTCCACCATCTCTACCCACCTGGGCAGTTTCCCCTGCTCCCATCACCATAGTGACTAGTGACGTAGTAAGGGGAGGGCGTGGGGGGGTGGACCGCCCCAGGTGCCATCTTTGTGGGGAGCACTAACACCTCTCCTCTGCCCTCCCAGTGTACCTCTTTAAACGTTCACCGGCATGAATAGTCGCCGGCATGAGCAGCATCTACCCTCTGCTGCTCATGCCGGCCTCGGCTCTCTTCTGACATCACTTCCTGGTGGCAGGACCAGGACTTGACATCAGAAGGGAGCCGAGGCTGGTGCAAGCAGCAGATGGAAGATGCTGCTAGAGCAGGTGAACATTTCAAGAGATCTCTCATGGCGTACTTCGATTGCTGGTTTAAGTTTATTTGTACTTGTTCATAATCCACGAGTTTTTTAATAGAACCCACTGGGACCCCTGAGGAAGACAGTATTGTCGAAACACGGACCGGGTTGGGTCCATATCTCTCAGACGATTGGGTTGTTGTTTTTATGTGGATTACGAAGTTGAACTTTTAATAAAGTCCTCATCTTCATCAACTCTCCACAGAGTCTTTTTATTTTCCTCCAAACACTTCAAGAGGTACATGGGGGTGGGGCATGGCGATGCCAGGTGCCACCACCCCGGGCACCAACCTCCCTCACTATGCCACTGATAGTGACCCCCCAAAAGATCTTCCCATCGCCTGCTCTACAACAGAGGCATCTCCTTGGGAAGGCCCACACAATGGAAGCGGTTCATCCACATTTATTTCATGTCTATTCACTGTAGATATCTTGAAAACTAGAATGTCTTAGGCCGGGTGTCCTAAGGACTGGTTTGAGAACCCTTATTCTAGAACAATAATAACAGGCTGGAGAGTGTCACTCAATGAGTTCTGCTGAATTTAGGTAGAAACCATTGGGAAACATTACACGGAGCAAAATGTTGCTGAAATTTTGAAATCAGCAATAATCCTCAAGTAGGGTTACCAGGTTTTACTGTTGTAAAATCCAGATCCATAGCCCCACTCCCTGGCCTACCCAGTTCCATCCAGCCCCGCCCAAGTCACGTCACGTTCTGCCCCTGCCTCACACCCAGCCCCACCCTCTTCAACCTCTTCTCATGCTTGGGGCCACATGGGGAGGGCATTTGCACAGGTCTGACGTGATTGCTCTCAATTGGAATAAATGACACAGCTTTAGACTGGTTTATATCCTTCTTTTCTGGCCGTTCATCCAAAGTGCACACTAACCTAACAACTTCAGATTCAATCAAATTAGGTTCCATTCTATCTCCCCTACTTTTTAATATCTTCACCTCTCCTCTTCTAACAATTGCACAATCAATTGGTTTTGCTGTATTCAGTCATGCCAAAGATATTCAGTTAATCCTCAGGATATTCTAAATATTAATAACAAATTAGAAATGATCACTAAATGGCTAACTACACACATGCTTTTTCTAACCCCGACAAATCAAATGGAATGCTCTTCTCCCCTACTAGAAATAAAACCCTTATTTCCCCCAACTATCTCAAGTCTACACCTCTTCATTTCACTAATAATACTAAGATTCTTGGAGTAATCATCGATGATGAATTATCCTTTCACCAACGGATAAGAGCAGTGGTCAGGAAAAGTTTTTACAAACTAAGAATGTTCAGATAAATCATGAGTCAACTAGAACCCTCTTCTCTCAATATATTACTACACTCTTTTTCACTGAAAGAGTGTAGTAATAGTAATTTATCACTAAATTCTTTTTCACTGAAAGAGTGGTTGATCGCTGGAATAGTCTTCCACTACAGGTGATTGAGGCCAGCAGCATGCCTGATTTTAAGGCCAAATGGGATCGGCACATGGGATCTATTCACAGGGCAAAGGTAGGGGAGGGACATTAAGGTGGGCAGACTAGATGGGCCGTGGGCCCTTATCTGCCGTCTATTTCTATGTTTCTATGTTTCTTTGGTAATATCTCAAATTGACTATTGTAATTCCCTGTATCAGGGTATTTCTCAAAAAGGGATAAGAAGCCTTCAAATTATTCTAAACACAGCAGTAAAATTAATATATAATACAAAAAAAAAACAACTGATCATGTCACCCCCCCCTGCTTATAAAATCACATCGGCTCCCGGTTAATCATTGAATCACATATAAAATTTCACTACTTATCTTCAAAATAAAGTTAGCACATACTCCAGGATTCATAGACAGACTTCTTATCCTACACTGCCCAACCAGAACCCTAAGATCCAGCAACCAGAACCTTCTTGTGGTCCCCTCCCCGCAGCATTTATTCTATGACATCCAGGAAAAAAAATCTTCTCGGTTACTGCACCAACAATTTGGAATTCCCTTCCTTCGAGAACAGATTTCACTGGACAAATCCAAGAATAACTTAAAGACCTTCCTTTTTAAAGATGCCTATGACAAGTAGATGCTAGATCGCATATAGAAGGAAGAACATATCCCCTTCCCAGTGTGTTGACCTTTTACGTTCTGTCTTTTCTATTATAAATTGTACTTCTCCCCAATCCAATTTGTATCTTGTAAGTCAGTAAAGTCTTGTTATTTGATGTCTTCCCCAGAATTTTAATAGTCTTAACACTGTACACTGCTTTGACAATTTATTTGAAGCGGTATATCACATTTTAAATAAAACTTGATGTCATCACACACAGGCGCAAGTCCCCAAAACTAGGATCCTTGAATTACTAAAGACATTGCTTTTGGTTGTACTGTTGGTAGTGCATGGTTAGCACATGAGCCCTTACTGCACACAAACTAGGTTGGAAAATTTGCACGTGGGCCATTATTAAGCCACCTCTCCAAGCTACTGACCAAGACGACCAACTACAAAACATTCAGGAAAGCCACTCAAGCATTCAAACACTCAAACATTCAGGAAAGCCACTCAAGCAGCCAAACTAGACAACCAAATCGCCAATCTACTGACGGCTACAAAACTTTTAGAAAAGAAATAAAGACCATACTCTTCAAGAAATCCCTGAAAAAGAATAATAATAATAATAATAACTTTATTCTTCTATACCGCCATAATCTTGCGACTTCTAGGTGGTTTACAATCAAGATAGCTAGACATTCAGCGAAATACAATATGCAGATAATCAGATGAAATACAGAGAGCAGAGACTTTAAGAAAGCAAGAATATAGAAATACAATTTTCTGAGCAAGAGTATAAGATGTACATTTTGGTAGGTAATGTCCGACAGGACCTGTTTGGAAAAAATAACAACGAAAAATTATGATAAGATGTAGATAACAGTTTATATGTATCACAGTACCGTCAAATTCAGGTGGGCTAAGGAGGGGGGGTAAAGGTAGGGGGTAGGGGGGACCGTTATTGGGGAGAGAGAGGGGAGAGAAATAACACCACAAGAATCAAACAACGCATCTCACTAAAGCCAACTACCCTAAACAAATAGCCATACTCATTTCTTACTCTCTTTGAAAATGACCAAATTTCTTTTTGGTAAGATCTTTTTGTAATACTTCCTTGATAATTCTTTTGTAATCCACCTTGAACTGCAAGATAATGGCGGAATAGAAATCCCTAATGTAATGAAAGAACTGAAAACTATTACTTTTCAAAAAATTCATCAAATGAGCTAACTAAAACCTTATAAACCCTTCCCCAGATCCCACTGCTCATGCTCTCCATCAGTTCTTGTATGCTCATTCTATCTGTTCAAGTTTGTAAGCTCCCTGGGAATACCGAGACCAATTTTTTTTTTTGTAAACCGCCTAGAACTGAAAGGTATTTGCAGGATAAAAAACAGTAATGTAATGTACGTAATACAGAAAATTGAAAAATGGGCCATGTTACCCCGGCAGTAAAAATGGCCTTAGCATGTGAGAATGACACATTAAGGCCACTTTTTACTGCAGTTTGTCAAACAGGTCCCTTAGTACCTTATAAAATACTAATAATAGAAAGCTGTTACCCAGTAAATGAAAAGTGAACCAGTGGTAGGAGAGTTTTTAGAATAGGAACCACGATCATATTAAAAGGTTCATAGCTAAGATTTAATAAAATTCAAAAAGCATTAGAGAATCATGCATTAGGTGGGATTGTGAGAATCCGATATCATTCCTAATTCTGGATCTTCCTCCCCACAGGACATGTTGGCTCACCTCTGACATGCAATATCGTCAAACTTGTGGATGTGTCGGACATGAACTATTTCTCTGTCAACGGAGAAGGAGAGGTACCACGCACAAGCGGACGCGTACATGTATCTGTGTCTTTCTACCCATTGTCTCCATGGCGCGTAAGATAATAGTATTATTTTTTTTCATGTTCCAGGTCTGCGTCAAAGGTACAAATGTATTTAAAGGTTACCTGAAGGACCCAGAGAAAACTTCAGAGGCTCTGGACGAGGACGGATGGCTTCACACAGGTGACATTGGGAAGTGGCTGCCAGTAGGTGTCTTATGTTAAGTAAAACTCTACTGAATTGCCTAGGCAAGGTCCCACAGTTGCACCATTTTGGGGATAGAACTAATTTATCAATCAGTGGCACAAAGAGGGCATGTGTTGAACATGCTGGCATAGGAGCCAACTCTTCAGAGTTATTGGGGATTCTAAGCCCAATGGAGATGATTTCTCCTTGAACACAGTCAAGGAGTTTGTGCAATATTGGGGGTGTTCAAGCACCCACAGAGCTGGCTCCTGTGCAGTGGCATTGTAAGGGTAGGAGTCCCCCTTGCCCTCCTCTCTGTGCCCCCACTCTACACTCGTGCTCTCCCTTCCCTCTGTACTTCTTAATCTTCACCCAAGTGAGTGGCTTTTCTCCAGGATGCTCCTCGCGCCAGCTTTGGATTTCTCTCTGACATCACTTCCTGGCCCCTTGGTCCGGAAGTGATTCAGAAGGGAACTAGGCTGGCACGAGCAACAAGCAGGAGAAGTTGCTCGCCCTAGCAAAGATCTACAGAGGTACGGGGGAGGGGGGAGGGATGGAGCTAGCGGGGCATGGTGTGGTGGGACAGAAAGGTTCTGGCACCCCCCACCAAGGCACCCGGGGCAGTCCACCCCCCATACTAGTCCACTGCTCCTGTTAATGCTGGGGCCATAAACCCTCCAGGAGGCTGCATGTTCTTCAGCTTCAGGTAAACTTGGGGCTCAGGGCAATTGCCTTCTTTGCACCTACCTAATGCCAGCTCTGTCAACACACCACCTCCTGAGGTGTGGATTTAAGCCATAAAATGGATATTACAATGCCCTTCCCCCCACTGTCTTTTCTGGACTCAGAGGGAATATAGAGATTTCCAGACATGTAGCTTTAGTCAAAGGTGTCGGACACAAGAGCCAATTTTTGCTCACCGGTTGTCCCATCTCCCGGTGTTATGGTTTGACATCTTTGGGCAGCCACTGTAGCGTCAAACAGCAAGCCTGCCCTGGAACCCTTCGTTCTACTTCTGGGGCAGGCCTGCTCGTGGACACTGCACAGCGGCTGCTGAAGATTTAAAACTATACCGCCAGGAGGAGTGGGTGGGGGACTTGGGAGCTGTTGAGAAGTCGTACGCTAGGGCGGAGCCCCTGGGCCCCCCCTTACACAAAGCAGGGAAATTTGTTTTGATTTGTTTGATATCACACCATTTACAAAACAGCATTAGAGCAGAGTACAAAAAGCAGATGAGACAAAATCAGCCCTCAACATTATGGGCCAAATAAGGCACCGCTTGGTCTAAAATACTGACACCTATCTCATTCCATGTCCAAATTCCGCCCCCTAACCACGCCCACTTTTCAGGTAGGCCCAAGTAGGTGCCTTCCAAGTGAGGCGCCTACCCGAAAATTAAACTTGTTAAAATTGTTTTTAATCAGTTTTTAATGGCGCTTTCAATTCAGCACCAATTAACTAATTACAAAAACTAATGCCCCTGGCAAAGTAGGTGCTATTTATAGAATCAGGCCCTGTGGGACAGAATTTCTGTCATCCTGAGGCATTGCTAGGGTTACCTGATTTTCTGTTTCTAAAATCCGTACCTCCATAGACCCGCCTCCTGCCTAGACCCGCCTCCCCCCTAGCCCCACCTCCTCCACCCATCTCTGTCCCCAAACTCGCCCTAGCCCCACCCCCTGCTGCCTGCTCTCGTTGGGCAGGAGTGCATCCTTGAATGCGCAGATGCGACGCAATGATGTCACATGCACGTACGCATGACATCATCGAATGGCGGATCCCCTCCTGCCCGACAGTGATTTGTTCCGAGCTTTTCAAAACCCGGACAAGGTGCCGGGGTTTGAAAAGCCATCGGAGCCCCGGACGCAGCCTCAAAATGAGAACATGTCCGGAGAAATCCAGACGTCTGGTAACCCTAGCCATTGCTAACTCCATGCTACCTCCGGTGGCAGCCGCTGTAATGGGATCGTCAGAGCTCGAAAGCGTTTGCTAAATATAAAGTATTGCGTTAATTAGAAAAAAGCTATTTATGAGAGGGGTTAACCTTTTCTGGGTACTCCTTGGATAACCCATTCCCAAGAGGGAATCCAAGCATTAGGAATGAAACACAGATGCCAAATTACACCGTTCAGAGGGACATTTTAGGCCAATCCTGATTATAAGGGGGGAGGAAAGGGTTCGAGCCTAGAAGGGGTCCCCGTGGGATTGGATTAAGGATAAGGACATGGATGGGAACAGGCGAGACCCATCATTCAGTTACCACCTGGATAGGGTAACCAGATTTTGTGTCCAAGAATCTCGGACGCATGGCCACGCCCCATTCCGGACTTTATATATGTAAAATCTGGTAACCCTGACATATCTAGGACAGCTGGAGCATGCTGCACAACCCTGAACCCAATGATTATATTATTTAGGATTACCAAATGCGCCAGTCTCTAGAGCAGGGGTGTCAAAGTCTCTCCTCGAGGGCCGCAATCCAGTCGGGTTTTCAGGATTTCCCCAATGAATATGCATGAGAGCTATTAGCATACAATGAAAGCAGTGCATGCAAATAGATCTCATGCATATTCATTGGGGAAATCCTGAAAACCCGACTATTTTGCGGTCCTCGAGGAGGGACTTGACACCCCTGCTCTAGAGGAAGACTAGCTAGCTCTAATTCTTGAACTTGAATCCCAGTGCATTGTGGGGTTTGTAGTCTCTGCTTCGGCCATTTTAAACCAGCACCAAAAACCCAGAACCAGTCTAATGTGTCCCTGTAGCACTTGGCAGGTCTGTTGGAAACGTACTTAAAACACCCTCAACAATAAAGAACTTGACAGAAAGAAGGTCAGTAGAAGTATACCTAATTAATTAAAGACATCTTGAAACCATAGAGGATTTGCAAAGCCCCAAAGACCAATTTAGCTCAATGACTGCAGCTCAGAACACCACCTTCACAGTCAATAATTGAGCACGAGTCGGAGCGTGTGCTCCAGGGTCTCCTCTCATAATCACGGGAGTCCAGACAGATCTCGTTGGTGTCCTCATTTATCAGGTAAAAAATGATTCTGCCTGATCCTGTTCTCCTGGTTAATGAGAGGCTGGGTTTCAGAGAACAGAAGATTGGCTGCCATTCATTTAATGGCTTTTCAATGTGTATTACTTAGTTTATAACATTTTATTGAAGGAATCATACAAATATGCAAGTATACAAAAATATAATACATAATAAACTCATAACAATTAAATTAATAAAAATATTTGTCAAATATAGCTCTATTATTCCTCCAAAATATATTTCCATATTATCCATTACGAACCTCAATACATTCCCAAACTCGAACCCCCTTTTTCAATTCCTCAATTCCCTCCTCCTCCCTTCCCTACCCTCTTTATTATGTGTAAACATTTTATTAAAGAAATAAAATAACCCATAAACTAAACCCCCCCATCCAAATGAAAGTTGACAAAAATAAAGAATAATAAAAATAAAGAACTGGAATTTTAGGTAAATAATCATAGCTTCAATGTAAATCATTAAGAATTAAACTTCTTGTCTTAGGTGAAAGATTTTGAATATACGGATCCCAAATTTCCATAAAAAGACGAGTTTTCCTAGACGAACGCTTAACCTCCCAAGTCTCAAATAACAATAGACGATGAAACTGGTTCCTCCAATGCCAGAAACTAGGCGCTTCTTTCAATAACCAAATTTAACAAAACATAACAACCCATTTTTTCACCACAAAATCTCAGTTCTGTGTGGTTAGCAAAAGCTAATACTGCACATGCACAGAGAAGTACAGAAAACCTATCTATGAAATTTAAGGAATAAGTGGTGTTTCTTATTTCTATAGTGTTATCATAGGCATGACCTCTCTCTCCAGCTCCTGACTCCCCCACCCACCCACCTACCTTCCCCGGTCGCTGTAATTTTAAATCTTCTGGCAGCCGCCAAGCAGCATCAATGAGCAGGCCTGTCTCGGAAGTCTTCATCCTGCGCGGCGGCTGCCGGAAGATTTAAAATTACAGCGACCAGGAGGAGGTGGGTGGGGGAGTAGAGCCATAACTGACTGACAATTTTGGGGAAGGCCATGGCCCCTGTGGTCTCCCCCGTTCCAACACGTACGAGCGCTACTAAGCATACGCAGCACTGTACATCAAACATGGAATAGACAGTCCCTGCTCCAAAGAGCTTACGATGTACTGCAGTTTTGATAGACAAACCAGACAAAATGGTGCATCTTTACTCAGATGGGGAATTATAGAGGGAATGCAAGACAGATGGGCGCTAGCAGATGGGTTGGAGTTAGGAACTGAGAGCAGCTTCAAAGGAGTTGGCCTTGAGCATGGATTTGAATACTGCCAGAGACAGAGCTTGATGTATTGGGTCAGGCATCAAAGTAGGAGGGATGGAGTTAGGAGGTGACTGTAGAGCAGAATGGCACAGATAAGAGGGACTTACCCGATGAGCAGAGATCCCAAGGACATGAGAGGAGATACTGAGGAGCTGTGGAGTGAATTACATTACATTACATTAGTGATTTCTATTCCGCCATTATCCTGCAGTTTAAGGTGGATTACATAAGAATTGTCATGATATTAAAAAAATACATAAGGAATAGTTTGAACATTTTCTAATTTGCTAAGGAGTAGATAGTATTGCAAGTGAAGCTTGGAACATGTCTGGTTGTGTTTTAAGAGTAGGGTTTTTGTTTCTTATTTGAAGATTTTGTAGTCTGTGGTCGAAATCAGCAGATTGGTGAGTTGTCTGTCCAGTTTCGCTGCTCTGGTGGCCAGCAGGTTGTCGTACATTTTTCTTCATTTGACATTTTTGGTAGGTGGGTGTGTGAGTAGTGTGTGGGTTCTCCTGTGTCTGGTTGAGGTTGAGGTTAGTCGATTGTTCCAGTAGGTTGGGCTGTCTCCGTTTAGAGCTTTAAATAGTAGGCAGTGGAATTTGAAGTGTACTCTTGCTTGTATTGGGAGCCATTGTGAGTCGTGGTATGCCTCTGTGATGTGGTCGTATTTTTTCAGCGGATAGATGAGTCTTAGGGCTGTGTTTTATATTGTTTGTAGTTGTTTTATTGCGGTCGCTGGGCAGGTGAGATATAGTATATTGCAGTAGTCTATTAGGCCTAGCATTAGAGATTGTACCAAGAGTTGGAATTGTTTTCTGTCGAAGAATTTTTGAACTTGTCTTAGCTTTCTCATAGTTGCAAATGATGTTTTTATTATTTTGTTGATTTGTGGTTGCATGGTACAGCCTCTGTCAATCAGTATTCTAAGGAGTTTTAGCGTGGGTTGTATGGGGTATGAGATCGAGTTTATTACTAGGTTTGTTAAGGTTGGGGTTTTGCTGTTTTCTAAGAGGATGAAGTTTGAATGTACTTGTAGGTCAGTAAGAGGAGTTTGAACTGTTTGCAAAAACGGATAGGGAGCCAATAAAGTGACTTAAGGAGAGGGGTAATGTGCGCATAGTGATCCCTGGAGGAATATGAGGCGTGCAGCTGAGTTCTGAACAGATTGAAGGGAGGAGAAAATTGGTTCTCGGAAGGCACTGAGAAGCAGGTTGCAGTAGTCTAGGCAACAGGTGATGAGAGTCTTAGCTTGGGTTAACAGACATCCGGATTTACCCAGACATGCCCTCTTTTTAGAGGACTGTCCAGGCATATGGACAACTTTTCAAAACCTGGCACTTTGTCCAGGGTTTGAAAAGCTTCAAGCTCGGGGCCGCGTCTGGAGGGAATCTACGCATGCATGCATGTGATGTCATCGCGTCATACCTGTGCATGTCAGGAGGCCCTCCAAATGTGACTCCGAACTCGAGAAGAGATTCAGGGGCGGGGCTGGAACAGAACAATGTGGGGCTGGTGGAACTGGACAGGCCTGGGGGTAGGGCCACGTGTCTGGATTTTACAGGCCTAACATGTGGTAACCCTCGTCTTAGCAGTGCCCTCAGAAAGGAAAGGTCAGATTTTAGCGATGTAGAAAAAGAAACTACAGAGTAAAGCCTTAAAGCATCAACACCATATATCAAAGTGTTTATAGCAAAAGAGAGAGGGGTTTTCAGATGATCAAGAGGAGCAAATTATAATAATACATTTTCAAAAACTGATTTAAACGTTATAATAACATATAAATTATTTATTAATTTCTAATATTCAAATATTCACTGTTTTATATACAGTGATGCCTTGGAATCCGAACTTAATCCTTTCCAGAACCCCGTTCGAGTTCCAAAACGTTCGAGTTCCAAGACAATTTTTCCCATTGAAAATAATGGAAACTGGATTAATCCGTTCCTGGGTCCCACAAACTCAAATTTTAACAGTAAATACACTGGATTTTAGGGGCAGAAACACACACATACAATGTACAGGGTGTTCAGATTCCAAAGCAGAGTTCGGATTCTGAGGCAAAATTTACTACAAAAAAAAGTTTGGATTCCAAAACATTCGAGTTCTGGGGCATTCGGATTCCAAGGTACCACTGAATTTTGATACTTCTTATTTTCTCTCTGAGTGATTACATAAATTTGTGATGGACATATCATAAATTATACAGACATCAGTTTTCGGAACTTCTTATGATGTATATCATTCCAAGTTCCTGTCTTGTATATAGTTCTAATCATTTATGTCCACCACCACCTACCAAATTCTAAATACTTATTAAATCTTTATTACTTGTAGTCCTTATTTAATTATAATCTTTTAATTTAACTTTAACTTTTTAAAAAATATATTTTTCTTTTTCTTTTAAAAAGCATTATAAAACTTTATTATGAAAAAGCTTCTAATTCTAAATGAAAGACACCACTTAACTTAAAGTTTGGTGGATCCTGCCACCGTCAACTCCCAACTCCTTTGTTGGGCGTTTCAACCCTCAACTAGTCTTCCTCGGGGGATAGTGATCATAAGCTGCCTCTCTAATACTTATATATACTGATTTCAGTCTCTGGTGTATATGCTTTTAGCTTAATTTGAATCGCGGTCGGCCAACAGGCAATGTAATTTCTAATATTAATGGCATATCGCTCGAAAAATCTTCACAATAAAAGAGAAGCTTTACTGCACCGGTTTCTGGTATGGGCTGTTTTTAAACTACTTGCTGAGGAGAAAGAAATGAAGAGAAAAATCAGCACTGTAGTCTTTGTGCTGTCCAGGGAGGAAGAGACATTGAGGCTAACAACTGTTACTAGCAGCAATAATTTGGATGTTATAGTATTTTGCAAGCAGATCCCAACTCCAAAGAGCGTACAAGCCATCTCTGAGGTGGAAGGGTAGAAAGAGCAGTAAGGGAAAAGATTTATATACCACACAACAGTGCTAATTACAGCTCTCACAGCACCACCCAGAGGCCTAGACATGAACAGCAACGGAGGAACTGTAGATTTGCATCCAATTTTCTTAGACTGCTGACGGAAAAGGGAATCATTTTTGAAACAGAAAAACGTCCAAAATATGGCATGAAGCGGCTGACAGATGTATTTTTGCACAAAAAGGTCCAAATCACTATTTTTAAAACTCACTTTTAAAAATGCAGTGCATCTATATCAGTGTTTCTCAACTTCTTCAAGCCAAGTACCCCCTAAGTCTAACAAATATCAACCGAGTACCACCACCCAAGCTCTGCCCCAGACCTGCTCAAGCTCCTCCCATGACCCCACCTCCATAAAAATAGTACTAATTGTAATACATTTTTTCCATTCATTTTTTATATACACACAACATCTCTCTCTGTCTTTCTCTCATTCTCTCCCTTGCTCAAAGGGAGTGGCAAGAGAGATCCGGGTGCATCTCCCCCACCCTCTGTACTGCCACGTCCAACATTTCTCATCCCCCCCCCTTTGGATCATGTGCAGAATTTTTCACCACTCCCCACCAGCACCATGCCCATTTCTCCTTCTATCGTCCCTCTCCAGCACCATGCCACATCTCTCCCTCCATCACTGTGTCCAACATTCCTCCTCCTTGCATCCCCTTCAATCTGTCCCTCTGTTCCCTCTCCACCACCATCTAATATAATAAAACGCTAGGACGTGCATGCGCACTCCGATTGCGTGCGTCCATTTTCTGTGAGCTGTAGGGCACCGCAGATAGGAGTGCGCATGCGCGCGAAGCTCTCTCTCTCCCTCCCCCCGAAGTGGATGTCGGCCGCGGCGGCTGTCGGCGGCCCGAGGTGGATATCGGCCGCGGCAGCTGCTGGCCGCCCAAAGCTCTCTCTCTCTCTTCCTCCTCCCCCCCGAGGCGGATGTCGACCGCGGCGCCCGAGTCGGATGTCAGCCGTGGCGGCTGATGGCCGCGGCGGCTGGTCACGGCTGCAGGCCACAGCAGCCAAACCCGGAAAGCATTTTAACATAAGTAGGGCATGCAGTTCAGGAGGAAGGTATGGGGGGGAGGAAAATACTGCACAGGGAAGTGGGGTGGGAGGGAAATGGAGGGGCAGAAAAGGGGTTGATGGACAGGGAAAGAGGTGCTGATAAACAGGGAGGGGGGCAGAAAAATGAAGACAGGCCTACTGCTGGACAGGGGGAGCAGGAAGGAGGTGATGATGGACAGGGGGAGGTAAAACAAAGGGAGAAGGGCTTCTGCTGGATAAGGTGAGCAGTGATGGAGTGGTGGAGGACACAGGGGAGGTAAAAGGAAGGGAGAATGGACAGGGGGAGCAGGCAAGGGGTGCTAGTGGACAGAAACCCGGAAAGCATTTTAACATAAGTAGGGCATGGAGTTCAGGAGGAAGGTATGGGGGGAGGAAAATACTGCACAGGGAAGTGGGGTGGGAGGGAAATGCTGCAACACACGGAAATGGAGGGGCAGAAAAGGGGTTGATGGATAGGGGAAGAGGTGCTGATGAACAGGGAGGGGGGGCAGAAAAATGAAGACAGGCCTACTGTTGGACAGGGGGAGCAGGAAGGAGGTGATGATGGACAGGGGGAGGTAAAACAAAGGGAGAAGGGCTTCTGCTGGATAAGGTGAGCAGTGATGGGGTGGTGGAGGACACAGGGGAGGTAAAAGGAAGGGAGAATGGACAGGGGGAGCAGGCAAGGGGTGGTAGTGGACAGCCAAGGAAAAAAAAAAAAAAAGACAGACAGAAATACAGAAAGCGGCTAAGGCGAGAGAAAAAAAAAAAGACAGACAAACACATATATTCTAGCACCCGTTAATGTAACGGGCTATAAGACTAGTATCCAATATTTCTCCCTCTCATCCTTTCATATCCCAAGCATCTCTACCTTTCCCCATGTGCACCCTCTCTTTCCCTCTCACCCAACAATACTCCCTTTCTATTCCCTCCATCCTATGTCCCAAGTTAGTGCCCCCTTCCTCCCTCTTTTCTGTTTCCCATGTTCATGCCCCCTCCCTGCCTTCATGCCTTTGTCCCAAATTCGTGCCCCTCCCATGTCCCAATGCGATCCTTCCCCTCCCCTTCCTTGCTCCATTTATCCCTTTGTCCCACAATCATGTCCCCTCTCTCCCTATGGGAGGTGCCTTAGGCATCTGGGCCAATCAGAGCCTTCAGCCCCTCCTCTGCGCATCCCAGGCTACTCCAGGGAGGGAAAGGCCGCCATTTTGAAGAGGCAGGTCTGCTGCCCAGAGGCAGTAGGCATCCCTCCGGCCAGCCATTGTAAACAAGGTAAGAGGGAGGGGGGTTGGAGGCACAGGGGATGTTATACGTACAGCGCTGCATATGCCTTTCAGCACTATAGAAATGAGAAATAGCAGTAGTAGTGGTGAACGGTTGGGTTCAGTGCATTTTTTGTGCTCTAGGGCTCACCATGCAATAGAAGGGGGTTATGATGTGATGTGTACCTGGGCCCTTTTATGTGAAGTTCACTGCAGTACCCCCTAGGCTAAAACCAAAAACAAAGAGATTGACCCTGGGAAATCCACAGAGAAGAAAATCTAAGAGAAACAAACAAAAAAAGCCCCACCCCTCTGCGGAGTGACGATGTTCCTGAAATGGACTTTATTGAAGATATAAAATTTCCAAAAGTCAATGTAACAATCCACATAAAAACAGGATAATCCACATAAAAAGCTTCAGGACCTAGTCCGCTGAGAGCGTAGGACCCAACACGGTCCATGTTTCGACAAGGTGGTCTTCCTCAGGGGTCTCTGATAGTCCTATGGTAGTAGATACGTGGAAGAACTAATCAATCCAAAAGAACGGTGCGTGGAGGTTCACATAGAATGTGATGCCTCACTGTTCTGCTGGTATATCTGTGTGGCCAGTCTAAGAACACTGACCTCCTAGACATCCCAATGGCTTGCTTTTGTGCATTTTTCCCTTGGACTTTAAAAGATGCACCGAGCTTAAAAATGTCCAAAACAGAGCAGGTTTTGAAACCAAAAAGCTAGACGCTTTTTGTGGTTCAAAAATGATCATGTTTAGCACTGGAAATCTGGACCTTTTTTGGGGGGAGGGACGTCATATCAAAAATGTCCCTCGAAGTGTGGGAGAAAACTATGAAATCTCCTGCAGGTCTTCCAGTGGTTCTTTGATCATAGCCAAGAGGGACAAGCGTTTGGTTCGTCTGAATAATATTATTTTATTAATTTGGATAATCAGTTTCCCTCAAATACAGCAAAGCAGAAATGTCTTGTGTGTGATTTTAGTTTTTATGGATATTTGTGACACGCTTAATCCCCTTTTAGAAAACACGCAAGAGGGTTTTAGCACGGGCGGGTGTGCTGAATGCTGTGCGAGGCTCTGATGCTCTGGAGTTCCTATGAGCATCAGAGCATTCAGTGGGCCGGTCAGCACTAAAAACATTTTGCGTGGTTTTGTAAATGGGGGGGGGGGGGTGTTAGATTTTATGGGCAACACAAGATAGAGATTTGATAAATAAATAAATAAGAAATAGTATAACATATGAACCCCCTCTTTTATGAAGCCCAATAGTGGAGGCAAATGTGGTAAATGGTCCGATGCCCATAATGATTGAATGGGCATCAGAGCATTTGCCGCACAGCTTTCTAAAAGAGGCCCTAAATTAGTATAATTTAATATATAAAATAAATTTAAGAACATAAGAATTGCCATACTGGGACAGATCGAAGCTCCATCAAGTCCAGTATCCAGTTTGCAACAATGGCCAATCCAGGTCCCAAGTAACAGGCAGAAACCCAAAGAGTAGCAACATTCCAGAGCTGAGACTGTGATGTCATAATGCCTCATTCCACCAATGCCTAAGAGCCAACCTCATCAGTGATGTCACAATGGGTTGATTGTCCTATTCTTGACTAGCATAAGAGCTGCCATACTGGGACAGACTGAAGGTCCATCAAGCCCAGTATCCTGATTCCAACAGTGGCCAACGCAGGTCCCAAGTACCTGGCAGAAACCCAAAGAGTAGCAACATTCCAGAGCTGAGACTGTGATGACATAATGCCTCATTCCACCAATGTCTAAGAGCCAACCTCATCAGTGATGTCACAATAGCTAAATTATCCTATACTTGGTTCACATAAGAAAAACAGAGGTGCCTTACTGGGATAGACCAAAGGTCTATCAAGCCCAGTATCCTGTTTCCAACAGTAGCCAACCCAGATCCCAAGTAACTAGTTAGATCCCAAGTAGTAAAACAGATTTTATGCTGCTTATCCTAGGAATAGTCATGGATTTCCCCAAGCCAGCTCAATAATGGCCTATGGACTTCTCTTTTAGGAAATTATCCAAGCCTTTTTTAAACCCTGCTAAGCTAACTAATTTCAACACATTCTGTGGCAACAAATTCCAGAGTTTAATTACACGTTGTGTGAAGAAATATTTGTTTTAAATCTACTACTTAGTAGCTTCATCACATGCCCCCTAGTCCTTTGGAAAGAGTGAACAATATATTACCAACATATATTACCTTAAAAATTCTATGTCATCGTTTATTCTATTCCTTCAAATTTTGAATGTAATTTTTGTTTTAGTTTGGATGTAATCCGCCTTGAACCGCAAGGTAATGGCAGAATAGAAATCACTAATGTAATGTAATGTAATGAACAATCTCTCTAATGAGCAAAACAAAAAAGGGAAAAATTATTCCATTTCCTGCAAAAGTATGTATTATACAATCTCCTTAGAGGATAAAGAAAAAAATCCGGATGGGGTCACCAGAGTCACTGTCTAAGCATAGGAGGTGCAGAAGGACAGGCAGCCAAAGTTGAAAACTAACAACAATCCTTTCCACAGAATGGAACGCTGAAGATAATTGACCGTAAGAAGAATATCTTCAAACTTGCTCAAGGAGAGTACATCGCCCCAGAGAAGATAGAGAATGTTTACATCAGAAGCGGGCCTGTAGGCCAGGTCTTTGTACATGGAGATAGTTTACAGGTAACCTGTTCTTCTATTACCAAATTGAAGCAGCCTTAGAAATCATGACCTTAGAATTACAGGGCTCTAAGTGACAATTTTCAGTATTTTTAACTCCGATGACTTCTGGGTTCTATCTGGCATGTAGATGTTAAAACACTCACAAGGATTTATTGTAACTTAACCGTTCCTTCATTTCAAAAAATTACATGGTTCTATGTATAGAAATTAGTCTATGCATGGGATTGCAAGGTTCTAACTTTCGTTACAGTTAGAACCATGTAATTCTGAGGTCGCAAAATGTTATCCAGCATTCAAGGAACAAGGAATCACTGTGAGATTGGCATTGTATAGCATTCCAGCTCTGAGCTCAGCCTGTGACCCAAAGGCTTCCAACTTTTTTTCAATTAGAAAGCCCACTTTTTCACATGCTGAGGAAAGCTAGATCCTACTTCAGCTAACAACACTTTGCCATCCTTGTCCAATCCATCATCCTCTCCAAACTAGATTATTGCAACGCCATCTACTTAAATCTATCAAAAAAAGTATTCTAAGACTCCAGCTAATCCAGAATACTGCAGCCAAACTGATCTTCTCAAAACGCAAATCTGACCATGCCTCCCCACTCCTTCCCAAACTTCACTGGCTCCCAATAATCTCCAGAGTCCATTTCAAATGTTCCTGCCTGGCTTTCAAGATCATTCACGGAATCCTCCCTCCTCTTATCCCACTGTCTTTCGACTCCTCCAGAACTGCCCAAAGGCTTAAACTAGCCTTCCCCTCTCCACGCGGCATCCACTATGCAGGCAAACTGGGAAAATCCCTTCTCTTCAAAATTACAGGACTTTGGAACGACCTCACCTCCCTGCTGCGGAACCTGAGCTCCCTTCAGTTATTCCGCAAACAACTGAAAACCTGGCTTTTCAGCAAATTGTAGCTCTATCCTTCCCCCCTTTCTCTCCCCCCTTCTACACATAAGTTCATGTAATCCTTTTTCTTCTTCTCTACCCACTATTTTAAGTTCTTGTAAACCGTGTCGAGCTCCATACTCATGGAGATGATGCGGTATATAAACTTAAGGTTTAGATTAGATTAGATTAGATTAGAATGAGTCAATAGCGCCCCCACCTTGTTGAGTAAATTATATTGTACATACTATATATTGAATAACAAGGACACATTTTAAAAAATATTTTATTAGAAGATAATAACAATATTGATGAATTGCTCAAAGCTTGATTTGCAAAAATATGTCATTAAAAAAATGAATATACGGTAATATTATTAGTGACAGAGCAGAGTTTGATGTGATGAAACTTCCATCCAGCATCTGCTCCTTCCTCTCTCTCCACTTTTCTTCAGCGTCTGCTTCCCTCTCTCTCCCCTCCTCACTTCCCTTAGCGTCTGTTACCCTTCCCCCCTCTCCCTCCACTTCCCTTCAGCGCCACTCAGCCCCCTTCCCCTCATCGGGTCACCTTCCTACCTTCCCCTCACCTTCACGGGCGCTCTTCATAGTTATCTCTTTCTGAGGTGTCCGGATGCGGCAACGTTCTCATCAAGTCCCGCGCGACGGCCCTAAAGCTTCTCCGACGCACTTCCTGTTTCCATCTGGGTGGCTTGTGTCAGAGGAGAAGCTTTGGGGCAGTCGCTCAGGACTTGGTGAGAGCATTGCCATGGCAGCAAAAAGCTGAAGCGTCAAAAGTTGAAGAATCAAAACAAAGATGACCGTGCTGCCATCAGTGGCCATTGGATTCGCCAGTTGCTCAAGGGGGCGGTTCAGCCCCTCCCCTCTCAAAAATTAACTGTCTCCCTTGCTGGGGCTGGGGCGGCTGATATCTTGGCGATAAGGAGCCACAATACTTTACAGTATGTGAGATGGATATCTCTACAGTAGAGAAGTGGAATATAACAGCAAGGCAGTTTATAAAATACGGAACTGTTACAGATCAATGCAGGAAGCAAGATAAGTTAAAAAAAAAAACTGATTATGAGAGAAAATTCAAGTTTATTAAAATTTTGATTAAACGCAAATCAAGATTTCTATTTAGGGGTTCACAGTCAGAAGCGCGCGAGACAAACGCACACTGAAATTTGAGAGCGGACAATTGAGCTCAAGACTTCAGCACACCGCTCTAAAAACTTATTTTAAAGGGCTCCGACTGTGGGTGTGGGGGAGAATCCCCTCACTTTACTTAATAGTGTTGGTGCTGCCATTGGGGTGGGTTTGGGAGTTGTAACTCACCCATTATACAGAAAACATAACTTTCCCCCAACAAATAGTTAAAAAGTTAAGTTTTCTGTATAATGTAGGGGGTTACACCTCCACACTCCCCAACATGGCAGCGCGAACAGTATTAAGGAAAATGGGGGGTTCCCCCCACACACACCCCGTCGGAGCCCTTTAAAATAAGCTTGTAGAGCGGCGCACTGAAATCTTGCGCTCAATTGTCCGCTCTCAAATGTCGGCGTGCGTTTGTCTCGCGTGCTTTTGTCCTGTCACCCTATTTAGGAGTAATATGCATCCCGGAAAAGGTAAGTCTTTAAATTTGGCAAAGTTTTTCTCCGATCTGATATACAGAGGTAAGGAGTTCCATTTCGTAGGAGCTGTAACTGCGAAGGAAGTAGCCCGACGTGAGCCAATAATTTTTAATGATGGTATATGGAGAAGGTACTGCGAGGAGGACCTTAGGACTCGTGTAGGTTCATGTGGGATAAGAAGTTTATGGATAAAGGCCGGTTCTTTAGTGTCTGGAGATTTAAAGGAAAAAAGTGCTATTTTATAAATGACTAGTCTTTAAGCCCGTTACATTAACGGGTGCTAGAATAGATGTGTGTGTCTGTCTTTCGTTCTCTCTCTCTCTCTCTCTCCTTGTTCACTTTCTGTCTGTCTTTCTTTCTTTCTGTCTCTCTCTTTCCTCGGCTGACCACCATCACACCTTGCCTGCTCCCCCTGTCCAGCAGTAGCCTTCTCCCTTCCTTTTACCTCCCCCTGCCCAGCAGCACTCCTTACCTGCTCACCTGTCCCTCTTCCCTGCTCCCCTGTCCAGCAGCACTCCTTACTTGCTCCCCCTGTCCCTCTTCCCTGCTCCTCCTACCCAGCAGCACTCCTTACTTGCTCCCCCTGTCCCTCTTCCCTGCTCCCCCTGTTCAGCAGCACTTCTTACCTACTCCCCTGTCTCTCTTCCCTGCTTCCCCTGTCCAGCAGCACTCCTTACTTGCTCCCCCTGTCCCTCTTCCCTGCTCCTCCTGTCCAGCATCACTCCTTACTTGCTCCCCTTGTCCCTCTTCCCTGCTCCCCCTGCCCAGCAGCACTCCTTACCTGCTCCCCTGTCCCTCTTCCCTGCTTCCCCTGGCCAGCAGCACCCCTTACCTGCTCCCCCTGTCCAGCATGCAGCTCCTCTTCTTTAAAGCAGCCTACTGAGGATCGCGGCCAGCTGTAGCGAACCTCGCAGGCCGCTCTGCACCTCGGTAGCAATTTCCTCTGACGCGATCCTGTGCATCAGAGGGAACGTGCTACCGAGGTGCAGAGCAGCCTGCAAGGTTCGCTACAGCCGGCGATCAGAGGCGGAGCAGCAGCGGTTGGTTAGTGAGGGCAGGAGGGGGGAGTCGCCAACGTGTTCTCCCTGCCTCTGTGTTCGAAAATTGAATTTGGCACAGAAGCACACCTCATGGAGGCAGAAAACGCAAAACCCTAAGTGCGCATGTGCGCTTAGGCTTTTATTATAGAGGATACGGCATGGAATTGGTAAGCAGTGAGCGGATTTTAACAGAGGGGTGACATGGTCAAATATTTTCTTATTTGCAATAATTTTTATGGCAGTATTTTGAATCAATTGTAATCGGCAGATATCTTTTTGACAAATACCCTTGTACAGTGCATTACAATAATCGAGTTTAGATATGATAAGAGAATGAATTAAAATGTTGAGAGATAGAGGTCCAGAATATTTGCCAGTGATCGGATCATCCTTAATCTAATGAAACAATTCTTTATTACGGCACTGATTTGTGTGCGATAAGTCATTTTATATTATCTATTATTGCACCCAAAATTTTAGGGCTCCTTTTACTAAGCTGCGTTAGGGCTTTAACGCGCGGAATAGCGCACGCTGCAATGCCCCACGCGCTAGACGCTAGCGCCAGCATTGAGCTGGCGTTAGTTCTAGCCGCGTAGCTCGGGGTTAGCCCGCGCTAATCTGCTGTTTGCGCTAAAAACGCTAGCGCACCTTAGTAAAAGGAGCCCTCAGTGGAAGATACAGACGAAATAGGGGTATTATTTATTGTAATGGGATGTTTAAGCTGAATGTTTTTTGAACAATATTTCTCGTACATTGAATGCTACCAAATCGAACATAATATCATTGAATGAATGAATTTTTAACTGGTGAGAAGTTGATAAATTGGAAAACAGAAGAAGAAAAACGTAATAAATATGAAGGTGGTTGGTGGTTTTTTGCCTATGATTATATTGGGAACATTAAAAATAATCATGGATTGACACCAGAGGGTGCTTTTGCTCCAGCTATGAGGCTTTTTTTTTCCACAGTTACTCTATTGGTTATCAAGTTTATCAAGTTTATTAGCAAATTTGATTGATCGCCTATTAGAATCACTAAGCGATGTACAAATCAAAAATAAAAGAGGTTCACATTTAACAATTTTATGACATAAACATACAAGAATTCGGGAAGGAATGGATGAAAGTTACAATTTTCAAGTAGAGTAGAAAAGGGAAAGAACAAAAGGAAAAGGGTGGTAAACCACAGCATTTTTAGCAAGACATATTCTGCTTTTAAATATTAAATGCATCTCTAAATAAATAAGATTTTAAAAGTTTTTTAAATGTTAAAATGTCTTTTTCATTACGAATATATTGTGGAAGGGCGTTCCACCATAGGGGACCCATCACAGAGAATATGTCAGCCCTTCTCGTGCCAATAATTTTTAGGGAAGGGACTGAAAGAAGGTTCTGACCAGTAGAGCGAAGTAAGCGTTGTGTGCTATGAGGTATTAAGAGTCTAGATATGAATTGGGGTTCCTCTGAAGCTAAAGTTTTAAAGATGAGCAGTGTTATTTTAAAAGTGATTCTATGGCTAATGGGGAGCCAATGAGAATCTATCAATAATGGTGAGACATGATCATATTTCCTGGTGTTATACGTTAATTTTATTGCAGTATTTTGAATCAGTTGTAATCTCCTTAATTCTTTCTGTGAAATATTAAGAAAGAGAGCATTGCAATAATCGAGTTTTGAAATTACTAAAGAATGGATTAATATTTTAATAGAGTTAGGGTTCAAAAATTTGGATATTGATCTAATAAGACGTAGTTTGAAAAAGCATGATTTAACAGTAAGAGAAATATGATCATGGTAGGTAAGTTATCATTGAGGTTTGGTACCATTCTTCTTTAATAGTGGTTTGGTGATTGTTTAAGTTCCCTAATATTTATACCACTGTTTGTGAGATTGAAAGGTCACTTTGGGCAGAAAAAAAACTTAGAGACTTGAAGAAAGCACAGATGGTTTATTCAGCATATGCGGACCCCTGAGTTCCAAGCTGGCTCAGAAGTGCCGAAACCAGGAAGTTACAGAGATATTTATTCATTTTTCTGGCTATACAACTGAATTCTAGAAAAAGCTTTTCACGTGTTACTTTTCTTAACACTCATTGGTTCTAAGCTCACACTAGCAGGTCACTAGCAGGTCACTTATCTAACTCTGCAGTCTTTCTGTTACATGTCCAGGAGGGCGTAATACAATATTGTGTATGCTGAGATAAGCATAAGAAGCTAAAATGCCCAAGCTAACACCCAGTGCAGGCAGGCTAGAACATCAGATAAGTTAGGACTGCAGATAAACATAATTCAGCATTTTATTAAAGAGAAAACTCAGTTCAACACTTGGAAAACCAGTCCTAGACTCCTTCAAGATTAGATATAGTTGCTGAAGAGATTTTTGCAAACTTGGGATCCGTACCTTCTGCAATTGCATCCCAAGGGCCACAGTCTTATTCTGAATGAATTATGAGTGGTGTGGGGAGGGGGGGGATGTGTGTGGGGGGGTCTATGGGAGTTCGTGGGTTGGGGGCATGATACTGGTGGGTGACCCGGGGGTGGAGTGGGGTTGCGGGTGTTGGTATTAGTGTGGTCCACAGAGGGAGGGTTAGTTTCAGCCCTACAGGGCAACATTAAGACTTGCAACGTCTGAGGTGTTGTCTGCATCCTTCTCATATGTACAAGTGCTGGATTCTTCTGCATTCTACTGAATGGTATTCTTGCTTTATAAAGTCTTGTCTAGTAGGTATAGTGATTCCTGACCCAGAAGTGCTGCCAGATTTTTCTGCTAAACTGGAGATAAAAGGCACCTATGAAGAACTCTGCAAGAATCCGGTAAGCAGCAGGTTTTGATTTTTGTTTTTTTTAGCTCTACAGAAATGTTAAGTAGGAGTAGTCACAGTAATCAGCCAGTGAACCCTTTACGATTCTCTCAAATGCCAAAGTCCCTTCTTTCACAGAAGTGGACGTTCAGAACTCTGAGCTTGTCCTTATTTCTTGCGCCCTCTAGTGTTCATTGATTTTCCACTCTTGATAGCATCAACTTGAACATTCTTGCAAAAAAAAATTGCTCTGACAGATAAATCAGTGAGTTAACAGAGAACCAAAGAAGCTTTTAAAGTGATCTGGCTATTACAATTTACGCCTGCAGCAGTTAGACTGATCACATATTAACGGTGGTGTCCAAATCTGTGTATAGAGATACTCAAACTAGTTGGAGTTTCAAGAGTTTCAGGATATCAACAATGAGTCACCATGAAACAGATATGCAACCAATAGAAGTAGTATATGCAGATATGGGGGAAGACACTGCTTGCCCTGGATCGGTAGCATGGAATGTTGCTACTCTTTGGGGTTCTGGAATCTTTTGTTACTCTTTGGGATTCCAAAATCTTGCTATTCATTGAGATTCTGTATGAAATGTTGCTATTCCTTGGGTGTTGGCCAGGTACTAGGGCCCTGGATTGGCCACCGTGAGAACAGGCTACTGAGCTTGATGGACCATTGGTCTGACCCAGTAAGGCTATTCTTATGTTTCATGAATGGATTTTGTAGATTACTATTCATTTCTATAGCATGGCACAGATGTATGCAGCTTGAAGATCCAACCAGATACAGAAGCCCCGAAATAAGGGTTGTGAACCACTAGAGAGTGACAGGGGAACCATTACAAAGCAATACCAGTTACCATGGTAATGGGAAAAACCTCAGAAAATCCCCCAGGAATGCTGCAGGAACAGCGGACCATTCCACAGGAAAGGGAACCGTTCTCGTGACATTCCTTCGGTAATGGGGAAGTGTCTACTGCTGTTTATCCTGACCTTCATGCAGGCCCCTTCTCTTCCTCCTCGCAGCTGCCAACTCTGCCCTGGAACTAGGAGTGAAGGGGAGGAAGACAGCCATGCTGGATGAAGGGACAAACATGCTGGATGGAAGGGGAGGGGGACAGACACTGGATACAAGGGAGAGAGGGAGGAAAGACACAGATGTAGGAGGGGAGAGGAGAGGAGAGGAGGCAGAATCTGGATAAAAGGTGGACATGGGGACAGACATGCTGGATTTAAAGGGAGGAGCAGACATATTGGATAGTATGGGGGAGAAAGAAGGCAAATACTAGATGGTGTTGGAGAGAGAGGGAAGGCAGACACTGGCTGGAAGTGGGGGGAAAGAAGAGAGGGAATGAAAGGGGTCAGACACTGGATGGAAGGAGGAGAGAGAAGGGGCAAAAAGAAGGCACATACTGGATGGAAAAGGGAAAGCGCGGGGCAAATGCTGAATGTAGGGGGTGATGAAAGAGGATTGAGATAGTAAAATAGCCAGAGCAAAGGAGAGAAATGGCAAGCCATAGGTAAGCACAGAAAAAAAGAGGAATTTTGAAAACTGTATAGTAGGAAAAGCTGAAAGAAAAAGGAGAAGAAAGAAGAGAAAAATAATAAATGAACAAAGAGTTAAGGAGAAGCTAAAAAAAGCAGAAACCAGAGACTTGGACCAACACAATTCAAAAAAGTAAATGGCCAGACAACAAAGATAAAAACAATAGATTTTATTTTTAGTATAGGATAAAATAGCGTGGTACCTGTGTTATTTAACATTTATAAATATAAAAAATGGAAATTAGGTGATATATTTTTATTGGGCTAACTGTTGAAGACCAAACACTCTTTCCTCCTATCAGAACAAGATACCCTAACTGCAGTATACTGTCCCAACGTGAGGAAGATGGTTTTGGCCTCTGCAAGCTAACTGAAATATGGATTTAGTCCAATAGCATCATCATATTTCCACTTTTTGTTTTATTTGTATACCTTAACTTTTAATGTACTGATTGGAATATGTCAGTTTTTGAAATGTATACCTGCTATCTTTATATTTTGCACAGTATAGAGGGATACAGATCACTTTTTCTCTGGTGTTGCACTGTGGTTTCATGGGGTTTCTGTTTAATATTTTTCTACATATTTCTATTTTTAATATAAGAACATATGATCCATCAAGCCTAGTAGCCCATTCTCACGGTGGCCAATCCAGGTCACTAGTACCTGGCCAAAACCCAAGGGGTAGCAATATTTTAATTTGTAGTTAGTTATTCTATACTATGTGCGGGTCTGTCTGTGTTCTGCGTATATGAAAGAGACATGGTTTTCTATTAGCATTAACTGTGCAGGATGGATCTTTACTAACCTGGCTTTAGTTTTCGGTAGGTTTATTGATGTTCTAGTATCCATTGGTGTTTGGTGCTGTATTTTCTTAAGTAGGTCCTTGTTACGCGACTCATGGATGTTACTGCTATTATGATAAGGTAGAATATATGGTAGAATATGGTAGGGTGGGGAGGGGGATTCTTGGTTTTCCACTAATATATTTATGAATGACATAAGATATTATTTTCATGTGGTATATTTTAGTTGTATATGAATTTGGGAGGGAGGTGGGGGTTAAATCTTCTTGTTGTATGATATTGTAGATTTTCAAGTGATGTTGTACTATAATTGTTTGATATTTACTGTACACTTGATGTAAGTTATAAAATGAATAAAGAAATAAAAAAAAAAAAAGATATGGTAGAATTGCTCTTCAGGTAGCTATAAACTACAGGCGAATAAGTAGGGAAAGCAAGCAGAGTATGGCTCATGGAATTCTTTCCAACTTCTTCACCAATATCTGTCTCAATAGCAGACTATGGATTTTTCCTCCAGGAACTTGTCCAAACATTTTTTTTAAACCAGCTACATTAACCGGTCTTACTACAGCCTCTGACAATGCGTTCCAGAGCTTAACTATCCTCTGAGTGAAAAAATATTTCCTCCTATTGATTTTAAACATATTTCCCTGTAACTTAATCGAGTGTCCCCTAGTCTTTGTCATTTTTGATGGAATAAAACATCGATCCACTTGTACCTGTTTTATACCATTCAGGATTTTGTAGACTTCAATCATATCTCCCTTCAGCCATCTCTTTTCCAAGCTGAAAAGCCCTAACCTCTTTACTCTTTCCTCATATGAGAGGCGTTCCATCCCCTTTATCAGTGTGTGTGTGATGTATCTGAAGAAATGCTCACAAAGTAAGGTAATAGAAAGCTTTCACTTACATTAATTTGGTCCTGATGTTTGGTTTTCTGTGTGCAATGAAGAACTCAAGCCAGCAGGCCTCAGAAGTTCTACTCTTATTGATGTTCTTTCAATTAAAATAGAAATTAGAAATTCCCTGCTTTAGGCTTAAAATGTTTATTTACAATACTTTAGGCCCATAAAATGGCATAAAATCATTTTTCTGCTTTGAGTGGGGAGATGCGGGGACAGGGATGAATCTTTGTCTCCACATCACTCTCTAGGAACCACTGCCATAGAGTTATCAAAATACTCCATAGCTATAGGGGACAGGTTGAAGCTCAGCCCACTTTTTGGCATAAAGTAAGAATGGAGATATATGTTTGATTTCCCTTTATGCAGCGAGACTAGAACCAGGCTCAGAACTGTTTTGTCTCAGCTTACTGTACTAAGAGTAAGAAACAGGACCCATGGCTGGAGGGGGGGGGGGGTGAGTTTGGTATGGTGCAGAGATGCTCATTTATTTCCTGTGGTTTTCTCGTTTCTGTAGGCTGTGAAGAAAGCAATTTTACAAGATATGGTCAAACTGGGCAAAGCAGCTGGCCTCACCTCTTTTGAGCAAGTATGTATATTTATATATTTTTCCTTTTACCCTTGATAAGCGAAAGCTCAATTTTAGAATCTTGACCCATCGTAACATGGATTTCAAACTGAACGAAATTTAAGTATGTGCCTTAAAAATATGTACAGCTGAAAAAGTAATAGGGCAGAAACAATAATACTAAGAAAAACCAAGAAAGCAAAGAGTGCTAAACACAAAGGGCCTGAGTCTCTAAAGGACCCCAATCTTGGCGGCCGTCTAAGAAGCAGCTGCTGATCATGTTGTCAATCACGCATCGGCATCCAGTCGAGAATCCCTTCCCTTGTTTAAAAGCAGCCTGAAAACCCACCTTTTTGATATAGCCTTCAATCCATAACCCTTCTCCCCACTGCCCACCAACCCAGCCAGCTAATTAACCGTTCCTCTTAACTGTACCCATGACATCCTGTTTGTCTGTCTTGTCAGTTTAGATTGTAAGCTCTTTGGAGCAGGGACTGTCTTCTTAGTGACTCTATTCAGTGCTGCATACATCTGGTAGCGCTATAGAAATAATTCATAGTAGTAGTGTGAAGAGTTTCAGTCTTTGGGAAGCAGAGCTGAGATTGTGATGTCATAATGCCTCATTCCATCAATAAGATCCAACCTCATCAGTGATGTCATAATGGCTTGATTGCCCTGTACTCCCCTCTGCCCTCCAACCCAGCCAGTGGATTAACCGTTCCCCTTAACTGTATCCATGACATCCTGTTTGTCTGTCTTGGCTGTTTAGATTGTAAGCTCTTTTGAGTAGGGACTGTTTTCTCATTCTTTGTGACTCTGTGCAGCGCTGCGTGCGTCTGGTAGCACTATAGAAATAATAGTAGTGGTAGTGGTAGTAGTAGAATCGCATCTACTTTTATTAATAGATGCCTTAAATGTATGCCAGCATTTTACAGGCCTACATGTCTTGCGCCTACGGAGAAGCTTAGGGATGCATAGAGAAGCCCAAGGCCACTTGCAGTGGAGACCACGCCATGCCTTGGGCGCCGTGTCTCTACACATCGCCTACAATGCGGGCGTCCGTCCCCACCTGCATTCTTTTTTTTTTTTAAATGTGTAGCCTGATTGGCTGTGAGATGGCAATAGGCTGCCTATTGCCGCCCACAATCAGGATGCCCGTTTGTAGAATCTGCCCCACAGTTTATTATAACAAAAACTAGAGTGTCAAGTCAATACCAAAACCAAAGGGTGAGAAGGACTAACTTAAGAACATAAGAATTGCTGCTGCTGGGTCAGACCAGTGGTCCATCGTGCTCAGCAGTCCACTCACGCGGCGGCCCTTAGGTCAAAGACCAGTGTCCTAATTGAGTCTAGCCTTACCTGCGTACGTTCCGGTTCAGCAGGAACTTGTCTAACTTTATCTTGAATCCCTGGAGGGTGTTTTCTCCTATAACAGACTCCGGAAGAGCGTTCCAGCTTTCTACCACTCTCTGGGTGAAGAAGAACTTCCTTACATTTGTATGGAATCTATTCCCTTTCAATTTTAGAGAGTGCCCTCTCGTTCTCCCTACCTTCGAGAGGATAAACAATCTGTCTTTATCTACTAAGTCTATTCCTTTCAGTATCTTGAATGTTTCGATCATGTCCCCTCTCAGTCTCTTTTGTATTATTTTCATAGGGGATTTGTTTTTTTCTCTTTTTTGGTCTTTTGCCTTATAAATAGTAACAGACATCAAGGCCCAGTAGAGAAATGAAATCAGCCAATCTGTCTTTCTGAAGTTTACTTCCTACATTTGAACCAACCTGAAGGAAGCATGATAAGGAAATATCCCACTTCAAATTCATTCTCTCCTCCATCTTTCCTTTCTTCTATACCAAGTCTTTCATAAAACCACTCTGAGGGGTAGGATGTATCATTTCAAATAAATATCCATTTCATTTCAGTATTGGCAAATGAAACTGAGCATAAATATATATATATATATATGAAGTTTCCTGGTGTTTTGCTTGCATCAATAGTACGCGAGAGAGTCCACGGCTGTTTCCAAAAGAGGGCGTACATGCAGGCCTACATGATCATGAATGAGCATGAACTCTTTCAGAACACTGCACACTCTGAACAACATTGCTCCCTTTACGACATAAGGAGGAAAAGGAAATAAAATAAACATTTATGGCTACATACCCCTGCCCGACAAATACTAATCTTTGAGTTACCATAATATACCATCTTACCTCATGGAGGGTTTCTTTTACAAAGCCGTGCAGCAAACACTCTTATGTCCATTAATTCCCTATTGATGTCGGAGAGATTACCACAGCAGCAGCTGCTAATGGGGGTTTGTAAAAGGGATGGGGGGGAGTGTCATTGAGCGAACTCTAGAGAATAAATTGGTCACCGTTGCAGGTGTGTTCCAAATGGTTGCATTTGATATAACAGTCTGTGTTCAACTCAGTGATGGGCTAGAAGAGAGAAACTGGCTAGACCCATGTCAAGCTGGATTCAGACCCAATTATGGAACAGAAACGACTGTGGCTCGCTGGTTGAGTTGCTGCCTCTGTGCCCAGAGGTTATGAGATCAAATCCCGGTGCTGCTCCTTGTGACCACAGGCAAGTCACTTAATCCTCCAGTGCCCACTGCTTTGAAAAGCCAAAGCCACAAATAGGCAATATACAAATCCCCATTCCCTTTCACACACACCGTCATGCCCAGTATTCTGTTTCCAACAGTGGCCATCCCAGGTCATAACTACCTGGCAGAAACCCAAAGAGTAGCAACATTCCAGAGCTGAGACTGTGATGCCTCATAATGCCTCAGTCCACCAATGCCTAAGAGCCAACCTCATCAGTGATGTCACAATGGCTTGGTTGTCCTATACTCAGCTCACATAAGAATTACCATACTAGATAGAGTGAAGGCAGGACAGGATTAACCAATAGGCCCAGTAGGCACATGCCTAGGGCCCAAAATGGTCAGGGGGGGCCCCATGAAGGAGGGCATCAACATTGTTTTTTCCAAATGGCAATGGGCCCGTCCAGCATCGATCAGCAATTTGCCCCCCCCCCCCATCGACAGAAAGTAAGACAAGCATGCTACGCGGGTAAGAAAGGCAATGGGAACTGTAATTTTGCAAGCAGTGCTGCTTGCCCAAAGCTTCCCTCTGACGCAGCTTCCTGTTTCCGCCTGGGCACATGTTGGGGTGGGGCGGGGCAGGGGGCCCAGTGGACTTGTGTGCCTAGGGGCCCTCGACAAATTACCGTATTTTCACGCAAATAACGTGCGCGTTATACACGATTTTTACAAACCGTGCATAGCCTTGTGCGTTATACGCGTGAGCGCGTTTTACAACTTTATTTTTACATAGTTCCCCTAGTTCCCCCCCTGACGTCCGATTCACCCCCCCGCAGGACCGCTCGCACCCCAGAGGAGAGTCGGGCGGCGACGGGAGAGTCGGGGCAGCCTGCGCGGTATACGGGTGTGCGCGGTATATAAAAATTTATTTACATAAATTACAGTTTCCCGCGCGCTATACCCGTGTGCGCGTTTTACACAGGTGCGCGGTATATGAGTGAAAATACGGTAATCCTGCCCTGACTGAAGGTGTGGCTCACTGGTAGAGCTGCTGCCTCTGCACCCAGAGGTTGTGAGATCAAATCCCGGTGCTGCTCCTTGTGACCTTGGGCAAGTCACTTAATCCTCCAGGGCCCACCAAAGTCCCCATTCTCTTTCCCTACTAGATGATTTTTACAGAAACTGAGATGGAGATTTGCCTCAGTGTTAGTACTGCTAGATTGTGCAGCAGCTTTTGACACTATGGATCAAAGATATTATGCTAGCACAAGTGGCAGAAACAGGTGTTATTAGAACAGTACTTGCTTGGCTTAGTTAGATCCTATTTGTAAAACCTATGCATAGGCTGCGGCCTATATATGGGGAAATACAGTACATGTCTAACATCAAGAATGGGCTCAAAACAGCAAACCTTGCCTGAACCCAAATAAAACTGAGCTTCTATGGGTCCTTAATACAAGTGGGCACCTACCTGACATCAAAATCTGTGTTGAGAAATATGAACTTCCTCTCAAATCACAAGTCAGGAACCTTGGAATACACCTGGATTTAACGCTTACTAAATCGAAGCAACTTTCAAGAGCTGCTTCTGTCATTTGTGTAAACTATTCTGCCACTCTCCTTACACTGAAAAGGCAAGTTTTGTCTCAGTTGTGTATGCCATGATAACATCAAGACTGGATTATTGTAATGCATTCTACACTGCTCTTACAAAAGGTCTGAACCTCCCGGACCCCTCAACACCTTACCTTTAAAGCCTTGGTGCTCTAGCAGTGAAGCGGGGGAGAAGCGATCTTCCTATGCTCCTGCCCCATGCACAGACGCAATCAAAAATGGCTCCTGTCCCGGCTCACTGCTGGACCACCAGGGCTTAAGGCAGGTTTGCAGTGGGCAGGAAGGAGGGAGGGAAGGAAGCAAGGCAGGGAAAAAAATGTTACCTCAATTTATATTCAGGTAGGTTTACACTTCTCCCTTCATATTTGCGGGGGTTAGGGGCAGAGCCAGCCCGCAAACATGGAAAAATCGCAAATAACTTTTAGGGCCAACTCAGACCCAGCCCGGCCACCCGGACCTCTCCACACCTTACCTGGTGGTCTGCCGGTGAAGCGGGGCAGGAGCGATCTTCCTACGCTCCTGCCCCGTGCACAGCCGTCAACAAAAATGGCTGTCGCGAGTTCCCATGGTCTCACGAGACTACTGCATCTTTTTTTGTTGACGGCTCTGCACGGGGAAGGAGCATAGGAAGATCGCTCCTTTCCTTCTTCATTGTTAAGCGACCAGGTACAGTGTGGAGAGGTCAGGGAGGCGGAGGTGGGTCAGGGTTTAGAAACTCATGAATAACCGAAGTTGCGATTTCTAAACTCACAAATTTGGAGGGAGAAGTGAATATTTGAGTATATACAGTATCTTATATGACATTGGTACAGTATGCTAATTTGTATATTTTTTACTGCTAGTAATTGTCTGTTGCTCATCTTTGACTTATTCTTGGTGTACACTGCCTTGCGTGTATTCCTTCAAAAAGGTGGCAAATAGAAGCAGACAAAGCGATGATGGAAGGCAATACATAGCGGGTTTGAAAAGTTGAACTTTGGAGCCTAGTTTGAGGGTCACTTTTTGAAAGTGTATACAAAAAACAAACAAAAAACACGACACAAAAGGTCTTCTGATGAAGCAATCTCATTGAACCATTGAAAAATTACTACAAATATAGCGTTAGTCCAAAGAACGTATATTTATCTGCATAGCAACTGCAGTTATGTTAGGATTCTCAATTTCCAAAATAACACAGCAGCCAATTCCATCCTCAGTTTTCTCTCTTTCCTTCCTGCAAACAGGTCAAAGATATTTACGTTCACTCAGAAATGCTCACCATCGAAAACGGATTCCTGACACCCACGCTGAAGGCAAAGCGAGTGGAGGTTTCCAAACACTTTCAGAGCCACATCGACAACCTCTACGCAAACCTGTAAGGTGGACCAACCCTGGAAGGTTGGCTGTAAATGGCCGACCGATGCAACCCACTAGGACAAGATCTGGAGCCAGCATTCTGTGTTCTGATGACAGTTTTAAAAAACGCATAGACGAACGCCAGAAAATATGCATCTAGATGGAACAAATGCTGCCAAGAGTCCTTGAAAACTCACTGTGGGAGGTGGGGTGACTCAGGAAGAAATGCTTAAATACTATTGTGGATTTGCTCCATGTATGGAAATTTGGATTCATCTTTGATGGCATCCACAGAATATTTTTTTTTTATATAAAAAAGTTATTTTTGCATTATCCAAAAAATGGGAAAGTCATACCTTATCAGTGAAAGAGAACTTTCAATTTTTACTCAACTAATGGCAGAAGTGATTTCTTTCTTTCCCTGCTTTCTGTGTTCTTTGGGCTGTAATCCTTTTTCGAGATGATTGGGATATTTGGGGCACTGCTGCATGCACTGGATTAGCTCACCCTGTAACTTCTATTTGGGAGCATTTTCATACGTGCCGTTAAAAGGCAACATTGCTCAAACAGGGTAGTCAAATTTTGTTTCTGTTCATTCTTCCAATTTTGGCACCAAAAGTAGGCTGAAATTCATATCTGGCCAAAAATGCCAGTGCGGTTTCAGCGGAAACTTTATGCTGGGCCTCTAGCTCTCCTTCCCTAACCTAGGGTTGCCAGATTTTCCCATCGGGAAATCCGGACACGCCCACTTCCATCTTCCCCACCCCCAGTCCCACTCTAGCACCACCCCCTCTGCCTGATCTTGCGCGGATTTCCTCCCTGCCCGACGCAATTTGAGGCTTTTCAAAACCCGGTCAAAGTGCCGGGTTTTGAATAGCCGTCCGGACCCCCAGACATGTCTTCGGAAAGGTGGTCTAGGGGCTAGTGAGGGCAGGAGTGATCCCCAGTCTGTCCTGTCCATACCGTCTCCAGAGGGGAGGAAAGAGGGAGCGAATAAGGACTGTAGTCATTCTTGAGTCAGGCTGGGCCCTAATGGTTGCTACCAGTTCTGGCTCAAAGCAAGCTGCAGATTCAGTTTTGGACACCCTCTAAATAAGGCTTCATTCTGCTTCACAATGATGCAGATGCTGGCATATACTATTTCACAATGAATTTCAACAGTCTTAATTCTATGTCCAAATTTATAAATGCCCTTTTCCATACATAAAATTATTTTCTAAATTATCCTGTAAACAGCTTGTTTAAAGTAGAGAGTTGCGCGGGGACAGAAATCCCACCCATCCCCGTGAGGAATCCCACCCGTCCCCACCGGTCCCCGTGAGGAAACATTCCATCCCCACCCGTCCCCCTGAGGAATCCCCTCCGTCCCCACCCGTCCCCGTGAGGAATCCCTTCCGTCCCCGCCCGTCTCTATAAACTTCAGAAATAGTTATTTCATTTAATTATGCTACTGAATTAAAGGCTCTGGTAGAAACCCATTTACAAATAAGCAAAAAGACTTTATTAATTTGGAAATATTAATTGGGAAGAATACATACTTTGTAAACGGGTTTCTACAAATTTTTATCAACACAACTAATATACTACTTTATCCTGAAGCAAAAAAAAAAAAAGAAATAGAATTCTTTTCCTACCTTTGTTGCCTGGTTTCTGCTTTCCTCATGTTCTCATTCAATTCCTTCCATCCACTGTCTCTCTTCTCTGCGTCTTCCATTTGCTCTGTTACTGTGCCTCTCTCTTTGTCCCCCCTTCCAAATTGGTCTGGCACCCATCTTCTTCCCTCCGCTCCCCCCATAGTCTGGCATCTCTGTCCCCTGCCAGCGTCTTCTCCCCACTCTCTCTTCCCCATTTCCTTTCAGCGTCCTTCTCCCCCCATCTTCCCCATGTCCTTTCAGCATCCTTCTCCCCCCCTTTGTCTTCCCCATGTGCTTTCAGCGTCCTTCTCCACCCCTTTGTATTCCGCATGTGCTTTCAGCGTCCTTCTCCTCCCTCTGTCTTCCCCATGTCCCTTCAGCGTCGGACCAGACCTGTTGTCGGTCGGTTGGGGAAGTGCCAAAAAGGTAAGGGGACCTGGACGGCTGTGCTGCACCCGGGGCGGACTGCCCTCCCCCCCTTGGTACACCACTGTCTTTTCCCTACCTGCCCTGCCGCAGCACACAGCCGACCGAAATGTCAGCGCTGACGTCAGAAGGAGGGAGGGCTTTGTTTAAGCCCTCCCTCAGACGTCAGGCTGTGTGCTGCGGCAGAGCAGGTAGAGAGAAGACGAGCCTCGCGGCTGAGTACATCCAGCCCCGCAGGAACCCCGCGACCCTAGGGGGCGTCCCCACGGGATCCCCGTGACCCGAAGGGGGAACCTCATTGTCCTCGTTCCGTGCAGCTCTCTAGTTTAAAGGACTCTTTCCATGCAAAACAGGTTAATAAAGTATGATTTAAGAAAAATGAAAAATAGTCCATGTAGTCATGTTGCTCCTTTTTCAACCATCAATACAACAGAAGACATGTAGGTCACTAGTACACAGACAGAAGTGTGTTGGGAGTGGGGGAAAGAACTGCTGGTGCCACATTGTTCAAACTGTGAAATAACACACTGAGCAGCCCAATGCATTACGTGGATGCAAATATGCATATATGGCCCCAAAATATCTGCCCAGTCTACTCTGCACAATTCCAAGGAATCTAAACAAAGGAAGCAGAGTGAGCCTGGTCTTCCAACGAGCCACACTTTCATAGCAACCAATGCATATAAAACATACATTTTTGGAGTGAAATTTGCTATGGCTTCTAGTATTATATGGTGTGCCACGATATCCATGGGCACAGAGGAATTCCAATTGACTTGTACCTGGACTCCTGATGCAGGCGTAATTGTCGACACATGGTCTGGGTCGAGTCCCATATAGGTTTTGTATACATTGGTTGCTTATTATAGTGTGGCTTGTTTGAAGACCAGGCTCACTCTGCTTCCTTTGTTTGGATTCAAAATATTTGCTCACTATTTCAGGTCACATTATAAGTAATTTCCTAATCAGGTACATAGTTTAAGAAAAACACACCTATTTCAAGCCTATTTTATAAAGAAATGAATGCTGCTGCCTGACTTCTCACGTGTCCCCTGAGGAAGGCGTTTTTACATGTCGAAACAGGGATCCTTGTTGGGACCATTATTGTTTCAAAACAGACTTAATAATTGGTTGAAAAGACACCTCCCTTGCCTCTTCTGTTTGACTATCTTACTCGAAGGCAAGGTGTTCTTCTGCTTCCTTTGTTTGAAAAACAAAATGGCCACAGATAACAACCAACATGTGCTGCACCCCACCCCCACCACCATTTTGTTTGATTTTAAGAAAACAATATGAAAGCATTTTTTTTAAACTGGGCCCTGGTGGGGGATGGAGTTGGATTCTAAACCTCAAAGCAATTCCCCAAGAAAGACTGATCATTGTCAGGTAAGAAATCTTTCTCCAAATAGTAATAAGATGCAAACAGTAATAAGATGTATAGTCTGAAGTTCATGCTACAAGCCTTGTAGATCTCTTCCGATGTTGTCATAATTGACGATGGAATCCTTTGCACCAGGAGAAGGCAATTCCAGACCTTGAGAGCCCAAATCTTTAAGATAGCCACAATGGACATCCATGTGACAGATTTGTACACCAAGGAGGCAATGCATGCAATTCTACATATTCACTGTGGATATCCTGAAAACCTGACCTGCCTGGGGCTCTGAATGATCTACCTTTGCTTTACACATCCTCCAAGGTATAAGCAAATGAAATGCAATCTAATAGCTTATTAGATAAGGCACCTTTATTGGAGTCAAAAGAAACAAGAGGCTGGGCGATTTTCCAAGGGCCTTAATCTGCTTCAAATAGGCACCTAAGACATTAGTATAAGGTAAGGTATGCAAGGACATTCATCAATATGAACATATGGCCTGGGAAAAAAATGTTGAATGAATGACTGATTAAGGTGGAAATCCAAAACCACCCTAGATAGAAAGATGCTTGTCTAGAAGTACCAGATTATTGAAAAAACTTTTTAGGACCACATCCACTCTGCGATCCAGCGTATCCTCACTCACTTGGCAGGGGCATGTGCTTGGTTACCTGATCAACTAAGGAATCCACCTTAAGCTGAATGAACATCTGCTGTCATTCCTGTGCCATAGAATACAGCCTAGACATAGTTTTGGCTACCTTTAGAGAGCACTCAGGATCATCCCAGTGATGTGACCAACATTCATACCAAGATGCCAGGGAAAAGATGCGCTTTCACTCCACTCAGGTTAGAATACTGGTGCAAGGGGCCTGCTGGAAGTCTAACTCTCAGAGAGTCAGTAATGAGTTCTAATAGCATCGAAGGCATGAACAGCTGGTGTACAGTGGGATCCTTCCCTTGGCCGAGAACCACCACTGCTTCCTACGTATTTGCAACCCTATATCTCCCAGCAGGGAAGGCTCGCTCTGTGACAGCAAGGGCATACAGATTGATCCATCGCTCCCTGAGTTCCTGCCAGAAAGGTTCACAGGATCCCACTCAGCCACTGCCAATGACCCTGATGTGCCCTGGGAGCACAAGCAACCTTGTGTGACCCTGGCTCGCTGCCAGGCCTCATATGAAGATCTTGGCTATCCAAATAACCTCTCCACATCAAATTAACAAATTCTGGACAAAATGCTTTACTAGGCATCACTGCGTCCCTTTTAGGCGACTCCACCTTACGTCTCTTGGGCTCTGCAGCTTCCACACTTACGCTTAGGTACACCATTGTTCTGGGGCTCCAGGAAGGATTTTCTCTTGGTAGACAGGACCCCTCCTCCTTCCCCCCCCCCCCCCCCGAAGTTGCTCAGCACTAGAGACCAAAGAGGAGGCTATGCTCAACGCTCCCACCTCCCCTTCAAGTGCTGTGCAGCATCTGGTGCAAGGATGCTCTTCTGGGTCCATCCAATGCAAAATTTACATGAATTAGGGGTAAAAGAGCCTGAGGACTCCATCCCTGCCAGTTTTGAGGCATAATGAGGTGATTTGAAGGATCTGGAGAACTTTGAAAAAAAAAAATCAGGAAGTTCAAGATGGCCACTACAGTAGCGTTTTGCCTAGAGAATGACACGGGGACAAATTTTCCCTATCCCCCACAGGAACTCAATTTACTTGTCCCATCCCCATGAGTTTTGTCCCTGTCCTTGCCCCATTCCTGTAAGCTCTGCCTTACCGCACAAGCCTCAAACACATGATTTTAAAGTGTTTGACAAGGCTTGTGCAGATGAGGATGGAGCTTGCAGGAATGGGGCAGGGCCAGGAAAAGAACTCGCCAAGATGGGAAAATGAGTTCCCATGGGGGACGGGGAAAAATTTGTCCTCGTGTCATTCTCTAGTTTTGGATTAAAAAAAAAAAAACCAGTTCAAAAACACCATAACTAAAAGTAAAACAAACTCATAAAACAGGATTGAGGTGGGGGACCTCACAGGATTTAGCAGAAACCTTTAAAAAATATTGTTATTTTTAGATCCACGCAACTCAATTTTGCCCATAGGCTGTAATAGCCTTACTCACAGTGACATATGCGCTGAAGGTGCTGCAGCCTGCCTCAGTTCTGAGAAGTAACTGGTACGTTAGAAAGATTGTGAGTCTACCGGGACAGATAGGGAAAATGCTTGAATACCTGATTGTAAAACCGCTTAGATAACCTTGAAAGGTGGTGTATAAAAACCTAATAAACTTGAACTTAAAAGAGGTACAGGGGAGGTTCAGGATGGTGGGGGTGTCTGGTGGCAGGAGGGAGTGGGCATCCCTCCTGCCATTTTTTGGAGATCGAGTTCTTGGGGGGGGGGAGAGACAGTGGCCATGGCGAAGAGTGGCAGGAGAGAATGGACATCCCTCCTGTCATTTGGGGGGGGGGGGGGTCGGACAGTGGCTGGGGGTGCCTGGTGCCTTGGGAATAGGCTGCATATTATTCCTGCAAGTGAAAATTGAATTTTGGGTTTGAATGAGACTCAATGGTCAAACACAGTTCAACAGTGAGTCGCATGACTGGATTTACCTATGGGAGAGTTCCAATCGGTTGTACAATTGGATGAGTTCATGGTGATTGACTACAAACATTGTGTTACTAGGTTTTGGGGGTTGCCAAGTGATGTATTTATGAATGAACTGATGTTATGAGAAGATAATTTATATTTGTATTACGATTAAAATATATTGTGATTAAAGATTAGGTAATAACTTCTTTATGTGTTTAAAGATTATGTATGAGATGGGAGACCTATTGTATGCCTGACTGCCCGTATTTCTCATGCATAAAATGCCCCTTCCTCTCTGAGCACACTTAGATGACTGCAATCTACTCCTAACTGGTAGCCCTCAGTGTTGCCTCTCCCCCTTGCAATCTGTGCAAAACTCTGCTGCGAGACTCATCTTCTACCAGCCTCGCTACACTCGTGTTATCCCTCCCCTTAAGTCACTTCACTGGCTCCCTATCTGCCATCACATACAGTTCAAGATCTTATTGCTGACCTACAAGTGTGTTCATTCTGTGGCCCTCAATATCTCTCCTTATACACCTCCCAGAGAACTCCATTCCTCAGATAAGTCACTCTTAGTGTTGCCCTTCTCCTCCACTGTCAATTCCAGACTTAGTTCTTCTAGTTTCATCTAGCCGCCCCTATGCCTGGAATAAATTACCAGAGTTTGTCCGTCAAGCCCCTTCCCTTCCCTTGTTTAAAACCAGACTGAAAACCCACCTTTTGATATAGCTTTCAATCCTTAACCCTTCTCCTCTGCCCTCCAACCTAGCCAGCTGATTAACTGTTCCCCTTAACTGTATCTATGACATCCTGTTTGTCTGTCTTGCCAGTTTAGATTGTAAGCTCTTTTGAGCAGGGACTGTTTTCTTCTTCTTTGTGACTCTGTGCAGCGCTGCGTGTGTCTGGTAGCGCTATAGAAATAATTCATAGTAGTAGTTTGCTATAACTGGTCTCTTACAGCACAAAGGCCTTCCAGAGATTAGCTCTGCTGTATTTCTATTCCAGTTCACTATAGATAGTAAGTTTTGCGACATGAACTTCTAACAATAGTTCCAATAACTAGAAGCGCAGACATACTGCTCTACCTGTGCTTTACCTCTTCTGTGGTGGGAAGCGTGTGCATGTGTAGCTTGGACGGCTGCTGCCTGTACATTACCTCTTCTGATACAGGGTAGTATACGGGAGCATAAATTGCTTATTCTTTTCTACTACTTATTTTGATTATGGTATTAGATATCACATGTGCAAAAACATAAGAGACCCTGCCTTCTCCATACTGCCTAGAATTCAATCAACAAATATAATATTTGAGTTCTTGGCCGTATCAATTTGGATGCTGCACCAGTAATGAGAGATAATTTGAACAGGGTGTATCTTGTTAATTTACATTGGCCGCTCCATGTCTATGATGTCCTGTGGTATCGATTCTTTTCACTTGTTTTGCTTGGGAGTTGGTGGGTGGTTTCTGGATCTTAATTTCCCAATCACTATTAAGGGCTTTCCGTTACAAGAAGTTATAAAAATAAAAATCTTAGGAATTATATTCGATAATAAACTCACTTTTCATGACCATATCAGCAGTGTTGTCAAATTATCTTTTTTTAGGCTCAGACAAATTCGTTCTATTTCTCAATTCCTTTGTGAAAAGTCTCTTAAAATTCTTATCCATTCTTTCGTTTTATCTAAGATAGACTATTGTAACTCTTTATATAATGGTATTGCTCAAAAGGAACTTAAATGCCTTCAGATTATTCAAAACACATCTATAAAATTGATTACCAAAGCAAGGAAATTCGACCATGTGAAACCTCTTCTTAGGGAAGCCCACTGGCTCCCAGTCACACATCGTGTAACTTATAAAATATGCCTACTTACATATAAAACTCTTCTTTTCAAAACCCCAGCATTTATTCATAAATATTTGATTCCATATACCACTAATCGAATATTAAGATCTACAGAACAACATCTTCTATCGGTTCCCTCTCTTAAATTCATAAACACTAGAAGACAAGCGATCTTTTCTGTTTCAGCCCCCCAAACCTGGAATTCTCTCCCTATCTATTTAAAGGAAGAAACAAACATAGAAAAATTCAAAGGTAAGCTGAAGAGTTTTCTCTTTAAAGATGCCTTTTCCAGTTAATCATTTCTACACTAATTAATAATAATTCTTTTACTTCTAATCTTTCCCTGAAACATTTAGCCTTTTCCCTCTCCTTATGTATTTTCCCTACTTGTTTTTCTATCTTTAAAACATATTGTAACTTTTACCCATGCTTTTCCTCATGTTTTTTTTTTTTTTTTTGTTATGTCAATAGTTTTGTCAATAGTATGTTCAGTTCTATTCAGTGTATTATTCCCCTTTTATTGTAATTTTAGTAATATGTAAATCGCTTAGAATGTGGATTAAGCGATTAATCAAATTTTTAATAAACTTGAAACTTGATCTTTTTTTTTTTTTGGGGGGGGGGGAAGAGGGAGAAAGGGGAAAACTTTTGATAGTGTTAAGTTGGCTTTTTGAGTTGACTGTATTTCTTTGCATGGTGGTTTGCTGTACTTGCTTTTTGTTGTGTGATACTCTTTTGCAATAAATATAATCCCCCCCCATAACTCCAAACTCATTTCAGCTGCTGACTCCTTTTCCACACTTCATGATACTGCCAGATACAGCCGCTCAAACGTCATTTTAAATATGAACACACACCCCACAACTATGTACAGAACAAATTTTAGTTATGTTCTGAGAAAATGTACATTTTTAAAAATCATATGTAAATGTTAGGGCTTGCATTTAAACTTTACAAAATATCTCTTCCAAACATTTTGGGGGGATGAATAGAAGAAAAGCTACACGCATGACTTGCAGATGCTGGGCTCTGAAATCCACTGGATTTTACTACTGAAAACAAAATGTCCAAAAGTACTGAAAAAAATACTCTGCAGTGCCACAGAATTTTATCACAACAGTTTGAGCCATTCCAGCATTTATTCAGATCCTAAGAGGCTTTAACTTAGTTTTGCAAACCCTCAAAAAGGTAGCCACAATGGAATTTATCGTCCTACTGATTTGAGATGAGACATTTGCCTCAGTTCCTTGTCCTCTGAAATGGCACAAACAGCATGAATCAGAAAGCCCCAGAACCTGGGGAACGATATGTTTGAAATATTTTTAAGTTGTATTACGTTACGGATCATCTGCATAGGATTTATTTTCCTATATTCTCTCTGGAGAAAATATGTTTCATGCATACCTTCCCCCTCAGAGAGCATGTCACCCTGAGTTTATGACTTGGTTAGGCTGAAACGACTTTCATTGGTCATGCCTGATGAGGTAGAAAGCACCTGGCTATGCCCTGGTGGGTTAGCAGCCCACGAAGGCCTAGCTACAAGGAAGCCGTACTCTGCGTTCTGTGCACAATTTCTGAAATACATATGAGAGGAAGGAATGCTCCCCTTCCTACTAAGTACTTTATAACAAGGCCAGTATTTTTGCTAAAAAGGAGGTTTTAGTAGTCCCACAAGGATGCATTTTTCTTTAATAAGACGTTGAGACCCTATGGCCTTTCGGGTTTGGCATTTCCCACTACCACTTTTTTAAAAATCTGACATTTTTGTCTTTTAGGCCTTCAGTTTAATCATGTCTATTGCTGGGATCCCGACATTATCAGCCCTTATTCACGGGTATCCACAGATTTTTACCCTATTTTTTAAGTTCCCAAACATACGTACTTAAGTCTGATCCCTACCAGGGCCGTCCTTGGATGAGGACCATGCACCATCAATCATGAGCCTTAAGTCTGGACCCTAGATCTGCGAGAAGTGAAGGCTCCCTCCACCCAGTGGCTGTAACCACTGCCTCTCCAACATCCCCAGCTGAAACGATTCTCTGTATGGCGGTGTAGCGCTGCCACTGAACCATGAGGCAGCTTCCCTCCCCTAATTTTGTATCCTCATCTCTCCTTCCAACTACTCCAACTATCCCCAACAAAGACCTTGTCCAGGGGCTATAAATGACCCCTCACCTCCACCCCGGCAGCCAGGGTACATACACCTTGAGTTTGCCATTTATAATGAATGGGGAGCTATAAATGCTGTCTCAGTATCATATCTAACTCAAGAAACAGAAACAGGCTCAGTAAATTACACACATTTGATGTAGGACAGCAAGCAATGCTGCAACTGAACCATCAGGCCATCCCTGGTATTATTTCTTCTACATTACTCTATTGGTTTTGTTATATTCTGTAATTGTTATTTCTTAAATTCCTTAAACAGCTCCCCTACAAACCCTTATAGCTGCCATAACTCAAGAATCATCTCATGCTTAATGGATGAGATTGGGCTACTCTGCTTAGGATGCCACAGATGACATCACACACACTGCAAGAACCAATCAGATTCCATTCTTTGTGAGCCATTTATAGATCTGTTCCAAACATGGCCGCTCCCAGGGAATTGGAGGACCATGAAATCATTTTTAAAAAACAGCACTAAGTAATATTTATAATTAATACAGACTGATTTTACTGTTTGTTGTATACTATTTTGAATTACTACTTTTACAGAGAATGTCCACATTTCTTTCAAATTTTATAGTAAAAGCTGAAATGACACAAACTGTAGGAAATTTGGAATTGCTGAAGGCAGATGTGGAATAGTTTGTTCACACCTGCGATGAGTCACAGAATAAGACACTGAGGTTGTCTTCACACAGTATGAAGGCAGAGCAGGTTTCTTTGCATTTATTGTAAAACAAAGTCTTCTTACAAAGGAGCCCTGTTACAAAATTCTCCCAACGAAAATAGAAAAGGGGTCATCTGCCTTTCTTCCCTTCTGTTTGGTCAGTCCCATTGTCATATACGCACTTTTCCACACATCTTCTAGGGAACCAGCCTCTGTTTTTTGTACCAGCTGAAAGAAAAAGACAAATGTTTAAACAGTGCTGCATGAATCCCTTAATTTGTGAAATTTTGACTAATCCTGACATTGTCGGGGGTCCAGATTGGGGAATGCACTTTCAAGATGGCAGCTTTTGCGGACGATATCCTGGTCCACCTAACCCAACCACGCAGGTCTTTGCCTACACTCCTGGAGAACTTCCAAGAATATAGAGATTTTTCAGGCTTCAAGCTTAATATGGGTAAATCTGAGGCTTTAGCAACCGATCCTAGCCTGAGGGACCAATGAGGAGATAACAAATTTTTAGATTGAATCAGGTTGGGCAGACTAGATGGACCATTTGGGTCTTTATCTGCCGTCATCTACTATATTACTAACTTTCCACTAAGGTAAGTCGATGACCACTTTAAATATTTACCTTCCCATCCCTAATCGCCTTTATACTGTCAATATAATGCAGATCTTGCAGCACACCAAGCAGAGGCTGGCCAGCTGGAGGACTCTGCCATTGTCATTGGGGGGATGTATAGCATTGTTCCGCAAGATCTTGTTTCCTAAATGGCTCTACTTGTTCCCTTGTGGTTGCAGTCCTGAGATTGGAAAACACTGCAGCGGCTTCTGATGGGCAGGGGGTAAGTTCTGATGGGCAGGGGGTAAGTCTAAACTGGCCTTCGATAGGCTTCTGAGTCCCTGAAGTCAAGGGGGTATGAGTCTACCAGATTTAAGGCTATATAACTTGGCATGTCTCTTAAAACGTGTGTGGGATTGGGTTACAGGTGAGAATACCTATACCCCTTTAATATGGACTCTTTTTTCCCCAATTGCACTTCCCGTATCTTTTACAGGCGCAGAGGTGACATCTACCAATGGAGGTTGCCCAGAGTCCCCTGTTGGGTTCCTTACGGGAGGCTTGGAAGTGGCTCATGCTGATGTTGGGTTATAACCCTCACATCACTGATCTTATGCCTTTTCAGGGGAATCTGGAGTTTCCTCCGGGCATGACCTCAAGAGTATTTCGCAGCTGGGGAGGCCAGGGTCTTCACACTCTCAGGTGTTAAATGAGGGGGGATGAAATCTTTTCCAGCCCTTACAGATTCTTTGGCTATCGTTAGAGGGGATTTGTTTGGCTATATCCAGATGACACATTATATAGCAACCTTACGGAGGAATGGGTGGTCTACTGGAGTGGCTCGAAGATTGGGGGAATTGTTTCAGGATACAGGGGGATCTGCCCTACACTGTGTCTCACTTGCATAAGCTTCTTTGGACACTTAGGCCCGCCCGATCCCGAGGAGTGGAGGGAAGAAGATGGGTTCCAGACCAATGGGGTGGGATGGGGGGGGAAGAGAGAAATGGAAAGGAGAGGCAGACAGTTTCTGGTAGAGGCATAGAAATAGAGCGGTGAGGAAGAGAGAAGGCAGACAGTGGATGGAAGGAAGATAATGATGAGAAGATGAGGAAAGCAGAAACCAGACAACAAAGGTAGAAAATATTTCTTTCTTTTTTTTTGCTTTAGAATAAAGTAGTATTGTATCTGTGTTGATAAATTTATAAACAAAGCCCTGCCAGCTGAACATCTCTTCCTCTAGTTCGGCAGCCGGAACTCTGATTTATAAAATGACAATGGTACACAATATTGTTTCCTTTTATACTTTAATAAAATAAGTTCAGTATAAAACTATTCGATGCTTGTGCGGATGGGATCAGATGGTGGGGGCAGGGGCCGAGCTCACAGAGACAGGGACCGAGTTTGTGGGGATGGGGCGGAGATGGGGACAAATTTTTTCCCTGTGTCATTCTCTACTATATCAGAGCCCCATGCTGGAATCATACTGAAACAAGCAGTTCATGTGTGAAAATCAAAGAATGTGTCTTAATTAAAGCAGTTCTGCAAAGAAATGTGGGCTAAGATTCTTCAACAGCAATGTGGAAGACTGATAACAAATTACAGGAAGATTTTGGCTGCACTTATTGCTATTAAATGTGACACAACAATTATTACGTCAGGGGGTCAGTTATTTCTTCACATAGGTGTTGGATCACTGTTTCTCAAAAAAATTAAGTAATTATTTATTTAAAAAGCATTTTGTGTTTTTACTTATGTTTCCTTTGACTAATATTTTGTCGAAGGATTAGAACATTTAGTGTTACTATCTACTATAATAAAACGCTAAGGGCGCATGCGCACTCCTACTTGCGTGATCCGTAGGTCCGTGGCCGGCAGGAGTGTGCATGCACGCTTAGCTATGCCAGTGGCTGACAGAGAGATTGAAAAGCGCTGGCCTCCCTGCTCTCCACCTCCTCAAGCCATCGAAGCAGCAATCCTCCATCCAGGAAATACAGTCCTACTGGCTGAAGTTTATTTTTAAGTTAAAAGCCGCGGCGGCTTATTACAAGATCAAAAAAATATGACCACGCTACATCACTTTTACAGGCTGCACATTGGCTACCAATTACACATAGAATAACTTTTAAAATCATATTGCTTACCTTTAAAATTCAACAATCACACGTGCCGATATTTTTGGATTGACTTATGATACCGTACTATCCATTTAGGGCTCTCAGATCAATACAACAAAATTTACTAACTATTCCTTCTCTAAAAATAATAGGGACCAGGAGACCTACCATTTTCTCAGTCATTGCTCCTCAGCTGTGGAACAACTTACCACTGTATCTACGTAATGAACCATCCTTAGAAAAATTCAAGCGCTTCTTAAAAAGCTTTCTGTATAATGATGCATTCAATACATAGACAGCTTAACCTCCCAAATATAAAATCTTCAGATCCTAATGGATTTTATGTGATCCCATCCTATATGTTCCTCCCCAAATGTTTCTTTTTATTTTTTTTAATTAATTAAAGACTGTAGTCCATCCTATTTACCCTTTTTGTATTAGTTTATATTAGTTTGTATTAGAACTTATATGATTTGTATGTAATGTCATATTTTGTCCACCCTTTTTTTTTATTTTTATGCATTGGAAAATTGTTATACGCATTGAAATATATGATACTGCGTAGATAACAAATCTTATTAAACTTGAAACTCTTACGAGCTGCACCTGCGTCGGAGAAGGCTTCCGATGCAGGCGGGGATAGTGAGAGGAGCCACCGCAGCACCTTTAACCTTAAAAATAAACTCTGGCAAGGGACTAAGGGAGCCGACCAGACCGTGAGAAGGGAAGGGGGGGTAGGGGAAAATGCTGCTGCTGATGCACAGGGACCTGGAGGGGGAGAAAAATACCACTGCTGCACAGAGAAGTGGAGGGGGAGGGAAATACTGCTGCTGCTGTTGCACAGGGAAATGGGGTGTGGGGAAGGAAATGCTGCTGCACAGGGAAATGGAGGGGGAGGGAATGCTGCTGTAGTTGCTGCACAGAGAAATGGGGTGGGGGAAATGCTGTTGCACAGGGAAATGGAGGGGGAGGGAATGCTGCTGTGGCTGCTGCACAGGGAAGGGGGGAGAGAAATGCTGCTGCATAGGGGGCAGGGAGAGAGACAGATAGAAAGAAAAACAGACACCCAGCGGGAGGGAGGGAGAAATAAAGGAAAAAAGACACAGGGGCATGAAGAGAGACAGACAGAAAGAACGACAGCGGGAGGGAGACAGAAAGAAAGACAGACAGACAGACATATATTCTAGCACCCGTTAAGGTAACGGGCTTAAACACTAGTAAGCAATAATAGTAGAAGTGAGTAAATGGGCTAAAATCCAAAGAAATCTTGTTGGTTTTACACCACCAGGGAAAAGTTCTGGGAACTTGAAATTTTACCTTCTGTTGTTCCTCCTCCCTCCAAAATCTTGTCTCCGTACATCCAGTGTCTGAAAGAGTACAAAGATGAGCATTATTCAAAATGTGAAGGGTTTCAGCCCAGGAATGTTTCTGCATTTCCAGGGCTGCTTTAAGAGGAACTTACTTCAAACCTCTAGTCGCTAAAATGAGCTCTCCCTTCTGCAGCTCAATCCTAGGCTCTTCTGAGCAGGGTGTTGTGAAGAAGGTTTTGATGCCTTTGGTCACTGGGCAGCAGGCTCCGCCGTAGTTTTCTATCACTCGATACTGCACCTAGAGTGAAACAGACCATAAAGGTATGCTAATGTTTTATTGATTTTTCACCTTTGTGTATAGATTTTTTACTATCAAAGGTTTTTTATTTATTTATTTCTTCCTTTTTTGTCATGATCTTTTTTGTCATGATCTTAAGAGTTTTACAGCCTTTACATCCATCATTCAGCTATCTTAGTGGTGAAAACTGATCTGGTATGTACTAATTCCAATCTTGCTGTTTCCCTCCTCCATTTATAGCAGTGGTTCCCAAACCTGTCCTGGGGGACCCCCCCAGTCAGTCAGGTTTTCAAGATATCCCTAATGAATATGCATGAGAGAGATTTGTATACCTGTCACTTCCATTATATGCAAATATCTCTCATGCATATTCATTAGGGATATCTTGAAAACCTAACTACGTCCAGGGACGCCGCCATCGACCCCAAGAATAGGAAGAAATCCCGCACCCGAGGACACCGGGACGCCAAAAGAAGGCGAAACTGAGATTGCAATTTGCTTATCCGGGCCTCTGGAAGGAAGACCTTCCCCAAGGAGGTGTTGAACAGAACCCCAAGGTACTCCAGACACTGAGCCGGGACCAACCGATTCTTGGAAAGGTTGACCACCCAGCCCAGCGACCGGAGAAACTCCACCACCCAAGCCGTAATGAATCGTGGCTAGCGTGCTCGTTATGGGACGATATTGAGATGGATGTCAGAAGCATGATAGTGCAGTATTTTTGTAGCGCCAGTTTTTCGTATGATTCTGGGTAATTCTAGTTAGACAAACATCTGTGTTAGTTAAGGACCGCGCCCAAATAGAAGCGTACGAAAAATAGGTGAATAAAACATTTAAATATAATGTAGCTAAGGCCAGAAGAAAAAACACACTAAAGATTAATATAAGGAAAAGAATGGTGTTTTCTTGTGTATTTTGCTGTTGAGCTAAATCATGGTGGAAATCATGATTACATGGAGGTTCTTTTGTATGTGCTATAACTGTCCTGTCTTAGGCCAGCATCTTGTGCCAGTGAATAGTTTCTGTTCTTTGTTCAGCTTCCCGCCTTTAGCCTCGTGGTTCTAATTGAAAACAGATGTGCTCAGGCCAGTTAGGAAAAAGCATATTAGATTCCATATTCCAAACTGAGATATAAAATGTATGAAGTATGAATGGCCAAGATATGAATGAAATTATGAATGTTTGGGGCCCATGAATGAAATATAAATGGTTTTATAAGCAGAAACATTAAGAAAAAATCTTGAGCACAACATCTGGAAGTGATTAGAGTCAGTCTCAAGAATAGGGAAAAGGGGGGTATTGGAAGCCCATGCTTCAGGAAGAGGAGAGGGGGATTTAACCCCCCCTTTTTCTCCTGAGTAAGATTTCTGTGTAAGGCTGTGTAATTTGAATCTGTCAGCTTAGGAGTTTTTTTCCTTTAAGGCTCAGAACTTGTCAGCATGGAAGGACTGAGAATTTACCATGTTAATAATTGTGAATTCTTTTGAATGTTAATGTTAATTCAGAAATCATCTGAAACTTTGACTAACTTTTAAACATGGAGGAATGTTTCTTTGTCTAAACTTTGAGACCACCCATAGAAATGTTATTGGTCGTCAAACTTGATGATGTCACTAAACCAAAAGTTATATAATAGACTGTAATGAGATAGAAAAACGAGACCATTGTGAGAAGGCCAGCCTTTGGCCACGATGATGATCTCCCATGAGCGCAACGTAAGCAATTATGCTATTCTTTTGATCTAATAATGGGAAAATAGAACCAATAATTCAATAAATCCTGGTTATAATTTTAAAACCTTGCGCTGGTGTCATTTTGCATGTAGAATTATTTTCAAACCTGAAGCTTTCACAAATGGCGTCAATGCCCCATGCTCAGTAACCCGGGAGCTCTCCTGCAACGACTTTGCCCAAATCAACTAGTCGTCCAGGTAGGGGTGCACCAGAATGCCCTCCGACCGCAAGGCCGCCGCGACGACCACCATCACCTTGGTGAACGTCCGGGGAACCGTGGCCAGACCAAAGGGAAGCGCACAGAACTGATAGTGCCGACCCAAGATCGCAAAGCGAAGGAAGCGCTGATAAGAGGCCCGAATGGGAACATGCAAGTAGGCCACCGTCAGATCGAGAAAAGTGAGAAATTCCCCCAGCTGAACCGCCAGAATGACCGACCGCAGAGTTTCCATGCGAAAAGAGGGAATCTTGAGAGCCCTGTTGACCCCCTGCAAATCCAGGATTGGCCGAAAAGTCCCCTCCTTCTTGGGCACCACAAAGTAAATTGAGTACCTGCCGGTGCCCCACTCCGGAGGGGGCACTGGAACAACTGCCTTGAGATCTAGCAAGCGCTGAAGGGTCTGGCAAAAAGCCTGCGTCTTCCAAGGTGCCTGAGGCTAGGAAAAGATCCGGCAGAGAGCGGGCAAACTCCAGGGCATAACCGTCCCGCACCACCTCCAGGACCCACTGATCGGACGTGATCTCGGCCCATTTGGGAAAAAAAATCATGCAGCCGGGCACCAACCAGAACCAAAGGGGGTGCCGGCAAGGAGTCATTGTGCAGGACAGGAAGCGGGGGAACTGGCGGAGGGATTCCCTGCCCCCCGAAAGGGCTGCATGCGCTGGAAAAACCGACCCTGGGAAAACCCCGGAGCTGGGAAAGAAGCAGCCCCATGCCCCGGGCAATACTTGCGGAACTCCCGCAAACGCCCCCGGGCAGTGCCACCCCGAGACGCCGGGCGGGCACGGTCCTCAGGCAGACGGGGCACCTTTGAGTCTGTCAGAGTCTGAAACAACTTATCTAAGTCCTCTCCAAACAAAAAAGACCCCCGGAAGAGAAATTTAGTAAGCTGAGTTTTGGACACAGCAGCCACTGACCAAGCGCGAAGCCACAAAATACGCTGCGCGGCCACGCCAAAGGCCATAGACTTAGCCGACATCCACACCAAGTCATAAAGAGCATCTGAGAGGAACGAGGCAGCCATCTCAATCTTCGCCACCTCCTGATCCACCAAAGACCAATCATCAGACTCCCGATCCAGGACACGCTCAGCCCACCGAAACACGGCGCGAGCCACCAGCCCCCCACAAATAGCCGCCTGGACCCCAAAGGCAGAGACCTGAAAATTTTGCTTAAGAATGTTCTCCAACTTGCGCTCCTCAGAGTCCCGCAAGGCAGAACCGCCCTCAACAGGCACAGTATGCCGCTTAGAAATCGCCGAGACCACCGCGTCTACGACTGGCGACGTTAAAGTAGCCCGATCCCCCTCTGGGATGGGATACAAACGAGCCATGACGCGCGCCAAATGAAACGGCGCCTCCGGCGTTTTCCACTGTTCCAGTACAATATCCCGAATATCCTGATGCATAGGAAAAGAGCGGGAAATGGTACGGATCCCCCTAAGCAGAGGGTCCCCCACACGCGGAGTCTCCGGCGGCGCATCCTCAAACGCAACACCGAAGAAACCTGTTGAATCAGGTCCGGTAGCTCATCCCTCTGAAAAAGGCGCACCACGGACGCCTCTTCGCCGGAGGACAGGAAACCCGACAACCCGCCAGCGGCCGTCCCCTCGAGAGGGTCCTGGAAATCCTCAAAAGGGTCCAGGTCCTCATCCAGGCCGACACGCTCCTCAGACCATAAATCCTCGTCCCAAGACACCCGCGGACGCTTGAACGAGGGAGGAGGAAGAGGAGGGGACGCCACAACAGACGAGAGAGTCAAAACCGCAGGGAGTGCGGAGGAAACCCCACTCCCCGAAACCCCCTGGGCGCATCCATGACCCCCCAGCCACCTGAAAATAGGCTCTGCACAAAGAAAAAAGAAATCAGCTGGCTGGGTCGGGGCTGCTGCGGGACTGCCTGTCCCGATGAAGACAGTGCTAACCAGCACTAACGACAGGCTCCCTCGGCGGCTGCTCCGATTTTAAGGCTCCCCGGAGGACCCTCTCAGCTGGCTGGGTCGGGGCTGCTGCGGGACTGCCTGTCCCGATGAAGACAGTGCTAACCAGCACTAACGACAGGCTCCCTCGGCGGCTGCTCCGATTTTAAGGCTCCCCGGAGGACCCTCTCAGCTGGCTGGGTCGGGGCTGCTGCGGGACTGCCTGTCCCGATGAAGGGGCGTGGCTAAAGGGGTTTGCCCCTTTTGAGCCCCTTTGGAGCCTAAGAGGAGCAGGGAGCAGGACTACCATCTCTTCAGCATGGGTAAGAGGAAAGCTAAGGCAATACCATCTGCTGCAACAACAGGCCCGATGGATCGCCATCTTGTGGTTCCCATCTTGCCTCCGGTTGAGGAACAGGTAACTTTTAATACTCAAGCTGTCTCCTTATCCTCTGGGGAACCAACACCACCTCCTCAACCATCATATTCCTTACGGTTAGAAGAATCTCCTTCCCTTTTTAAGGAAGGAATAATTTCTTCTTCCCTTCAATCATTGTCAGTATCTGGTCTGGAGGTTTCAGGACAGTCCCTGGGGCAAGCTAAAGAACTAACCCCAGTGCAGATGAGTACTGGGCAAAGCTCAGACGCTCTCCCCAGGGATAAAGTGATCACTCTAAATGATGTTTGGCTTAGTATTAACAGAATAGAGTCATCCCTACAAAAAACCGTTTTGAACTTATGTCAATTTTCATCTGATGTAACTGTGAAAATTAAAGAACAAAATAATAAAATTGGAGAAACAGCTGTAAAGGTTGAAAAGTTAGATCAGGCAGTAGGTAATTTACAAGCTAGTGCTGTTTCTAATATAAAGGATAGTATGATGTTACATGCTAAGTTAGAAAAAATGGAAAATGCTATTAGAGTTAAAAATCTTCGCTTGCTAAATTTTCCTACCACACATTACCTTTCTGCAATGGAACTTTTGAAAATGTATTTGAGGGAGATATTACATTATAACAAAGTGGAGACCTTTGAGGTCGATAATTTATATTACATTTCAAGAGATTCCAAAGAAAAGGTAGAGGAAGGTGGAATGGATAGAATAGTATCACCAGAGAGTTTGAATGTATCACAGTTTTTGGAGTCTTCTAAAGACATAATTGAGAAACGAGCAACTCTTCTCGTGACCTTCAAGACAGAACTTGAGAAACAAGATATTTTGAAATTATATTTCCTGAAAAAGCAAGAGATGTTTTGTGGTCAACGGGTGATAATTTTTCCAGATGTCTCTAGACAAACTCAGTTTAAGAGGAAACAGTTCCTTCAGCTAAAGCCCAAGGTTTTGGCAGTCGGAGCCACTTTCTTCTTAAAATTTCCATGTAAATGCCTAATATCATATGGAAATGATAAATATGTGTTTTTTGATCCAGCCCAGGTGGAAGATTTTATCAAAGAGAAACCTTTTTTGAAAGTTTAATTCCTTATTTTGGTTTACTTTTGGAGGATGATGTATAATATATATAATAGCCATTTGCCTGTCCCTAGAAAGTAGATAGAAAGATTTGCTTTGATGTTTTATTTGTACTGGCGATCAGCTTTAATGTGGACTAGGATACGGTTGAATTAGTTTTCTTATATTATGTTAATTCCCATTTGGGAATTTACATTTTGTATTTTGTATTTTTTTTTCTGTGTTCATTCATGTATGTTTGTTACAGAGATATTGTAATGAATAATCCAATAAATAAAGGGAAAAAAAAAAAAAAAAAAGAAAAAAGAAATCAGGGGAAACCCCGGGGGTCCCAAGGGACTCCCTACCACAGCAGGGGACACAGCAGAAACCTGCCCCTGTTTTTCCAATACAGGGGGAAGGTCACCTGAGGTTATAGACAAAATGGAGGGGCCAGACTGTGAAAATGGCGACTTTCCCGCCAAAAATGCTCCCTCCATAGCCTGTAGTGGCTGAGAAGCCTGAACAGTCCCAGCCGCTAAAACAGGCAAGTCAGCATCAGCTGTCAAAAAATCAGCTGAGAGGGAATCCTTCGGGGAATCCCTCTGTGGGCAGTTGGGGAAAACCGGGCTTCCCCACTGCTCCCAGCCGACTCGCTAGGCACCATCGGCGGGAGCTCTGGGCGCCTGCAGCCGCTGCCGACGGAGCTCCACCAAACCGCCGAGTTCAGGCCGGCCGCGAGTGCCTCGCGGCTGGACCAAATTGTGTCCCACTCCTCTGGAGAAGGGCACAATGGCTCCATACGCGACCAAGCTAGAAACAAAGTGTCGGTTAGATGAAAAAATACATTAAAAAACAGTAAACTGACAGGGAAGTAACCCTGCAGACCGGCACTACCTCAGGATTTATTTTTATTTTTTACAGAACAGACTCCACAGGCTCTCGAAGCAATATGCCTTGCTTGATTTAGGGGGCAAGGCTTACTGCTGAGGCTCCTCTAAAAAAATGTGGGGAGGTGGAGGAAGGGACCCCGCTCGAGACCCGCCGGGTTTGACACCCCCGAGGTCGGACGGACCCCCAAACAGGGCCCGCCCAAGCTCTGTCCGGCCAAAAACAGGGACTAGAAACCCCCTAAAAAAATTCCAACAGCCCTACCAAGGGAGATGGGTACAGCTCACTCAACACCTGCTGGAGACTGAAAGAAGACTGAGGTAAATAGAGAAGGGAGTATATTATATACTGTCCCACAGTTTTGTTTTCAGTCTCCACCTGCTGGTCATGATTGGATATATACCCATTTGTAAAGATTAACCTCTACTGGTCTGGAGTGCGCTAAAGAATATCTTTTTTACATAGAGGAGGGTTTAAAAAAAAAAAAGATCAGCACTGGCTGTCATATATACTAGGTCCACCACTGAATTTAATGACTATTCTAACTTTACTGTTGACATAGGTGTTGTCCCTCCCACACACACTATAAAGAATTAAATTAAAGTTGTATTAACATCAAGCAGCTTTCAAATGACATTAAAAGCAAATAAAAATAAAATTTTTTTAATACATTGCTAATTATTACTTGCATCTTTACCTAAACTGTTTTGCCTTAGCTCTCACTTTGATCTTTATCTGCTACTTTTTTATTTTGCTGTAGTGCAAGAAGGCTCAGTAACACCTCTCCATAAATTATGTGGAAGAGGTCTGGAAGTGGGGATAGCATCTATTTCATATCCTCAGTGTGACCTCAGGAAGGAACCTAGTGATCAAAACATTATTAGAGGTGCTGTAGAGCCGTTTCTTGTATGACAGGATGAGCTATATTTATCTTTTTTTTTTTCTTCTTAGTTGATTAAATTTATGCAGAAATAAATGTCTAGATTGAACTCAATGACTTCATTAACGCATTTCTCTTTTTTAAACCTCTATACCATTTGAAAGAGGGCAAATATCTAATTATTCGCTTCTAGAATTGGATACTTCTTAAATTTAGTAAAAATATTCTGGCACAAGTGTCAAACCTTAAAAAAGGAAGTCATATTGAGCATTGGAAAACAATAATAATTAACTAATAAAAATAGTACACACATTTAGGGCTCATTTTAAAAAGGTGCGCTAGCGTTTTTAGCGCGCTACCCAAAAACTACAACCTGCTCAAGAGGAGGCAGTAGCGGCTAGCGCGCAGGACATTTTAGCGCGTGCTATTCCGCGTGTTAAGGCCCTAACGCACCTTTGTAAAAGGAGCCCTTAATTTTCCCCACTACCAAATTTCCCCGCCTCACCTCATCCGGCTACTTTTTCATGCCACCCGGCTGGAAATAATTTCTGGGGAGAACACTGCCCTGCTCGCTGGCACCTGAAGCTGCCAAGGATTCTCCTTCACAGCGGCCAGAGCACTTTGTGCACACGCCATCCATGTTCACCACTCGGCGGGCATAAAAAAGTCAGTCCTGTCTTTATGTGGTAACCCATAGAAAGTTAAGTGCTGGATATTGCATTTAATCGGATATGTGATAGTGAGCTTGGACATAACCCAGCATTAAACCCTGAAATTCAATGCTAGCAGCACTCAGGAAAACACCGATCACTGCCAGCTGAAAATAGGGCCCTCTAATCCCTTCAGCTCATGTGTTAAACATATTAGGCCAACAAAAGCAATCTTTACTTACACTTCTTACTTGCTTGTCTTTTTTCTGTTTCAGTTGCTCTACCTGTATAATGAAAGAAAAAAGTTCACATTATTCAAAACAATGATAATTATGGCAAATTGTAAACTCTATATTATGTTTATTGGTATTAGACCCCTCGTATGTATCAAATTAGGACACAACCTCGTATCATAAATTTGTACTGTAATTATGTCATATCGAAAGATTAGGTTCTTACCTTTGCTAATCTTTTTTCTTGCAAATACACACTTTATTCTGGGACCAGTGGGTTATTTCCATCTATTCATCAGGACTTTACAAGAAGCCTCAAACTTCAGAACCTTAAACCTCTCCCCCTCATAGCTCATCACTGCCACTGGTTCTGTAAACATCAGTCAGTAGCAAAGCAGCCAGGAACATCTGTAGAAGATACTTGTGTGTGAATGGTTTGGCTCCTGCAAGTTTGGTAGGCACTATTCAGGCTTATGTCCCTTTATCAAAATTGCGCTCTGTCCATCAAGGCGATTTGTCTGTGCCATCTGTAAGTGATTTGAGACTGAATACCTCATGTGTGACTATGTTTTCCTGTAGAGGACCCCAGGAATGAATCTATTACCCTTATATATTAGAAAGCAATGTAATCTTGATGGGTTTAAGAAGTTATTGAAGAGACATTTATTTTGCAACTAGTGTTTAAGCCCATTACATTAACGGGTGCTAGAGTAGATGTCTGTCTATCTTTCTTTTTTTCTTTGTCTCTCTCTCCTTGGACACTGTTTGTCATTCTTTCTGTCTGTGTCTCTCCCTGGCCCCCTGCCTGCTTGTATTTCTCTGTTGCTTCATGCCTGCCTGTCTCTCTGTGGCCCCCTTCCTATGTCCTTAGTGTCCTCACTGCCTTTCAGACTTTGTCCCACCCCCACCTGCCTGCTTGTATTTCTCTGTTGCGTCATGCCTGCCTGTCGCTCTGTGGCCTCCTTCCTATGTCTTTAGTGCCCTCACTGCCTTTCAGACTTCGTCCCACCCCCCCTGCCTGCTTGTATTTCTTTGTTGCGTCATGCCTGTCTGTCTCTCTGTGGCCCCCTTCCTATGTCCTTAGTGCCCTCAGTGCCTCCTTCCTATGTCCCCCTCACTGCCTTTCAGACTTTGTCCCACCCCTGGCTGCTTCCCTCCCTCCCATCTCCCTGTGCAGTAGAACCCTTGAGCAGCATCTTTCCATCTCCCCCCCCGGCCACTACCGCCGCCGTGCAGCCGACTCCACTGACCCTCCCACCGACTCTCCCACCGATAGACAACCGACAAACCTTCTGGCTCCAGCGGCGTCCGCAGCAATCTAAATACGCTGCTTCGGGGCCTTCAACTGCCCTGATTTCCTCTGCTGCGTCCCCAATGACGTCATTGGGGACGCAGCAGAGGAAATCAGGGCAGTAGAAGGCCCCGAAGCAGCGTATTTAGAATGCTGCGGACGCCGCTGGAGCCAGGTGGTTTGTAAGTCATCTCGTGGTGGGAGGGTCAACGAGGGTTCGGATGCGGCGGGGAGGGGTGCGCGCGAGGGGGGGGGGGTGACGACGACGACGAACAGCAGGCCTTACAGTGAGTCAGGCCGGGAGGAGAGGAGTGGACAGAGTGTTCCCTGCCGCTGCGTTCTAAAACAGAATTTGGCCACGGATCAGAAAACACGGCGACAGGGATCACGAAACCCTAAGTGTGCATGCGCGCTTAGGGTTTTATTATTTTACAATATTAAATATGGGCATTAAGACATTTGCTTTGGTGTAAGCAAGCGCTGGCGCTTATTTTGTTTGCGTTTTTACATGTATTTTATGTATTTTTATTATGTTATGTTTACACTGTGAGCTGCTTTAGCTTGATACATAAAAGTTCTATCCAGGAAGGTTTTGTATTTGCAGCCGGTAATGCTTGGGTATGCAAACAGATTGCTGTTTCTGGTTTGTCTTGTAGGGCTGTATAGAACGAAGTGAGGTAGCAGGTAGGTAGAAGCTAGTCCCCAAACCAGCTTGAAACATATGCAAGAGACCTTGAATATTATTCGCGCCTCCATTGGCAGCCAGTGAAGCAGTCTGTAGTAGGGGCTAACATGGTTGCTTTTTTTCAATCCAAATATCAAGCGGACCGCTGTGTTTTGAACAATTCTAAGTTTCCTCACTGTTTTTTTTGGGTATACCCATATAAACGATATTGCAATAGTCCAGTGTAGAAAGCACTAGCGATTGCACTAGTAGTCTAAATGATAATTGGTCAAAGTATTTTTTGATGGTCTTTAACTTCCATAATGTCAGGAAACATTTTTTTACCATTATGTTCGTGTGTTCCACCATTGTTAAATGAGTGTCTAATGTGACTCCCAATATTTTTATTGTTTTAGTAATCGGGTAGTTGCGATTTTTTACACATAACAAAGTCACGGCAGGTAGACAGAAATAACCCACTGGTCCCGGAATAAAGTGGGATTGTACGAGAACGTAACCTGTTGACTGTATTTTATGTATGTTTAATCTGTAGCCCGTTCTGAGCTCTTTGGGGAAAATGGGATAGAAAATGAAATAAATAAATAAATAGAAAAAACAAACAAGTAAAAAATGATCTTTTCAGTCTAAGAGAATTTAAAGATCAACCCACTGAATTGATTTACCACATTAATTTCCATTGTGAATTAACACAGGGGATATCAGAAAATGGCATCTGTTCTTAACTATATGGCACTGTGCATTCAGGCAGTCCTGAAGTCGACATCCAAATATGCCTCACTGAGAAGCTGCTTAGCAAGGGATCATTGTAAACCATGCCTGCTGCTAAAGTCCATTTTAAGATGATTCCCTTATACAGGCATACCATAAACACACATAAATAAGACATTTTATATAGTACAGGGTCAATTTGCCTGCTACCCAAGCAGATGCAAAGCTCCATGGATATTTTTTAACCAGGGTCTTTGCTCCAGTTTTCAAAGTGAAAGCGCTTTGAGAATTATTGAATACCCATTAGAGAATGACACGGGAAAAAAAAATCTGTCCTCGTCACTGCCCCGTCCCCTTCACCGCCCTGTCCCCGTCCCCTTCACCGCTCCGTCCCCACAGCATCCACCCTTCCCTCTCGTCACCTCACCGCCCTTCAGCGGCCCGAGAATCTCCCTCCCCCTTACCTTCACAGCCCGTTAGTAAAGAAACTTAAGGAAGGGAAGGCGCGTGGTCACCAATTGCGCGCGGCCCCCTCCCTCCCTCTTACCTTCGCGGTGTTTTAGTAAAGAAACTTACTGAAGCCTGCAGTCGCGCGTGTGTGGGCGGAAGCTTCTCCTCTGACGCAACCGGAAGTTGTGTCAGAGGAGACGCCTTCCGCCCACACACAACTGCAGGCAGGCAGGCTGCACTGGCTTCAGTAAGTTTCTTTGCTAAAGCGCCGCGAAAGCAAGGGGGAGGGAGGGGGCTGCGCACGATCGGTGACCATGCGCCTTCCCTCCCTTAACTGCAGGGACAAGGCCATTCACCGCTCCACGGGGCGGTGGATGGCCTTGTCCCCATGCCCGCCATGAGCACTTTTCTCCCCCCACTGTTTCAGTAGGTTACCCGCGGCTATCCATGGGTAACTGCCACCGTGTCATTCTCTAATACCCACACAGAGATAGACACCTGCTTTTTCTCCCAGAACCTATCGCCATCAGTACCCCATGGTCAAAAAGACACATGTTGTGATCAAGGCATGCACTTTTACTCACATAGAGGGTCAGCAAATTCAGACAGGTGATTTGTTATGGAAAACCCTTTGAAAGTTGCGTTCTAGAGATATTTTTGTCCTAAGACTCTAACAAAACAATCAGACAAGTCTGCTTACCGTTAAACTATACCAACAACAGCCTTCTCTTACTGGCCAGGTTAAGCCATCTCCTTCAGGAATTCCCGTCCACGTGAACACCTGCCTGAAGTTCTTCCACTTACTTCCCAAGTTATATGGAAAGATAAAGGTCTCTCCTGTCTGGTAATACTGAATTCTATCTTTAGCCTGCAAGGAGTCAACAGAAAAAAAATAAAGCTGTACAGTATTCTCATAAGATGTACAGACCAAGACAGAGTGGGTGGATGCTTTGGGGTGGGGGAGCAAGAAACATGTTCTAAGATCAGGCTGGATGCATCTGCCCCTTTGAGATCATGCCCAGCTGCAGATGACAGCTGACCACTGGGCCTAAATTTTAGGTATAATCACATCATACCTAGCAGATATATTTTTTTTCCTTCTCATCCAGTAATTCCCATCTGCTCCTTTGAATTTCCAGTTCAGCTTAGACCAGGGAACAACAACAAGGAATCTTTTCCCTATTTAACATATCCTCCCAGTTTATTTCAATCCTTTCATAAGAACATAAGCAATGCCTCTGCCAGGTCAGACCTGAGGTCCATCGTGCCCAGCAGTCCGCTCACGTGGACCTGTGCAGTAATCCTCTATCTATACCCCTCTATCCCCTTTTCCAGCAGGAAATTGTCCAATCCTTTCTTGAACCCCAGTACCGTACTCTGCCCTATTACACTCTCTGGAAGCGCATTCCAGGTGTCCACAACACGTTGAGTAAAGAAGAACTTCCTAGCATTCATTTTGAATCTGTCCCCTTTCAACTTTTCTGAATGCCCTCTTGTTCTTTTATTATTCGAACAAGAGGGCATTCATTACAAAGAAGATCCTTGTTTGGGGCCTGCATCACAGGGAGGGAGAGTAGTCTAATACCCTGTTTCCCTGAAAATAAGACCTATCCTGAAAATAAGCCCTAGCATGATTTTTAAAGATGCTCCTAATATAAGCCCTACCCCAAAAATAAGCTCTAGTTAAACTCAACCCCCAAAGCTCCCCCCTGAATGTCCCCAACACTCCCCGACTCCCTGACATGTGCCTGATTTGCCAAAAAAAAAAAAAAAATCGGACTCGTCAATTCAGCGATCCCCACCCTGGTGAGACTTGACATACCTCTGCTCCGAGTCCTCCAAAAATAGCTGCTGTTGCTGCTGTTTTTGGAGGCCTCGGAGTGGAGGTATGTCAGTCTCACGGTGGGAGGGTCAGTGGGGTTCAGCTGCATAGGGGGATGGGAGGGAGGGATAGAATGATGCTGCACAAGGGGTTGGGTGACAGGGGAGGAAAGATATTGCACAGGGGACGGACAGACAGAGAGAAAGGAAAGAGGAAGAATTGGAGTGGAGGAGAGGAAGGGAGAGATGATTGTTGTACATGAAAAAAAATAAGACTACCCCTGAAAATAAGCCCTAATCCATTTTTTGGACCCAAAATTAATGTGACTCTGTCTTTATTTTTGGGGAAACATGGTAGTTAGTACAGTGGATTGAGAACCAAGACAACTGGGTTCAGTTCCCAATGTGGCTCCCTGCGACTCTCCATTGCTCCAAGTATAAACTGAGTATCTGTATATAATATGTAAACCACCAAAAGGCAGTATATCAAATCCCGTCCCCTTTCTAGATCTGGCCACTAAGTATCACCACTGTGTTCTCACTATAACCTCCCACCCTGCTGTCCACAGCATCTTTAACGCCACCCAAATTGCATATAGTCTAGAACCAGTAACTGAACCCCAGGCCCCACTGAGCTACCAGTGCATAAAATCAAGAAGCTCTTTTGATCAAAGAGTGCTACGTTTCCAAGATCAAGGTGAAAGTTTTCAGGACCAAAAAAGGAAACAGTTTCAGAATAGCTCTTCCTTTTGTCTTTCAAAGCAAACTCATTTGCAGACTTTTTGCACTTTTTGGCTACTCTTTAAAAATGTCTCATTTCATCATTATATTTATCTACAACAGGGATTTTAACAAGGAACAAAATTGTTTTTATGTAATAATTTTAAAGGTTTTAATTATGAATGTTAGGTTGTAAACCACCTACTACTATAGCTAGTGTGGTATATAAACTGTGGAAATAAATAAATAAATAAAGAGATTAGGGTCTTACCTTGCTAATATCTTTTCTAGTAGATGGGTGTGTCATTCTGGACACATAGGTAATATCTCAGTGCTCACGAGCCACGCAGAAGAAATCCAATCCAGTTTCTGAATCCCTCCTCCTTCACTAGAGGGCTCTGCGTGTCCCTTCAGTTTGTACCAAAGCAGGCAATAGCCCCATATAGAAATACTGGTGAAGGAGGGGTATGGGGAAACTTCCCAAATTACCATTCTGTTCTGCTCTGAAAACACAACAAACATCTTAAACATTGCCATTGAACAATCAAAACAGCAAAACAAACAGGCCAAACAAACTTTTATGAAGCTCAAATAATACCCCAATAAGTTAGAGCAACAGAAAATTCTTCATACCCCTAAGGTCTTGACCAACATCCAGAATTTCAGTTTTGGATTCAAACTTTCTGATTGAGACAGTAGTCAGGCATAGGAGATAATTGACAGGGCGTGGATCCAAAATAACACACCTATACTAGAAAACATATTAGTTTAAGATAAAAACCTAATCTCTTTTCTAGTGCAACAGGTATGTCATTGTAGATGGACAGGGTGTACAAAAGCAGTACCAGAAATCTAGGGCAGAACCACTGCGCCAGTCCATAACACTGAGTCCCAAAGGCAGAGTCCCCCCTTGCCACTTCTTCCACTCTGTTAAATTTGGAAAATGTACCGTATGTAGAGTGGACCAAGTCGCTGCCCTACAAATCTTCTCACGGGAGACCACCTGAACTTCCGCCCATGAAGCCACACTTTTAGTTGAATGCACCTTAACGGAGCCTGGCAATTGTTTTTCTCAGGCAACATATTCTGACAAAATGGTTCTACGGATCCATCTGGAAATTGTGGTCTTGGATGCCAGTGCGCTGTGTCTAGCCTGACTAGTGAGAACAAAAAGATGATCATATAGCCTGAACTCATTGATGATCTCAAGATTTCGGTGAAGCACCCTTATCATATCAAACTTTTTCAGAATCTGGTCCTCCTTCTCAGAACCTGTGGACTGGAACACCGGCAATCCCTCTTTCCCCATGTTCATAATTGTTTTCCTTTATGTTTTGTCTTCTTTCTATTCTTACCCTATTTAATTTGGTTTTGTTTTTAAACTTTACATTTTTTTATTGTAAACCACTTAGATTTGCCTTATGGTTTTATATTTGCGGTATATTAAATAAATTGAACTTGATTGACATGGAAAGCTGAAACAACCTTTGGCAAAAAGGATGGGACGGTGCGCAAAGAAACTCTGGTCTCTGTGAATTTGAGGAAAGGCTCTCAGAAAGAAAGAGTCTGTAGCTCCAACACTCTTCTTGCTGAGGTAATGGCCACAAAAAAGACCATCTTAAGCATCAAATCATTAAAGATGCTTCCTTCAGCGGCTTGTATGGAGCCTGGCTGAGGTCTTGCAAACCACCACTGGTACTGCTTTTGTACATCCCATGAAGGGAACGGGTATTTTACCAGGGGTCTGAGATGCAGTGCCCCCTTTAGGAATCTGGCTGTGTCCGGATGAGAGGCCAACAAAGTCTTTCAGTCTCAAGCCCTGAAACAAGAGATTTCCGCCATTTGGACTCTTAAGGATGCAACTGTAAGCCCCTTGTCAAGGCCAGCCTGGAGGAAGACTAACACCATGGCGCTCAAAGCCATGAAGGAAACACATACAAGAGCTCGCTCTTTGCCCATGGCTGGACCAGAGCATCCAGACTCGTGATTCCGGGCTCATATTTTCAACTTGAAGTATCTGTCCGCCTTCTTGTTTCTTGCTGTCGCCATCAGATTGAACATTGGGCAACCCCAATGACAAAAAATGACTTGGAAGGCTGCTGCAGACAGCATCCACTTATCTAGATTCAGTATCTGTCTGCTGAGGAAATCAGCTTGGATACTGTCCACTCCCACTGACAGGACCTGAAGATGAAGCTTCCAGACTCAGCTGCGCACTCTTGGTGCCTCCCTGGCAATTAACATATACCACCGCTGTAGCATTGTCCGAGAAGACTCGAACTGCTTCTCCTTCCAGACTCTTCTGCAGTTTCTGCGATGCAAGTCAAATGGCTAAAAGCTCTAATCTACACCTTCCTCACTTTGTAGGGATGTGCGCTTGGTTACCTGCGCTACCAAGTAATCTACCTTGGGCTGATCGAACAGCTGCTGACAATCCTGTGCCATCAGATACAGCCAAGCCATTGTCTTGGTTACTTTAAAAGGACCCTTCAGGATGCGATGGAAACAAAGAACACTAGGCTCTCACTCCATATTATTGAGCAGGGAGCAGAGGGAACCTGCTGGGAGTCCAAGTTTAACTCCCGCAGAAAGTTAGCATAAGCTACAACAGGTCTGAACAGCTAGCAGACCTTGGGGTCATCCCTTTTGATCAAGGGCCACGATTGTATCCAGCGCACACGCACTTGCCTGTGATCCCGCATCTCTTGACAGAGAGGGCTCACTCTGTGACAGGGAGGGCATAGAAATAGACCCTTCATTCTTGAGTCTCTCTCGGAAAGGTCCACCAAATCCTGGCCAGCCTCTGAAACCGAGATAGATGCGTCCTGGGAGCCTCAGTCTCCTCATGTGACTTCTAGCGAGCTGGCAAATGTCCCTTGGTGATTTCAGCCATCCAGAAAGGCTCTTCACATTAGATTTACAAATTCTAAAAAAAAAAAAAAAAAAAAAATGCTGCATTAGGCAGCGTGGAGTCTCTTTTAGATGACTCCAGTTGGTGTCTCTTGGGCTCCATGGCCTCTGAGATCCTGCGTTTAGGATGACCGCCATTCTGGGGCTCTGGAAGGGATTTTCTTCCAACCAATGGACCTCCCCAACCTTTCTTCAGCCTTAGAGAGCAAAGGGGAGGCTAAGCCCACCACTCCTGCTCTCCTCCTCCACACGATACGCAGCACAAAGATATAAAATATAAGAATGGGAGAAGCATGTATAACCTTAGACAGCATCAAGGTAAATGCACACAGTGACAGGTAAATGGAAAGCATGGAACAGCAAGAGATGGTTAACCCTAAAATTCCAGTGAGCAAGGGGAGGATGTATCAGAATGCTGAAACAGGCCTGGGTGTCAACTTGAGTATTGATCTTGTTAAAAAAAAAAAATATATATTTAAAAAGTTGAAGAATGCAAGTAGCTGAGGTGGCCTGCCTACAGGGGTGATGAGACCAGCGTGGAAGCATTTTGGCATGTGAGAAGGTTACAGAGAATTGGGAAAGGGGGTGAACAGTCAGATAACATATAGGGAAAATAAATTGGATTGGGCTTGTACAGAACTCCTACGCACATCTACACAAGTGTGCAAATCTCAACTAGTCACACGGGCCTTTTATTTGTCATCATTCCCTGTGTCACTATATTAATGATCTTTGGCTTGAATCAGGATGCATTCAATTGCTGACTCCCTCACTGCTACTGTGCAAAAATGCTGCTTATTTCTAGGTAAGGTGCAACCTCATTTAGAGTATTGTGTTCAATTCTGGTCTCCTTATCTTAAGAAAGATATAGCGGTGCTAGAAAAGGTTCAAAGAAGAGCAACCAAGATGATAAAGGGGATGGAACTCCTCTCATATGAGGAAAGACTAAAAAGGTTAGGGCTCTTCACCTTGGAAAAAAGAAACGGCTGAGGAGAGATATGATTGAAGTCTACAAAATCCTGTGTGGAGTAGAACGGGTACAAGGGGATCGATTTTTCGCGCCATCAAAAATTACAAAGACTAGGGGACACTCGATGAAGTTACAGGGAAATACTTTTAAAAACAATAGGAGAAAATATTTTTTCACTCAGAGTATAGTTAAGCTCTGGAACGCATTGCCAGAGGTTGTGGTAAGAACAGATAGCGTAGCTGTTTTTGAACAAGTTCCTGGAGGAAAAGTCCATAGTCTGTTATTGAGACAGACATCGGGGAAGCCACTGCTTGACCTATATTGGTAGCATGGAATGTTGCTACTCTGGGGTTCCGTAATCTTGCTATTCTTTGAGATTCTGCCTGGAATCTTCATACTCTTTGAGGTTCTAGAATCTTTTTTTACTCTTTGGGATTCTGGAATCTTTTGTTACTCTTTGGGATTCTGGAATGTTGCTACTCCTTGGGTTTTGGCCAGGTACTAGTGACCTGGATTGGCCACTGTGAGAACGGGCTACTGGGCTGGATGGACCATTGGTCTGACCCAGAAAGGCTTATGTTCTTTTCTCAGCACAGGTTCCACGCACAGAACCCGCTACTGTCTGAAAGGACACCTTGACAGTGGACTTGGATCATTTTCAAGCACTGCTAAGTTCATTTTCTAGCAAAATTTGCTCCAAACAGAAGAGCACTTTAAGAAGAACCTTCTTTACTAACACCTTCACGCCCTGCGTCAGGAACGTCAACACTCCATGGATGCTGGTGTGCCAGAAATCCACACTCAGTCCTTGTTGTCTTCTAATCTCATTAGAACTAATTCTATCCATATTCAGAGCATACCCTCTGAATGTGGACAAATCTCAAGGACCTAGAACCAAATGACTGCAATTGGAAAGGCCTAGCTAAGTAAAAAATAAAACCACTATCTATCAGTTCCCAGATAGGACTCACCTGGCAATCCTCCTCCTGGGAACACTTCTTCCTACTCAACCTATCCCAGCATTTATATACAAATTATTAATTTCATACTCTCCAAATAGAGTTTTGAGATCTAATGAACCGAATTTATTGACTATTCCTTCACTGAAGGTTATTAATACAAGACGGCAATTTATTTTTTTCGGTGACCGCACCACAGACTTGGAATGCCCTTCCAATGTTTTTAAGGGAAGAACAGGAACTTGGAAAATTTAAAAGTAATTTAAAAACATTTCTTTTCAAAGATGCCTTTGAAAACTAATTTTAATACTCCATAGCCCTAACAAACTTTATCTTATAATATTTTAATTGTTATTTTGTTTACCTTCTGTATCTTTCCCTTTTTGTTTCTACTTTACTATGTTGATTTATATTTCACTTCCCTATTTACCCAATGTTATGAGTATGTTAAATTTCAATCCCTTGTCATTATATAAATTTTGTTTTGTATTGTATTGTTTCCCATCAATATGTAATTTTAAACTGTTCATCGCTTAGAAGTATGATTAAGCGATTAATCAAAAAAACTATTAAACTTGAAACTTGATTTTACTGGGTACAGTTTAACAGCTGAAATATGTGTCAACCTTATTTCAACATCAGTAAATAACATTTTGTCATCCCTCCCCGTTTATGTGTACAAGATGTTTAGCTGGCTTAGGGAAATTTATTTATTTATTTCAGTATTTATATATCACGTATAACCTACGTGGTTTACACTCAAGCATTTGTCCCAGTGGGCTCACACTCTGGAGCAATGGGGGATTAAGTGACTTGTATCACCCAAAAAGTCCATATACAGGAATCTGAAGAGAAACGATCAAAATCTAGGTCCAATACCTCTCTCAGAATAGATTCAAAATTTGAACATAGACACTGTTTCACTGAACATTTCATTTGCATCAGAATTGTCATTGTTACTTGTATGCTTCAAATTATAAGGGGAGAGCCTCAGATCCCTGTGCGTTACTAATTGGTAGAACCGCACTGGAAAGGGAATAGTTCCTCACTGGCTCTTGATCCCTCTCCTACCCACTGAATGCTACTCAAACTTAAAGCTTAAAAGAACAACAAATCAAACTACTTAGCTGCAGGTAGGGTAATTGGATTCAATGAAACAGTGAAAATTTTGAATCTATTCTGAGAGAGGTATTGGACCTGGATTAAGTGACTTGCCCAGGGTCACAAGGAGCAGCATGGGTTTGAACCCACAACCTCAGGGGGCTGAGGCTGTAGCTCTAACCACTTTGCCACCTCCAGTGAAAGCTTCCATTATCCCAATTAAGAAAGAAGGAAGGCCAATGCAGGGCTGTCAGACTTTTCATAATCAAGCCCAGACACCCCCGCCAACTGCAGCTTCTCTAAACCAAGGGAAAATGCGCACTGTGTAATCAATGCAGTAATCTGTTCTTTAAAGCTGGATGACTCACTTTGGTTTTTTTTAATTAACCAAAATTTCTACCGTGACAAACTGCATTCACTCAGCACTTCACTCTAAACATTCACTCTAAGGAGAGACTGCCGGCTATTTCCCTAACAAAAACAGCTATGCTCTGATTTTAAAGTATCTGAGAAAGATATCACCTTTGCTTTTATTCCTTTTTTTCTGACTGCAGCAGCATGGATCACAGAGGAACGACTATTTCGTTTCTGAGCCCCTGCTGGCAGCATTTCCAAAATCAATACACATCAGAAATACAAGGGTGTCCAACCCGAGACTTATTTCGAGCCATCTTTCACCACAGACTGGTTTCTGCTCCTGGCATTCGGAGCATCTGACTAAAAGGAAATAAATGATTCAAGAGGGAGCATGTGTTAGCTCGGTGGCCTCAAGCCCAGCTGCTCACCTTTAAAAGCTGCTTTCCATAGACAGCAGGAGTGATCAGGCATGCAGGCGCACATAGGAGAGTAGAGGTGTGGCCTAGTGGTTGGAGTTGATGCCTCAGCACCCTGAAGTTGTGAGTTCGATCCCAGCCTGCTCCTTGCGACTCTGGGAAAGTCACTTAATCCGTCTATTGCCCCAGGTACCACAGTTAAGATTGTGAGCCTGCTGGGACAGATAGGGAAAAATACTTACTATTCAATGTATTGTAAACCACTTTGGGTGAATCTCCTCATCTCCAAATAATAAACAAATAAGCGTATCACTAGGACAGAACAGTTCTGCTACAGCTCAGAGCTTAGCAGAGAATTTTGAACATACAGAGCCTTTCCCACACGGAACAGTCTCTTAAACTCCTCAGTTGCATATGTCAAAAGTAATGCAGCTTTTAGGGAGGTGGGAGGAGCTGTGCCCAATCAATCCTGCTGCATACAGGTACGATACTCTTCCTGTCAAAAAGCCGAAATGAGTAAGGCGCATAATTGCGTGTCTCTATGTATTTGGTTTTCAAAAGAAGCCGGCCCATCAAAAAACTGCAAATAAATTGTTTATTGGAAAATCATGTAGCGTTATCTTATGATACTGTGATATTTGGAATGTCCATGAGAAAAGACAGTCAGATTTCATCGAGTAACAATAAACTTTTATTGATCATGACAGGAGTTGCCATCCAACATATTAGAAAGATCACAGTAGACTTAATTTTAATTTCTGGTGGAATTCATTGTGTCACTTATATAGAATGGAAAGATCACTGGCGGAACAGAATGGAAAGTATAAAAATTTTATAAAAATATGGGAGCCATTAACATCTTTTTGTCATGATTAAATGCCATTTTTCTATTAATTATACACCACTTAGTGTTGAAAGAGGGGAAGAGTTTATGATCTTATAATGAATAATGGGCTTAGAGGGAGGGTTGCATTTATATTTATAAGATACAATGATAAGATGTTCAAGTGATCTAATTAATAGTGTTTATTATGATTTCTGTACACTTGATGAAAGTTTAAAAACGAATAAAGAATTAAACCCCCCCCCAAAAAAAAAAAAAACAACAACTGCAAGACTTGGCGGGAACAGCTCTGTCAAATGCACTGTATTCTTACTGTGCACTGGTTAAAGCCACATGAGTAGAAGGAAGTAAACAAGCAAAGTCACGGGAACGATGAGGTTCTGAATTAGTCGTCACCACACAGGAAAAGGATTTAGGTGTCATTTTTGATATATTGAACCCTCTGCTCAGTGTGCAACAGTGGCTAAGAAAGCAAATCGAATGTTAGGAAATTATTAGAAACGGAATGGAGACCAAAACTGAGAAGATTATAATGCCCCATGCTGCAACAACACCGTGAATATTGTGTGCAATTCAGATCACCGCATCGCCAGAAAGATAGTGGAATTAAAAAAGGTACAGGGAAAGGGGATGAGATGATTTCCCTATGAGGAAAGGCTAAAGAATATAGGGCTCTACAGCTTGGTAAAGAGACAGCTAAAAGAAGATATGATACAAGTCTGTAAAATACTGAATGGAGTGGGATGGGGAGATGTGGATCGCTTGCTTACTTTTTCCAAAAATACAAGAACTCAGTGGACCACAATGGTAAAATTATATAAGAACATAAGAACATAAGCGTTGCCTCTGCCGGGTCAGACCAGGGGTCCATCGTGCCCGGCAGTCCGCTCCCGCGGCGGCCCCCCAGGTCCATGACCTGAAAGTGTTCCCTACCTAACCTGAAATATCCATACCCTATTCGCTCAATGTCCTGTACGGTAAACCTCTATCTGTACCCTGTTATCCCCTTCGCTTCCAGGAAGTCATCCAGTCCCTTTTTGAACCCCAGAATTGTACTCTGTCTTATTACCTCTCCGGGAAGCGCGTTCCAGGTGTCCACCACCCTCTGAGTGAAGAAGAACCTCCTTGCATTCGTTATGAATCTGTCTCCTCTCAGTTTTTCTGAATGACCTCTTGTTTTAGTTGTCCCTGCTAGTCTAAAGAATCTGTCCCTCTCCACCTTCTCTATGCCTTTCATGATTTTATAAGTTTCTATCATGTCCCCTCTCAGTCTCCGCTTCTCCAGGGTAAAGAGCCCCAGCCTGTCTAACCGTTCGGCTTATGAAAGGTTCTCCATACCCTTTATCATCCTCGTTGCCCTCCTCTGGACCCTTTCGAGTATTGCCATGTCCTTCTTGAGGTATGGCGACCAGTATTGGACGCAGTATTCCAGATGTGGGCGCACCATTGCTCGATACAGTGGCAGGATAACTTCTTTTGTTCTGGTAGTGATACCTTTTTTGATAATGCCCAACATTCTGTTCGCTTTTTTTGAGGCCGCTGCACATTGTGCCGCCGGCTTCATTGTGTTATCTACCAATACCCCCAGATCTTTTTCCTGGCTGCCTTTCCCGAGTACCCTCCCTCCCATCGTATAGCTGTACATGGAGTTCCCCTTCCCTATGTCCTACCTTTTAATTTTCTTTCCTTTAGACGCAGCAGATGAATCCAGAGACAAGTAGGATAGTACACATCTACCAGCAGGTGGAGATAGAGAACTGACTTGTATATCTTGGATGGAATCCCTTCTGGCTAGCCAGTATCGCTCTTGCCAAAGCATCAGGACCAATTCAGCCCCATATCAACAAACTTCTCTCTCATAAGCAAAAAGAACATCCTGATCCACCAAGGAAACCAACCTGCGAGAGAAAAACCCCAAAAGCCCCCTCCGGGAACACACTAGGGTGGGGCTCTGGATTCATCTGCTGCGTCTAAAGGAAAGAAAATGAATAGGTAGGACATAATTTTACCTTCCTTAGCGCTGGCAGCAGATGAGTCCAGAGAAAAGTGGGATGTAGCAAAACAAACCTAAACCAGGTGGGACAAACCTGCCGCCCCCTGACAGATGAAAGCATCGAAGACCTTAGAGGCCGCACAGCCCTACCTACTACCCGGAAGAGTATATAAAGAGGTGAACCGACCTCTGAAATCACAAAGAACATACTGATAGAACCACAGCAATATCAGTCCTCTCATCCTAAAACTCAGCAAAAAAACAAAACCAAGCAGCCATAAGAGGAAGTAGGACCTGCTTGACCCCCTTGTATCCCACCGGATAACTAGATGACGGGGGATTCCAAAACCATCTACTATGCAAGAGAAGAACCCAACGCAAAACTCGCAAAAATAACAAGGAGGACCTAATGTCTTATACCAACTGGCCCACAGCCCCAGAGGCGGCCAGCCGTCCCCCTTACCCAATCAACGGAAGGACCGACCCCCTGACCTGTCACTTAGCAGACCATTACGTCTGAGGCCCCTCTGAGTAGGCGAAAGAAGGCTTGGGAGGACACCCAGATCGCCTCTGAGCAAACCTTGACCTGGCACTGTAGGACGTGTCATATGATGTCCTATACGTCGATCTCCCTGGGCTATACCTCCTTGGAGCCCTAAAATGTAACTTAGAGGCTGCGTCCGCTGCCCAATGCCGCAGCCATATACGCCGCCTAGACACCACAGCCAAGGAAATCTGCTTAGCTGAGGCCCTAATCATATCATATAAGGCATCTGCTAGGTATGGCAGCCTTGACTCCACATCTAGAAAGTCTGGGGTTAGAGCCACCCCAGACTCTACCATACCATCCATGATCCGTTGGACCCATTGAAGGCAGGCACATGCCACATAGGAACTGCATACAGACGTCTGCAGAATCAGGGCTGCCACACTGAATGAAGCCTTCAAGGTAGACTCAAGCTTCCTGTCCTGTGAATCCTTAAGTCCCACTCCCCCCTCCACTGGAAGAGTGGTTCTTCTAGAAATGGCTGCCACCAACACGTCCACCTTGGGAAGCTGAAACCTATCCAGCTCCTCCTGAGTCACAGGATACAACTGCCTCATAGCTTTGCTACCTTGAGACCTGACTCCGGAGCAGTCCATTGCTCCAATATTAATTCCTCATGCACCAGGAAGGCTCTAGGAGGCTTCTTCATTCCAGCCATCAGGGGATTGGATACCCTAGTCACCCGAGTCAGGTGGAGAAATATGTAGACACTCTAGTGCTTTGGAGATAAATGCTGCTAGCTCCTCTTTGCTCCCACCTCCACCTCCATATCTTATTCATTATCAGCCTCCCCAGGTTCAAACAGGGGAAACAAGAGCTCAGAATTAGCAGACCAGAAAACCTTGTGCCGTTTGGCACCTTGCTGGCCCTCCCCCACCCCTAACAGAGGTCGGGACAAAGATACCTGGGCCATTCCACCACCTGAGCCCTCTCCTCCCCACTCCGGGTTTGTCCGTTGAAGCACAAAAGCATTGTGAAGCATCCGGACAAACTCTGGAAAGAAGAGCCGCATGTCCTGCCTGCAAATCCTCCCCTTTCGTCTCTCCCTGTAACATCCATTCACTCACCACCCCCGCCGAAGACAGGCAGAGCTCACACACTGCTGCGGCCTACTCTCATGAGGACGCCGTCTTCACATCGTCCAGCGCTTCTTTTACCCATGGCACCAGCGTGCACTCCTGGGTCAAACTAACCTTCGCCACATTTCCTAAGCTCGTGGTGGAAGCTACTCTCAATGGCATGCGGCGCTTACCTCACTTAATCACTACTGCCGCTATTCCCAGCACCACTGCTGTTCACACTTCTCTGGAATTTGAAATGCCAACACCACCAGAAAAGCCAGAGACTTTCCTCTTTTTTTTTTCCTCCACTTATGGGAAAGAAACCCTCAAGTATTCAGGTTCTTCCGGTAGGGAGGGAGGATGGGTGGGGAAGGGACCTGGAAGAACCCAGGTGTTGCCCCCAAAGTTGGCACCGTTCAGCCAACACCCCTCAGCTCATTTGAGGCCTAAGCCACAGGAAGATTTCTAATCTGAGGCCTAAGCCACAGGAGGATTTCGTCTTTCTGATCCAGGAAACTGAAGCTGGTAGCTGAAGACAGGAGCCTAGAGGAATAGCAGTCATTCAACCTGCTGGAGATAGAGCATACTGGCTGGCCAGGAGGGATTCCATCCAAGATATACACCTGCGAGTCAGTTCTCTAGCTCCACCTGCTGGTAGATGTGTGCTATCCCACTTGTCTCTGGATTCATCTGCTGCCAGCGCTAAGGAAGAAGCTATTAAATAGTAAATTTAAAACAAACTGAAGAAAATATTTTTTCACTCCATATGTGATTAAACTCTGGAATTCACCGCCAGAGAATACAGTAAAAGGATTTAGCTCAACAGGGTTAACCCCCCACCACCACTAAAACAGGTTTGGGCAAGCTCCTAAAAGAAAAGTCCATAAACCATTATTAAAATGGGCTTGGGAAAATTCATTGGGATGAGCACCATAAAATCTGTTTTACTTTTTGGGGATCTTGTCAAGTACTTGTGAACTGGATTGGACATTGTACCTACACAAATGCTGATTTCTGGTCTCAAATGTTTTCTTAACACACCATAAGTAGAACCCAGTCAACAGGGAAGGATGGGGTTTCAAGTACCCTGGCACCCTTTTATTTATGTGTATTGGTGTAACAGTAAAACAATGACAGATAAAGACTTACCTCAAGAAATATAGCAGCACTAGAAAAGGTTCAAAGAAGAGCAACTAAGATGATAAAGGGGATGGAACTTCTTTTGTATGAGGAAAGACTAAAATGGTTAGGACTCTCAGCTTGTGCAAGAGACAGCTGAGGGGAGATATGATTGAAGTCTACAAAATCCTGAGTGGAGTAGAATGGGTAAAAGTGGATCAATTTTTCACTCCGTCACTCGAAGTTACAGGGAAATACAAAACACAATAGGAGGAAATTTTTTTTCACTCAGAGAATAGTTAAGCTCTGGAACGCATTTCCAGAGGTTGTGGTAAGAGCGGACAGTATAGCTGGTTTTAAGAAAGGTTTGGGCAAGTTCCTGGAGGAAAAGTCCATAGTATGCTATCGAGACAGATATAGGGGAAGCCACTGCTTGTCATGGAATGTTACTGCTCTTTGGGTTTTGACCAGGTACTAGTGACCTGGATTGGCCACTATGAGAACCTTTGGTCTGACCCAGTAAGGCTATTCTTATGTTCTTATGACTTGAATGGCCCATCTGGTTTACTCAGGAACGATTTGTTCACCCAAATCTCCAACCTCTCAAAGTCGTATAATTGTCTTTTAGGATTGTAACTTCTGCTCTGTGTAGGTTATCCTAATGCTTTAATGTAGAGTCAATGGAATTGTCTATAGGATTTAATTTTCACTCCATGCAATTTCTTTTATGTCTTCTTGGAAAAACAATGCAATCGTATCTCTACTGTTTTGTGTTGTAACTGTGGTGCTGGTTACTGTAGTACTTCATTACCATCCTCTGTATTTCTCCCCTGCTTTTCTGAATTCCACCATTTTTTGTCTTCCTTACTTCCTCTGGAAGAGCAATCCAGGCATCTACCACCCCAGTGATGAAGCCAGGATTTTGATGTACCCCTCCCCTGCTGCCACAGAATGCAGGAACAAACTCTTGTGCTAGTCTCATGTTTCTAGCCTTGCAACAAATTTCCTTCCTACACATGTCAAGCTAAAGAGCTTAACTGTGTGTGAAGATATGGCCAGCAAACAAGAGGGAGCAGAATTGTGCTCATGGAAGATTTCGGCACACTCCCCATGCCATGCCTATTGTGTTGTGCCAGCTCTGTACCACACTTTCTGTGAAAAGTTATAGCCTGGTATTTGGTTTTTCTCTGTATCCGTTGCCTTGTCAAGTTTTATTTAAAATGTGATTCAATCGCTTATCAATATTTCTAAGTGATGTACGGTATTAAAAAGAGGGGGACACAACATATATGACCAGACTCACATAAATAACAGAACTAAACTAACACAGAAACTCAAGGAAAAAGGGGAAGAACAACAATGATTATAAGTCAGGAGAACGTGCAAGGTCTGGACAAGCGGGAGGGGTAAAACGTAAAGCCAAGAATAAGGCTGAGAGTAGGTACAGCGCCTTTTATATTGATGCTGAAAAAGACAAAAACGTTTGATAAGATTAAAGACTGTTCTGTGGATAATGTGATGGACTTCATCAGCAGTCCCAATCCACTTTTTGACTAAAGGGAAACATCACAACAAGGCTTGACTCCTAGACTGTTACCTCACCACAAATCAAAGCAATGATATAGCCAAGACAGTGACGGAACACAAACTTCCCAAGTGCGTACAAACAAAACCTACCTTTTCTTCTATCCATGATTCAATTGATGTTTTATTCCGTAAAATAACTCTCAACTGTTAAAAAATTAAAAACAACGTTTAGCAAGACTAAGTCAATGTTCATCACCCCATTCAACGATGAAAAGTTTCACCATTTCAGTAGCAAAGTAATCATGCCTCCCTTCCTTATCTACAGTAACAATGGCAGTGTTAAATGTACACATCTAATTCAAACGTTTAGCGCATCAACTGTTAAGAGTCAACTGTGTCTAGTCAGCATTCCTTCTCCACTTGGAGGCACAAAATCCCCACCTGTACCATGTTTGTTGACAATTTGGTTTAAGATCAGAAATACTTAAAATACTGCTACAGTCCTGGGGCATGCGATCTGACTCGTTACTGGACTGCAGAGAGTTTCTTTTTTTTTTTTTATAATTCTTTATTCATTTTAAAACTTGCAACACAATAACATAGATTTAACCACTTGTACATCTTATCATTATAACTTATAGTTGTAAATATAACCCTCCCTCTCCCATCCTGAAATCCTTTTAGTAATTTTTATTTTTCATATAATAGAAACCCTCCCCCCACCCCACCCTTATCTTACATATTAAATATAGAAATATTAGGAAAATGGCATCAATCATGACAAAAGGACGTTAATGGTTCCCAAATTTTAATGAAGTTTTTTATAATTTCCATTTTGCACCGCTATTGATCTTTCCATTCTGTATATGTGGCAAACTCAATTCCACCAAAATTTAAAATTGTTTATTGGAAAATCACATAGCATTAACAGAGAGTTTCTTATAATGCTCCTTATTGCACAAATTACTAAGAAAAAAACCCCTTTTAAGCGTGCAATTCTGGTCACCGCATTTCAAAAATTAGAAAAGGTACAGAAAAGGGCGACAAAAATGATAAAAGGGATAGGACGACTTCCCTATGAGGAAAGGATAAGGTGGCTGAGGCTCTTCAATGTGAAGAGATGGCTCAGGGGAGATGCAACAGAGGTCATGGACATTGAGCACTAAGGTGCCGTTTTTCAAACTATCCCTCCCAATCCCTGAAGCAGCCTTTTGGCAAAACGCTATTTGGCCAATGTCGGATGGGGCAGGAAAAGGAGTTTGCACAAGAGCCACTGATAAGTTTTTGTAGTTTTGATGACACAATGTTCCGTATCAGCATTTAAGAACTGTTTGAAAGCAACGTTTACATTTGGTTATGTGACTATTTGAACAGCACGTTAAAATGCCAGCATTTTAAGAAGCAGTCAGTAATGCACTTTAGAATGCAATTTTGACTGCAGTAATGAATGCAGCTCTCTAAATTCAGCAGCTGTAAAGCACAGTTACTTACCGTAACAGGTGTTATCCAGGGACAGCAGGCAGATATTCCCACACATGGGTGACGTCACCGACGGAGCCCCGCAGCGGACAGCCTCGAAAGCATCTTGCTTGAAGATCTCGAGCTTTCGATTGCTGCATCGCGCATGCGCGCGTGCCTTCCCGCCCAAACTAGGGGGCGCATCTCCTGAGAGGATCCTCAGTTCAGATACCAAGCTAAGAAGCCAACCAGGGGAGGTGGGAGGGTTGTGGGAATATCTGCCTGCTGTCCCTGGATAACACCTGTTACGGTAAGTAACTGTGCTTTATCCCAGGACAAGCAGGCAGCATATTCCCACACATGGGTGACCTCCAAGCTAAATCAAAAGGGAGGAGGGAAGTTGGCAATTTAAGAAAAAAGATTCTGTAAAACAGATTGGCCAAAATGGCCATCCCTCCTGGATAAAGTATCCAGACAATAATGAGAAGTGAAAGTGTGAACCGAGGACCAAGTGGCAGCCTTACAAATTTCCTCAATAGGAGTTGATCTGAGGAAAGCAACAGAAGCCGCCATAGCCCTGACTTTATGGCCCGTTACTCGACTCTGTAGAGGAAGACCAGCCTGAGCATAACAGAAAGAAATACACGCAGCCATCCAGTTGGAGATAGTACGCTTCGAGACGGGATGACCCAATCTATTTGGATCAAAAGAAATAAAAAGTTGAGGAGAATTTCTGTGAGGTTGAGTACGTTGAAGATAGAAAGCCAACGTACGTTTACAATCCAAAGTATGCAAAGCCGCCTCACCAGGGTGAGAATGTGGCTTAGGGAAAAATACCGGTAGGACAATAGATTGATTGATATGAAAATCAGACACTACCTTAGGTAAGAATTTGGGATGTGTACGGAGCACCACCTTGTCATGGTGAAAAACAGTAAAAGGTGGATCCGAGACCAAAGCTTGTAACTCACTAACTCGACGAGCTGAAGTGAGAGCAATCAAGAAAACAGTTTTCCAAGTAAGATATCGAAAATGAGCCAAGTCAATAGGTTCAAAAGGAGGCTTCATCAATTGAGCCAAGACCACATTAAGATCCCATACCACAGGAGGTGGTTTGACAGGTGGATGGAGATTAAAAAGACCTTTCATAAAACGAGAAACTAGAGGGTGTGCCGAAAGTGATTTCCCCTCTAAAGGCTGATGGAAAGCAGCAATTGCACTAAGATGAACTCTAATAGATGTAGATTGAAGACCTGACTGGGATAAATGAAGTAAATAATCCAAAACGGAAGCCAAAGAAGAAGAAGTTGGCTGAAGATTATGAGTGGAACACCAAGAAGAGAATCTGGTCCACTTTTGACTATAACATTGACGAGTGGACGGCTTTCTGGAAGCCAGAAATACATCCTGAACAGACTGAGAAAATTCAGCAGAATCCATCAGGTAGAAAGGAACCATGCTGTCAAATGAAGAGACTGCAGGTTTGGATGAAGTAAGGATCCCTGACTCTGAGTGAGCAGAGAAGGAAAAACTGGCAGAAGAAGAGGTTCCTTGATGCTGAGTTGCAGAAGAAGAGAGAACCAATGTTGTCGGGGCCACCGAGGTGCTATGAGAATCATTGTGGCATGATCCGACTTCAACTTGACAAGAGTTTTGAGAATCAGAGGAAAAGGAGGAAAGGCGTAAAGGAACTGATCCCTCCAGTCTAGTAGAAAAGCATCCGCCTCGAGACGAAGAGGAGAGAAGATGCGGGAACAAAACAGAGGAAGTTTGAAGTTGTTGGGTGACGCAAAAAGATCCACCCGAGGAGTCCCCCATCGAGTGAATACTTGACGAAGTGTGGGGGAGTTGATCGTCCATTCGTGAGGTTGAAGCAGACGACTCAATTTGTCTGCAAGGCAATTCTGAATACCCTGAATATAAACAGCTCGAAGAAGGATGTTGTGCGAAATCGCCCAATGCCACAACTTCAGAGCTTCTTGACACAGAGGATGGGAACCCGTCCCGCCCTGTTTGTTGACATAATACATTGCTACTTGATTGTCCGTCCGAACAAGGACTACTTGGTCGTGAAGGATGTGAAGGAAAGCTTTGAGAGCAAGAAATATCGCTCTGAGTTCCAACAGATTGATGTGACATCGACGATCTGTGGCCGTCCATAACCCTTGCGTACGGAGACCATCTACGTGGGCTCCCCATGCGTACTCGGACGAATCTGTTGTGAGAACTTTCTGATGAGGAAGATGGTGAAACAGCAAACCTCTGGAAAGATTTGAAGAGAGCATCCACCAGCGGAGAGACTTCTTTAAAGAAGGTGTCACCGTTATATGGCGAGAAGGTGGATCTAGAGCTTGTTGCCATTGGGATGCTAGAGTCCACTGAGGGATGCGAAGGTGTAGTCTTGCAAAAGGAGTCACATGTACTGTAGATGCCATGTGACCGAGAAGGACCATCATTTGACGTGCCGTGATAGTTGATAGGGAAGTTACATGATGACAAAGGTTTAAGAGAGTATTCTGTCGGTTGAGAGGAAGGAAAGCTCTCATGCGAACAGAATCCAACACCGCTCCAATAAATTGGATCGATCGAGTTGGCACCAACTGAGATTTTGGGAAGTTGATATGGAACCCCAGACTTTGAAGAAAAGAAATAGTCTGAAGGGTCGCTTGCGTAACCCCTGTAAGAGAAGGAGCTTTTATAAGCCAATCGTCGAGGTAAGGAAAAACTTGCAATCCCCGGGCTCGAAGGGCCGCGGCTACCACAACCAGACACTTGGTGAAGACCCGAGGAGAGGTTGCTAAGCCAAATGGAAGAACCCTGTATTGAAGGTGAAGGTTCCCCACCTTGAACCTGAGATATTTGCGAAAATTTGGATGAATAGGAATGTGAGTATAAGCCTCTTTGAGATCCAGTGAGCACATCCAATCCCCTTGATCCATGAGGGAGTACAGAATCGGAAGAGAGAGCATGCAAAATTTCTCTTTGACTAGAAATTTGTTGAGAGCTCGGAGATCCAGAATGGGTCGCAAATCCCCCGTCTTCTTTGGAACCAGGAAGTATCTGGAGTAAAACCCCTGGTTGTGTTCGAGAGGAGGAATTTCCTCCACTGCTCGAAGGTGAAGAAGAGCCCGAGCCTCCCGAAGAAGAAGGGGAAGTTGCAAGGAACTGGAAAGACACTCTCCTGGAGGGTGATCTGGAGGCACCTGAAGAAGGCGTAGAGAGTATCCCTCGCGGATGATTGTAAGGACCCAAAGGTCCGATGTAATGGTTTCCCAGACAGATGAAAAAAGGGAAAGACGACCTCCGATGGGTAGGGAGGAATTTGGATGTAAAGAGGTTGGAATGCTCATCACTGGACCGTCAAAAAGACGGAGCTGTTTTGGTTGGAGCAGGTGTCTGGGGCTTTTGAGGACGTTGTTGTTGTGGCCGTCTAGGTGGAGGCCTAGAAAAAGCCGGTGTGGACTTCATGGGATAACGACGAGCTGGAGGTCTGTAAGCTCTAGTCACAGAAGGTTTTGGTTTCGGACGAAGCAGAGAGGCGAAGGAGCGCTCATGCTCAGAAAGCCTTTTAGTAGCTGCTTCAATAGAGTCATCAAAGAGCTCAGAACCTTGACACGGCAGGTTTGCTAAACGATCCTGTAAATTGGGATCCATATCTACAATTCTGAGCCATGCAAGACGTCTCATGGCCACTGCAAATGCCGATACTCTGGAGGATAGCTCAAAAGCATCGTAAGATGCCTGCAACATGAATAGACGTAACTGAGATAGAGATTGAAGAATATGTTTGTATTCAGAAAGGCGTTCTTTGGGCCAGTCTGGGCAAAACGATGACAACTGCTTCAAAAAATGGTTAAAATATGAAGTAAAGACATAGTTGTAATTCAAAATTCTATTTGTCATCATAGAATTTTAATAAAGTCTGCGCCCAAACTTGTCCATAGTTCGCCCTTCGCGTCCTGGTGGAACTGTTGCAGACACCTTAGATGGGTGAGCCTTCTTCAGGGAGGATTCCACCACTAGAGATTGATGAGAAAGTTGAGATTTCTCAAACCCTTTACATGGAACAGTACGATACCGAGACTCCAGCTTCGATGGAATAGCTGTCACAGAGTAAGGAGTCTCCATGTTACGTAGAAAAGTCTGCTTCAGCACCGGTGTCATGGGTAGACGTAAAGTCTCCTTAGGAGGATGAGAAAGTTCCATATCCGCCAGATATTCAGGCGTGTATTTTGAATCGGAACGTAAATCAATATTAAGAGCCTGCCCCATGTCGAAGACAAATTTTGCGAAGGAAGAAGACTTCGAGGTCGAGGCTTCCTCAGGAGAGACAGAACGAGAACGATGTGCCACTGAAAAAGATGGAGAAGCCTCGCGTGAATACTGAGATACATGCTCAGATTCAAGATGTAAAGTGATGGAAGATGCTCCACTGCCTGTCAGAGGGGGAGTGGCTGAATGTTTCCGCTTAAGGCTCCGAGTTGGAGAGGTGCGCGGAGTACGAGGCTTAGTAAGAGGAGATTTTTCTCGAGACAAATGCCTCGAAGGTGGCGTCCTCGACCTCGAATGCCTCGATGAAATTGAAGAGGCAATGGTAGTATGAGAGCGAGGTAGAACTTTGGAAGTAAGATCAGAATGCTTCGAGCTCTTTGTAGAGGTAAGCTTCGAAGATCGAGACCTGTGTTTGGATCGAGGTAATGATTGTTTAGTCCCATGTTCAGATGAGGAGTCCGACGAGGAAACCCTGGATCGAGACCTGCGACGAGGAGATCGTCGACAAGGTGCAGATTGTTGCTCAGGCTGGAGTTGCGCAGACAGAATCGAGGCCGGTACCAACTGAGCCACTATTGAGGAAATTTGCGTAGTCAAAATTGACTTAAGCATATCCTCAAACATGGGGACGGAGACCAAAGGACTCGGAGTCACAGGAGGTCTCGTGCGTTCCAAGGAGGGCGACCTCGATCGAGAGTATTCCCTGGACTTGGAAGCACGTTTTGAAGGTCTGGAAGACGGAGTCAAACCTGGGGCCCCAGGTTGAATGGAGGTAGACTCTGTCGGCTTCTTAGGGATGGTACCTGAAAAGGAAGCAGGAGACTTACCCCCCAATCCAGGCTTCGAGGACACCGTCGAGGCCTTCGAGGCCGAGGACCCGGAGGTCTTCGAGGCCGAGGCCTGTCGAGGAGGCGAGGTCGAGGCTTTAGTACTCGAGGTGGGACCCGGAGTCGAGGATTTTACAGATGCCTCGACCGAGGCCACAGCTTTTTCAGGCTCCATGCGAGGGAAAAGTTCCAAAAACCTGTCGCAGCGGCGCTTAAAAGCACGAGGTTGAAGAGTGAGGCAGCGAAGACAATCTTCAGGGCGATGAGTCGACCCGAGACAGATCATACACCGACTATGTGGATCAGTGATGGAAATAGTCCTGCCGCACTGATAACACCTTTTAAACCCGGTAACAGGCCGGGACATAGATAGGACAAAGTCCGTGTCGAGAACGGGGAAGAGAGGCCTAGGCCTCAATCTTCCAACCCGACGCTAAAGAAAAAACAAAAAGATGTGTTTTTTTTTGTTTTTTTTTTTATAAAAGGAAATAAAATAGAATTAGTATAGTAACACAGCGACCGAAAACAATAAAAAGTACTCAGCCGCGGTGAAGAGAAGGCACAACGCTACGGGAACCAAGTCGACAAGTCTTCTCGGCTCCGCGGAAAACGTTGAACTGAGGATCCTCTCAGGAGATGCGCCCCCTAGTTTGGGCGGGAAGGCACGCGCGCATGCGCGATGCAGCAATCGAAAGCTCGAGATCTTCAAGCAAGATGCTTTCGAGGCTGTCCGCTGCGGGGCTCCGTCGGTGACGTCACCCATGTGTGGGAATATGCTGCCTGCTTGTCCTGGGATAACACAGGTGGACAGGGGGTTTTGCCAGCGATGCTAACCAACCCTCTTAAGTTAGAAGAGGTTTCTCCCACAGGGGTCTGAGGCTTTACCTCCTTGTTGCTTCTGTTGATTCTAATGCACAGATCCAGTTTATATTTTGAGTAAATAGTGGGGTTCCCCAGGTTGCTAAAAAATTTTTTTTGAGGGGGGAGTGTCTGGGAGGGGCCTTAGGTGCCTGGACCAATCAGAGCCTTAGGCTCCTCCCCGGTGCATCCCAGGATGCACTGAAAGGGGAAGGCCCACCACTTTGAAGAGGCTGGCCTGCTGGCCAGAGGGAGTAGGCATCCCTCCAGCCAGCCATCGTAAATAAGGGGGAGGGGGCCATTGGAGACACAGGGGGGGTTGTTGATGGGGGGCATTGCTTGGCGGCGGGAGTGGGCATCTCTCCTGCTGCCGGGAGGAAGTTAACAGTGTCGGGTGATTGTGCGAAGCAGCAGGAGGGTGAGCACCTCTCCTGCTGATCGGCATTATCTGCTGTATTGTTTAATATCTATTTGCTTCCACTATGTCGAGAGCTGCAGGCTCTGGGGGTTAGCTATAAGCTGTACGCAGATGATATTCAATTCTTGGTGCTGGTAGAGATTACTCATCCCTCTATTATGTAGACCAGGGGTAGGCAATTCTAGACCTCGAGAGCCACGGGCAGGTCAGATTTTCAGGATATCCACAATAAATATGCATGAGATAGATTTACATCTCAAGGAGGCAGTGCATGCAAATCCATCTCGTACATATTCATTATGGATATCCTGAAAACCTGACCTGCCCGTGGCTCTTGAGGACTTGAATTGCCTACCCCTGGTCTAGACTTATAAAGACACATTCACATGGTTAGAAAAATGTTTTGGTGTAATCAAAGAATGGATGGACACTAATCATTTGAAATTGGATATGAATAAAACATAGAAACTCTTTATAGGTTGCCAAAAACAAGTTGAGCTATTTCCATCTGTATTAAGTCTAGTTCCATTTTCAAAGCTGCCTATCATCTTTTATTTTTGATAATGAGCAAGGTATAAGTTTTGGTCCTTAGGATGCCTATCTTTTTTGCCCATTTTCAAAAATAAAAACGTCCACGCAAAAAGCATACAAAAGCAAGTTTTGTAGACATACCCACCAGCTACCTTGTCTGATGGCGACAGAAGGAATCCCCATCAGTTGAGCTGATTTGGGGGGATTCCTGGTGGCTCAGCTGATAGGGATTCCCCCTGCCAGGATCAGCTGAGCCATGGAGCCCTAAATCCCTCCCCCTGACATCCCCCTGATATCCTGTACTTCCCCTGACATCTCTGCACCCCCCCAACATTCCTGGGCCCCCCTCCCACATCCCCGGAACCCTCCCCCCCACCTTTGGAAGTGCAAATGGCAGGAGGGAAGCTCACTCCCTCCTGCCTACAGGGTCACGTGCTGCAATGACGGGGCTTCCCCCTCCCAATGTATCTTGGGATGCACTGGGATGGGCCCCTTTGAGCTCTGGACAGACAGCAGCTTAGAAGTGCTGTTGCATGTCCAGAAAGTTGATTTTGATTATCAGCACTTGGACGTTCCTGCTATTAGGACATCCAAGTGGCGACTAAGGCTGGTTTTTGGACATTTTACATTTTTTGATTATGAGCCCTTCACTTTTTTATCTCCAGAATAAAGGTCAGTAAAAATATGATTCTTTGGTGTTGTGTTCCTTTTGCTCATGACATCATCAGTCAGGGCACAGCCCTCCCTGAACAATCTACAATTCAATAATGCAGCACGTAAAAAAGCAATAACCAAAAAAGAAAAAGAAGATATAGACAAGGGTTCTCAAACAATGGTCCACAAGCTATTCCCAGACCAGAGAGCTCATTTTCCAGCTCAAACACTTTTGCTTCTTGTGGCTTGAAGGAAACAGCAGCAACAGCATTTCCTAGATCTCACTAGCAAAAGGAGAGCCAGTGATAGGATTTTCCCAGATTCTGTCACTGTAAGATCAAGATGGTGCACGAGGTAAGTGGGCAGAAGGGAGAAAGAGTGAGGACATGAACTGGAAGGCGAAAGGGAAAGAGCGAGAAGGCAGTTCCCCTACATCTCAGCCATGAGGTGGGATTGCCATCATCTAAGAAATCTTGAAATATTTTTGACTCCCTGCCACACACTTGAGAACTCTCATCTCTCCCCTTACTCCTCTTGCTCAATGATTTGAAAAGGCCCAGTTTAGTCTTCATTCTCCAAATTTCAGGGACCATTGGCTTTGACTCGGATTATAAAGCAGGAACCTGTTTTCACACAGAGACCAGTGCGAGCAAAAAATAAGCAGTACTATGGGCAAAGCAGTTCATGTTCCCTCTGGCATGTGCTTCCTGAAACATCAAACTTCTCTATTTACATAGTAGCCAGGAAGCAATGAAATAAACAAGCAGCAGCGGGATGCCTACTCGACTTCCCGGCACCCGTTAACCAAAAGCTAAGCTAGAGCAGCGCCAGACTTGTCCTCCTGCAGTCTCTACACCCCCACCAGTTTACTCTACAGCAACCCAAATAGCTTACCTGGATGAAAAACAACATCCCGACTGCTATGGTGGTTCCCAGTGCCATTCCCAAGGCAAACAAGGACGCAGCAAATGCAGACAGCCCAAAGGGAATTACAGGACTAAGATCTCGCCTGGCCAAGCTCATGTCAATCTTCACAGAACTCCACCCAAAGGAGATCTACACAGAAACCACAGTGAATGTTACCAGCCTAATTAGAAGGCCAAGTTACCCAGCAAAGCCAGGTCCTGAGCATGTCTGTGTATTGTTCTTTCAATTTTTAGACAAGTGAAGATCCCAAGTGTTGAACATATTTTTTTAAAAATACTTATCATGCACTGTTTATTCTTTACCAGCAAACCAATTTTACCAAACTGGTCCATACTAAATACAGCTAAGAAACAGCAAATGGAACTCTCTCATACCATGAATTCATTCACTGTTGAAAGACTCCAAACATGCTTTATTTTTCATCGTTCCACCCAGATTAAGGAAGTGCATTATTGCTTCTGTAAAAGTTGAGATGATATTTAACTCGGCCCCTAGCTAGAATCTGAACAAGGCCAAAAGAAGGCACTCAAAAACTGTTGACCAAACAAAGATTACACAGCACAGCAACTTGTCAAACCAGTTCCATTCATTCATCCTGCTCTCTCCCTGTAAGCAAGAGTCAAACCACACCAGTAACAGCAATCTCAGTGCAGATATGGCTGCCATGCTTGATTTTACTTTTGGTCCAGCTCAGAGAAGAGGGTCATTATAGAGCACAGCACCAACAAAACTGTCTAAACATACTTATTTTACACAGGCAATATAGGTGCTTATTAGAGACCAACCAAAACCAGTTTGTTGGTTTAAATCAAAACAGCTGAAATTCGCTGCTCTGCTTAAGTCAAAAACTAAGATGAAAGCAAAACTGGCCTGGCCTCCAAATAGGAAAAGCCTGCACTTCCTTCCTTCCCCCAGGCTTACCATATCGTTGGTGGTGTAGTGGCTACCAAGGACAGGAGTGATCCCCAGCTGCTTCTGTCCAAGCTGGTTCACGGTCAAAATGGCTGCTGCCAGGTATCCCAGTAGCCATTTTGGTCGAGGGCCCAACTTGGGCAGGAGCTGCTGGGATCTCTCCTGCCCCAACTAGCCACTACGGCACCAACAACATGGTATGCTCAAGGAACGGGAAGGCAGGATGTGGGGGCTGCACATGACAGTTTTGATTTCAGCCCAAAATGCCAATTTCGGGCCGGTTTCAGCACCAAAGCAGAAACCAAATTTTGGTCAGCCTCTAGTACCTATATATCTTTTAAAATAAATTGCTACAATGACCTCTAACAGCACACAAATTCTCTCCCAGACATTCATACTGGCTTGAAGGCAACTGTGAATGTACGTTTATGTGAATATTCCATGAAGTATGTGCTTGCATTACAGCCCACCCAAACTATGACCCCAGAAATGGCTAAGTACAGACAGTGGAGATAATTCTATAACTGGGACCGTGCCCACTTTGTCCAGGCTGTGAGCCTATTTTAAAATGGACCTTACAGTGTCCACATTTAGGTGTTAACATTTAGGCCAGAGCGACATTTAGGCAAGTAATTTACACCATTCTAAGATGTCACAATACCTCATTCCATCAATGCCTAAGAGCAAACCTCAGCAGTGATGTCACAATGCCTCATTCCACCAATGCCTAAGAGCCAACCTCAGCAGTGATGTCACAATGCCTCATTCCACCAATGCCTAAGAGCCAACCTCAGCAGTGATGTCACAATGCCTCATTCCACCAATGCCTAAGAGCCAACCTCAGCAGTGATGTCACAATGCCTCATTCCACCAGTGCCGAAGAGCCAACCTCAGCAGTGATGTCACAATGGCTTGGTTGGCCTATACTTGGCTCACATAAGAGCATAAGAATAGCTTTACTGGATCAGACCCATGGTCCATTTAGCCCGGTCTTCGCAGAGGCCAATCCAAGTCATAAGTACCAGGCAAAAACCCAAATAGTAGTAGCATTCCATGCTACCTGACCCATGTCTATCTCAACAGCAGACTTTGGACTTTTCCTCTAGGAACTTGTCCAAACCTTTTTTAAAAAAACAGCTACATTAACTGCTCTTACCACATCCTCTGGCAATGCATTCCAGAGATTAACTATTCTCTGAATGAAAAAATATTTCCTCCTATTGGTTTTAAAAATATTACTCTGCAACTTCGAGTGCCCCTTAGTCTTTGTAAATCTTGATGCAATAAAAAAAAAAAAAAATTGACCCACTTGTACCCGTTCTACACCACTCAAGATTTTGTAGACACACTCACATAATTTCTAAGAGATATTTTGTATGTGTAAAACAAGCTCTGAATGTGGAAAGTCTTTTGATTTGTCAGGTTGTCAGGACCTTTTGCTTTGCTTGCACTATAGCTTCTCTTTGCCACCACTCATTCTTCCCCCCCCCCAAGGTAACCAACCAGTCTGCTTAATTGTTCAACCAACCCCAACAGCGTGTGTAAGGGCTGAGGACAGCGTGCTTGATAGATATCAAGCCCCAAATCATCCATACTGTCTCCTTAAGTGGACAATTTCAAAACTTGCATGGGCAGATGCAAAGTGAACATCTACTTTCACCAAAGGATTTTGCACTCTGTCTCCAAGGGGAAAAGACTCTCTCTTTGCAAACTGCCAAGGAAAGTGGAGCTGCACTGGCTTCCCTTGTGGGCGACTCTTACTTAGTATTATATTGTCAAAACTGCATGCAATATTTCTATGTGCACTTTTGCCTCTCTTGATCTAACCCTCTTCCAGGAACACCTGCACACAAATGCAGGTAAATTATGTTCCAAAAGGCAAATATTACACACATACGGGGGGGGGGGGGGGAGGGAAGGGGCAATTTCCCAATAGATCTTTTACTCCAATAAGTAGCCTTGCACATGTAAATAAGTGGAATGGAGGCGTGGCCTAATGGTTAGAGCAGCTGCCTCAGCACTCTGAGGTTGCGAGTTCAATTCCCAGTACAGCTCCTTGTGACTCTGGGCAAGTCACTTAGCACTTAATTGCCCCAGGTACAAAATAAGTATCTGTCTAAAATATGTAAACTGCTTTGATTGTAACCACGCACAGAAAAAGTGATCTATTAAGTCCTATCCCCTTTACATATTTCATGGTTAAAAGCACATTAAATGCTGCAGAGCCACACTCACTGAGGGCCAGATTCTATAAACACCTAATAGTGGATGCCTACCGACACTTAACTAAATTCAGCACACAACACAATTGATTTAATAAGCTTAATTGGTGTGGTAATTGACCACACCATTGATCTTCAATTTCAAAAAAAAAAAATTAAAAGTTGTGCGCAGAATTCTGTGCGGTGCTTAATGCCTACCTGAAAAGTAGGCATGGCTAAGTGTCGAGAATAGACATGGTAGAATTAGGTTGTTATGCTTAATATACCTGCACCTACCTCTAGGGTGCCTAGTGGTTGATCGAAAACTGTGTGAACCAGTGCCTAAAATCTAGGCCTGGTTAGCACCGTTTATAGAATCAGGCCCCGAGTGTCTGAAGGATCCCCCACACCAAGGAAGTCTTACCCTGTGATAAAGCTGAGTGTACATTGTCATGATAAAGATGTAGGCGGCATGGATGCAGCCGAGTGGTGCAAGGAGCAGGAAAAGTGTGAAAGACGTGTGATTCCGATGGCCACAGCAGTTATTGATCCAAGGGCAGTGATGGTCCATCTTCATTACACACCTAATACAAAAATAAAAGCAGGATGTTCTAAAAACCCGGAACAAAAATGACCCGACTGCTTGTAGGAGAAACACAGAAGGTGGCATTATCCAGCCACAGGGAGCATAGCTTGCCCACGTTATATCACACTTGCAACCAGCATGAGCTTTTCTGCAACACATACAAAAAAACAATATTTCCACAGGGGTCAGTACCAAGCACCGGTACTGATGCTTACATACAACAAGAATATTCAGCACTCTACCCATATAGCAAGCGGCACTGAATGTACATAAAGGAGGTGATCCGTTAAGGCAGCCAATCACAGAGCAGCGCAGGACAAGGCAGGAAGCGAAAAGGTCAAGCTCCTGCATTTTGCGTCGCTCTGCAAAGAAAGGCAGCCGTCCAGCAGGAGACCGCGCTGGACCACCACTAGTTAAAAAAGGTACCAGGGGGGAGGGGGACTTTGGGCTGCAAGCTATTTCGGGCTTTGGGCTGTTTTGGGCTACAGGTTGCTTCGGGCTTCTGTGGGCTGCGAGCTTCCCAGTACCAGACCACCAGACGCACCTATGTGTAGAGGAGGAAAAACCAAGAAGAAAAAAAATTCAGATCCAATTTTTTTTTTTATTGGTTTTTCCTCCTCTACAGGTGGGTGCATCTTATGGTCTGAAAAATACGGTAATTCTCCAGACTCAATGTCTCTCTCCCTCAACCCACATCTCCTTAACACTACACACTGATGTAAAACACTACAAAAATAAAACCCGATTATAGTGACTACAGAGTCATTTCAGGCTGATATGCTGTTGTTTTCTCTCCCTCTCCAACTGGCATGCATATTGTTTTGCTGTAAAGGAAAAGGTAAAAAAGATGATTTCTCCCATCCCAAGGGCACTCAGTTTATTCATTAGATGTCTGTGTCAAAGGCTTTGCTAAAATCTAAATACACTACATCTAGCTCACTCCCCTCTATCCAATTCCCTGGTGATCCAAATAAATTGATCAGATTTGTCTGATAAGACCTACCTCTAGTGAATCCATGTTGCCTCTGGTCCTGTGTAATCCACCAGATTCCAGATATTTTTGCCTGTCTTCCTCTTTCTGTGATCTTTCATAATTTATGTAAGCTAACCTCTTATTCCTTACCTTCTCAGCTACTACTTTTGAAAACCAAAGCAGCCTTCTTTTCCTTACTTGCCTCACAAAAAGGTTTATTGCCTTTACAATAACTCCTTTCAGTTTTGACCACTGCATTTCTACTTCCAGATGTTCCCATCCAGACAACAGTTCCTTGACATAATCTTGTAAACATTTAGGTGGACCTCTTATTGCTAATTAAACAGTTTGTTTTCAAATTGCCAGCAGCACCACCACTGGTACTGTGAATCTGAGATCCAAAAATGGCCATGAGAGATTTGTTTTGTAGCCTAGAGGTTTTCATCATAGCAAATAATTTGTAAGGCTGATTTGAGGAATAAGAACCTTTTTAACCCCCTCCTGCACCGAAAAATGCCAACCTTGAAGAGAATTAACAACAGTGTCGCCTGGCAAGAGACAGAGTAAGCTTCAGTGTCGTGATAACATGGTAATTAATCTTTGAGTATTTGCAGACATTTTCACCGACTTCTACCAAGTTAAGACAGAGGCCAAAGAAACTATTTAACCAGAGAGAAAAAGGAATTTTCTTTGAGTAGGGCACAACAGGGACTGTTACAAGGTTGAGGGGTGGTAGATTCAGGGGCAATGTTAGGAAATTCTACTTTACGGAGAGGGTGGTGGATGCCTGGAATGCGCTCCTGAGAGAGGTGGTGGAGAGGAAAACTGTGACTGAGTTCAAAGAAGCGTGGGATGAACACAAAGGATCTAGAATCAGAAAATAAGATTAAATATTGAACTAAGGCCAGTACTGGGCAGACTTGCACGGTCTGTGTCTGTGTATGGCCGTTTGATGGAGGATGGGCTAGGGAGGGCTTCAATGGCTGGGAGGGTGTAGATGGGCTGGAGTAAGTCTTAACAGAGATTTCGGCAGTTGGAACCCAAGCACAGTACCGGGTAAAGCTTTGGATTCTTGCCCAGAAATAGCTAAGAAGAAAAAAAAACTATGTTTAAGTCTTGTGAATTGCTCTACTACCGCAGAATTTCTTTATATTCATAAGAAGCATTTATGTATTATCTACCCCAAGTACTCATGTATATTAAACCAAGCAAAAAAGGATAAAATTATTAGTGAAATTCTGAGGTTTTCTTGATGGGAGAAGCATTTTCTATGACCATTTGCAGCGTGGTCAGCAAGCATGCATTAGAGCAGGGGTGCCCACACTGGCTTGCGAGCTACTTTTAAAACAGGGTTCTCAAAGTCCCTCCTTGAGGGCCGCAATCCAGTCGGGTTTTCAGGATTTCCCCAATGAATATGCATTGAAAGCAATGCATGCACATAGATCTCATGCATATTCATTGGGGAAATCCTGAAAACCCATCTGGATTGCGGCCCTCAAGGAGGGACTTTGAGACCCCTGTTTTAAAATGACCAAGTCAAAATGATCTACCAACAATAACATTTTAAAAACACAAAGCACACTGTACGCAGAGAAAATGTTAATTATCATTTGTATTTGGGGGTTTTATCAGAGGTCAAGGCAGATGACTTTAAAATATGCAATACCACCTCAGTAACAACTATACAAAAATGGACAAATATACCCCCTCCCTTTTTACTAAACCGCGATAGCAGGTTTTAGCACAGGGAGCTGCGTTGAATGCCCTGGCGTTGCTCTCGATGCTCATAGGCTCCCTGCGCTAAAAACCGCTATTGCGGTTTAGTAAAAGGGGGCCATAGTGCAAAAAGCACAGTTACTTACCGTAACAGGTGTTATCCAGGGACAGCAGGCAGATATTCTTGACTGATGGGTGACGGCACCGACGGAGCCCCGGTACGGACAATTTTAGAGTGATTGCACTCTAAGAACTTGGAAAGTTCTGGTAGGCCGCACCGCGCACGCGCGAGTGCCTTCCCGCCCGACAGAGGCGCGCGGTCCCCAGTTATGATAAGCCAGCTAAGAAGCCAACCCGGGGAGGTGGGAGGGACGCAAGAATATTTGCCTGCTGTCCCTGGATAACACCTGTTACGGTAAGTAACTGTGCTTTATCCCAGGACAAGCAGGCAGCTATTCTTGACTGATGGGTGACCTCCAAGCTAACAAAAAGAGGGATGGAGGGAAGGTTGGCCATTAGGAAAACAAATTTTGCAAAACAGATTGGCCGAAGTGTCCATCCCGTCTGGAAAATGCGTCCAGACAATAATGAGAAGTAAAAGTATGAACTGAGGACCAAGTGGCAGCCTTGCAGATTTCCTCAATGGGCGTGGACCGGAGGAAAGCTACAGATGCTGCCATAGCTCGGACCTTATGGGCTGTGACAGAACCTTCCAGTGTCAGTCCGGTCTGAGCATAACAGAATGAAATGCACGCTGCCAGCCAATTAGACAACGTACGTTTAGAAACAGGGCGTCCTAATTTATTCGGATCAAAGGACAGAAAGAGCTGAGGAGCTGATCTGTGGGGTTTTGTACGCTCAAGATAGTAAGCGAGAGCCCTCTTACAGTCCAAAGTATGCAGGGCCTGTTCTCCAGAATGCGAATGAGGTTTTGGAAAGAAGACAGGCAGAACAATGGATTGGTTGAGATGGAAGTTGGAGACAACCTTAGGGAGAAACTTTGGATGTGTACGCAGGACCACCTTGTCATGATGAAAGACCGTAAAAGGTGGATCTGCAACCAGTGCATGTAGCTCACTGACCCTCCTGGCAGAGGTAAGGGCAATGAGGAAAGAACCTTCCAAGTGAGAAACTTGAAAGTGGTAGTAGCTAAGGGTTCAAATGGAGGCTTCATTAAGACGGAAAGAACCACATTAAGATCCCAGATAACAGGAGGGGCTTTAAGAGGTGGTTTAACATTGAAAAGACCCCGCATGAACCTGGACACCAGGGGATGAGCTGAGAGGAGCTTTCCATGGACTGGCTCATGAAACGCTGCAATAGCACTTAAGTGGACTCTGACAGAGGAAGACTTGAGGCCAGAGTCAGATAAGGAAAGGAGATAATCCAATAAAGTTTCCACTGCAAGGGAAGTGGGATTATGGTGATGGAGGAAGCACCAGGAAGAAAAAAGTGTCCATTTCTGATGGTAACATTGCAGAGTGGCAGGTTTCCTGGAGGCATCCAGAATTGAACGAACAGGCTGAGATAAAAGTGTATCATGAGAAGTCAGCCCGAGAGATACCAGGCTGTCAGGTGCAGAGACTGGAGGTGGGATGTAGAAGGGTCTCCTGCTGTTGTGTAAGCAGAGAAGGAAACAGAGGAAGAAGAAAAGGTTCCCTGGAACTGAGTTGAAGTAGAAGGGAGAACCAATGTTGCCTGGGCCACCGTGGAGCAATCAGAATCATGGTGGCTCGCTCTCTCTTGAGCTTGAATAAGGTTCTCAACATGAGAGGCAGAGGAGGGAAAGCATACAGAAACAGATTGGACCAGTCGAGGAGAAATGCATCCGCTGCCAGACGGTGAGGAGTGTAGAGTCTGGAGCAGAAGAGGGGCAGCTGGTGATTGTGAGGGGCTGCAAAGAGGTCTATCTGAGGAGTGCCCCACTGAGTGAAGATGGACTGCAGGGTGAGAGGATCGAGTGTCCACTCGTGAGGCTGGAGAACTCTGCTGAGCTTGTCCGCCAAGCAATTCTGTTTTCCCTGAATGTAGATAGCTTTCAGGAATAGATGGTGGTTTATGGCCCAAGTCCAGATCTTCTGTGCTTCCTGGCATAAGAGGCGAGAGCCCGTTCCACCCTGCTTGTTGATGTAGTACATCGCAACCTGATTGTCTGTGCACAGCAAGAGAACTTGAGGAAAGAGGAGATGTTGGAAGGCCTTGAGGGCATAAAACATCGCTCTGAGTTCTAGGAAATTGATCTGATGTTTCTTTTCCTGGGCTGTCCAAAGTCCCTGAGTTTGGAACTCGTTCAAATGAGCTCCCCAGGCATAAGGGGAGGCGTCATAAGAACATAAGAACATAAGAAATGCCTCCGCTGGGTCAGACCTAAGGTCCATCGCGCCCAGCAGTCCGCTCACGCGGCGGCCCATCAGGTCCAGGACCTGTGCAGTAATCTTTTATCTATACCCCTCTATCCCCTTTTCCAGCAGGAAATTGTCCAATCCTTTCTTAAACCCCAGTACCGTTCGCTGCCCTATAACGTCCTCTGGAAGCGCATTCCAGGTGTCCACCACACGTTGGGTAAAGAAGAACTTCCTAGCATTTGTTTTGAATCTGTCCCCTTTCAACTTTTCCGAATGCCCTCTTGTTTTTTTATGTTCTGAAAGTTTGAAGAATCTGTCCCTCTCTACTCTCTCTATGCCCTTCATGATCTTGTAAGTCTCTATCATATCCCCTCTAAGTCTTCTCTTCTCCAGGGAAAAGAGACCCAGTTTCTCCAATCTCTCAGCGTATGAAAGGTTTTCCATCCCCTTAATCAGTCTTGTCGCTCTCCTCTGAACTCTCTCGAGTAACACCATATCCTTCTTAAGGTATGGTGACCAATACTGGACGCAGTACTCAAGATGCGGACGCACCATTGCCCGGTACAGCGGCAGGATAACTTCTTTCGTTCTTGTTGTAATACCCTTCTTGATTATCCCCAGCATTTTATTCGCTCTCTTGGCGGCCGCTGCGCACTGTGCCGTCGGCTTCATTGTCATGTCCACCATTACCCCCAAGTCCCTTTCTTGGGTACTCTCATTCAATAACATCCCTCCCATCGTATAGCTGTGCCTCGGGTTTCTGATTCCCACATGCAATACTTTACATTTCTCAACATTGAACTTCATCTGCCATCTCTCTGCCCATTCTCCCAATTTGTCCAAGTCCCTTTGCAATTTTTCACGTTGGTGGTGATAACCAGTTGATGGGGAGGTAGATGGAACAGAAGACCTCTGGATAGATTTGAGGATATCAACCACCATTGTAGAGACTGACGAAGAGATGATGTTACAGATATGTGTCGTGAGCAAGGATCCATCGCTTGGGACCACTGGTTGGCTAGGGTCCATTGAGGGGTGCGTAGGTGAAGACGTGCAAATGGGGTGACATGAACTGTAGACGCCATGTGACCCAAGAGAACCATCATGCGCTTGGCAGAGATGGACGTCTGCAGAAGCACCTGTTGACATAGAAATTGAAGCATGAGAAGACGGTTGGTCGGTAGGAATGCTCTCATGAGGACTGTGTCTAAGACTGCTCCAATGAATTGAAGTCTCTGAGAGGGAATGAGATGAGATTTGGGTAGATTGATCTCGAATCCCAGCAAACGGAGAAACAGAATGGTCTGGTTGGTGGCCGTGAGAACTGTCTGAGGTGTGTTGGCTTTGATCAACCAATCGTCTAGATAAGGAAACACCTGAAGGTGGTGGGTACGAAGAAAAGCAGCTACCACAATCAGGCATTTGGTAAACACTCTTGGAGAGGAGGCAAGACCGAAGGGCAGAACCTTGTACTGGTAATGACAGTGATTGATCATGAAGCGGAGATACTTTCTGGAGGCTAGATCGATCGGTATGTGAGTGTATGCTTCTTTGAGATCGAGGGAGCATAGCCAGTCGTCTGGTTGCGTCAGAAGAAAAGCTTCCGCCCACACACACGCTACTGCTTTCAGGCTCTGACAGCTTTGAAGAAGTAACTCAAAATGCGCCGCGAAGGTAAAGGGGAGGGAGGGAGGGAGATAGATAGATTCGGGTAGGTAGGAAGTAGGGAGGGGGCCGCACGAGGGGTGCCGCAGAGCGTTGAGGTGTTGAGAGGGAAGAGTGGTGGAGGAAAGGAGCAGACGCTGAAGGGGGGTGGAGAGGAACAGACGCTGAAGGGACACGGGGAAGACAAGAGCGGGGAGAAGACGCTGAAGGGACACGGGGAAGACAAGAGCGGGGAGAAGACGCTAAAGGGACACGGGGAAGACAAGAGCGGGGAGAAGACGCTAAAGGGACACGGGGAAGACAAGAGCGGGGAGAAGACGCTAAAGGGACACGGGGAAGACAAGAGCGGGGAGAAGACGCTAAAGGGACACGGGGAAGACAAGAGCGGGGAGAAGACGCTAAAGGGACACGGGGAAGACAAGAGCGGGGAGAAGACGCTAAAGGGACACGGGGAAGACAAGAGCGGGGAGAAGACGCTAAAGGGACACGGGGGAGACAAGAGCGGGGAGAAGACGCTAAAGGGACACGGGGGAGACAAGAGCGGGGAGAAGACGCTAAAGGGACACGGGGGAGACAAGAGCGGGGAGAAGACGCTAAAGGGACACGGGGAAGACAAGAGCGGGGAGAAGACGCTAAAGGGACACGGGGAAGACAAGAGCGGGGAGAAGACGCTAAAGGGACACGGGGAAGACAAGAGCGGGGAGAAGACGCTAAAGGGACACGGGGAAGACAAGAGCGGGGAGAAGACGCTAAAGGGACACGGGGAAGACAAGAGCGGGGAGAAGACGCTAAAGGGACACGGGGAAGACAAGAGCGGGGAGAAGACGCTAAAGGGACACGGGGAAGACAAGAGCGGGGAGAAGACGCTAAAGGGACACGGGGAAGACAAGAGCGGGGAGAAGACGCTAAAGGGACACGGGGAAGACAAGAGCGGGGAGAAGACGCTAAAGGGACACGGGGAAGACAAGAGCGGGGAGAAGACGCTAAAGGGACACGGGGAAGACAAGAGCGGGGAGAAGACGCTAAAGGGACACGGGGAAGACAAGAGCGGGGAGAAGACGCTAAAGGGACACGGGGAAGACAAGAGCGGGGAGAAGACGCTAAAGGGACACGGGGAAGACAAGAGCGGGGAGAAGACGCTAAAGGGACACGGGGAAGACAAGAGCGGGGAGAAGACGCTAAAGGGACACGGGGAAGACAAGAGCGGGGAGAAGACGCTAAAGGGACACGGGGAAGACAAGAGCGGGGAGAAGACACTAAAGGGAAACGGGGAAGACAAGAGCGGGGAGAAGACGCTGAAGGGAAACGGGGAAGACAAGAGCGGGGAGAAGACGCTGAAGGGAAACGGGGAAGACAAGAGCGGGGAGAAGACGCTGAAGGGAAATGGAGAAGACAAGAGTGGGGGGAAGACGCTGAACGGAATGGGAAAGAGAGAGTGGGGAGAAGACGCTGGAAGGGAAGAAGACAGAGATGCCAGACTATGGGGGAGCAGAGGGAAGAAGATAGGTGTCAGACTAATTAGGGGGGGGTGAAGGGAGAGGCATAGTAACAGAGCAAATGGAAGACGCAGAGAGAAGACAAACAGTGGATGGAAGGAATTGAATGAGAAGATGAGGGAAGCAGAAACCAGACAACAAAGGTAGAAAAAAAAATTATATTTATTTTCTTTTTTGCTTTAGGATAAAGTAGTAGTATAAAAATTTATAAACAAAGCCCTGCCAGTTGAACATCTCTTTCTCTAATTCAGCAGCCAGAACTTTGATTTATAAGGAAGGAATAAGCTAAATATTGCAGTACAGAGGGGCTTGCATGGATGCTGCGGGGATAGTAGTTGCGGGGACGGGGCGGTGATAGGAACGGTGGTCGCGGGGACGGGGACAAATTTTTTTCCCCGTGTCATTCTCTTGCATGCATTTCCTGCCTAATCATTTTGCCTTTTCATTTAAAACCAAAGGGAAAGAGCATCAATCTAAAAATGCATCTACATATTAAAAAGCACATTAAAAACAAAGACAGCTCACAGTGGTTAGAGTTGCATTAGAATCTTGCAATATACTAAGCTCCTATATTCGCTCCGATGTTCAGCCGCTCATCACCAGGAAAAAAAAAAACCCCCAAAAAACAACACAGCAGCATCCCAAAGACAGGTCTCAGACTAGTTCAACTCCCTTACCTTTTCACCAGCTATTTTAAAATGTCCTTTTCTCACATTTCCTTAACAAATTTGCATAGGCAGCTCCTTTAAAAAGTACTGAAGGCAAAACCAAGCCTCCCACTGAGAGAAATTACTCAACTGTTCATGACATTTAGAGCTAGTGAGCTAATTGCTGAAAATCAGGAAAGAATAAAAACTGGTTCAAAAGGAAAACCTACTAACCAGAAGCAGATTGTGACAGTTACCTGTTACACTTGCGACAGTGGTGGGAGCGTGGTGCCTTGTAAGCCTCGCACACCTTACAGTATTGAAGAAACATCATGTCCTCAGGCTTTTCCTGTCAAGCAGAAGAAACAAGATGACTTGATCAAAGGTCCTCTATGGCTGGGAAACAAGCTAAAAACTTTAATCAAGCCACTCTCCTCTCATAAGGCTGGCTGGCTGTGGATTCAGGTTTAAAGGCAGAACTCTGCAATCCACATTTCAATCCTCTTCCAGCAGCATCTACCTCTCTCTTAACCCAACAGCAATGCCTTTCTTCTTTAGGAAATCAGGCTGTGGTACAATGACAACTACTCCCACTTCATTCACTGGGTTCCCCTGCTCTTCCTCCTGCACAGGCCGGAAACCCATGCAGAAGGTTGGCCTGTCACTACACAATGCCTGCCAGACCCTATGCAGAAGGCTACTAATGTGCTTCATTGGGTGGAGAAAGCACAGTTACTTACCGTAACAGGTGTTATCCAGGGACAGCAGGCATATATTCTCACATGTGGGTGACGTCATCAACAGAGCCCCGATGCGGAAGCATTTTCAAGCAAACTTGATTGAAGATTTAAGTTTGCTCTGCTGCTCCACGCATGCGTGCCTTCCTGCTCCACTAGGGGGTGCATCCCCTCGTGGTCTCCAGTTCATTTAACTAGCAAAGAAGCCAACCTCGGGGAGTTGGGCGGGTTGTGAGAATATATGTCTGCTGTCTCTGGATAACACCTGTTACGGTAAGTAACTGTGCTTTATCCCAGGACAAGCAGGCATGATATTCTCACATGTGGGTGACCTCCAAGCTAACTGAAAAGGGATGGAGGGAAGTTGGCAATTTAAGCAAATAGATTTTGTAAAACCGATTAGCCGAACCGGCCATCGCTCCTGGACAGTGAGTCCAGACAGTAGTGGGAGGTGAAGGTATGAACCGAAGACCACGTGGCAGCCTTGCAGATTTCCTCAATAGGTGTGGACCTGAGGAATGCTACGGAGGCTGCCATCGCTCGGACCTTGTGTCCCGTTACTCGACCATGCAGCGCGAGACCAGCCCGAGCGTAGCAAAAGGAGATGCAATCGGCAAGCCAGTTGGACAAGGTGCGTTTGGAAACTGGGTGACCTAACCGGTTTGGATCGAAGGACAAAAACAGTTGTGGGACTTTCCGGTGTGACTGAGTGCGTTGGAGGTAAAAGGCCAACGCTCTCTTGCAGTCAAGAGTGTGGAGCGCCACTTCTCCCAGGTGAGAGTGGGGCTTGGGAAAAAACACAGGTAAGACAATGGACTGATTGAGATGAAAATCAGACACTACTTTAGGCAAGAACTTTGGATGGGTGCGGAGTACCACCTTGTCGTGATGGAATACCGTGAAGGGTGGGTCCACTACCAGAGCTTGTAACTCACTAACCCGCCGGGCGGAAGTGAGCGCAAGCAGGAAAATCACCTTCCAAGTGAGGAATTTTTGGATGGCATTTGTCTAGGGGCTCAAATGGAGGTTTCATTAGTTGAGCCAGAACCACGTTAAGGTCCCAAACCACCAGGGGAGGTTTGAGAGGAGGGTGGACGTTCAGAAGACCCTTCATGAAGCGAGAGACTAAGGGATGGAGCGAGAGGGCTTTCCCTTCCAGGGGCTGATGAAAGGCCACGATCGCACTGAGGTGTACTCGAATGGAGTTGGTCTTTAGGCCGGAATGAGATAATTGAAGTAAATAGTCAAGGACCAGAGGGACGGGTCCTGGCTGTGGGAGGAGCACCAGGTTGAGAATCTGGTCCACTTTTGGGAGTAGCAGGTTCTCGTCGAGGTCTTTCTAGAGGCCTCCAATATCTCCTTGACTGATTGAGACACGGGGAGAGCAGTCAGGGGGAGAGAAACCAAGCATTCAGATGAAGAGATTGAAGATTGGGATGTAACAGCGAACCCTGACCCTGTGATAGTAGAGAGGGAAACAGAGGCAGAGGCAGTGGATCTCTGACACTGAGTTGAAGTAGAAGGGAAAACCATGGCTGGCGTGGCCAGCGAGGGGCAATCAGGATCAGGGTGGCTTGTACTGTTTTCAGGTGGACAAGCGTCCGCAGTATCAGAGGAAACGGCGGGAACGCGTACAGGAACCTTCCCTCCCAGTCGAGGAGGAAGGCGTCGGCCTCGAGCCAGTCCGGGGAGTACATCCGGGAGCAGAAAAGAGGCAGCTTGTGGTTGTGGGGGGATGCGAATAGATCTATTTGAGGCATCCCCCACTTTTCGAACACCTGTCGTAGGATCTGAGAGTGCAGTGACCACTCGTGTGGCTGGAGGAGGCGGCTGAGTCTGTCCGCCAGACAATTTTGTTCTCCTTGTATGTACACCGCTCGAAGGAAGGTGTTGTTGGAGATTGCCCATTTCCAGAGGCGCAGGGCTTCCCGGCAAAGGGACCAAGACCCTGTTCCCCCTTGTTTGTTTACGTAGTACATTGCTACCTGGTTGTCGGTTCGGATGAGAACCACTCGGTCGTGGAGCAGATGTTGAAAAGCTACAGCTGCGAGATAGATGGCCCGAAGCTCTAGCACGTTGATGTGGCAGCGACAGTCCTCTGCTGACCACATCCCTTGAGTGCGTAGGCCGTCCAGATGGGCTCCCCAAGCGTACTCCGACGAGTCCGTGGTGAGTACCTTGCTGTGGGGTGGGGTGAGGAAGAGCAAACCTTTGGAAAGATTTGAAGAGTCGGCCCACCAGCTGAGCGATCGTTGCAAGGAAGGCGTCACTGTCACGGGGCGGTCTATCGGGTCCCGGTCTTGACGCCATTGAGAGGCGAGGGTCCATTGAGGAATTCTCAGATGGAGGCGGGCGAAGGGTGTGACATGGACGGTGGAGGCCATGTGGCCCAGAAGAGTCATCATCTGCCGAGCTGATACCGAGGTCAGCAGGGAAATCCTCCGACTCAGACTTACTAACGCCTCTAGACGCGGAGGGGGGAGGAAGGAACGGAGGCGAACCGTGTCCAGCGTGGCCCCGATGAACTGTAGGGACTGGGAGGGGCGTAGTTGGGATTTTGGGAAGTTTATCTCGAACCCCAGACTCTGTAGGTAGATAATAGTCTGTTGGGTCGCTGAGATAACCCCTTCCCTGGACGGGGCTTTGATCAGCCAGTCATCCAGGTAGGGGAATACCTGAAGGCCCTGGGAGCGTAAGGTAGCTGCGACCACCACGAGGCACTTGGTGAAGACCCGAGGTGGCGATGCTAGGCCGAAGGGGAGGACACGGTATTGTAGGTGCCAGTCCCCTACCTGAAAACGCAAGAACTTGCGGTGAGCGGGGTGCACTGGGACATGTGTGTACGCCTCCTTCAGATCGAGGGAGCAGAGCCAGTCGCCTTCGTCGATCAGGGGGTAGAGGGTCGGTAGGGAAAGCATCCAAAATTTTTCCCGTACCAGAAATTTGTTGAGGCGTCTCAAGTCTAGTATTGGGCGTAGGTCTCCCGTTTTTTTCGGTACCAGGAAGTAACGGGAGTAGAAGCCCTTCCCCCGTTGGTCGGGGGAACCTCCTCCACTGCTCTCAGGCGAAGCAGGTCTCGAGCTTCGGAGAGGAGTAAGGGTAGCTGCGTCCGGTTGGGAGGGCAATTCCTTGGGGGGTTGTCCGGAGGAATGGCCTGAAAGTTGAGAGAGTATCCTGATGAGATCACGCCAAGGACCCATGCGTCCGACGTGACTTGTTCCCAGCGAGGGTAGAAGGCTTTGAGGCGACCCCCGATGGGAAGGAGGCCTGGGACTATGGCGGAGGGGGCCCGCCCCCTTCCGCGTATCCCGTCAAAAGGATGGGGATGGTTTGGTAGTCACAGGCGGTTGGGACTTGGGCAGAGCCCGATGGTGGGCTTGCGGGCGCCTGGGTGGAGGCCGCGAGAAGGCAGGAGTGGATTTTTGTGGGTAGCGGCGCGGAGGGGCCCTATAAGGCCTGGAAGCGGGCGGTTTAGGCTTTTGCCGGACGAGGGAGGCAAACGAGCGTTCGTGTTCGGAGAGGCGTTTTGTAGCCGCCTCGATAGTGTCATCGAACAGTTCTTTTCCCACGCAGGGGAGGCTAGCCAACCGGTCCTGTAAGTTGGGGTCCATGTCGACCAGGCGTAGCCAAGCTAGTCGGCGCATGGCGATAGCAAAGGCTGCCTCTCTGGAGAAGAGTTCGAAACCATCGTAGGCCGCGTGGAATAGATGGAGGCGTAGGTTGGAGAGGGATTCCAAGAGCAGGCTAAACGCTCCTTGGCGGGAGGCCGGTAGGTCAGTCTCAAAGGCTCTCAGTAGTCCAATGAGGTGTTTGAGGTAGGATGTGAAGGTGAAAGTGTAGCTTTGCACCCTAGAGGCCATCATCGCATTTTGATATAGTCTCCTGCCGAACTTGTCTAGGGTTCGGCCTTCTCGGCCTGGGGGGACCGCCGCTGAGACCCGGGAGGGGTGAGCCTTTTTTAAGGAGGATTCTACTAACAGCGACTGGTGGGAGAGCTGTGGTTGTTCAAATCCCGGAAAGGGTACTGTACGGTCCTTGGCCTCCATTTTGGAGGGCACGGCTGTAACCATATAGGGGGTCTCCAGGTTCCTGAAGAGAGCCTGTTGGAGTATCGGGTTAGGTGGTAAGCGAAGGGACTCTCTGGGCAGTGATGGCATATCCAGTTCCGCTAGGTACTCTTTAGAGTATCTGGAGTCGGACTGGAGGTCTAAATTCAAAGCATGGCCCATGTCCTGGACAAAGCGTGAGAAGGATGGGCGGGATGTTCCCGAGGCCCCGTGCGGGGTCGGTGAACGAGACCTCCGTCGGGTGGAGAAGGAAAGGGAGGCTTCCCTCGAGTATCGAGGTTCCTGCTCCGATCCAAGCTCCGAGACCGGGGACTCACTGTGAAAGTGTTCCGGGGTCGTGGATCTCCGACGTCTCAAGGAGCCCCTCGGAGACGACACCGGGGTTCGGGGTACCGACCGATGTCGAATCGGTGACCTCGACCCGGACTCCGTCGGTGAAAGCCCGATACCTCGGATCGGCGCCCCGATCCGGGGGGGAGTTCGGAGGATGCGCGGGTTGGAGAGTGATAACTCTGCCACTCTCAGCGGTCCCATACGAGGTGTAGGTGAACGGCCTCGTAGAGTGGGGGAACCCCGGGCCTTCTTGGAGGTGCGGCGGTTCGAGGTTTCTGTTGTTTTAGCACGACGTTTTGCCCCGCGGCGGTCTGTGGAGGGAGAGCGCCTCGGGCGCCTCGGCAAGGAGTCCGAGGAGGATGGGATGCGGCGAAGCTTGCGCACTTTTCCCCGAGTTGGCTCGACGCGAGGCTCAGGCTGGTCTGGCACATGCGGGGTCGAGGTCGAGGCCGGTTGTAGCTGGGCCATTGCAGCAGACAGCTCCGACGAGATCATCGCTCGGAGTAGGTCCTGAAAGACGGGCACGGACAGCATTGAAGGCATGTCCACTGCCTCGGTGCACTCCACCGGGGGCGACCTCGTATCAGAGTATTCCCGTGTGGTGGAGGCACGGGCCGAAGGCTTGGAGGGCTTCGCCGGGGCTGTAAGCATGGGGCTTCCGCCATGCGTCGCCGGTGTCCCCGAGGCTGGTTTCTTCGCTGGTACAGAACCTGAAGAGGGAAGAGGGGACTTACCCGGAGCCGAGGCTTTCTGTTGTCCCGAGGACTTTGGATTCGAGTCTCGAGGCGATGCCGAGGTATTCGGGGCCGAGGTCGAGGCCGGGGCCGACCTCGAGGCCGAGGTAGAGGGTTGGTCTGGGGCGAAAAGATCCGCCATGCGGGCTTTTCTTCGACGGAGGGCCCGGTTCTGGAAAGTAGCACACTGGGGGCAGGAGTCGGTTGGATGAGCGGCCCCCAGGCAGAGGATGCACCGGCGATGCGGGTCTGTGATGGAAAGAAGCCGCTCGCACCGGGTGCACTTTTTAAAGCCGGTCAAAGGCCGGGACATAGAATCGAAAGTGGCCGCGGCTCGAGTAGCCACGCGGCCACGGGGACCCGGAAGTCTCCGGGTCGGTCAAAAACGAAGCAGGAATCAAGTTGAAAAAGAAAATTTCACGCACAGCGACTTAATCGAGAAAAAACAAGAAAAAATCGCGGTGCTAGAAGGCAGTTGGGGCAGAGCCTGAAAAAACACGACTTCTAGGCTCAGCGGAAAATTTTGAACTGGAGACCACGAGGGGATGCACCCCCTAGTGGAGCAGGAAGGCACGCATGCGTGGAGCAGCAGAGCAAACTTAAATCTTCAATCAAGTTTGCTTGAAAATGCTTCCGCATCAGGGCTCCGTAGATGACGTCACCCACATGTGAGAATATCATGCCTGCTTGTCCTGGGATAATTATTTTGATCATCAGTATTAGAATAAGGTCACCTCTGATAAAAAGGAAGCACTACTGTAAAGGGAATAAATCCAAGGCCTTACTCTTTATGGAGATCTTACTATCTCAAAGGGAATAAGTTACACTGTATGGCAGTACCCTCCACTACAAGGCTTTTTTTTTTTTGGGGGGGGGGAAGAATTCTACAAATGATGCCTAGGTTAGGCACTGCTTGAATTCCATGCGCAACTTCATTTTTTAAAATTAACTGGTCTCTTAAAAAACCATAAAAAAATTAGAGTCGCACGCCGATATTGGAACAGCGCTAAGCAACACCTAAGTCGAAACGCTTATCTGAAAAGTAGGAAATGCTTAGGGGTGGAAAAAAGGGATGGTTGGCTTAGGCGTCTGTGTTAAGCCCCTGCAAATTAGGCTAGAAATAACCTGGCCTAATATACAGACCCCCTACCACAAGGACACCTATAAGCACCACCTAGCAGTTGATTAACAACCGCGCTGACTGGCTCCTACAAGTTAGGCACGGTTAGACGCCGTTTATAGAATCAGACCCTTTATGTCTTATCAGAGAAAAAAGCTCACATTACATTATGCTTCAAATTTATATTCCAAAAAAAACCCTATTTAGTTCCAAGCAGATTACAATAAAAACCAGAACACTACATCGGGAAATTACAATATTAAAATCAACATATCTATTTTAATAAAATTAACCCATATATGTTTTAAAAAGGAAGTTTATAAGCTTCTTATGAAAACTTAAATAATCTCTTTAAAAACCAAACTGATCAAGAAAGAGCTCCAGACTGAAAAACTGCTTGTTATGTTAATGAAGAAGATAAAAGCCTAAAAGCTCTAGAGCAAACTGTGCTTCCTGAGATTTCTGGTGTGCCGCGACACACTGGTAAGGAGGAGAGTTGTCCACGCCGGCTGCCTGCCTACAGAACGTGCCTCTCGTGGTGAGGCACGTCCTGTAGAAAGTCAGCCGGCATGGACGACTATCCTTCTGGCCAGCGTCTTTCCTCTTCTCCCTGCACCTCCTAGATCCCTATAACGGCGGGGTCGCAGCAAGACGGGCCTCAGCGCATGCGCGTGACATCGCGTTGACTTCCGGGTGTCTTCCAGCCGGGGCACTGCATTTAGTGTGCCACCAGCCCGAAATGTTTGCTGGACACTGCTCCAGAGCAATGGAAAACTCAGTAGCAACTGTTTCTGTAAGCAATTGCTTACCCCATCTTCCCCTGGTATTAACTCCGGCTCATAAGCATCAGAGCTAATACTGAAGCAGTTTTATAAAAGGAGCCCTTAGTTAGAAGTTAGAAGCAAAACAAAAAAAAGAAGTGGAACGAGAGCTACCAAGAACTCTGGGGCATTTCCATCGAGCCTTAAAAATCAGAATATAGTTCAAACGGGGATCTCCCCACTGTAGGTGATAGAGAATGACATGGGACAAATTTTCTCCCAACCCTGCGAGGATGAGACGGACCTCAATTTCTCCGTCTCATCCTCGTGAGTTTTGTCGCTGTTTCTGTCTGCCCCAATCCTGTAAGCTCGGCCTTAACCACACAAGCCTTGAACACTTATGATTTTTAAGTGTTTGAGGCTTGTGCAGATGAGGACAGAGCTTGCAGGAATAGGGCAGGGGCAGGAAAAGAACTCGTGGAGATGGGAAAATGAGCTCCCACGGGGGCGGGGAAAAATTTGTCCCCGTGTCATTCTCTAATAGGTGACCAGTGATGCTTATAGAAATAAGGGGTAATTTTTTTCTTTTCATAAAGAATATATTACCCTATTCACTAGAAAGAATCCAATTCAAATTCTACTGCATATTATTTAAAACCCTACACGGAGACAGCCCATCATACTTGAACAATCGCATCATCCAAGCACCCACTACCAGACACAGAAAAACGCACTCCCCATTCATACCCCCCCCAATCAAGGAAGTAAAAAGGACAAAACTACACGACGGCCTCCTAGCCACTCAAGCCGCAAGGCTGGACAACCAGATCTCCAACCTTCTGATGACCACCCCAGACTATAGGACGTTCAGAAAAGAAATAAAAACCACACTTTTCAAGAAATTCCTGAAGCAGCAATAACATCACGACCTCTTAGTAACTCTAAAACTGACATTTGATCTACCCATTACTGCACTAATAATAACAAAAGAACCTCCACTATGACCACCTATTAATTCTTTTACAAACCACCTCATCCTCAACAACCCGTTAAATGTTTATAAGATCTACAACTTACCTCTCTAGCTAATCATTGTAACTCTGTTTTTTTATTTAAATTAACCTTTTGTAATCCGCCTTGAACCGCAAGGTAATGGCGGAATAGAAATCCCTAATGTAATGTAATGTAATTCTGAATTGTTTATTTTTAATAATAATTTTTTGTAGCCTATGTAAATAAGATTACAATAATCTATCCTGGATAGTAATAATGGTTGAACTACAAGTCAAAAAATGCTATAAATGGTATATAAATACTTAAATTATAAAAAGGCAATAAATGGTATATAAATATTTAAATTTTTTTTTTAAAAAATTTGCAGGTGGATTCCCAATGTAACCCTGATCCACTTTCTGCAGGGATTTGAGTTTTATTGTTTTTTAAACAGTTTTCCCGGTTTTCTTACCGGTTTCCATCCAAGAGGCACATAGCCAGGGCCGATAAACATTGCATTGAAGTAATTGTAAAGAATCATGACCGTCCAGTTTATCAACATGATAAAATTCACACTTCCTCCAGCTGAATCCAAGGGCCAGTACCAGAAAATGGAGTCTATGATGGCCACGACAGAACATATTGTTATTACACTGAGCGCAATAATAGGGCCCCAGTGGCAGAGTCTTTTCAGCTCATGGAGGTTTTCGAACCTGATGAAGGAACACAGCATGCCCATTGCTGAAGCTAACGCAGGTGTCTCAGTTCAAATGTACCCTAGCAATACTTGTGGTTTCCACCTAGCAAATGCTTTCATAGTTCCACAAAGAGTGCTATACAAGACCACCTTTGTGATGGGCACAATGAACCATCAAAGGATGCATCTTCTGTCTTTAACTTCTTTAGAACCAGCAGGAAAAGCGGCGCTTCATTGTCCTAGATCCAGCCTATGAGAACAAAAGAGAGAATGTTAGCTTCTGCAACCTTTGAATTCTTCTTCCTCCACATTAATTTATTACAGCACAGGTCTTCAAACAGGACATGGTTCCGGGCAAAGCAGAGAAAGAGTTCATATGTTATTGAAATTATCTTCTGGTACAGAGGGACTGAACAACAGAGGAATGGAAGCCGCGTATATTGCATAGCAGAGCTGATGATGGGCTTTAATGCTAATTCAACCCCTTTTCCCTGTAAGCCAGTGGTTCCCAGACCTGTCCCGGGGGCTCTCCAGACAGGTTTTCAGGATATCCACAATGAATATTCATGAGAGAGATTTGCAGGCAGTGAAGGCAGAGCAAGCAAATATAGCTTAAGAACAAGCTACAGTACAGTGAAGAAGTAACCTACTGGGTGGAACACTGAGCTGAGAACCAGAGAAGCCCAGTTTAAATCTGATCTTGGGAAGGCATTTAGGGTCCTTTTACTAAACCATAGTAAGTTTTGGGCTTAATGCACTGTAGCGCAGGATTTTAAAGAACAGTAAGTCCAAAACGAATGCAACATCAAGTAGGGATGTTCCCAGCATTTGCCCATTCTGGCCACACAATAATGGTTCTGGCAGTGAGCGAGACCAGTGTGCTATTACCTCAAAGGTACTCCTATGTAGGAGGCAGCAAGGCCCTGATTCTATAAAGTCCGCCAGAAGTTAGCCACCGATATTGGTGCCTACTTTAATCGAGCAATTGACTTACGGTAATCAGCTTTAATTGGACTTAATTGAAAGTTAGACACCTAACTCGAAAGCTTTGGTTTTATAAAAAGTAGGAGCCCAGCCCAAAGCACCTACACTAAAAGTGGGTACGATTAAGGGCGGATCATGGGTGTTTTCGAGTTAAGCGCCTCTTTGTGAATTAGGTGCCGTTAGGCTCTGATATTGGCATCTAACTTTAGGCACAGAAAATCCTGGCATCAGTTGGGGGTCACCTACATATTAAGACATTGAGTGCCGCCATTCTATAAGGGGCACCTAAGTTTATACAATCGGTGCAGATATCGGTGCCTAACTTTAGCAAGTCTTTATAGAATCAGGGCCTAAGTGTCTCCTGTGAACAATGTTGGTTAGCATGTGTAGGTCCAGCGTATGATGTGCTGGGTGCTCTCCAAACCCATTCTTTTTTTAACTGCAAAAACAGTTAATGTGCCATATAGCCTTTGATAACAGCTAACTAAAGCTGTTTGGTAAAAGGGCCCCTTAATCCTTCATTGCCATAGGTACAGACTAAGCTCTCAGGAGCAAGAAAATACCAAGAAGCCCATATTCAGTCGGTCCACCTGTTGCCAGCACAACCTGGATATTCAATGACCAGCACTGAATATCTGGTTTTATTTTTAACCATGGCAATTCAACTGGTCATGCCAAGATTCAGCACTGACCGGATAAGCGTTAGCAGCTAAAGATAGGCCACATAAATAGCAGGCCTATTTTAGCCAATAAACAGAGCCAGTTAAGCGCTGAATATCCGCGCCTAGCAGGCTGTGTCATGTGATATAGCCAGTTAGCAGCTATCTCCCACTGAATATCTGCGCTTTATTTATTTAAAATTTTTATTACTCGCAACCATCCAACAATTCTGAGTGAATTACAATGTCATAAACTACAAAAAGACAAACACAAATCATTTTATAAACTATAACAAAACAATAATATTCTTCGTAACTCAGTCATTTACCAAAACACTTCTGGAAAAGCAAAGTTTTAATGAATTTTCTGAACTGAAGTAAACTGGTAGCATTCTTTATATCCAATAGTAATGCATTCCACAATATTACACCCTGCACAGTTAATAAAGCTTGCATACCTAACTTTAGGTTTTGCTATGCAAAAAAGATCCACATCAATTGTAACGGTTAAAACAAAATACTATAAAGTACTCAGAATCTTAACGGTCAATCATAGCCATTTGCAAATAAATGGGTTTATCCTTTTAAATTTATAATAAATGTTTACAATTAACTTGAGGTGGCTCAGCCAGGAAGGCACAGGTTCTACCTGTTTGAGCTACCTCAAGTTAAGTGTAATACACACACACATATATGTATCTATCTCTATCTCACTTTGGTGTGGTTCAATGTGAGACTTAAGACAGGACTTTGGTTACCACCAGCGAATTGTAGCCTCACCACTCCCCGAGAATTCCAAATCAGGGAATTTCTGACTGAACAGAGCGGTTCCAAAAAATGAGTTTCTAACCAATTTTTGCTACAGGTTCCATCCCTAACCTAAGCCCTTTCGAGCCAGGTTCTTTCCTCTCCTGTACATTCCACCTACTCTTAGCCCATATCCTGCTCCCAGTGGCTCCTTTGGTCCCTCTGCTACTGAGTTACTGCCTTAGTCCACCTGGCCTCCTCTATTAATTTATTTTTAAAGCCCATCCTCCCAAGGAGCTCAGAACGGGTTACAAGGATACATACACAAAGTTTTAAGAACAGAGATACCTATATTACCAAGTCAATAACATGCTACAGGATCAAAACACAAAGCTATAGAATCAATAACTTACAACTCATAGAGAATGTGACTAAAAACTACTACCACCACTTAACATTTCTATAACACTGATAGACATATGCAGCGCACTACATGAACACATTTAAGGGTTTGTAAGCTCTGCTGAGCAGGGACTAATTAAATTAACAGACAACAGTATAGGTAGGGACTGAGGGAGTTTCAGTAGAGCTTACGGTTTAATTAAAAGTAGAGGCTTAGGGAGTTTTTCAGGATCCTTAGGAGTTACCATATGGCTCCAGAGAAAGGAGGATGGATTGAGACATCCGGGTTTTCCTTCTAGTGAAAAGCAATGGAAGTAAAACCCGGACGTCTCAGTCTATCCTCTTTACTTCTGTTGCTTTCAATGGAAGTAAAACCCGGATGTCTCAATCCGGCCCCCTTTCTCTGGAGCCATATGGCAACCCTAGTTCTGGGTTGAATGCATTCTGGAAGAAGGGGGCTTTCAGGCTGGATTTGAAGAGTTCCAGGGACGGAGCAGGCAGTGTGTTCCCGGCTTTCAGCAAGAGAGAAAGGCCATAATCTCCTGGGGGACTCCTCCCTCGTCTTTATCCCCCTTTTAATATGTTCCACCATCTCGATTCTCTTCTGTATTTCTCCCAGGAGTGCAGTTACCCCTCCCCCTCCCTCACCTACAGGGCTGTTACCCCTGTCCCTGTATCACCCACTGGGCTGTTACCCCTCCCTATCCTACTGGGGTTACCCATCCCCCTCCCTCACCTACTGGGCTATTACCCCTACCCCTCCCTCACCTACTGGGCTGTTACCCCTCCCTATCCTACTGGGGTTACCCCTCCCCCTCCCTCACCTACTGGGCTGTTACCCATCCCCCTCCATCATCTATTGGGCTGTTACCCCTCCCCCTCCCTCACCTACTGGGCTGTTACCCCTCCCCCTCCCTCACCTACTGGGCTGTTACCCCTCCCCCTCCCTCACCTACTGGGCTGTTACCCCTCCCCCTCCCTCACCTACTGGGCTGTTACCCCTCCCCCTCCCTCACCTATTGGGCTGTTACCCCTCCCCTCCCTCACCTACTGGGCTGTTACCCATCCCCCTCCCTCACCTACTGGGCTGTTACCCATCCCCCTCCCTCGTCTATTGGGCTGTTACCCCTCCCCCTCCCTCACCTACTGGGCTGTTACCCCTCCCCCTCCCTCACCTATTGGGCTGTTACCCCTCCCCCTCCCCCTCCCTCACCTATTGGGCTGTTACCCCTCCCCCTCCCTCACCTATTGGGCTGTTACCCCTCCCCCTCCCCCTCCCTCACCTACTGGGCTGTTACCCCTCACCTCCCGGCAGCGCTCAGCACCGCGTAGTCCTCGCTCGTAGCCCTCGAGGTCGGAAGACATGGCCCCCGCTCCTGTGGCTGGCGCGGGACAGGAAGCGGGCTGAGCCCTCGGCCCGAGCGCTTCCGGGAGCACGCAGGTCCGTCGGTCAAAACCGCTCCCCCCCCTTCGCCGCCATGACAACCGGGGCGTAGCCTCGCCGCCTCCTTCGAGTCCAACCGCTCTTCCCGTCCCGCCCCTTCCCCGTCCTCTGCGCGAGGCGCCTCTCCTGTTACCCCGCCTTCTGCCGCAGCCTCGGCCCCGCCTCCTGTCCCTCCCCCTGCGTTCTGCACGCCTCCAGCCTCGCGCTAGATCGTCGTCTACTGTATTTGCTGGGGAGAAGTTCTGTTCGAGTACCTGATGCACAGAGAAATGAATATGTGGCCAATAGACTTTGAGGAAGCGGAGGGGGCAGAGAGGAAACCTTTACCCTATAATAGGAATACAAACGCTCCTGCATTACAGCGAGTGATCCCAACTTAAGCTTGTTTAGGTTTGACGTAAGCTAGAGATCAAAGAGATGGCTTTTAACAGTTTGCTCTAAAACAGTGGCCTCAAACTCAAGGCCATATTTTGACTTGGAGGGCCTCAGAAAAAATAGTTAATGTCTTATGAAAGAAATGACAATTTTGCATGAGGTCAAACTCTTTATAGTTTATAAATCTTTCCTTGTGGCTACATCTTAATAATAATATTGTCATTTATACCTAAAGAGACATACGATCAAGAAACTTTTACTGTATTTTACTTTTGTGATTATGATAAACTTACCGAGGGCCTCAAAATAGGACCTGGCGGGCCGTGAGTTTGAGACCACTGAGTTAAGGGGAACAGTTAATCTGCTGGCTGGGTTGGAGGGCAGAGGGGAGAACAGGACAATCAAGCCATTGTGACATCACTGATGAGGCTGGCTCTTATTGGTGGAATGAGGCATTATGACATCACAATCTCAGCTCTGCTTCCCAAAGGCAAACAGGATGTCATGGTTACAGTTTAGCCAGTGGTCTCAAACTCAAACCCTTTGCAGGGCCACATTTTGGGATTTGTAGGTACTTGGAGGGCCTCAGAAAAAAATAGTTAATGTCTTATTAAAGAAATGACAACTTTGCATGAGGTAAAACTCTATAGTTTATAAATCTTTCCTTTTTGGCTAAGTCTTAATAATAATACTGTATTGTAATTTATAGCTAAAGAGACATACGATCAAGAAACTTTTATTTTACTTTTGTGATTATGATAAACATACCGAGGGCCTCAAAATAGGACCTGGCAGGCCGCGAGTTTGAGACCACTGCTCTAAAAGCAATTAAGCCTGCATTTCAGGTGGGGTAGGGAAGTGTAAGTGAAGAATTTGGACACATTCCTAGATGCTGTGAAGCCATAAAAGGATTATTTTTATTCTTCTGTTTGTTTGTTTTTAGCATGTTTCAAGCATTTGGAAAAGCGAATCAGTTTTAACTTTTGAGATGGTCTTGTGGGCATCCCAGGAGCTGTCCGCAGCCATGGTGCTGACCAACTATTAAAAAAAAAAAAGCGTTACATAATCTCCGGTTCATAAGTTACCCTTGCCCCTAATAATTCTGCATCTCCTCCTCCCACTTTTTATGGGGGGGGGAGGGGGTTCTTGACGTTTGTTGCTTCTTTGTATGCAGGGTAACTTATTTCTGAAGGCGATTAATCTTCTTCCTGCTGTTTCGTTCATGCTGTCTGGGTGGAACTGGATTACGTAACCCATTGACCTGATTTCAGGGACTGGGTGTTTTCCACCACTCCTTGACCTTCTAGGTCTAGTTCTAATATTTACATATGAATCAGAATACAAAAACTGAGTAGCCGCATTTCTGATGCCAGATTACAATCTGAGTATTTTTTGCTTCTATTTTTAACTCAGAAAAGGCTTGACATTTCTAAGCATGTAATTAACCCAAAATTCTAGTGATATTCTCTCTAAAACTCATGAAATCCAGAAGTTTTCACCTTCCAGAAAGCCAAAAAAAGGGAGGGGGGAAGGGGGAAATGATGCAGAAGTATCACCACATGCCAAAGAGATGAGGTTATGTGTAAGCAAAGCCAGTGAATATGAAAAAGAGGAAGTGGAATGGATGGGGATCTAAAACTAAGGTTATCTTTTTAAGCAGCAGATTGAAAGAAAAGAGCATTTAAAAAATCAAAAATATTCCTGACTTGTGTACACATCAGCTTCTCACCCCCTATCCTTTATTGCTCCCTCAGATTTCATAGAAACATGATGGCTGATAAAGGACAAATGGCCCATCTAGTCTGCCCATTGCAGTAACCATTATCTCTTTCTTTCTCCGAGATATCCCATGTGCCTATCCCAGGCCTCCTTCGGGAGACTATCCACGCATCTACTATCCTTTCTGTAAAAAAGTATTTCCTTAGATTACTCCGGAGCCTATCACCTCTTAACCAGGGCAGGATTAACCAATAGGCCAAGTAGGCGTATGCCTAGGGCCCGAAATGGTCAGGGGGGCCCGATGGAGGGCATCAACATTGTTTTTTTCCAAACAGCTATGGACCCCTCCAGCATCAATCGGCAACGCAGGCCCCCCCCCCAATCGGCAACGCGGCCCCCACATCTACGGAAAGTAAGACAAGCAAGCAACGTGGGTAAGAAAGGCAACGTGAACTGTAATTGTGCAAGCGGTGCTGCTTACCCAAAGCTTCCCTCTGACGCAGCTTCCTATTTCCACATGGGCGCATGGTGGGGTGGGGCGGGGCAGGGGGCCCAGTGTGCTTGTGTGCCTAAGGGCCCTCGACAAATTAATCCTGCCCTGCTCTTAACTTTATCCTATGCCCTCTCATTCCAGAGTTTCCTTTCAAATAAAAGAGACTTGACTCGTGCATTTACATTACATAGGTATTTAAACTTCTATCATATCTCTGTTCTCTTGCCTTTCCTCCAAAGTATTCAGATTGAGATCTTTAAGTCTATCCCCATAAGCCTCATGACGAAGACCACGCACCATTTTAGTAGCTTTCCTCTGGACCGACTCCATCCTTTTTATATCTTTTTGAAGGTGTGGCCGCCAGAATTGTACACAATATTATAAATGAGGTCTCACCAAAGTTTTATACAGGGGCATCAATACCTCCTTTTTCCTACTGACCATACCTCTCCCTATGAAACCTAGCATCCTCCTAGCTTTCGTCGTCACATTTACAACCTGTTTGGCCACCTTAAGATCATCACACCCAAGTCCCACTCTTCTGTCATGCACATAAGTTCTTCACCCTCTAAATTGTACCATTCCCTCAGGTTTTTGCAGCCCAAATACATGACTCTACACTGTTTTGGATTAAATCTTACTTGCAACTTACTTGCAACACATGCAGCTAAATTGGACCCCTCCATCACCAACCTACTGACAGCATCAACTGACCTCAAGGCTTTCCGCAAAGAAATCAAGACCCTACTATTCAAGAAATTCACCCAAACGTCCTAATCCTTCCTTTTCCCCTTTCACCCCCTTTTAGAATCCTCTCATCAAAATTGCTTTAGACCTTACGCCTTTAATTGTAATTGTATTTCTCTTCCTGGAAATGTCCAGTTATCGTTCTGATATAATCCGCTTAGAACTGAAAGGTACAGGCGGAATATAAGCCAGTAATGTAATGTAATGTAAATCTTATCTGCCAAACATTTGACTAGGCCAGATACTTTCCTTCATCACTTCTCACTCTATTTCCTCAGGGTGCATGCATATTATATTGCAGATCTTATTGTCACTTACAAAAAGGCAATTCTGTTCTTCTAAGCATTACAATGTTGAACATTGTTTACCAAGATAGTGAACAGTGCTACCTCCAAGACCACTTTGAGGCACTCTACTTTACTCTACACCAGGGCTTCTCAACTCAATCCTTGACACACACCTAGGTCCCAGATTTTCAGAATATCCATAATGAATATGTATTACTATTCACATTGGGAGTGCACTTGAAAAATCATTGCATGCGTGTAAAAATTTTCCACTAAAAAAAACACAAGTGCACTTTGAAATAAGTCAACTCCTCATTCAAAATAATATTTTGAAGACATATTTTTAAAAATAAATATGATGTGCTCAGACCCATAACCAAAATGCCATAGGATAGGCAAGGGTTGCCATGGGACCCTCATAACCACATCAATGTCTCAACTATCCATGCCTTGTTACATTTTTATCACCAGTGTACTTATCTTTAAAATATGACTGGTGGTTTGGATTATTCTCCTAAGGCAATAGCCAGATTAGCAGAATTTAAATGAATTGTGTTAGATAGATTTGATTATAAGGGGTTTTATAGGGTTATTTAAAATTTGGGGTTTTAATATAGTTTTGTTTGTATATTGTAGTGGGTGTCCCCTCCTGAAGAAGCCACCCTTAATTAGATCAATATGACCCAGTTCCCGCCCATGGTTCCCAAATGTTTATTACTCAAGATACAGTTAAACTTGGAGGCTTTTAAAGTACTTACAAAAGACTCAGCTTTTTACACACAGCTTCCTGCTTCAGCTGTGGTAGAGTTTCACACAGACATGCTCCCCTCCACCATAGTTTGACACACTTTCCAACTAAACATTTCTCCTAATAAAAGAAAACCTTTCATACTTAACAGGATCATTTCATTTACATTTCCTCCCTTTACTGGTTCATTCATATATCCCTTCATCTGACATACTCTGTTCAAGTTCATAATCACATTTCATCTCAACCCCCCACCTTCTACCTGTGGATGAATCACTCTTCTACTGCCACCTTCCATATAATTTCTGTGTAAACTATTCCCAATCCAGGGATGTCTTTCTCCAAGAACCTGGTATCTCATGAGCCTGAGTTCCTCCTTTGGAACATTCCTGTGAGGGAGAGGAATTGGTGCCCAGGGTTCCACCCTGTTCCACCCAGCTAGGGCTGTTTCTCTGCCTCTGTGCATGAGAGGATTAGTCCCTCCCCCAACTCTCAGCTCTAAAGGATTTATTGTCAAAGGGCTGCTGCACTTTCCAGTGCAGCACAGCTCTATAGGTCCCTCCCCTTTTCTTAACTCTTTGGTTACCTTCCCCTACTGCTGGTGAGTTACATAAGCCTTAGGGAAGGAATAATAGGGTTCCTCATTGGAGCTTGGCTCTGCTGCTACCACTTATCACTTATATAGCGCTGAAAGGCATACGCCGCTTTCATTTTAACATTTATAGATGGTCCCTGCCCAGACTATTATACTGCTGCCCTATCTGTTGCCCTTCTAAAGGACCAGAAACCTGTCTGCTAGGCTTTAAAACCATATTCCTTTCTCTAGGAATAGACACTGGCTTAGTTGATCTAGGGTCAGCAATAGGGGTTTGTGGATGTGACAGGGGTTAATGCCTTGGTCGGTTAACAACTTGATCTTTCCTTACCTCCCTTCTGTTTTTACCCTCTGTGTCTTCTTTACTTTTAAAATTCTCCCTACTTTCCCCTTCTTTTTTTGCATTTGTTAAAGTTTTGTCCTGTTTTAATCAGTCTGATGAATGTTCCCCTCTTTTCTTTTTAATTGTAAAACGCTTAGAATTTATGATTAGCGTTTTATCAAAATTTTAACAAACTTGGAAACTTGGATGTATATATGAAATGGTGATAAAAATATTGTAAAAGTGTGACAAGGCATGGGGGTTGGGACATCGCTATGGCTATGATGGTCCCGTGGTAACCCTTGCCTATCCTGTGGCATTATGGTTATGGGTCCGAGCACATCATAGTTTTTTATTAATTATTTTGAATGAGGAATTGACTTATTTTAAAGTGGATAAGTTGCAGCTGTACTCACTCGAGAAACGCAGAGACAGGGGTGACATGATCGAGACGTTCAAGTATCTCACGGGCCGCATCGAGGTAGAAGAAGATATCTTCTTTTTCAAGGGTCCCGTGGCAACAAGGGGGCATCCGTGGCAAATCAGGGGCAGGAAACTGGAAGGGGACACCAGGAAATTCTTTTTCACTGAAAGGGTGGTTGATCGCTGGAATAGTCTTCCACTTCAGGTGATTGAGGCCAGCAGCATGCCTGATTTTAAGGCCCAATGGGATAGACACGTGGGATCTATTCACAGAAAAAGGTAGGGGAGGGTCATTGGGGTGGGCAGACTAGATGGGCCGTGGCCCTTATCTGCCGTCTGTTTCTATGTTTCTATGAGATCAGTTTGCTTGCCTGACCTTAATTGTTTGCAGATTGATCTCCTGCATATTCATTGTGGGTATCCTGAAAACTTGACTGGATAGGTGTGTTTCAAGGACTGGGTTGAGAACCCCAGCTCAATACAAAATGAATTCTATTTACTATCATCTTGTTGTCTCTCACTTCACCCATTTCTAATCCAGACCACAACCTTGGGACCCAGATCCAGGCTGCTGAGTTAATAAGCCTCTATGTAGCATAGTATCAAAGATTTGCTATAATCCATGCAAACCACATCTAGTTCACACTAATTGCTTTTGCCTACTGGGGTAATGTCTCCATTTGGGTAAGTTTTGTACATATCATGTAAGTTAGAGGTTGAAGAAAGGAACAAAGGAACCATTGCAGCAATAATAAAGGAGGAGGAAATAGAGGGGATCCACAGCAGCCTAGAAGAGTTGAGGTAGATGATAACTTGTAGGAGAAGTAGAGAGGGGAAAGGGAGATGCTGGTCATGGTGGGGGTGGGGGGAAGAGAAAGGCCTTGAGCTGTCCTGGGGAAAGGTGGTTGTGTATGGCTGAAATTTCAAATAGGGTGTTAGATACCCTTGGGTCAATCTTAGATACACTTTTATTTTTGGACCAACATTTCTTCACTAGTGTTTAGACCCTCGTACTCATTTCTCAGGTCAGAAAAGATTATGTTGGGTTGTGAAAGCTAGTGTTAATCCAATAAGCAGTACTATTCAAGGAAATCATAAACCTATGTTTTCTGGGGAAGGGGTAAAACGCGGACCTCAAGGACCTTACGGACCTCGCGGATCTAAACCCGCACGTCCTTAAAAATCCGAGGTCCACACCACTTTTCAGGTCCGTGCCACTTTTAGGATCCATCAGAGTTAAATTGTCATAGAGCTCTGTCAGAGCCAGACTAAAAGTGTGCGGACCTCGGATTTTTAAAGATGTGACGTGCAGTTCAGATCCGTGAGGTCCGCGAGGAAGTCGGGGGCCTGAGCTGAGCTGCAGGGAAAGTGAAGGCGGACTTCAGATCCTCCCGCAGTTTGGGTTGAGGAAAGAGAAGCCCCAGTTTGGGTGGATTGGCTTTATTGTTGTTAATGGACAAACAATGGACACATCTGTCCTTTCTTTAGAAAGCTAAAAGCTCAACCTCTTCAATTTTGTTCCCTCGCTCGGCTAATGGTAGAAACTAGTAATCAGTTTTAAAAGAACTAATAACATCTGTGTATTCAGCTAGATCACCTCTGTGCTAAAGACAGGCAAAAAAGGGGGGAGGGTTTCTTTGTTTCTACCATCAGAACTGGCTGTCGGGAGGATCCTCTGAACAATCTATTCGTCCCCTTCAACAAATCGTTCAGGGGTCCTACACAACAGGGCCTCATGGATCTGAACTGCATGTCACATCCTTAAAAATCCCAGGTCCGCGCCACTTTTCAGGTCCGTGCCACTTTTAGTCTCTGGCTCTGACAGAGCTCTATGACAATTTAACTCTGACGGATCCTAATGCTTTTCCCTCCCCATGCTAGGATCCGTCAGAGCTAAATTGTCATAGAGCTCTGTCAGAGCCAGAGACTAAAAGTGGCACGGACCTGAAAAGTGGCGCGGACCTCGGATTTTTAAGGACGTGCAGGTTTAGATCCGCGAGGTCCGTAAGGTCCATGTTTTACCCCTTCCCTGTTTTCTGCTATTATGAATTGTGCAGTCAGACCATCAGTGTTCCAGACAAGGCTGGCAATAAAAAGGGGGGTCTGTATGGAAACAGAATGAGGTGATCATGTAGAAGTTATTTAAATAATGGGGATATGTTTTATGTAAAATACCTGGCACATAATGTAATCTTATCATACAGGTACAGAATTATGTTACTAATTAATATTATGTGTATATACTAACTAACCATGTATGCATTTTCCTGGGTGTACATATAGAAATCACAGCTTTGTAACATTATTTAAGATATGCTGCAAAGCTTTGTTTGTTTTCCAGAGGGAGAAACTGTTTACTAAATTCCTGTTTTTGTCAGCACTGATAAAATAAAAACACATTCACATATTGCTCTGATGCCTGGTTATTGGTGAATAAGAATCTAGAGACCTTAAACTGGACTGTTTCAGGTTACCCAGGGATACTGGTCCCCACTTGGTGCTTGGTAAGAAATTTATTGTTGCTGGGGTGCAGTATATGATTGCGGTTTTCTGTTTAGTCCCTTCAGTGCCTCTGAATCTCTCATTTTAATTGTCTTCCTGCTAGTTTACTCCTATTCTGCTTGCAGTTTTGTTATTTCTTTTTCACAGCTGGGAATATTTTTGTTTCCATGTCGGTGCTTCATTCTTTGGGTTGGTTTTGAGGATCCTCTTCTTTCCTGTTTGAAGGATCCTCAAGCCCTCTCTGGGTGATGCCCCACTTTCGTGGAGCTTCAAGGACTGTCCCTTCACTATATGTTTATTACTTCCAGCAGCAGATTAGTAGAATTTAAAAGTAAAGGTGCATGCTCAATAAATGTCTATTTTCATAACAAATTTATGATTATATAGCTGATCTTATGGTTATTAAATGCTATGTCTTTGTGTCCTATTCAATATTGTATTTCTCCCCTTCTACCTTCTGACTCAGTCCATAATGTCTAATGACTATTGCTTGTATATCCCTCCATTTTTATAAGCGGGATAACAAATTTTAATAAAACTTGGAAACTTGTATATACATTTTCTTGTTTATTTGTAAAAACTTTTGATTTCGACTTGAGTTGGACCTGTGTGTCACTCCTAGGAGCTATCCACAGTGCTGATCAGCCCATCCGGTTCATCGATCACCCTTATCCCTCCAAATTTTGCATCTCCTCCTCCACTTTTTTAAAACTTTTTGTTCTTTTCTTGACGTTTCCTGCCTCCAAACAACTTGTTCACCGAGTAATTTGCTTAAAAGACGAATCGGGGTTTTTTTTTTGCAAAAGGTTTCGTTCTGAACCGTTTGGGTGGAGCTGGATCGCGTCATCGATTCGCTCGCGCCTATCTTTCCCGCCCAAGGCTGCCGGAGGCGTGTAGGACGCACGGGGGCGGGGCGCAGAGGGCAAGGGGGCGTGTTAGGAAGTACAGGGGCGGACGCGCTCCGGTTGCCGTGGCGACGTGGGGGGCCGGTTTGACGGGCGGACCGCCGGCTCCCGGAAGTGCTTGTGCGCGAGAGGGATCTGCCCGCTTCCCCAGTCGTTTCGCGGCCGCCACAGGAACGGCAGCCGGGGCCATGTCTTCCGACTTCGAGGGCTACGAGCAGGACTACGCGGTGCTGAGCGCCGACGTCACCGGCAAGGTCGCGCGGATCCCCAAACTGCAGGGAGGTGAGGAAGGGGCCGCGCGAGAGACCCCCCCCTCCCCCACCGTCCCTGTCAGTCGCTCCTCTCTTGCCCTTCTCTGCCTGTGGGGAGCGCTTGCATTGCTCCTTCCCGCCCTGGAGCTCTCAGTTCAGAGTCAAAGTCCCTCCTCGAGGGCCGCAATCCAGTCGGGTTTTCAGGATTTCCCCCATGAATATGCATGAGATCTATTTGCATGCACTGCTTTTATTGTATGCTAATAGATCTCATGCATATTCATGGGGGAAATCCTGAAAACCCGACTGGATTGCGGCCCTCGAGGAGAGACTTTGACACCCCTGGCTTAGAGGGAACATTGATAATAACATGGTCGTCTGGTGTAAACAAATTAACAGTCATTTTACTGACCAATTTGTTGAGGCCTTGGACCTTGAACACTCATGCCTCAATAAACTGTCTCTCGCTCTCTATCCTGGGGCAAGCTGGATCCTCAGCCCCTTGAACTGATTTACCTACACCTAGGGCAGGGGTGTCAAAGTCCCTCCTTGAGGGCTGCAATCCAGTCGGGTTTTCAGGATTTCCCCAATGAATATGCATGGATCTATTGTATGGATCTCATGCATATTCATTGGGGAAATCCTGAAAACCCGACTGGGGGAAAGAGTAAAATGTGGACCTCACGGACCTCGCGGATCTAAATCCGTACGGCCTTAAAAATCTGAGGTCCGTGTCGGTCCGTGTCCCTGCCGCTTGTAGTTTCTGTCGCTGACAGACCTTGATGAGATTTTAGCGCCGACGGATCCGTCTCAGCACAGGGAGGGAAAAGTGTTAGGATCCGTCGGCGCTAAAAATCTCTTCGAGGTCTGTCAGAGCCAGAGACTAGTGCTGGAGCGGCAGAGCAGAAGCCAAGAGAGCGGGGACATAGGTTTTGGACGTGCGTTATGGAAAAGAAGTCTCCAGACTCCAGCACTAGTCTCTGGCTCTGACAGACCTCGAAGAGGTTTTTAGCGCTGACGGATCCTAACACTTTTCCCTCCCTATGCTGAGACAGATCCGTCAGTGCAAAAATCTCATCAAGGTCTGTCAGCAACAGAAACTACAAGCGCCACGGACATGGACCGACACGGACCTCAGATTTTTAAGGCCGTACGGGTTTAGATCTGCGAGGTCCGTCAGGTCCGCGTTTTACCCCTTCCCCCTGACTGGATTGCGGCCCTCGAGGAGGGACTTTGACACCCCTGTTTCAGATGGAAGGACCAGAAGGGCAGCTGCCTGGGAGTGGCCAAGTTGCTCTGCCCTAAAAAAAACCCGAATGCTCAATTCAGATGATATTTATTGTTAAAAAAAAAAAAATGTATATACCGCCTGGAATCTCAGCCGTTTCCAAAATAACAAACCTAAAAATACCACATGCATAACATTTTGCAATAATTTTAAACATTTTTTTTTTTTTTAAAGTTTATTAGGTGTTTTATATTCCAAAGAAAAATAGGGCGACCCAATGATCCACAGTGAAAACAATCCACCGATGAAAACAAAAAACTGTGCATACATGTTTTTATATGTCAGTGTATGATAAATTATCTCCAGAACATCTGTATCCACAGTTTTATGTTTATGTTTTCATCGGTGTTTTATATACCGCCTATCAAGGGTATCTAAGCGGTTTTACAATCAGGTACTCAAGCGGTTTCCCTGTCTGTCCCAGCGGGCTCACAATCGGGCTATGGAGGACCGAGTGGCTTGCCCGGGGTAAACCAGGAGCAGCGCGGGGTTTGAACCCACAGCCCCAGGGTGCTGAGGCCGTAGCGCCAACCGCTGCGCCACACACTCCTCACCCATTTTAATAAGTGCAACCCGAGGACACCTCAATATCATCCTTCACTGTCATTAAAGTCCAAGGGAGTAAGTCACAGATATGCATCCCCAATCTCTTAAAGCTACAACGATCCGAACATAGTCATAATAGACCCTGTAGTTTGTTCCATAAGGAAACACCCATACGTGAAAACATTTTGAATTGTATGGCCACGAACCTTATGTTCACAGCCAGATTAGATATCAAGCGCATACTACCATCTGATCTTGGAATTTATTGGCAGGGTGCCTATTGGTGCCGTTCTGGCTAGGGGCTAGTCTGAAACCAAGGATGTTAAAAGTAAATTCTGAGCACTCAGCTGGTATTTTATAATGGCAAATTTGTGTACCAAACCCAGTATAGAATGCTAGTGCAAGTCGACAGTGTTGTGCCAATGTTTAGGCGCACCCACTTAGGTCATGTTTATATCAGCCATAAATGTGTGCACCTAAATATGGCATCCTATGCAAGTAACTGACAGTATTCTATAAATTGTGTGCTCTCCCTACTCCACTTGCAGTTATATGCTAGAGCGCTTAAAAGCCAAGTTAGAAAATAGCACCTAAGTGTACTTATATGTGTACCTGCCATTTCACCATAGTTGTGGTGTGTAGTTGTTGTTACAGCGCAGAAGTTATGTGCCAAATTGGTGCCTAGCTTTTCATACTGTACAGAATGAGATTAATGTGGCACAGAAATATATTGCTCCTCCAACATTCATCCCAAGCAACTAGCAAGTCCCTTTTCTCATGGACAGTTTTTTTTAATGAAGTTGGAGTAGATCCAGGATCTAACAGTTTTTGGTAGTGGCAACATAAGTAACAATAGATGTACGGTGTTATCGGTGCATATTTTTCTCTCTTCTCTACTTCCTGTATGGAAACCAGGAGAGATCAGATCCTGGCAGAGAAATATCTACTGAAAACCTCATACTGTAACTGTATGTTTTAACCTGCTTTTGTAGTTGCTGCCATTGGGCCCTGGGCTTTAGCAAGCATGTGTCCATAGGGAAGGGGGCAATGGATCTGGAAGTTGCTGAGATGACAAGCATTGGTCTGTATTTTCCTTATTTAGTGGGCTTTGGATTTTCTGCCATCTTTGCTACTTTGGGCTCCTGCTGGCCTGTTCCATGTGTTTGTCCAGCTGCACATGAACAAACACATTCATGTGTAGGACTAAGTGGACATGATTGGACATTAAAACTGTTCCTTTGAACTGGTATGCAGTGTTTCTTGTGATGATTAGAGTCTGCATTTTGTTCATGCCAACACTGAGTGAATCGATCCTCTCAAGCAGCAAAATGAATAATCTTGAAAATCTTTGATAAGCTGTTAGTCTTTGGACAGGAAAGTCTGTTAGTTCTCTGTCCTATAGTTTGTTTTCAAGGTTGGTAGATGGGTGCTTAATCATAATAGAGAGCTACAAAGGAACGGGGGTGGAATAAATTTTAGCAAGTACATGTTGGTATGGTTTAGATTCCATTGGGGATGGGTGAAATTTCTGTCCCTGTGCAACTCTCTATTTGACAACCTCTAGTATTTCTTATTGATAGCAAAGGAATGATTTACAATGAGAAGAGACTCTGGAAAGAAAGAGTTGTTGAATTTATTTTAGCTGAGGTAGTTCTGCTTTACAACGGAGTCCAAACTCATTTTTCTCTGTTTAGCACCAGGCTCTTGTGTACTGATGATTAAGTTGTGTGAAGTGTTGGGGCAGCTCTAGTTCTGTTGAACGCAGTCCATGACTGTTCTTTGCTGTTGAAGAGATTAACCTCCTAGTGAAGAGACATCTTTGGCACTGCTATGGTGATGCACAGAAATGGAATTTTGATTTAATTAACTGCATTTGTCAGACTGATGGATGTATAGAAAGCAAAAATTGAATTTTAAACTATAATAGAGGAGGTAATGATTACGCATTTTATTATAAGACTATTAGAAAGCTTGTAGCTGTTGAGGAAGGCATGGCTCATTGCTGCCTCTGCACCCAGAGGTTGTGGGATCAAATCTTGTGACCCTGGGCAAGTCACTTAATCCTCCAGTGTCCACCGCTTTGAAATGCCAAAGCCACAAAAAGGCAGTATACAAGTCCTCTTTCCCTTCCCTGATGAAGGTTCATTGCTATAGTTTGGTACTGAAAGTAAAACCATAAACTTAGGACAGGGCTTTGCAACCCAGTCCTTGGGACACACCTAGTCAGTTGGTTTTCCAGGATATCCAAAATGAATATGCATGAATATTGCCTTCATTGTAGGCAGATCGATCTTGTGCAAGCCTGACTATTATGGTGTGTCCTTAAGACTGGGTTGAGAACCCTCAGCCTAGGCTTGGCTTTTGGGCTTCTGTAATAAAGTAGAACAGGGTATAGGTTGGTTTCCCAAGTATTTCAGGAACAGATGTGTTTTCAGGAAACGCCTAAAAACACATCTGTTCCTGAAATACTTGGAAAACCAACCTATACAATCATAGTCCTCAACAAACGATCGCTAGAACTATCAATCACTAAGTCTGTACTTTGTTTATTCCATTCAATCTGTAACATTTCTAATCATTGTAACCCGCATAGAACTTCATGGTCCTGTGGTATATAAACTGTTATTATTAAACAGCGCCTTTGTAGATGGCCGCCTAAAAAACAGCTGCCAATCATGTGTCGATCATGCAGTGGCGTCATTTGCAGAATGTTCCGTCGTGCTCTACATCGCTAAATCCTGTTCTACTTTATTACGTAAACCCTGTTATGCTTTATTATATATGTGAACTCGTAACCCATTCTGAGTTCTGGGAGGACGGGGGGATATAAATCCAAATCCATAAATGCATAAATAAATCATGACTTTCATCAAAGGTAGACGCTGGAAAAGTAGGCCAGAGTGTTAAAGGCCTACATTTCTGGTGCCCAACTTTGACGAGAATTGCATCTATGGAGATGCCTTAGAAAATCTAAGGTCGTTTCCAGTGTTAACCATGCCCAAGTAGATTTTTTTAAAAAAATCTTTATTCATATTTTAAACTTACAATAAGTATAACACAAAATACAATCATTTTATACTTTAACATTACTTATTATATCATCAAATTATAGCTCTCATCAAATATCCCCCCTCCCTTATATCCAGCAGGAGAAATCATAAAATATTCCCACCCTCCCATCCCACCCTAGACGTGAATGAACAAAAGGGAATTAATGTTTATTCTATGCAATACTTTCAATCTTTACAGTATCTTATTAATGGCTCCCAAATAACTTGAAATTTCTTAAAACTTCCTTGCTGCACGGCAATTATCCTTTCCATTTTGAAAATGTGACACAAAGAGTTCCACCAAAAGCTATAATTCAGCCTATCCCAATTTTTCCAATTATTTGTAATCTGTTGCAATGCAACCCCTGTCATAATGAGTAAAAGCTTATTGTTATTGGAGGATATTTGGCTTTTTGCCCTCATTGACATGCCAAACAATATGGTATCATAGGATAATGCCACTGGATTATCTAACAAATTATTTATTTGACCCCATATTGATTTCCAAAAAGCAAGTATTAATGGACAATAGAATAACAAGTGATCTAATGTCCCAGTTTCAAGATGACAGTGCCAGCATCTATTAGATTTAGAGCTATCTAACTTCTGTAAACGAACCGGGGTCCAAAATGCTCTACGTAACAGAAAAAAACAAGTTTGTCTCATAGATGCCAACACTGTACATCTCATCCTCCAAGCCCAAATACGTAGTCATTGAGATGCAGTAATTTGATGCTTGATCTCAATGCTCCAAATGTCCCGAAGACCAGTCTTTGGTTTCTTATTTAAAAATCCAGATATTAATTTATACCACTGAGCGGCCTGATGTCCCATGAAGTCCACCTGAAAACATAAGAGCGGCAAACTATACTGATTATTGAGATTTTTCCATTCAGGCAACCCAACCTGAATGGCCTGCTTCAACTGCAACCAAGTAGATTAGTTAATGAACCATTAAGTATCAATTGGTTATCAATGTTAATTGCCACTAATTTGGATCTGCGATTCCATAACTATCTACACCTAAATCCTCTTGTATGCAGCCTAAAAGGTTAGGGGCATTTCAATGAATTACGTGCAGCGTTACAGAATTTGGGCACTGCGTCCAAGTTGCGTGCCAGGACTGACACCAGGTTTCATCTGGTGTAAGTCCTCATGCCCAAAGTTGGGTGTGAAAATCCTCGCTAGGCGCTATTCTACAAAGAGCGCTCATCTTGGAACACCATGTTTAGAATAGCGGTGAGTTCTGTTGTGTTTTTATTTTTCTTATCACCTTTGATGAGCGTATACCAGTGTTTTTCAACCTTTTTACACCTATGGACCGGCAGAAATAAATAAATTATTCTGTGGACCGGCATCGGTCCGTGGACCGGCGGTTGAAGAACACTGGGCTAAGTCGTGGGCCAGACCCCGCCCATCTCTATCCAAAGTCCACCCCAGACCCTGCCCCCATAATAGTACTAATTACACCTTGCATGTCCCTTGCCTCATCTGGAAGCCTTTCCTCTGACGTTGCAACGTCAGAGAGAAGGCTTCCGGTTCAGGCGCAGGATGCCCGTAGGAGCCACTGCCCGTGGCTTTGTGCACTGAATCAGTGAGGAAGAGGGAGCTGGCTCGAAGATAACGCCGCATCGATCGCGCCGTGGACCGGCGGTTGAAGAACACTGTTTTGGGCCTGATGCACGTGCTGGCCTTGTGGACCGGCACTGGTCCATGGACCGGTGGTTGAAGAACACTGGCGTATACCACGTTACTTTTCTGCATTGGCAGTTCTCTCCTATTCCAGCAGTGCCTTCCTGAAATACTTGCAGTTTGACTGCTTGAACAACTGTGCACAGTATCTGTAGGGCAAGTGTCTTCAAATTTTCTTTAGCTCTGGCACAGTAAATGGAGCAAGTATTTTTTGCGGCACATTATAATTTAAATGATAAAATTGCAAAACCAACAAAAATTTAATTTGAGAGTTATTTATTGAAAGCTCTTTAAGTTATATATGGGTAATAGTAACAACGGTGAAACTAACCCCCTCTTTTACTAAGGCGCGCTAGTCGATTTACTGCACGCTAAATGCTAACGCGTCCATAGAATATAATGAGATCGTTAACATTTAGTGTGCACAAGATAGAATAGAATTGCTAATCAGTGCGATAGATGTGCTTGGTTTTGAGTGCAAATTAACTCAAAACGTAGCTGGATAGTCGACGAGAAACACACATTTCATTATCCACCATCTGCAGCCATTCTCTTATTTTAAAATGTAATTTCTGTAAGAGCTGAACATCCAAGTTCGCTATGATAAGAAGATCCAAACAGTAACAAAGCCTTGATTGCTTTGTTGCTCAAGTTAGGTTTATTTTTTTTTATGCAGTAGTTATCCTAAGATAACAGTTACTTGCTGTTAGTTTTCAAGGACCAGTCACGTCAAAGCATGATGCTTGTCTGGGCGGTTGTATCCTCACGCACGCAGACGCTCATAACATTGACAGAGTCTTGCATACATAATATACATGTCATCTCTTCTACATAGAAACATAGAAGATGACGGCAGAAAAGGGCTAGAGCCCATCAAGTCTGCCCACTCTGTTTACCCACCCCCTGTCTATGCCCTAATGACCCAATTTCCTTATCTTGACCCTCGTAGGGATCCCACATGGGTATCCCATTTATTCTTAAAGTATGGCACGCTGTCTGCCTCGATCACCTGCACTGGAAGCTTGTTCCAATGATCAACCACTCTCTCTGTGAAGAAATACTTTCTGGTGTCGCCATGAAATTTTCCGCCCCTGAGTTTGAGCGGGTGCCCTCTTGTGGCCGAGGGTCCCTTGAGAAAGAAAATATCATCTTCCACTTCGACACGTCCCATGAGGTACTTAAATGTTTCGATCATGTCTCCCCTCTCCCTACGTTCCTCGAGAGTGTAGAGCTGCAATTTGTTCAGTCTCTCTTCGTACAAGAGACCCTTGAGCCCCGAGATCATCCTGGTGGCCGTCCGCTGAACCGATTCAATTCTGCGCACATCTTTACTGTAATGTGGCCTCCAGAATTGCACACAGTACTCCAGATGAGGTCTCACCATGGCCCTGTACAACGGCATTATAGCTTCAGGCTTTCGGCTGATGAAACTTCTATTCATACAACCCAATATCTGCCTTGCCTTAGATGAAGCCTTCTCCACTTGATTGGTAGTTTTCATGTCTGCACTGATGATTACTCCTAAATCTCGTTCTGCTGAAGTCCTAGTTAAAGTTTCTCCGTTCAAGAAGTACGTCCTGCATGGATTTTCGCTTCCGAGGTGCATGACCTTACATTTCTAGTGTATACTTATGAAGGGAATTTTTTTAAATTAAAGTAAAATTCTGGAATCTCTTCAGAGCACACCACTGTGCCGTGGACACAGTTTGAGAGACACTGCTGTAGGGTTTCAAGTTTATTAAGAAATTTTTTATACCGCTCAATCAAACTTCTAGGCGGAGTCCAAATAAGTGCTAATAAGGATCCAAAGACAGGCTTACATAGGTAAAACTTGAGATAGGTTACGAGACAAATATTACATAACATAAAAACGAACGGGCACAAGAGGGAAGGACTACAATAATCAAGTAAAGTTAACATAAAAGGTAGGTACGATAGGAAGGGGATTAAAAAAAAAAAAAATGATGATAATTAAAATTTAAAGTTTAAAGATTTTGGCCCTAATAAGGGCAGTTAGATGTCAAAAGCATCTTGAAATAGAAAAGTTTTTAGGTTATTTTTAAAACGAGGAAGAGAAACTTCTGTACGAAGATGGTTGGGGTAGAATTCCAAAGCGAAGGGGCAGTTACCGTGAAATTATTCGATCTAATGGTATTGATATGTTTTAAGGAAGGAATTGTTAGAAGATTTTCAGATGTAGAGCGAGGAACTTCAGAGGGGCAGTAAGGTATGATTAGATTATTAATAAATTCAGGTTGGTTACTTGAACGGGTTTTAAACATCAATAAAATAATTTTATAATTGATTCTGTGCTCAACAGGGAGCCAATGAGCTTTGTAGAGAAGGGGTGATACGTGATCTTATTTTTTTGCATTGAAAATAATTTTTACAGCTGTATTCTGTATAATTTGTAGTCGCCTGATTATTTTTTTTTTTTGTTTTACCCTTAAACAGAGCATTACAGTAATCAATACATTAAGACATTTAAGGATGCAGGTTCCAGTGTTTTATGTTAATGGGAACATTTGTGTACTGAAAGGATTAGAATTTGTTGAAAAGGGGGTTGATGCTCGGATGGTATACTGTATAGCTTATTGTATAATGGTCCAGTAGTGTAGCACCATTCATGAGCCCTTATAGAGGGGTGGATTATGGAAGCAGCCCCTGCTACGGCAGGCGTCTACAAAACGAGCGCCTGCTGTGTGTCAATCACTGACCAGCGCCTACCAACCAGCACAGAATCGCAGCTACCACAGACCCAGGGTTTTAAAGGCCTACATTTCTGGCGCCTAGGTGCGTCAGAGAATCACGGATAGCGAGAATTATCCCAGGACAAGCAGGCATGATATTCTCACACATGGGTGACGTCATCTACGGAGCCCCAGCGCGGACAGCTTTTCAAGCAAACTTGCTAGAAGTTTCAAGTTTGCACACTGCACCACGCATGTGCTAGCCTTCCTGCCTCTAGAGGGCGCATCTCCACCTCGTGGTCCTCAGTTCATTTTCATCCGCGGAGCCAGAAGCCCTGTGGATAATTTTTTTTTGTTTTAATCAATTTTTATTAGAATTTTATAATGATGATAAACAATACAAACACCATTTGTAAACCAATCCGTAATATTACAATCTTTCAATAAAGCATATAAAAAAAAAAAAAAAAAAAAAAAAAGGGAGAAAACCCCCTAACATAAATATATCTCAATCCCGCCACCCTACATAAAGTAAACCAATATAATCAATAATATCCCCCATCGAATAAACACCATGAGGGAGTCCTTTCGTTGTTCCTTCAAAAAGACTCCCAATGAACCACACCTCCCCTCACCCTCTATCCCACCCTCCCACCCCACATGAGGAAATAATTAAATGTACTGAAATATTTTGTCCCAAGTCCGCCTTTGTAAGTCATAATAACCATAATGCTTAGCAGCTATACATTCCATCTGTGCAAGTTTTCGCAATTTCTCTAACCATTCCTCTTCTGGCGGAGCGGCTAACTTCTTCCAATATAATGCTATTAAACATTTGGCCGCCGCCAACCCCATTCTGACCAGTTTTGTCTGCCAAGGAACTTCTCTAACATTATGTAACCCTAACAGACAAACTTGAGGTGAAAGTTGCAATGGATCCTGGATCCACAATGTCAAAGATCGTGTAACAATAACCCAAAATTTCTGAATCACCCCACAGTCCCACCAAATATGCATAAAAGATCCAGGGCTCTTACCACATCTCCAGCAAGAGTCTGAAACTTGAGGGTACATAATATGTAACCGTGCAGGTGTGAAGTACCAGCGTGTTAAAATTTTATAAGCATTTTCTTGGACCAATATACAATGAGATGCTTTCTGTACCTCCATACAAATACGTGACCAATCATCTGCAGAAAAATGCAGCTGGAGGTCCCGTTCCCACTGTTGTTTAAAAGGAAAGGAAATCACCACTCTACCGCGCAAGAACTTATAAAGAATGGAAATCGGTCTCGGTACTCTACTCAACAAAAGCCATAAGTTTTCCAAAGATTCAGTCCCCTGGGGATTCCCTTTATCCCAACTTTCCGAGATCATAAAATGTCTCAATTGCATGTATGCAAAAAATTCGCCTCTTAACCCAGGCTTCTTAGTCACCAATGCATCAAAAGTAGGTAAGCATCCCCCAACTAGTACATCTCGAAATGTAAGAATCCCCATAGATTCCCATTTCCGAAACGCCCTCCTTTCCAATCCTGCCATAAACCGCGGTTCCCCCTTGATAGGAGCCAGCGTGGAAACTCCCCTACCACTCTTTTCCCTTTGATATAAAGAACCCCACATCCGTACTAAATGACAAAAGAACGGGTTCCCTTGCCCCTGCAATCGCTCTGACAGCGAGGAAGAGATCCACAGCCAATTATTCAGTGTACAATGCGGAACATAGCTTTGTTCTATTTGAACCCCAGGTTTAAACACTGCGATCTTCCAATCCAAAATAAAACGGAGTTGTGCAGCCTCGTAATACCAGTGCAGATTGGGCACTGCCCGTCCCCCATCTTCCCTAGCAGACCAAAGTACTTGTTGACTCAACCTGGGATGTTTCCCTTGCCAAATAAAATATCGAAATTCCTTATGCAATAGCTTCAAAAGCCCCCTCGGCACCGCTATGGGCAGCGTTTGGAATAAAAATAATAGACGGGGTAAGATATTCATTTTGACAACAGCTATACGCCCCCACCAGGACAACCACAAACCCTTCCAAGCTTGCAAGTCTCTCCGCACGAAACGCACTATCTTAGAGTAATTGAGATCATAAAGACACGATAAATCAGATGGAATCAAAATACCAAGATACTTAAGATGCCCCAGTACCCGCCTCACCGGAAAGGTGTCAGCCAACCTCTGCGCCTCCCCCTCCTCCAAAGAAATATTCAAAAATTCGGACTTGTCCATGTTGATCGTAAAACCAGATAGACCTCTAAATGTCCCAAATACCTCCAACAACCCAGTCAGAGTAGTCTCCGGGTCCGTCACATAAAAAAGAATATCATCTGCAAATAGCGCCAATTTATGTTCCCGATCTCCAATATGAATTCCTCTAACTGCCCCCAAATCCCGAATATAACAAGCCAAAGGTTCTAAATACAAAGCAAACAGTAAAGGGGAGAGTGGACAACCCTGTCGGGTCCCTCTTGTAATAGAGAAGAAATCTGTATAAAGCCCATTAATTTTAATACAAGCCCTCGGTGTCAAATAAAAATTCCTTATCCATTTTTCATACATTCCCCCAATTCCCATCCGTTCCATTACTGCCCATAAAAAGTTCCAATTGACCTGATCAAAGGCCTTTTCAGCGTCTATGGATAATAGGACCATTTTACTATTTTGTTGCTGTGCCTCCCAGATCAAATGTAAAGTTCTACGTATATTGTCTCCCACTTGACGCTTCTGGATAAATCCAGCTTGATCAACATGGACAAGTCCCGGTAACACTCGTCCCAATCTCAATGCTAACACCTTCGCCAAAATTTTAGCATCAACATTTAATAATGAGATGGGACGATATGCTCCACACTGCTCCGGGTCCCGTCCCGGTTTCAACAATACTGTGATCCCTGCTTCTCCCATAGTAGATGGCAAAGAGCCCCCGTCTCGCACTCCATTACCAACCCTCACCAACAGTGAAACAATCTGCTCCCTAAAGGTCTTATAGAACACATTCGATAACCCATCTAATCCCGGAGATTTCCCTCCTTTCAAACCCCGTATGACCCCAGACACCTCCCCCTCCGTTATGGGAAGATCCAACCTCTCTTGTTCCAAATCCGAGAGCTTTGGCAAAGGGACCATATCTAAGAAATCTGAAATCTTAGATCCCTCACTCAAGTTGTCCCCACGATACAACTCTGCAAAAAATGTAGTAAACTGGTTATGTATATCCTTATCAGTCCTATACCTAACTCCATCAGTTCCACGAATACTCTGAATAGTAGCAGACATCCTTCGAGCTCGCAAATAGCGGGCAAGCATAGCACTAGACCGATTTCCATTCTCAAACATAGCCTGTTTCAATTGTGTCTTTCTAAAAGCTAAATCCTCCAGTTGCATTTGGTGTAATTCCAATCGAACTTTACTCAAGGCCTCATACACCCTAGGCCTAGGATCTAATTGATGTTGTTTTTCTAAATCCACCAATTGCTCCCTCAATCCCAAAGAGCGCTTAGCTTTGTCCCGTTTTTTACGGGCCCCCCATTTAACAAAAATACCCCGAATAACAGCTTTCAGTGCATCCCAAAGTGTCCCATCCCTTACTTCCCCATTGTCATTTATATATAGATAGTCTACAATAGAATCCTGCACTTCTTGCAATACAATAGGGTCCCCTAAAAGTGATTCATTTAAACGCCAAAATCTGTTACCTGATTGTATCCTAAGTCCCTTGCATACCACCCAGACAGGAGCGTGATCGGAGATCTGAATGTTACCAATCTCCGCCTCTTGAATCCCGCCCCAAAGATTTCTATGTACCCAAATACCATCTATTCTCGTGTAAGTCTGAGTAGCATTAGAGAAATGAGAATAAGTCTTCTGAGTACCATGTAGCAATCTCCAACAATCCACCAATCCCAATAGATGCATAAACCTAATCAAGGCCTTACTATGACGTCGGAGAACCACTCGTCCCCCTTTGGAGTGATCTAATGATAGATCTGGGCACACATTAAAATCCCCTCCACAAAAAATCGCTCCCCTTGCGAAAGCAGTCAAGTCATCTGTGAGACCAGAATAATAATGTGATTGATCAGTGTTAGGCCCATATATATTAATAATAGTAGTCATTTTATCCTGTATCTTACCCCGTATAGCTAAACAGCGTCCCTCCCTATCTTTGAAAACTTCATCCACCTCCAGCCCTATCCCCTTACGAACCAAAACAGCTAAACCCCCCACCCTCTGTGTGCCTCGAGCCCTATGAGTCCACACTTGATCATAATGTTGAGTGTGCAGTAACCGCTCGTCCCTCGATCTTAAGTGAGTTTCTTGCAGCAAGCATATATCCCACTTCAGCCGATGCAGTTCACGAAAAACTATACTACGCTTTCCAGGGTTATTTAATCCATTAACATTCCACGAGCCTAGGACAAGAGAACTATCATTCCTCAAATGACCCCCCCTAACCCCACCCCCCCTACCCCCTCTCCCCCCCTCCCTCCCCCCCTGCTGTCTATACGACCCTGACATGCCCAAGATCTGGGCAGCCAAGGAGAAGAAGTAAGGTCTCCCCCCCACAGAAGGCAACTGAGCCCTTTTATACTAGCGTCACTCATCCATACCCCAAAAACCACAAATGCCCATTACAATGAACAACATCCGTAATAGTATAAGTAAAATAATAATAATCCCACAGACAATAATTCTTGTCATGGAAAACTCGTACTAAATTCTATACATAACCTCTTTCTGAATATGCAGAATCAAATTAGTCATTTCAAAAATCAATCTAAAGAACCCCTGGCAAATGCCAGACTCCCCTAAACTAGGACCGAACGTCCTAGAGAAAAACGGGGAGGAAGCAAAGAAAAAATGGGTAATAATCCCCTCAATCCATCAGGTCTGATCCTTTAAATGCCGCTTCCCCGCACGTCCAACAGTGGACCAAACTCCAGTAGAACGCTTCTCCGCCTTCTTAGATACAGGCACTGGAACCTCAGGAACATTCTTGCACCCCATTTCCTTCAGGGCTGCCCACGCCTCATCCACATCACCAACACGTTTGGATTTGCCATCAATCGTGATCCATACTCCAAAGGGAAATAACCAGCGGTAGCGATGGCCCTCAGCTCGCAGCAGTTGCGTTATCTGTTGAAAGTTCCGACGTTTTTGCAGAGTGGTCCAGGCTAAGTCTTGAAAGATGCCCACCGAGATATTATTCCAGCGGTATTCCTGCTTGCGCCTCGCTATTTGTAGAATGCTTTCTTTAATCCCAAAATCCTGGAAGCAAGCAATAATGTCCTTAGGCCCTGTGCTTCGTGCAGGACCTAAACTGCGGTGTGCCCTCACCAGCACTATTGGATCAGTCAGGGAGCCATGTGCTTCAGTGAGTAAATCAGCACAGATCTTTTTCACCACTGCAGCCCCATCCTTATACTCCTCCAGCTCTGGAATGCCCTTAAAACGCAAGTTGCATCTGCGTGATCTATTTTCCAAATCCTCCACCTGAGATTGCAACATCTGGATGGAGGATGGCATTTGATTCAATTCAGCTCGCATATTCAGCAGATCTTGTGTCATCTCCGAAACGCGATCTTCCGTGTCTCCCACCCGACCTCCCAACTCGGCCACCTCAGACCGCAGTTCCGTCATTGCAGCTTTTAAATCCTGGCGAACACCCACCATTTCCTTCTTAAGATCTCGAAACCACTCTTGTAATACTTGGGGGGTGATCGCTTCAACTGGTGCGCTCTCGATGGCAATCTCTTCCTCGTCCGATTCCACGTGCGCCGGCGCCATTTTTTTTTTACATCCCGGCAGTCCGCTACTGCCCGCGGTTGCTGATTTCTCCCCTTCAGGCAAAGGGAATCGAAATTTGTCCAACTTCTTACGGGTCTCCATCTCCGCTGTTGTGCCACAGTATCATAAAGAATATAACTCCTTCGGTCAGAACGCTGCAATTTTAATATTTCTCCCGTGCCTCCACGGAGCTCTCTGTTCAAGCAGCCATCCTGTGAGCTGACGTCACTTCCTCCGCCCTGTGGATAATTTGTGCTCGTATTGCCTTCTGTCGCCGCGGCTGTGTTCGGAATTTCGACGCGGTCGCTGCGCTAATTGTATTTTCTTTCTTTGTTTCCTTTCTTTTTCAAAAAAAAAAAAAAAAAAATTCTAATTTTCCCTTTCGCTCCGGGGGCTCCCGGTAGCCGTGGCCGAGGAACCTCGCTTGTTCCCGGCCTCGTTTTGGGCCCATGTCCCGGCCCGTAACGGGATTTAAGAAGTGTGGTAGGTGTGATAGGCTTTTGTCCATCACTGACCCTCACAGGTGCTGCATCCGGTGTTTGGGGCCCCTTCACCCGACAGCATCGTGCCCTAAGTGTGCCACCTTCCAGAAACGGGCCCTTACTCGTCGCAAGGCACGTATGGCTGATCTCTTTGCCGTCGATACCCCGACGGGGAAGGCCTCGAGCTCGGCCTCGGCTTCGGCCCCGGCCTCGACCTCGGCCTCGACATCGGACCCCTCGGCTCCCTCGAAGCCGGTTGCCTCGCAGAAGCAAGCCCCGGGTAAGTCTCCACTTCCTTCCTCAGTTTCATCTAACAGGAAGCCATCCTCGGGCTCTTCGTCGGCGGGACCGTCGACCTCGGCCCAGTCCAAGGTGTCGAAGGGGTTAGCCCCGAGGGAATACTCGAAACCGAGGTCGCCCTCTGCGGAGCGCCCCCAGGTGTTGCCTCCGGGTCTCACTATCCCGGCGTTCCAGGAGTTGCTTCGCGCTTTAATCTCCTCGGAGCTCTCCGGGGCCATTGAGACCTTGCAGCAGGCTTCGGCCTCGACTTCGGTCTCGGTGGCCCCGCAGTTGGCGACCTCGGCCTCGGGCACCGGCCTTTCAGCGGCCGAAGCTCCCTCGGCCTCGACCTCGACGCTCCCCTCGGATCCGACCTCGGTGAGACAGCCTGAGGTCAGTGTGCGGTCCCGAGACAAGCAGCGCCGGGTACGCCGGATCTCCTCGTCCTCGTCCCCGAGATCTTCACGGGGTTCCTCGCCCTCGAGCAAGCCTCGGGCGAAGCACCGCCTCAAAAAGGCCAAGCGGTCTCGAGCCTCACCTCTGCGGAGTCATCGCTCGACGACGCCCGAGGGTGGGGCTTTGCGTGTCGAGGAACTCCGCCTCGACAACCCCGATCTCTTACGGTCCCCGATCCGGGAGAGTTCCCGTGCCTCCTCGCCGGGGCGGAAGGGACGGGCCTCCATACCCCGTACCCCGGGGGGTTCCCCCAGGGGGTCTCTTCGGCGGACTGTCTCCCCGACCCCCTCGAGGTCTCGAGATCGTGCCTCCTGGGGTTCGGGGTCGGGGGGGCAGTTCGGGTATTCTCGCCAGGCCTCTCCCTTCGGCTCCGTTGCGAAGTCTCGGTCACCCTCTCCGCCTGCACGGACATCTTCTTTTTCAAAGTTTGTCCATGACATGGCGAAGGCTCTGGGGGTGGATCTGTTGGCAGGGTCACACTATACAACAGAGTTTTTGGAGGAACAGGATTCTCCTGCTCCTCAGCGGGAATCTCCCCGCCTGCCGCTTCACAAGGTCCTCCTTCAGACTTTGCTGCGGAACCTTGAGACCCCTCTTACAGTGGCGGTAGTGCCCACCAAGATGGAATCCAAATATCGGACTCTTCCCCCCAAGGGGTTTGACAAGGGGCAACTCTCCCATCAGTCGCTCCTGGTGGAGTCGGCTCTTAAGCGCTCGCAGCCCTCTAGAGTCTTGGCGGCTGTCCCCCCTGGGAGAGAGGGTCGGACCCTCGATAAATTCGGCCGCCGTCTGTATGCTAATTCCCAGATGGCCACGAGGGTCCTCAACTATGCTTTCGCCTATTCTTCCTACCTCAGATCCATGGTCAAGGATCTGCCTGAATTTCAGGGAGTGATCCCGGATTCACACAGGGATAGGTTTGCCACTTTTGCGTCGAACCTGTCCCAACTACGGTTCTATCTGTTTCATGCAGTATATGACGCTTTTGAGCTTGCCTCGAGGGTCTCGGCTTGTGCGGTAGCCATGCGCCGGCTGGCGTGGCTACGGACCCTCGAGATGGACCCCAACCTACAGGAGCGATTGGCCAATCTACCCTGCGTTGGGTCGGAGTTATTCGATGACTCCCTGGAGGCGGCCACCAAGCGGCTTTCGGACCAAGAGCGATCCTTGGCGTCTCTGGTTCGCCCGAAGCCTAAGCCATCGCCCCAGAGACCATTTAAACAACCGCCTAGGCGGTACCCTCAAAAATCGACACCGGCCTTTTCGAGACCTCCTCCCCGACGTCCACCCCAACAGGGTAGAGGGGGGCCCTCCAAAGCCGCTGCGCAGGGGGCATCCAAGCCGGCGCCGTCCTTTTGACGGGATGAGCGGCCGGGGGCTGGCCCCCGCCGCGAAGTCGCCCAACCCCCTCCCCATCGGGGGTCGGCTCACGGTCTTTGCCAGGGCTTGGTCGGAGATTACGTCAGACGCATGGGTGCTCCGGACCGTCTCAGAGGGCTATTCGTTAAACTTCTCCAGGCAGCCTACAGACATGCCTCCCGGGGCGTGCCCGTCCAATCGGAGCCAGTTGACCCTTCTCCGCGAGGAAGCCAGGGCCTTGTTGAGCCTCCGGGCGGTCAAAGTGGTGCCCCTCGATCAGCAGGGACGGGGATTTTATTCCCGTTACTTTTTGGTCCCAAAGAAGACCGGGGACTTGCGGCCCATTTTGGACCTCCGGAAGCTCAACAAGTTCCTGGTCAGGGAGAAGTTCCGTATGTTATCGCTTCCGATTCTATATCCTCTATTGGACGAGGGGGACTGGATGTGCTCCCTGGATTTGAAGGAAGCGTACACCCATGTTCCGGTGCATCCCGACTTTCGGAAGTTTTTAAGATTTCAGGTCGGGGAGTTGCACCTGCAGTACCGTGTACTACCCTTCGGTCTGGCTTCGTCCCCTCGGGTATTCACGAAATGTATGGTGGTGGTCGCGGCTGCTCTGCGCTCCTGGGGGTTGCAGGTCTTTCCCTATCTGGACGATTGGCTGATCAAGGCCCCGACAAGGGAAGGAGTTATTTCAGCGACCCAACAGACTATCACGCTTCTTCAGGGTCTAGGGTTCGAGGTGAACTTTCCCAAGTCTCACTTGCGCCCGACTCAATCCCTCCAGTTTATAGGAGCCGTGCTGGACACGGTGCTCCTCCGTGCCTTCCTCCCTTCTCCACGGCTGGAGGCACTGCTTCGTTTGGGCCGGCAGGTTTCACAACGGCAGGTAGTGTCGGCTCACCGTATGATGGTGCTTTTGGGGCACATGGCATCGACGGTCCAAGTGGCCCCTTTTGCCCGGTTGCATCTGAGGATTCCTCAGTGGACCTTGGCCTCGCAATGGCGTCAGGACCGCGACCCGGTATCTCGCCGTTTGCTTGTGACTCCGTCTTTCAGACGCTCGCTCCGTTGGTGGACCAACTCTACCAATCTGTCAGGGGGTTTGCTCTTTCGCGTCCCTCCGCATCGCAAGGTCCTGACCACGGACTCTTCGGAGTATGCGTGGGGGGCTCATCTAGACGGTCTACGAACGCAAGGCCTATGGTCGGCCGCGGATCGTCGGTGTCACATCAACGTGTTGGAGCTTCGTGCCATTTATCTGGCTGCTCGGGCCTTCGGTCACCTCCTGCGCAATCAAGTGGTTCTCGTTCGAACGGACAACCAGGTGGCCATGTATTACGTAAACAAGCAGGGGGGGACGGGCTCTTGGCCTCTGTGCCAGGAAGCCCTGCGCCTTTGGACATGGGCCGTCTCTCAGAACATCTTCTTGCGGGCGGTTTACATTCAAGGGGAGCTGAATTGTCTGGCAGACAAACTCAGTCGTCTTCTCCAGCCACACGAGTGGTCGCTGAACTCTCGGGTTCTACGCGAAGTCTTCGACCGCTGGGGGACTCCTCAGGTGGATCTGTTTGCTTCGCCCGAGACTCACAAACTACCCCTCTACTGTTCTCGGGTGTACTCCCGGGAACGTCTCGAGGCCGATGCCTTTCTTCTCGACTGGGAGGGGAGGTTCCTTTATGCGTTCCATCCTTTTCCTCTGATTTTGAGAACGCTGGTTCATCTGAAATCGACCAGAGCTACGATGATTCTCATTGCACCTCGTTGGCCAAGACAGCACTGGTTCTCCCTGCTTCTTCAACTCAGTGTCAGGGATCCTCTGCTTCTGCCTGTCTTTCCCTCTCTGCTGTCTCAGAGTCGGGGTTCGCTGTTACATCCCAATCTTCAGTCTTTACATCTGACAGCTTGGTTCCTTTCCCCTTGACTTCGGTTCCTGTTTCTCAGTCAGTACGGGATATTTTGGAGGCCTCTCGGAAGGTCTCGACTAGGCTTTGTTATTCCCAGAAGTGGACCAGATTTTCATCCTGGTGCTCCTCGAACCGCCTGGACCCGGGTTCGGTTCCTGTGTCTTCGGTGCTGGAATATCTGTTGCATCTGTCGAATTCTGGTCTGAAGACGACTTCTATTCGAGTGCATCTTAGTGCAATTGCTGCATTCCATCAACATCTCGAGGGTCGTTCCCTCTCTCTGCACCCTCTGGTTTCTCGTTTCATGAAGGGTCTTGTACATGTTCATCCTTCTCTCAAACCTCCTCCTGTGGTATGGGATCTTAATGTGGTCTTGGCTCAACTGATGAAACCGCCTTTTGAGCCGATCGACAAATCTCTTCTTAAGTTTCTTACTTGGAAAGTAGTCTTTTTGATTGCGCTCACGTCCGCTCGTCGGATTAGTGAGTTACAGGCTTTGGTTGCGGACCCTCCTTTCACTGTGTTTCATCATGACAAGGTGGTTCTTCGCACCCATCCCAAATTCTTGCCTAAGGTTGTGTCTGATTTCCACCTCAATCAGTCCATTGTTCTTCCGGTTTTTTTCCCGAAGCCCCATTCTCATCCTGGTGAGACGGCACTTCACACGCTTGACTGTAAGAGGGCGTTGGCTTTTTATCTCCAACGTACTAAGTCTCATCGGAAGGTTCCTCAATTGTTTTTGTCCTTTGATCCTAATCGGGTGGGACATCCGGTTTCCAAGCGTACCTTATCCAACTGGTTAGCTGCTTGTATCTCTTTTTGCTACGCTCAGGCTGGTCTCCCGCTCTCGGGTCGAGTCACGGGACACAAGGTCAGGGCGATGGCAGCTTCGGTTGCTTTCCTCCGTTCTACTCCTATGGAGGACATATGTAAAGCTGCCACCTGGTCTTCGGTTCATACGTTCACCTCCCACTACTGTCTGGACTCCTTGTCCAGGAGTGACGGCCGGTTTGGCCAGTCGGTGTTACGTAACCTGTTTTCATAAATTGCCATCCTCCCACCTACCCTTCTTCTGGTTGGCTTGGAGGTCACCCATGTGTGAGAATATCATGCCTGCTTGTCCTGGGATAAAGCACAGTTACTTACCGTAACAGGTGTTATCCAGGGACAGCAGGCATATATTCTCACAACCCGCCCACCTCCCCGGGGATGGCTTTTTTCTTTGCTTGATATGGAACTGAGGACCACGAGGTGGAGATGCGCCCTCTAGAGGCAGGAAGGCTAGCACATGCGTGGTGCAGTGTGCAAACTTGAAACTTCTAGCAAGTTTGCTTGAAAAGCTGTCCGCGCTGGGGCTCCGTAGATGACGTCACCCATGTGTGAGAATATATGCCTGCTGTCCCTGGATAACACCTGTTACGGTAAGTAACTGTGCTTTCTGGCGCCGCCCCCTAACCACACCTACTTCCACATTAGGCATCACTAGGCGTTGCTATGCGCCAAGGACGTAGGCGCCGGTCGCGAAAGATGCGTAGTGCCACCTATTTTTTATGTTAATTGTTTTGTAATTGGCTTTTATTGGTGCATTCAATTATCACGCCACTTAAAGCCAATTAAAAACAATTAAGCGCCAGTAGGCATGCTTCAGATGCCTTCTGCCGCCTAACTTTAGGTGGTTCTTATAGAATTTCCTCCGAAGCTCCTTTCTATAGATAGAGCTTTACATGCTCTTGTCCTTGTAGATCTATCAGGAAATTGGATCCAATGGATACTCCCAAAGTTGCTTCCTGAAAGGCCGGAGGACTGGGAAGAAAGCTGCTTAATTAGAGAGAGGTTTAATTTTAAAGCTATTTTTTTTTTCTTTTCAAGGATGTATAGCACTAGACTAAAGCACCCTATACCCAAAGTCAGATTTCAATGGAATCGGCTTCTTGAATAAACTAGGCTGCGTATAATGAGCTGGAATCAAGAGTTAGAAGTGCGTTAGGTCACCCTCGGTGCACCAGGATCAGTAGAACATTTCTTAGATCCTCTAGTCTAACTGAGCTCCTGTACATGAAAAAAAGCATAGGACAGCTTGGGGAAAGCCCAGAGAGGGAGCGCTGTATAACAGCTGTTGTTGGAGTGCGTCAGGATGGGCCCAGAGTTCGTCTGAGAGAGAAGTGGAAGGGGAGACCTGAGCCAGGCCTACAGCATGGTGTGAGAATTTCCTGCAAAATTTACAGTGTTATAGCTGAAATTACCACATAGTGTGCACCTTTAAAATATTTCTTGCCTAGAAATTTATCTGCTTTTACGATCTTGTGTTTCAAGTGGGCTTACCTGATCATTGTCTTTCCTTACGTCTTGCTAGCCTGGCTCAGATGATTGGTTTTTGCGCCTTCTTCTAGCAGAAGGAGACCAAGCAGAGCTCTCTGACCTTTGTTTGAAGCCAAAGAATCGGTCAGTATCCTCTTAACGAAATGAAGGACTGTTTGTTCCTGTCCTCCTTGGAGATACCTCACTGACAACCTTTACGGAGCAAGCACCTGTTTTCCAGTTATCGTTTAATATACCCCAGTCATCTAAGCTAAGCTACCTTAGGTCCTCAGGGATCAGCATTTCCTGGATGTTGCAGCCTGCCAGGGGTGGGTGTCTGGGTATTTCCCATCAGTTTGACCCCAGGTATAAGAGTTGTTGTCCATTCTGTGTGGCCTTTGATGCCTAGATCCACGAGGCACCAGCCCTGGTGCAATGTACTGTGCTGTCAGCAGTGTGGCTCTTTCCTGAGTCTGTTCATACGGAGAAGAGGTGGGAAGGGCGTTTGGAATCCCAGTTCATTGATCTGTTTATAATTTATCTGTCTTTGCTTTTTTTTTAGATGAGAAGAAACAAATGGTGGCAACTGTGGAGAAACAGCTGGAGGAAGCCAGAGAGCTGGTATGTTAGTATCTTCATAATTTGGTTTATAGTTTCTGTAATTCTGTGTTGACTTTAAGTGTTTTAGGTTTTGAATGGCTGTTAGTGTCGGATTGTGTCTCCTTTTTATTTTAATTGCTAAATGCTGTTAGTGTTTCTAAGCTGCATGTTTTTTATAAGTTATTTTATTATGTATATTGAATTGTTGTTACCCGCTTAGAATTGTATGATATGTGGGTTATAAAATTAAAAAAAAATATATTTAAAATATTAGTGGTCCAACCAGATGAGAGGCAGGCTGATAGGAATTCTAATGGTGTATGAGGATCAAATTTAATAATAATAATAATAATAGTTTATATACTGCAATACCGTTAAGTTCTATGCGGTTTACAAAAGATTAGTGGAGTACAAGTTGAGTTGACATACAAGTTGAATTAACTTAAGGGATGTGGGGAACAATGGGGAGAAAGGGCAAGGGAAAGAGGGAAGTGGGTCAGCAGTCTAGGTATTTCAGGAATAGGTGGGTTTTGAGGCGTTTCCTGAATACCTCATAAGTGGTGGGCAATAGGAGTTGTTCTAGGTCTTTACCCCATAGAGCAGCCTGATGTGAGAGAAGATGCTCATGGTGTTTTTTTTAGTTTGCATCCTCTAACCGGGGGAGAAACGAAGTGCGAGTGGGAACTTCTCTTGTGTTTGTTGGCTGAGAAGGAGAATAGGCCAGTGATGTATTTAGGGGTTAGACCGTTTTGCACTCTATATAAAACTTTATCTTCAGAATGTGAGTTAAACTTGAAGTTGGACTGGTTGGTTTGCATGACGCTACAGACACTGGCATGCAGCGAGATCATCAAATGTGAGACAAGTTACTACTACTATTTAATATTTCTATAGCATTGATAGACATATGCAGCGCTGTACATAAACACATAAACAGTAGAGCTTACAATCTAAATTAACAGACAACAGGACAAGTAGGGGCTTAGGGAGTTTCTCAAGGCACTTAGGGTTATGAGTTGTGAGTTAAATGCATTCTCGAAGAGGTGGGCTTTTACTTTGGATCTGAATATTTCTAGGGACGGAGCTTGACATATTGACTTAGGCAGTTTGTTCCAGGCTTATGGTGCAACCAGAGAGAAGGGACGTAGCCTGGAGTTGGCAGTAGAGGAGAAGGGTACAGATTAAGAGATTTGCTCAATGAACGGAGGTCCTGGGGAGGAGTGTAGGGAGAGTTAAGAGGTACTATAAAGTGAATGAATGCACTTTTAGGTCAATAAGAGGAGTCTGAACAAGGTTTATATTTTTAGAAGATTGAGGTTTGCTGGTTTTTAAACTGTCTAAGGAGTTTTCTTCTTCCATGTCAAAGTATATTTCAATGTACAAAGATCTCTCTTTCTGACATTTAAAGCATTTCAAACTAGACCCAGACTTTCTAAGTAGGATGAAAAACTGCCGAGTGATAAATAGAAGGTAGTTTCTGGTGTCTTTAGCTGAAGGCTGTTTTTGTGAAGATATGACCCATTGCAAGTTACGTCTGAGATGTGTTTTACAGTTCTCATAACATGGATTTAGCATGTTTGTGCCTTTGTCTACATCAGGGGGTCCCCAAAGTCCCTCCTTTAGGGCCGAATCCAGTCGGGTTTTCAGGATTTCCCCAATGAATATGCATTGAAAGCGGTGCATGCACATAGATCTCATGCATATTCATTGGGAAAATCCTGAAAACCCGACTGGATTTGGCCCTCAAGGAGGGACTTTGGGGATCCCTGGTCTACATATTTCATGTCTTCAGATATGAATGAGAGGAGAATGTACAGTGCAGCTGTCCAAAATTTGTAACTTGAAGTGATCAGTTTTCATCTGTCTAATGACAATGAGGGATGAGTGTGTTTTCTCTCTTTCTCGATCCCAAATGCTGTGCAGTGATGTGGGTTTTCATGCTATTTGTACAAGCTGAACCACAAGAGAATTTTCAGTGCTGCTAGCTCTGTGGAAGAGCTGAATTAGCAATCTTTTTCCTGTAAGGCTAGTAGCTCTGACTTTGGAGTTGACGGTGATACACTGTGGCAGAAGCCTCCCATCCAGCATGTCACTAGGATTTAAACACATCTGGTGCCCCTCCTACAAAGCAAATACTAGTGACTGAAAATGCCACTGACCTTTCCTTGTCCTGGGGGGTCAGATTGTTCATTGCAAAATCCAGCAAGCCTTACATGATGCATTTGTGACTTGGTTTACCCTTTACTTGTGTAGCTGAAAAATCTGATCAGCTTCCATGGATTACGGTCTGAAGTGTGCATGTTGAATCTTCTGTTTAATAAAATAAGAAAAAGATTTCATTCAGATAGGTCATTAACAAATTAATAGGGAGATTACTCTCAATATCCTGTGATGAAAGTTATCAACTACTTATATCACAGCTGTAATTGGATTTTAAACTGCGTTTAAAATATTTTAAAACTAGTAGTGAAGTGCTCAGACCTTATAACCAGTGATTTAGTGATAACACTAAATTGAGGTTAACAAGGGGACCATCACTGCCTTCACTGTCCCCTAACCACCCATATACATGAAAACACTTTCTATTATAATATACATGATAACGGTAGTTTATTATCTTTTTAATATACCGACCATCAACAAGTATCTGGCCGGTTAACAATAAAATTTTAAAAAGAGAAAAAAAATCATAGATATTTAAAAATGATGAGTGAACATCAAAAACATTAACTGGACAGACATGAAAGTGAGGATAAAAGGGAAAGGAGGGGAAAAGTTACATGTTTTGAGAAGAGAAGGAGAAAGTGGGAGTGGGGTAAAACATATTGGGTGGGATCGCTTTTTTAAAGCAGTAAACAAGACTTATCTGCAAAGGGTGGTTTGATGTATATCGTTAATCCTCAATAGTGATAATGTGCCATCTATCAGTGCTGGTGATTTAAAACAGTCTTTTCTAATCAATTCTTCCTATGATCCCTGTCCCCCCGACTCGAGTTTCATCTCTTCATCAGGGAGGGACGCTGTTATTGACTCAATAGGACAGGACTAACCCGAAGCCTTGGCCAAGGCTTCGGGTTAGTCCTATCCTATTGAGCCAATAGGACAGGACAAAGTGTTTTCATGTATATGGGTGGTTAGGGGACAGTGAAGGCAGTGATGATCCCCTTGTTAATCTCAATTTAGTGTTATCACTAAATCACTGGTTATAAGGTCTGATCACTTCACTACTAGTTTTAAAATATTTTAAACGCAGTTTAAAATCCAATTAGAGCTGTGATTCAGATAGGTCAAGCACCAAAATAAATTCCGAACTGCTGATGTTAATCTCTGCGCTCTGTCCAGAACTGCACCGCTGCAACCGCCATAGAACACACATTTGGCAAGTTGTAGGTGGTCTGACGCCCCCTGAGCCTCAGAAAGAATAAGTTTTCAAGTTTTCAAGTTTAATAGTTTTTTTTGATTAATCGCTTAATCATACTTCTAAGCGATGAACAGTTTAAAATTACATTTGATGGGAAACAATACAATAAAAAACAAAATTTAAATAATGACAAGGGAATGAAATTTAACTTAACATACTCATAACATTGGGTAAAGGGGAAGTGAAATACAAATCAATAAAGTAAAGTAGAAACAAAAAAGGAAAGATACAGAAGGTAAACAAAATAACAATAAAATATTATAAGATGAAATTTATTAGGGCTATGGGGTATTAAAATTAGTTTTCAAAGGCATCCTTGAAAAGAAATGTTTTTAAATTATTTTTAAATTTTCCAAGTTCCTGTTCTTCCCTTAAAAACATTGGAAGGGCATTCCAAGTCTGTGGTGCGGTAACCGAAAAAAATAAATTGCCATCTTGTATTAATAACCTTCAGCGAAGGAATAGTCAATAACATAGTAAATGACGAATGGTCCATCCAGTCTGCCCAACCCTACATGTTTCATAAAAATCAATCACTGAATTAAAATTCTCCTTTTCCTTAGATATTTCTGAGCCCTGCCTGGCAGTGTGCTTAGGTTCTATCTACTGGAATTTCCATCAAAGCTCACCCCAGCCCAGCTTAACCTTTTCAGCCATCAAAGCCCTCCCCAGAATCAATTTCACTTTCCCAAAATGTGCCTCTCATTCTTTTTTTTCTGCAGCTTGAACAGATGGACCTGGAAGTCCGAGAGATCCCTGTTCAGAGTCGAGGAATGTACAGTAACAGGATGAGGAGCTACAAGCAAGAGATGAGCAAACTGGAAGCTGACTTTGTGAGTGACTCTTATTTTTCCCAGAAAGCACCTGCTGTTTGATTAGGTCGGTCTCTTGTCTTGCCTTTCTGTGTTATGCTTTGCTTCCCTCGAGACTTTTCATCCTTTCACCTCCCTGTACCTTCCGAAGAAGAAGAGAGCTTTGTGAACGCTCGATTAAGATCTGTGAAGAAATTAGAGTACTTGACGTCATGGTAGATATGCATCTATCCTTCAAAGCACAGATCTCAAAAATAGTGAGGTCTGCTTATTTCACCATGCGGAAACTGTCTTATTTGAAGAATATTTTGTCAAATCTGGATTTGAGACAGGTACTTCAAGCGCTGGTACTGTCCCAGAGAGATTACTGTAATGGCATCTATCTAGGTTTACCTCAATTACTCATTAAAGCGCTACAAATGATACAAAACTCAGCTGCCTGGCTACTGGTTGGAGTATCTTGATACGAACACGTTACACCTCTTTTTAAAAGATTGCACTGGTTGCCGATTCTGTTTTGTATCCAATTCAAAGTTTTGAAACTTGTTCAACAAGGTGTTTATGACATCTTGCCGAATTATTTGGCAAAATGCCTAACTCTGTATACTCCGCCGAGGTCACAGAATTGTTGGTTGTTAGACATATCAAAGGGGAATGTTTTGCCAGATGCACGGACCAAAAATTCATGTTTTTCTATAGCTGGACCATTTATGTGGAATGCATTGTCTACTACTTTACGGTTTTGTAGAAATCTATTGCAGTTTAGAAAGTTGCTCAAGACCCATTTGTTCAAGCTTTTCTGAGCTAATATTCTGCTTCTTGAGTTAATTTTTAATTTCTGAATATCATCTTTTTTGCAAGTTATTAGATTTGTGCTGCTTGATTTGAAGTAATGAAGTAGATGAGCAGTTGAGATATAATTTATTGGTTGAGATGGTATAATCTTATGATTTTTGCTGATGTAGGGGATCTTTATATGTATGTAATATTGTGAGCAGAAAATATAATACACACTTTTTCTAAGGTCTCCAGTCTAACAGTATCAAAAAACAACACCTTAGATATTCAAATTGAAGATCGTTTGTAGACCTCAGCGGTGCAGCTGTGTGTCAACTTTCATACATAGATCAAATAGCACCAAAATCGTCATCGGTCTGTTTTTATATTTATATTACTATTTAGTATTTTAGGTTTATGTTTATCAATATTCGAATACTCATCTCTTTTAGAAGCATAGCAGGGGATCTTCATCCGACATAGACTATGTTTCGCCCATAGGGGCTTTATCATGGTATTTCCCCTAAGTTATGCTGGTTCCATGAATGCCATCCAGTCAGTTCATTCATGGTGCTTTAAGCCACCTAACGCCACTGTGGGCGAGGCTAATGTCATAAGTGGCACTAGATGGCCTAAACCACCTATGGAGGTGCGATTCACATCATAGGTAGACGCTGGAAAACCATTTACTGAATCTAGCCCTTAGAGGCGCATGCAGCTGATTTGAGTGCGTATGGGAAGCTAATATTGCACTTGATGTTCATCTGGATTGTCTTGTGTCACCTGTTCAAAGGCTCGGGTGAAGAGCCAGGCTTTTACCTGCTTTCTGAAGTAGAGATAGTCGTGAGTTCTGAGTTTGGGGGCCATGCCTGAGAAAGCCTGTGGCAGTGTTACATTGTGTGATTTCTTCTGATGAGGAAATGAGGCATTTTCAATTTACACCCCCGGACAGAAGGGAAGGGCTGCGGCTCGCTGGTTGAGCTGCTGCCTCTGCACACAGAGGTTGTGAGATCAAGTCCTGGTGCTGCTGTTTGTGACCCTGGGCAAGTCACTTAATCCTCCAGTGCCCACCGCTTTAAATGTCAGCTCTGAAATGGCAAAGCTGCAAAAAGGTGGTATACAAGTCCCCATTCCCTTTCCCTAATTGCTGGCCATCATTTACTCTGTGTAACTTAGTGTTCCTGAAGGTGAAAGCTCACTGGGAAATGTATGTTGGTGCCGGATGGCTGGATATTGTTCAGCCAGGCCACGTAAGCCTGTCAGACTGGTTGTTGGTATTTGTAGCTATGGAGCTTGGTGATAAGGCATAATTAATAATAATAATAATAATAATTTATTCTTGTATACCGCCATACCCATAAAGTTCTAGGCAGTTCACATCCATTAATTAAGGTCCGTGATGACACACGAATTTACAAAATTTTGACAAAGTTACAGGCAATGAAGCGGGGGGGGGGGGGGGAACTCTTTGAATAGATTGAGCAAAGGTAGCGGTAATACAGAAGGAAGGGTTGTAAGTTATGATATAGCGAGCGAGAGATAAAATCGGGGGAGGGGGGGAAGAGGGAGAGCCGAAGGAACGGGGTAGTGTGGGAAAGGGGAGAAAATAGGGGGCAAGGGGGATTAAAAGGCCTGTTCGTGGAAGAGGTGCGTTTTGAGAAGTTTTCTGAAACTAAGGTAAGAGAGGGCCTCGAGTATCATTTGGGCAAGCCAAGGGTTCAGCTTGGCCGCCTGGTAAGCAAAGGTTTTGTCGAGAAATCTTTTGAAATGACATAATTTTAGGGATGGGAAGACAAACAGCTGGATTCTGCGGGATTTCTTGTTGGTGAGATTCAGAGTGAAATGGTGATTGAGGTATCTAGGTAATAGGCCAAAAACTGTTTTGTAGCAGAAGCAGGCGAATTTGAATAGGACTCTGGATTCGAAAGGGAGCCAATGCAGTTGGTGGTAGAAAGGCGTGATGTGATCCCATTTGTTCAGGCCGAATATGAGGCGGACGGCAGTGTTCTGGATCAATTTTAGTCTCCTAAGGGTTTTCTTTGTGGAGCTCAGATAAATGACATTGCAATAGTCTAGTACGCTGAGAACGGAGGACTGTACCAGAAGGCGGAAAGAGGAGTCGTCAAAGTATTTTTTTATGGTGCGCAGTTTCCAGAGCACCGAGAAGCATTTCTTGACAGTAAGATCGGTGTGATTTTCTAGGGATAGATGTTTGTCTAGAGTGACTCCCAGTATTTTTAATGTATGTTCGGGACATGCATCTATGACTTCTTCAGTGACAAAAATTTGGGGAAGAATGGATAGTCTAATGTCTTTCAAAAGAATGAGAGAAGTCTGTATGAGTTACAGCCTTACAGGCCAGGAATTGTCATTGTGCAGGGCAACAGTGCCATCTTGTGGTCAACAGCTGCATTCAGTGTTTTGTTTGTTTTCTGTCTTATGCTGTATATATCGTTGTTTAAAAGTGGGAGAAGTTAGGGTTTTTCCCCTCATTATTTGGTGTAAAGGCAGAGAGAATGCTGTTTTTTTCCTCCTTATGTAAAGAAAGATACTACATACAGTTCTTTTAAATTAAAATGAGCAACATTTTCACATAAAATTTCCAGATGTGGCTTTGGTTTAACATCCTGCCTTTCTCATTCTTTTGCTTATTATTATAGTTCTTTACTACTTCTTGATTTTATTGTTGCATTGTCTATGATGAGGTATGTCAACTAAAATGAAAACCTGAAATGTAGAAGAAACTAGGGCATGTGAAGAATTACCATCTATCTTCGTTTCCCCACCGGCTAGAGGATGCAAATATAAGAGATACCATCAACAACTTCTATCGTATCAAGCAGCCTTATGGGGCAAAGACTTAGAAAAACTAATTACACACACAAACAACTATGGTGAATTTAGGAAACTCCTAAAAACATACCTGTTCTCGAAATACCTAGGTAACGATTCAGGACAATAGCCCCCTTCGTAATCCCACCCAGATCTGATCTTGAAAACTGTTAACCTCTAATCTCTAACTATGTATGATCCACTCAATTTATGGAATTTTTCTAATTCATTGTAAATCGCACGGAACTTCACGGTCCTGCAGTATATAAACTGTTGCTATTATTATCACTGTTGTTACTATCAGATGTTCTCAGCTATACTCTGTAAGTCGCTGTCTGTACAGTTTCTCTTCGTTGTAAACCGCCTAGAAGTCGCAAGATTGTTGGCGGTATATAAGAATAAAGTTATTATTATCTTTTCCAGTTGTCGTATCTTAGAGGCACAGAGAACATAGAGCGAAATCAGATGCAGAAATAGTGTCTAGTTCATGCAGCTGGTTATATACTGCTCTGCCTAAGGGACCTCCTGTCGTAACTGACATAGTGAAAAACACAGGTATCAGCTGACTCAGGCTAGTACCATAGTACATAAATTGAATGCCATAAACTCCTACTTATATTGAGTTTGCTATTTTATTTTTAGTTAGGTGCCATTGACTCATGTTCAAGTCCTAATGACCTGATGAATTACAGATCTAAAAAGAAATTGGTTTTGTGCTAGTCCGGTAAGGTTCTCCAGTGTCATCCCCATGGTTGTTTTCAACATGTCCAGCCATCTGATTTCAGGTTGTCCTATTTGCGTGGTTCCTTTCATCTTCCCAAAAATAAAGGGACATTTTTGAAAAAAAGTTCTAAGTCCAACTTGGACGTTTTCAGATGAACGTCCAAAGTTGGAGGAACAAAAACGGCCATTTTTGAATGGCAATCATCTACTTAGATGTCTTGGCCACCAGGACGTCTAACATTCTACCCCATTTTCAATCAGAAAAACATCCTGACCGTTTGGATTTGGGTGGGGCCAACAAGTAATGGACTGGCCACATAGATGTCCCGACAGCAATGGGACTACGTAGAGGGCACTTCTGTGACCTTCACATAAAGGGTGCCGGCTGTATATCTCGCCATAACCCCCTTATAATTTATGGTGAGTCCCCAAAACCTACTATACCCTCCTGTGTACCACCCCAATATCACTTCTGGCTGCTGTTGGCATCCATATGGCAGTATAATAGGGTTTTGGTGGGCTCACACGTTCTACCATAAATATAGTGCTTAGAGTGGCTTTATCGGCCTGGGTCCTCCTCTCTGTGGTTCACTAGCCCACTCACCAGGCTACTTAATGCTCATTCTGCCTCCAACAAACTGCCCTACATTCATGACCTCTTTATCTCCCAGTCCCTCCACCTGCTCGCTCTAACTGAAACATGGATTTACCCTGAGGACTCCAGTACAGCTGCTGCCCTCTCTCATGGTGGCTACCACTTCTCCCATACATCTCATCCTACTGGTGGAGGTGTTGGGCTTCTTCCCTCTCCTTGCAGATTCCAACCTCTTCTCCCTCCTCAGTCCCACAGCCTTTCCTCATTTGAAGTCCACTCCGTCCGCCTGTTCACGCCTCTACCTCTGCGGATAGCGGTCATTTATCGTCCCTCCAACAAGTCCCCTTCCTCCTTTCTCACTGAATTTGACTCCTGGTTTTTGGGCTTCCATGGTTCATCTTCTCCCTCCCACATTCATGAGGATTTTAACTTTCACCCTGATGATCCAACTGACAGGTATGCTTCTAAGTTTCTTGCCTTAACCTCCTCATTTGACCTCCAGGTGTGTTCCACTACCCCCACTCACCGGGATGGCCACTGCCTTGATCTTGCCTTTTTCTTTCTCTAACTTCTCTAACTCACAGCTCCCCATCTCTGATCATCATCTGATAACCTTCACAATTACTTACCCTCCCCCTCAGCCATGCCCAGTCACCTCCAACAGGTTCCGAAATCTTCAAGTCCTCGATCCTTCCATGCTCTCTACCAGTTTCACCTCTCCTTGCTTCCACTGGTGGTGGCTAGTTCCACCTAAGATAAGTGATGCCTTTCTACATAACAAAAAAGGGTTTTTGTATATGAAATATAGGAAAAAGGGTTCTTGTATGATTAATTAACACATTTTTTAGCACTTGTGGATAATCAATTGAAATAGGATGGAGGAGGGCCAGAGCATAAATGATTATAACACCAAATTCAGGATGTGGACCTGGAATGCAATGTAGATCATAGGTGGCCCTATGATCTGATCATCCAAATAAGTTATGATATGCTCACCTCCGTTCCTAAGTAAGAATCTATAATAATAAAATGCTAAGTGCGTGTTCCCTGAGTCCTGATCTGTCGGGATGTGGCCACAAGAGTGCACATGCGCGCTTACAACGATCTTTAGTCCTTCCCGGCAAATAGTGGAGCGAGCGAGGAAGGGGGAGCAATGAATGGAGGGTGAAAATCTGCCCCTTCTACCGACCGGACAAGTCGCTCCGCTGCGTCTCTTTCTGGGGCTCGAAGGACGCTTCTGAGGGTGGTCGGGGCCTGGGCTGCTCGGTCCATGCGTCCGGCTGGCTCTCCCACCAAAACCCCCCACAGTGGCTGCTCTTCCCGCATCTGGCCTCGCATCCAAAGCCTCCCCGAAGGCTGGCTCCCATGAAAATGCTACCCTTCCGTTCAAAGCCGTGGCGGCAGCCCATCCCAAGAGCCGCACTAGTGTCGGAAATCCCTCCGACGTCACAACGTCGGAGACAAGGCTTCCGACGCCGGTGCGCCTCCGGAGAGAAGCCGCCGCCGCGGCCCTGAACAGCAACACAACATTTTCATGGGAGCCAGCCCTCGGAGAAGCCAAAGAGGAGACAACACCGCGAAAAGCTCCAGCAAGGGAGCCAACCAGACCGCAAGTGCGGGGCCGCTGTAAGCGGGGTTTGGGTGAGGAGCCGCCGCTGCCTGCGGCTTTGAAATTTGGCAAGGGAGCTGGGCAGAATGGGGTGGGAGACTTCTAAAATGTTAGGTTGCATGATTTACAGATAAGGGAGAAGGGTTCCTTTCTTTTATGATCTTTATTCATTTTTAATCTTTCAACAAGTGTACAAATTAATATCATACATATTCTTGAAAACATCACTTGTAAATCTATCAAGAAAAACAACAATTGTATATGTATAAACCCATAACCCACCCCCCCTTCCCCCTCTCTATTATTCATGGTGTATATTTCAATAGAATAACTGGTGTTTAATCATCACAAAAAGATGTCAATGGCCCCCATATTTTAGAAAAGGACTTATAATTTCCATTTTGTACAGATATTGATCTTTCCATTTTGAACATATGACATAATGAGTTCCACCAAAAGGTGAAATTAAGTTTCCTGCAATCCTTCCAATTGTTGGTGATATGTTGAATAGCGACTCCAGTCATGATTAATAAAAATTTATTGTTAAATGATAACCTACCTGGTTGATCCTGCCAGTAGCATATGCTTGTCTCAAAGATTAAGCCATGCACGTGTAAGTACACACGGCTGGTACAGTGAAACTGCGAATGGCTCATTAAATCAGTTATGGTTCCTTTGATCGCTCCATCCGTTACTTGGATAACTGTGGTAATTCTAGAGCTAATACATGCCGACGAGCGCTGACCTCCCGGGATGCGTGCATTTATCAGGAGGCTCAGGGGAGATATGATAGAGACCTTCAAGATCATGAGGGGCATAGAGAGGGTGGATAGGGACAGATTCTTCAGACTGAAGGGGACAACAATTACGAGGGGGCATTCGGAGAAACTGAAGGGAGATAGGTTCAAAACAAATGCAAGGAAGTTTTTTTTCACCCAAAGGGTCGTGGACACTTGGAATGCGCTACCGGAGGAAGTGATCAGGCAGAGTACGGTACAGGGATTCAAACAGGGATTGGACGGATTCCTGAGGGATAAAGGGATCGTGGGATACTGAGGGAGGAGCTGGGATGTAACACAAGTATAGAAAGCTAACCAGGTAATGAGTATAGAAACCCAACCAGGTCGTGCATGTGCAAGACCGGAGGGTTAGGACTTCGATGGGAAGATAGGACTTCAATGAGAAACCAAGGTGGCAAGGGAGCCCCTTCTGGTGATTCAGACAGGTCGTGACCTGTTTGGGCCGCCGCGGGAGCGGACTGCCGGGCAGGATGGACCTATGGTCTGACCCGGCGGAGGCACTGCTTATGTTCTTATGTTCTTATCTGACTCTTTTTTCTCATAGCTGTTCCAAATAAAACTGTATCATAAGAAAGTGCTACATGAGGGAGAAGTGGGGAACTGTCCTAATGGACAGTGGGGAACGTACAAGTAAGGGAGAAGAACTACTGCTGGACAGGAGGAGCAGGGAATGGGGGGGGGGGTGCTGCTGGACAGGGAGGAGGTAAAAGTAAGGGAGAAGGGCTGCTAGCACCCGTTAATGTAACGGGCTAAACAGCTAGTTATTCAGTAATTTCAGATGGAAACTTTATTTAATTGATTGTTGATGTTCGTTTAATTAATTTGTCTAAATTGACATGAAATAGAACTAAGGGCTCCTTTTACAAAGGTGTGTTGGCAGTTTAACACACGTAATACCGCACGCTAAACCGCCGGCCGCGCTAGCCACTACTGCCTCCTCTAGAGCCCTTTTTTATTCTTATTTTTGTGTGGTGGAAAGGGGTCAGTGAGCACTGGGGGAATGTGGGGGGTCTTACCTTGATGCATGCAGTGGTCATCTGGTCAGTTTGAGCACCTTTGTGGCACTTAGGGCTAGATTCACTAACCCCCGATTCCGTGTCTGATCTGTGCCCGATTGCATGCAGGCCGACAAATTCACAAAAGGCCTGCGTGCAAATGGGGACGATCGTTGACACACCCTCCACCCACCGCACAGATTGCTAGAGAGCGATCCCGACGCATGCGCAGACCATCTGTAGATGGTCTGCGCATGCGCTGACCCTTTGAGCCCGGCAGAGAACTTTTTTTTTAAACTTCTTTGCGAGCCTGTGGTTTGAACCCACTTTAAGCCCGCGGGTTAAAACCACGGACTTGCACTGCGGGGTAGGGCAGGAGATTCGGGGCAGGCAGGAGAGAGAAGTAGATTCTGGGCACGCAGGAGATTTGGGGCTGAGAGCAGAGAAGCAGGGCAGAGAACAGGGGGGAGAAGGCAGGGCAGACGGAAAGGACCTGAGCGACTGATCCTCAGCAGTCGCATTTTGTTGTTTTTTTTTGGATCGGCCAGCCCAGTCGCTGTTTCCTGAAAAGTTTTGTGAATCGCGTCCCTGCCTACTTTGCATGCTGTTTCCCCTCATTTACATGCACAGATCAGAGAAGAGGTTAGGAAATTGGGTCGCAAACCGATTGATACACCGATTTGACCCTTCTAAGAACATAAGAAGTTGCCTCCGCTGAGTCAGACCAGAGGTCCATCCTGCCCAGCGGTCCACTCCCTTGGCGGCCCTTCAGACCTAATTGCCTGAACAGTGTCCATGACTAATTTTGTAACTGCCTCTAATCCTCTGATCCTATCCCTATTACCTACCTCTACTCCTATCTGTACCCCTCAATCCCTTTGTCCTTCTAAAACAGATCTAGGGCCAAAGGTATAAGTTCTGTCCAAAATGTCTTGCAAAATTTTGATTAACGCTGCAAGATATCCATGCCTAACCTGCCCTTGGGAACGCCCATAGCATGCCTCCACCACGCCCATCTCATGCTCTAGACGCCCGGAGAGTGGGACATCTTGCTAGACGTACCGAAAGATGATTTTGATTATCAGCACTTGGACGTCCTGGTGATTAGGATGTGTAAACTGTGGCACAAGGAAATACAATGGCTTGCTCTAGATCACACAGAGAATTGGTATTTCTTAAAGGATTTGTAATGGTTTCAATCACTTGTCCACATGTCTTGGCATCCAATTCAGATTCCTTCTTCTTAGTCATGTGTCACATAAACCTATTTAGGAAGTGAAATATCTCTTTGTGAGTTGGGCATTATATCAGTCAGGATCCCTGGCATGTAAATCACATTACACCATACAATCATAATGCATAAAAATATATATGTTCATTCTGTGGTTTACCTCATTCTCCATCTTCTCACTTGCAAGTGTTATCCTGAAAAGTGATTGGCTCTTGGCTGCCCTTTCATTTGTATATCAGGTACTGCTTTGTCTTAGAGATTAGAAAGTTCCACTAAGCAAAGGACTCGGGACCACAGGCACTAAACTCAGCGATCATCTAACAATCGTTGCTAAACTGGTTTTGACTGGTTTAGCGACGATCGAATTCCCCAACCTGATGCACAAAATGGCTTACCGCCTGGTTTTGTGCACAATCGCTCATTCTCCCTTCCGGCCATGCAAATAAGGTCATTAATATTGAAATGCCATGTAAACTAGCAGAGCGACTGATGCTCTAACTTGGCTTCCCGATGCACAAAAAAGGTGATTGCTTTTAGTGATCTGAGACAAGCGACTGGTCAAGACCAGTTGCTCACCTGTCCTACCCATAGTTTAGCCTTGAAATTAATATAACATACCATTACTTTTTTTTAAATGGGCACAGATGCCATGCGGCACAATATCTGCCCCATTAAAAAAAAAAAAAAAAGTGAACCAAGCTGCCCCCCCCCCGATAACAAGCGACCGCACACCCTTGACGATGACACACCCAGAGAGACAGAAGGGATGTCCACTCCCTTCTAACACTGGATACTGTCCACCCTGAACTGTGCCCTCCCCTCTTCACTCCTTCCCCTTCATTAAAAAAAAAAATCATTAGGAGAGATGCCCACTCCCACCGGATACTCCCTGCGCCCTTTGAAACCCCCCCCCCCCCACTGTACCTTGTAATTTGATGACAGCAGGAGGGATGCCCAGTCCCTTCTGCTCCGCAGGTCATCACTGCAAAATAGTGGGCCTCCCCTTCCCGGTGTATCCTGGGATACACAGGGAGGGGCCTTAGGCATTTTAGCCAATTGAGACCTTAGACTCCTCCCTCTATATCCCATAAAAAAAGAAAACACCAATAGCTGAGTAACAGGAGGCTGCTTTGGGGCTTCCCCTGCTACTTCCCCAAACCGGCTCTGCGCACCTGTCTGTCACTCTCTGTCGCTCTCACAGCAACTGATCAGACGGGATTCCGGCGAGCCTCCATGCAAATCATGTGCATGGAAACTTGTTGACACATCAGTCACTGTTCCAGAGTTGGCCAAAAAATCAGCCAACAGCGACTCACACAGTCTTAACAACCGTGTTTTGTGCATCTAGCCCTGAGATGACGAGCACATTTGTGTTCTCCTGTGCATTTTCCACTTCCTCCCACAGATTGATGAGTGAGTGAGGTAATGCACATGGCCCACAATCTCATGTTCACTAAAATCTTACTGATTGGGGTGTGGCACTTGATATTGGGATGAGGTTGTAGAAGGAGCCTGCTTATCAAGAAGCAGTAGACGTGGTGGGGAGGAGCGACATTGAAGTGTGGGGCTGATGAACTGAGCTTGCTGTACTTGAAGGCCAGAAATACACACAAAAATATAAATAAGAACATAAGAATTGCCATCCTGGGACAGATCAAAGGTTCATCAAGCCCAGTATCCTGTTTCTAACAGTGGCCAACCCAGGCCCCAAGTACCTAGCTAGATCCCAAGTAGTAAAACAGATTCTATGCTGCTTCTCCTAGGAATAAGCAGTGATTTCCCAAAGCCATCTCGATAACAGCCTATGGACTTCTCTTTTAGGAAATTAACCAAACCTTATTTTTAAACCGTGCTAAGCTAACTGATTTCACCACATTCTCTGGCAACGAATCTCAAAACGTAATTATACATTGTATGAAGAAATATTTTCTCTGATCTGTTTTAAATCTCCTACTTAGTAACTTCATTGCATGTCCCCTTGTCTTAGTATTTTTGGAAAGAGTAAACAAGTGATTCACATCTACCTGTTTCACTCTACTCAGTATTTTATAGACCTCTATCATATCACCCCTGAGCTGAAGAACATAAGAACATAAGCAATGCCTCCGCTGGGTCAGACCTGAGGTTCATCGTGCCCAGCAGTCCGCTCACGTGGCAGCCCAACAGGTTCAGGACCTGTGCAGTAATCCTCTATCTATACCCCTCTATCCCCTTTTCCAGCAGGAAATTGTCCAATCCTTTCTTGAACCCCAGTACCATACTCTGCCCTATTACGTCCTCTGGAAGCGCATTCCAGGTGTCCACCACACGTTGGGTAAAGAAGAACTTCCTAAACTAAACTAAATCTTAGGTTTGTATACCGCATCATCTCCACATTCGTAGAGCTCGGCACGGTTTACAGTAGAAGGGATAGAAAGGAACTACAATGAAAGCTAGAGGTTTACAGGGGATGCGATAGATAGGAACTACAATGAAGGGTTAGAGGTCCAGGTATGAAGAGTTTTAGAGGCTTAGAATGTCGAGGATGGAGTAGGTATCAAATTTTTGAGAATAGCCAGGTCTTCAGATGTTTGCGTAAAAGTTGGAGAGAGCTCAGGTTCCGAAGAGGGGAGGAAAGGTTGTTCCAGAGCTCGGTGATTCTGAAGGGAAGGGATGTCCCTAGTTTTCCTTTATGGGAAATGCCTCTTAATGAGGGAAGGATAGTTTTAATTTGTTGGTGGATCTGGTGGAATTAGGGTTAGAGGAGTTCCAACAAAGAAGGATACATGGGGGGAGGATCCCATGTAGGATTTTGAAAGCTAGACAGGAGCATTTGAAGTGGACTCTGGCGATTATTGGTAACCAGTGAAGCTTGGAAAGAAGCGGGGAGACATGGTCAAATTTACTTTTTGCGAAAATCAGCTTGACAGCGGCATTTTGGATCCGCTGGAGTCTGTGAAGGTTTTTCTTAGTTAGGCTTAAGTAGATAGAGTTGCAATAGTCTAATCTGGAGAGGATGATGGATTGGACAAGGACGGTAAAATGATTTTGATGGCAACAGGATCTGACTTCCTAGCGTTCGTTTTGAATTTGTCCCCTTTCAACTTTTCTGAATGACCTCTTGTTCTTTTATTATTCGAAAGTTTGAAGACTCTGTCCCTCTCTACTCTCTCTATGCCCTTCATGATCTTGTAAGTCTCTATCATATCCCCTCTAAGTCTCCTCTTCTCCAGGGAAAAGAGACCCAGTTTCTCCAATCTTTCTCTATCTATCTATCTATCTATCTCCCTTTCTCTCTCTCTCTCTCTTTCTGTCCCTCTCCACTCTCTCTATGCCCTTCATGATCTTGTAAGTCTCTATCATATCCCCTCCAAGTCTCCTCTTCTCCAGTGAAAAGAGCCCCAGTTTCTCCAGTCTTTATCTATCTCTCTCTTTTTCTCTCTCCCTTTCTCTCTCTCTCTCTTTCTGTCCCTCTCCACTCTCTCTATGCCCTTCATGATCTTGTAAGTCTCTATCATATTGCCTCTAAGTCTCCTCTTCTCCAGGGAAAAGAGCCCCAGTTTCTCCAATCTTTATCTATCTCTCTCTCTTTCTCTCTCCCTTTCTCTCTCTCTCTCTCTTTCTCTCTCTCTTTCTGTCCTGTCCCTCTCTACTCTCTCTATGCCCTTCATGATCTTGTAAGTCTCTATCATGTCCCCTCTAAGTCTCCTCTTCTCCAGGGAAAAGAGTCCCAGTTCCTTCAATCTTTCTCTCTCTCCCTTTCTCTCTCCCTTTCTCTCTCTCTCTCTCTCTTTTTCTCTCTCTCTTTCTGTCCCTTTCTACTCTCTCTATGCCCTTCATGATCTTGTAAGTCTCTATCATATCCCCTCCAAGTCTCCTCTTCTCCAGGGAAAAGAGACCCAGTTTCTCTAATCTTTCTCTATCTATCTCTCTCTCCCTTTCTCTCTCTCTCTCTCTTTTTCTCTCTCTCTTTCTGTCCCTCTCTACTCTCTCTATGCCCTTCATGATCTTGTAAGTCTCTATCATATCCCCCCTAAGTCTCCTCTTCTCCAGGGAAAAGAGACCCAGTTTCTCCAATCTCTCAGTGTATGAAAGGTTTTCCATCCCATCCCATCCCATCCCTTTGATCATTTTCGTTGCCCTTCTCTCTACATTTTCTGTCTTTCTTTCTTCAGTTTTCTATACTGTTCTCCCAAGGGAGTTCAGAACGGTTTACATGAATTTATTTACATGCACTTTCCCATATGAAGCAGTTCTTATCCTTTAATATTGAAAATGAATCAAACTTATCTTCTCAACTGCAGTAAACAAGTCACGGTCTTCATATGGGAAAGTGCACAGTGTTAAGCTTCCCTATACATCACTAAGGGGTCCTTTTACTAAGGCGCGATAAACGGTAATGCGTCCATTATATCCTATGGCTGCGTTAGCGTTTAGCACGTGCTAATATTTAGCATGCGCTAAAATGGTTAGCGTGCCTTAGTAAAAGGACCCCTAAGTTTTTGTGAAATTGATATGAACATGTTTACATTGCGATAGAGGCAGGAGTTTTTTTGCCTGTGACGTTAATTTACCTTTCAAGTCTGAGAGTAACTTTTACCTGATAGGGTTCTGAGTAGAGAACGACAAGGGGACAAATTTTCCCTGTCTCCGTGGGAACTCATTTTCCCATCCCTGCTCCATTCCTGCAATCTATGTCCTCATCTACACAAGCCACAAACACTTTAAAATCCTAAGTAGCAACATTCTAGAGCTCAGATTGTGATGTCATAATGCCTCATTCCACCAATGCCTAAGCTCCGTCCTCATCTACACAAGCCACAAACACTTTAAAATCCTAAGTAGCAACATTCTAGAGCTCAGATTGTGATGTCATAATGCCTCATTCCACCAATGCCTAAGCTCCGTCCTCATCTACACAAGCCACAAACACTTTAAAATCCTAAGTAGCAACATTCTAGAGCTCAGATTGTGATGTCATAATGCCTCATTCCACCAATGCCTAAGCTCCATCCTCATCTGCACAAGCCTCAAACACTTTCAAATCCTAAGTAGCAACATTCTAGAGCTCAGATTGTGATGTCATAATGCCTCATTCCACCAATGCCTAAGCTCCGTCCTCATCCGCACAAGCCTCAAACACTTTAAAATCCTAAGTAGCAACATTCTAGAGCTCAGACTGTGATGTCATAATGCCTCATTCCACCAATGCCTAAGCTCCGTCCTCATCTGCACAAGCTTTAAATACTTCTAAAATCATAAGTGTTCGAGACTTGTGCAGTTAAGGCAGAGCTTATAGGAATGGGGCAGGAACAGCGACAAAACTTGTGGGGACGGGGAAAAATTTGTCCCCGTGTCATTCTCTAGTTCTGAGGCTTTTTTCTCCAGTTTAAATAAGAGCAGAGTATCTGCATAGTAAGTACTGTTCCTTTTGCTCTCAGCCTTATGCATATGGCAGTGGATGATTGATTAAGATAATTAGGATTTTTTTTTGAACACCACTATTTACCCTTCTATATTGAGAATATTGACCATTTAAACCTACTCTCTTTTTTTTGTCTTTCAACCAGTTCTTAATCCATAACACCGGACAACAAAGTTTTTGCTGCTTCAACACTTTCGAGTGTATCTTGCAAATTTTTGACTGCTGATCATAAAAATCACATTTAAATTTAAGTATCGCGTACCGTTTTAAGAATTTCTTGTACTTTCAGGCTAATGCAATTAATAGTTAATAAATGACGCCAAGAATAAGGAAGGCATTTTTGTCGGTCCACAGATCAGACACATCATCAATGACGAGAGATTTGAAGATCTGATAGTCAGGTCAGAGGAAATCGCCTGGAAAGCATTCAAGGATATCGTTGAGAATTTTCTTGGCAGTTACAGAGCACCCAACTATATTCAACTGGTTGACGAACCTCTTAGAGCGTACCAAACCATGAAGGGCAACGTGTCACTGAAGATGCACTTTCTACATTCATACTTGGACTTCTCCCCCGCAAATCTTGGTGCAGTCAGCGATGGACATGGCAAAAGGTTTCACCGGGACATTGCCACTATGAATAACATCCATGCCTGATGTAAATTTTTATGCAACAAAACAAACTGACTTCAATGAAAAACTGTCTATGTGAGAGTGATCAGTTATGTATATAAAGTGCTCAGAGATATGAAACTCCGAAGGGAAGGCCGAAGAGCCACCCTGCAAAAGGAGTTCTCCTTCCAGTCATTGCAACCTCTTATATCGCTGATCACTCTCTGAGACTTGGTGGAAAAATTATATTTCTCTTGCAATTCTTTAATCCTTCAAAGGTACTGAGAATAATATCTTCTCTTCATATTCCAAAGGACGATATGCAACAATCACTGAGTTAATTCGATGTAATACACTATTCACTTAGCTTTTAAATGTAGTTCAAGGGGTCCCAACGTAGCCCCGTTTCAAACTCTGCTTCAGGAGACTCGATTATGGATTTTCAATATGCTTAGTTTCAAGTTTAATGGTTTTTTGATTAATCGCTTAATCGTATTTCTAAGTGATGCACAATTTAAAATTACAATAACTGGGAGACAATACAATATAAAACTATGTATAACAACATAAGGGATTAAAAGTTTAACTTAACAAACTCATAAACACAAGGAAAGAAGGGAGGTGAAATACAAAATCAATATAGGAAAGTAGAACAAAAAAGGAAAAGTACAAAAATGGAAACAAATAAAAATTATAATATGATACAATACAAATAATTTGACCTATGAACTGTTTAGTTAATTACCAAAGGCATCTCTAAAGAGAAAAGTTTTTAAATTACTTTTGAATTTCTCCAGATTGCGCTTAGTGCAGTAGATTGCAACAATTCTGTTAACTTCGTGATATGCAGTCACATCGCTAGGTCAGTTGGAATCTTCAGAGCTAGCTTTGATATCCAGCAGCGATGTGACTGCATATCACAAAGTTAACAGAATTGTTATAATCTACTGCACTAAGCATATTGAAAATCCATAATCGAGTCTCCTGAAGCAGAGTTCGAAACGGGGCTACATTGGGATCCCTTGAACTACATTTAAAAGCTAAGTGAATTAACTCAGTGATTGTTGCATATCGTCCTTTGGAATATGAAGAGAAGATATTATTCTCAGTACCTTTGAAGGATTAAAGAATTGCAAGAGAAATATAATTTTTCCACCAAGTCTCAGAGAGTGATCAGCGATATAAGAGGTTGCAATGACTGGAAGGAGAACTCCTTTTGCAGGGTGGCTCTTCGGCCTTCCCTTCGGAGTTTCATATCTCTGAGCACTTTATATACATAAATGATCACTCTCACATAGACAGTTTTTCATTGAAGTCAGTTTGTTTTGTTGCATTTAAACTTCTTTTCTGACTTCCACCTTGATATTCATTATCCCTGACTTTTTCTAAAGGAAACAAAATTGATGTAAATTTTTGGCATTTGCATTTGCTCCTCTAAGTTTCTTTTTTACCATTCTTCTCTTGTTATCATAGTCTCCTTTTTTAAAGTTAAATGTGAACTTATTCCAGGGATTATATCAAATAAGATCACTGTTATCAAGCAGCCCCAGCAGCAGAGGCATTCTTCTCTTCTCATTTTTTCCTAACAATGCCCCTCCCCAAGATGCTGCATATGGCTGTCAGATTCAGAAGACTTAGTAACTTAGTTAATGCCAGCAGATAGACCTGTGCGGTCCATCCAGTCTGTCCAACAAGGTGACCAGATTTGAACCTGGCACTCTGCACAGGTTATAAGAACATAAGAACTTCCATCTCCGGATCAGACCTAAGGTCCATCGAGTCCGGTGATCCGCACTCGTGGAGGCCCAGTCAGGTGTACACCTGATGTAGTTTTAGTCACCCATATCCCTCTATGCCTCTTGTAAGGAGATGTGCATCTAATTTGCTTTTGAATCCTAGAACGGTGGTTTCCGTAATAACCTCCTCCTGGAGAGCATTCCAGGTGTCCACCACTTGTTGCGTGAAGCAGGTTCTGCTTTTTCATGATTAAACACTAGTACATGTAATCTCTCTCTGCCTGTCTGTCTGTCTGTCTCTGTCTGTCTGTCTGTCTCTCTGTGTCTCTCTGTCTGTCTCTCTATATATATTTATATAGTTAGGGCTCCTCTTTTCCACATGCATCACTTTGTACTGGCTCACATTAAACGTCATCTGCCATTTTGAAGCCCAGTCTCACAAGATCCTCTTGTGATTTAACAACTTTGTGTCATCAGCAAATTTAATTATCTCACTAGTTATTCCCATCTCCAGGACTTTATCTGCCGTCATTTACTATGTTACCATGTTAAAACAAGCCGATTCCCTTCATTACTCATTTCAATCATTGTGGGGCCCTTTTACTAATGCAGCAAAAATGGCCTACTGCGAGACGTGCTAAAGTGTGACATTGTCTGCTGCCCTTGGAATTTCCATCTCGAACAATGGTGGTGCTCTGCACTCTGTGCTACATTCTATGGATGCACTGGGTAGAGCCTTTCTCTCTGGATCACCACAGAAAAGTTGATGTTACCTTGGCCATCCTTCTGTCATTTTTGAGTTCCTTCAGAATTCTAGGGTGTACACCATCTAGTCCAGGTGATTTGTTCCTCTTCAAATTGTCAGTTTGCCCTATTAAATCTTCTAGTTTCATAGAGATTTGTTTCAGTTCCTCTGTCATCACCATTAAATATCATTTTTGGCATGGGTAGATAGCTCCATTACATCTTGTCAGTAAAGACCAAAGAAAAGAATTAAGTTTAGTCTTTCTGGTATGGTCTTGTCCTCTAATCATCTAATGATCCAGCTAACTTCCTTATAGGCTTCTTGCTTAGATGTACCTGAAAAAGTTTGTATTTTGAGCATTTTCCTCTGTGGCAACTTTCTTTTCAAGTTCTCTTTTTGCTTTCCTTATCAGTGCTTTGCATCTAACTCACCATTCCTTATGCTTTTCATATTTTCTTCATTTGGAACCTTTCTCTCTCTCTTTTTTAAGATGTTCCTTTAGTTATGACCTGCTTCGCCTCACTTTTTAACTCTGTTGGCTATTGTTTGGTCTTTCTTCCATCTTTTTTAATATGTGGAATACATCTGGTCTTGGCTTCCAAAATGGTGTTTTTAAACAGTGTCCCCTCTTAGAGCAAATTCTTAACCTCTGCAATTGCTGCATTTATTTTATTTTGTAATTGTTCTCATTATATCACAGTCTCCCTATTTAAATCTGAATACTAATGCATTTCCTTTGTGTTCTTACTCCAGTTATAAGTCAACATTAATCACATTATGATCAGTATTGCTAAGCTGTACTAAATGCTGTGTTATACTTTTGACTAGATCTACTGTACAATCGCTCTCCCTCTAGTCTATTCCTAAACCAGCTGCTCCAAGAATCAGCCATTTTTTTTCATCTCAGAAATTTACCTCTCCAGCATATGCTTACACTACACTTGTCCAGACAACTGTGGATTAATTTAAAAAGTGGCTCCTGGGAAATGCTTGGCTGGAGAGATTTCTCACTAAGCAGTGATCCAACAAGATATCAGAGTGTTCATGAGATCTAGAAAGCATCAGATGTCCTCTCAAACTATGAGGATGATGAATTTGTTATAAATGATAACAATCCAGGTCAAATATGAGACGTATCAAAAAATTTTGTATAGAGGAAGACAATGTGAAAGAGTTTTATCCTCATAAGTACTACTGAGGCGGTAGAAAGAGTTCTGTGCAGACCAAATTTATAGTCGGAAGAGATTTCTTTGGACGAAAACTCATTGCATGAGAAAAACGCTGGTCTACTGCTATTAATTATTTGGTCTTTTGGTGACTTTGTCCCCCTCAAAGATATTCATATTAAGGGAAGAATAATTGACCTAATTGAAAGGTAGTGGGGGCTTTTTTTTTCTTTTTTTTTGTGGGGGGGGATTTTTCTGTTTTGAAAAATGACTGTTTTTTTAAAGATTTTTTCCATCAAAAAGGTTTTTTGGGGGACTAGAATTTGAATCTAAAGAATATTGTGAGCCATTGGAATAGACACTGTTATTTGAACTGTCTTGTGTGCCTGTTGACTGAGTTTTACACCATTTTGTCAGAATTTTCATGGGTTTATTTTTGGTTCTATAATTTCAAGTGTTCACTTGTTTTCCCTTTTTTTAAAAGTGTGGTGATTTGAAAGCTGAGGATTCTCCCCCCCCCCCTCATTTTTTGGTTAATGTTTATGGCTAAGGGCTCCTTTTCCGAAGGTGCGCTAGCATTTTTAGCACAAGCACCGCCGAAAAACTACCGCCTGCTCAAGAGGAGACGGTAGCGGCTAGCGCGTGGGACATTTTTGCGCGCGCTATTCCACGCGTTAAGGCCCTAATACACCTTCATAAAAGGAGCCCTAAATATTTCATCCAGTCTGTATTTATTTATTTATTAAAATTTGATGCAAAACCTTATAACATGGTTTCAAAGCGAATTACAAATATAAAAAATGGGGTGTCAAATCATCTATTTAAACATATAATGGACAAACATAGACAGACTTACAGACTACAATAGGAAGTAGGGTGGAACTACAAAAAATTTAGAAAAGGCAACATGGAGGGTTCACATTGTAGGAAGTGGATGGAAAGCAGGAGCTGAAGCTTTAAAAACCGAAAGCCTTCAGAAATGCTATTGGCTTAGGAACTCTAATTTTTGAAAGCATTTTAAAAAAAAGAAATGTTTTCAGAAAACTTTAAAACTTGCCAAGTATTGTTTCTCCTCTGATAATATCCGGGCAATGAATTCCATAACTGTGGTGCTCTTACTGAAAAAATTTCTGCTTGTCTCGTGCCGATAACTTTTAGAGATGGCACGGAAAAAAGATTTGGGTCAGATGAAGTGTATGGAATCAATAACCTATCTAGGAAAGTAGGAAGATTGGCTTGACGGATCCTGAATGACAACAGAGCAATTTTGTAGGAGATACGATGGAATATTGGTAACCAGTGAGCATATTTTAGAAGTGGGGTTACATGGTTATACTTTTTTGAGTTTGTTATGATTTTTATTGCCGTATTTTGGATAAGTTGAAGTCTCCGTATTTGTTTTTGAGAAATGCCTTTAAACAGAGAATTACAATAATTAAGTCCTGTGATCCACTTCGAATCTGTGCATGCAAATTAGACAGCGACACGATTCATCCACCAAAAATTTAAAACTGACTGGGCTGGCCGATCAACCCAAGAAGCGACTGCTGGAGATCAGTCGAAAACGTCTTTCCGACTCTTCAGCTCCATAGGAGCCCTGCTCTGCCCTGATCTATCTCCTGACTGCTCTCCACAAATGTCACCCTGCTCTGCCCCGATCTCTCTTGCCTGCTCACCCCGAATGCTGCCCTGCTCTGCCACGATCGCCGCCCTGCTCTTCCCCATCTCTCCTGCTCTTCCCCGCACTGTGAGCCCGTGGTTTTAACTCGCAGGTTTAAAGCAGGTTAAAACCACAGGCTTGCTGGTCTACAAAAGTAAAAAAAAAAAAAAGTTAAAACAAACAAAAAAAGTCGCAGCCCCAAACACGCCCGCCTGCCTGCCTGCCCCTACTCTCCCACCCTTCCCCGCAGTGCATGGGCTTCTTAAAAAAAGAAGAAAAAAAAATCTGTACCGGGCCCGGAGGTCCAGCGCATGTTCAGACCATCTAGAAATGGTCTGCGCATGCGCTGGGATCGTTATCAAGCTATCTGGGCAGGCATATGGTGGCATTCCTCCGATCGCCACCATCTGCATATTAGGGTTTCCTGAATTCATTGGACCTGCCTGGATCAGGCCCGATTGAGCAGATTTGTGAATCTAGCCCTTTATTTGCTAATGGCAAGACTCCACCATTTGTATTGGATTTATTCTCCAATTTTAAACCGGGTTCATGATACCCAGCTGTTGCCTTTCTATAATGTAAAGTGCGAAGCTTGGGAGGTTTTGTGCTGTTGATAAAAATTTCTAACGTATCCCTCTCCTGTCCAGTACCCCCTCTGGCACTAGAGGCTCTTGGAGTACACATAGGACAAAATGCTCTGTGTGTGGCTGCTGATGGTACATCCAGCATCTCCTGATGCTGAGGGTGGTTTTTAATTTTTTTATTTATTTGCTCGTTTATGGAATCCAGAACGGGTTACAAGGTACATTCACAATATGTTCGAGACATGATTGACAATATAGACATGACAAAATAAAACATATTCCAACTTAGGAATCAAGGAAATTCTTATATCTTGGCATCCCAAGTCCTCTAAATTTTCTTCACACTTCTACCTCTAACCCTCTGTTGTAGTTCCTTCCTATTTCTCCTACTGTAAACCGTGTCGAGCTCTACGAACTTGGAGATGATGCGGTATATAAACCTAAGGATTAGATTAGATTAGATTATACCATGCAGCATCTGGGTGAGAGTGGGTGACCCAGTTACGTTGAATTCTGAATGGCGTTTGTGTGCAGTAGGTCAGGCAGTGGAGGTGCTGAGTTTCTAGGCGCATGTCATTAAGGCCTAGGTTTGTAAAGAGGAAGATTTTTACGGCCTTCCTGAAGCTCCGTGATGGTTATGATGGTACATACATCCTCTCAAACTAGGAAACTGGAAGTTCTAATGCTATTTATAAGTTGACTGATGATACCTGAAAGAAACTCTGCCTCTCTATGTAAATCACAGCCTTAAATTGTACTCTTAAGCAAATCTGTTTTTGGGACGTCAGTCTACTTATAGTCTTAGGGAAAGTGCCACCAGTTCTGTTCTCTGAATGGGATCTGAGTGGAACACTGAGCATAAGATATCTCAATCTGTGGGAACCAACCTGACCCAGTAGCTTAAGTGAATAACCTTTTTCTGCTAACTTAGCAGTTATTGCACTCCAAAAATGAGGACTTAGAGCAAATTTTTGTGATCAGGTATGGGACGAGCATTCTCAGCAAAACATCGTGAAATGTGCCGAGAAGAATTTTCCTTTCGGTCCTGGGGAGAAACTATGCGTTGAGCCGTTAACCATACCTAGGGCTGCTCTGTTAGAAGGCCGTCACTAGATGGCGATGTTTATTTAGAAATGGCAGTTTCTCAGTTGTTGATATTTGATATTTGACATAACTGTGTCATGAATAAAATATTTCTGGTGGGATTTGCATTCCTGTGTTGGCGGAAGACACTGTTTCATTATCAAGCCCAGTGCAACTGTCGGCCTGTTAAGCAGGGTCCACTGGATCCTTTTGAGTAAATAAAAGAAAATAAATTCATTTGCCTCAAATTGTGTCATTGGTTATATATTTTCCATTCTTTTGATATCCAAGTTTATTTTAAGTCGACACCGCCTGGGCTTAAGAATTAATGAGAAAATAACATTTGGTATTTGGTCTATGCAGTCACTGCCTTCAGTGGTCTTGTACAGCCTCACATTTGAAGTTAAATTGTTTTCAAGGCACTAATGAACTTGAAAGCATTTTCCTCCACTCTTGCTCCCCTCCGTTTTCTATTTTTAACACCCCTTGTTCCCCCAGCTATGTTTGGGCGTGCTGAGGGAAGGAGCTGCCTTGGAGAGGGCCTTCTTATACCAGCAGGGTTTCACTTAGGTCAGCAAGCAGCCAGTCTCCTTAAGCCACTGATAGTGGCCCATCCAGGGCGCTGTTTGGCATTAAGTGCAATACAGTCCCCCTCCTCACCCTACCTAGCTCATTTTCCGTGATCTCTCTGTAATGTTTGAAGTTTGCCATGGATATACCACGGTGTGTGTAGAGAGGAAGGGTCTGGGCTTTCAGGCTGCTCCATGCTTCTGGAGTTTTAACTTTTTGAATCGTCTGGCAATTTGGTGATCTTTGGGTGGGCTCCGTTTGTTTCTTAATGCCATGGCAAATAAAGAGTCCAAGGGAGCTCTTCTGGGCAGGCATTAGCATCGGCAAATGCCTTTCCCTAAGCAATCATTCTTGGTATCTGATGTGAAACATAGAAACATAGAAAGTTGACGGCAGAAAAGGGCCATAGCCCATCAATGCCCACTCCATTAACCCTCCCCAAACTACCCCCTAAGGGGTCGCTCACAGGTGGCATCACCTCTACACTGCCCTCGTAAAGATCCGACGTGGGCATCCCATTTTTTCCTTGAAATCTTGTATGCTGCTGGCCACGATCACTTGCTCACGTGGAAGGACTTGTCAATTACAATCTCACGTCATACCTAGAGAAATTTAACATCCTTCACGACTCTCAGTCTGGATTCAGCACTAATTACAGTACAGAAACCGTCTGCCTCTGCTTCAAAACCCTAACTGGCTCAGCCCCGATATATCTGTCACGCCACTTCGCCTTCCCAGGCTCTAACCGTACACGCAATGCCCACCTGTTTACCTACCCCTCCCCAAAAGGATACATCTAGAAAAGATTCTTCGACAAAACCCTCTCTTTCCAAGCTGGCAAATGGAATGACTGCTTGTCCACTCTCATCTCTCTTGCCCCCAACTTATCAATCCTTCAGGAAATCTCTCAAATCATACCTCTTTGATAAATTCCTCTAACCCCCGCCCTCCCTACCAAACTAATAATCCCAACCTCGCCCCCCTCCCTACCCTTCCTCCCCTTCATCCCCGGATGGCACCCCCATGCAACAGTTATTGGATCATTTTGTAATTGTCACTGGTTTACACCATACAATTGTTAACTAATTCTCTGCACCTGCATTGCATAAATTGCTCTGAACTGTTTTCTGATATGCTGTAACTTCGCTGTAAATGTACAGTCTCTTAACCTGTAAACCGCTCTGAACTGTTTTGTGGTATTGCGGTATACAAAAATAAAGTTATTATTATTATTATACATGAAGTCTAAGAAAAGCTTTCAATGAAGGTAAAGATTTATCTCAGACCACTCTAGCTTTTTATAGCGCCTTGTGAGACGGGAAGTGAGAGGTTCTTTCAAGCAGGAAGCCTGCAGACTTACCAAACCACTTTTGAGCTAAATTTGGAAAGGCTGTTTAGAAGCACAACCGTATTATTTGTGAGTTTCTTGCTGTCCTTTGCTAAGAATAACTTTAGAATGGTAAATTAATCAGTATTCTTTTTTATTCATTTATTACATAACATAATAAAGTTATACAGATAACTCACACTGAAAGAAAAAAAATATTCTAGGCAATATTGCATTAAATCTAGCCCACTTTATTGGGACTCCTTCAAGAACTAAGTAAAACAAATGTTTAATAAGAAATCAATCTGTATTCTTTATTTTAACACTCTGATAATGAAGATTGTTTTACTCCAGTTGTATGCTGACTTTATAATTTTGTGGGTTTTTTTGGCTTAGTTTCGGTTTCGTTGTCCTTTTTCAAAACTCTTGTATCGCAAAGCGTGGGCCGCAGCAAGATTCCAGGTGTGCTGTGAGACGCCGGCGAGCAGAAGCGCTTGCTGACTGTCTACACGATGTGCCTCTCGCAGTGAGAGTCAGCCAACGTCGGCGCTTCTTCTCTCCTCCGCAGCCCTTCTCCTCTCCCCCCCTCCCCCCCACTGGCGTAGTAATAGCAAGCTCAAGACCCCGTCTGGAGGGCCTCGCACACATGTGCGGGCATTGACATGATGACATCACACACGCACGTGACATTGCGTCGACGTCTGTGCCCTCCAGATGCGGCCCCGAGTTTAGTATGCCACGGCTTTAAAATATTTGTGAGACACTGATTTGCACAGTAACATAGTAGATGACGGCAGATAAAAGACCTGCATGGTTCATCCAGCCTGCAAAACAAGATAAACTCATAGCATATGGTATGATGCAAAATGACATATGCATACTTGATATTGATCTGTCCTTGCCATTTTGGGGCATAAACCACAGAAGTCTGTCACACTGGTCTTATTCCCCAACTATGACTGTTCTGGTTGAAAACCCTATTTAGCTCAGGGGTTCTCAACCACCCGCCAGTCAGGTTTTCAGGAGATCCACAATGAACACTGAGGTAAACTGGCATGCATTGCCTCCACTGTGTGCAAATCTATCTTATGCATATTCATTGTGGATATCCTGTTAACATGACCGGCTTGGTGTGTCCTGAGGACTTGGTTGAGAACCTCTGGTCTAGCCATAATTGGGACACAGCCTATAAAAATCTGCCCAGCCACTGGTCTTGTTCCCCAGCTACTGGAGTTGCCACCAAAACCCAATCCAGCCCATTCAGATTTTTCCCTGTCCCCCGCAGGAACTCAATTTCCCTGTCCCTGCGACTTTTGTCGCTGTTCCCGTCCCTGCCCCATTCCTGTTAGCTCTGCCTTAACCACACAAGCCTCAAACACTTAGAATTTAAAGTGTTTGAAGCTTGCGCAGATGAGAACGGAGCTTAGGCATTGGTGGAATGAGGCATTATGACATCACAATCTGAGCTCTAGAATGTTGCTACTTAGGATTTTAAAGTGTTTGAGGCTTGTGCAGATGAGGACGGAGCTTAGGCATTGGTGGAATGAGGCATTATGACATCACAATCTGAGCTCTAGAATGTTGCTACTTAGGATTTGAAAGTGTTTGAGGCTTGCGCAGATAAGGACAGAGCTTGCAGGAATGGGGCAGGAACAGGAGAAGAACTCTCCAGGATGGGAAAATGAGTTCCTGCGGGGACAGGGAAAAATTTGGCCCCATGTCATTTAATTCATATCTCTGTAGCCATAATCAGGGCACAGACCTTATTTCCTAATACCTGAAGTTGCTGTCTAAGCACTACAAAGCTTGGTTTGCTTTTATTGTTTCCAGAAGTAAGTGTTTATGAGCAACTTGGAAATTTGAAGATGGACAAGTCCATGGGACTGGATAGGATTTATCCCAGGATATTGGAGCTCCGAGAGGTTCTGGCGGGTCCTCTTAAAGATTTGTTCAATAAATCCTTGGGGACGGGAGAGGTTTTGTGTGATTGAAGAAGAGTGGATATGGTCCCTCTTCACAAAAGTGATGGCAGAGAAGAAGTCGGAAACTACAGGCCATTGAACCTCACCAGTCGTTGGAAAAGTAATGCAAGCATTGCTGAAGGGAAGGATAGTGAATTTCCTAGAATTTAATGGATTGCAAGATCTGCGGCAATATGATTTTACTAAAGGTAAATTGTGCCAAATGAATCTGATTGCATTCTCTGACTGGATGACCAGAGAACTGAATCGAGGACATTCACTAGATGTAATTTAAATAGATTTCATCAAAGCCTTTGACACGGTTCCTCGTAGAAGGATCTTGAAGAAACTTAACAGGCTGAAGTTAGGACCCAAAGTGGTGAACTGGATTAGAAACTGGTTGACATATGCTAGAGAGAGGTGGTTAATGGGATTCACTCAGAGGAAGGAAAGGTTAGTAGTGGAGTGCCTCAAGGGTTGGTGCTGGGGATGATGCTGTTAATATATTTGAAAGTGACATTGCTGAAGGGCTATAAGTATAAGGTTGCCTTTTTGCGGATGTTATCAAGATTTGTAACAGAGTAGACATCTCGAGGATCTGCAAAAGTTAGACAAGTGGTTTAATGTTTGGCAATTAAAATTCAGTGCAAAGAAGTGTAGAGTGATGCACTTGGGGAGTAGAAATTCGAGGGATAGGAGGTGAGAAGCTGACATGCACGGATGGGAAGAGGGACCTTGGGGTGATTGTGTCTGAGGATCTGAAGCCAGAAGGATGCTAGGCTGTATAGAGAGAGGTGTAATCAGCCGAAGAAAGGAGGTGTTGATGCCCATGTACAAGATGATACAAGATGATTCAAAATGCTGGGGCATGTCTGATATGTGATGTGAGAAAATTTAAAAAGACTTCATTGGCTGCCTGTTGGATATCGAATCATCTTTAAAATTCTAGTGTTGTGTTTAAAGTTATTCATCAAAGTATCCCTTGGCATCTAACACAAGTAATGATACTCTATCGGCCGTTAAGAACTTTAAGGTCAGAAGGGGTGATACGACTGTCATTGATGGAATTTTCACAAGTACATTATGAAAACACAAAGGCTGTGACATTATGGAGGAAATTGACCAGCATTACTCTATGTCAGGGACCTCAATCTCCTGCGGCTGGGAAGCGTTTCCTCTGACGTCGTGACGTCAGAGGAACACTTCTGGGTCAGCCACAAGAGGCACATAGGATCCGCTGCCCACGGCTTTCAGCGAACAATGCAGGAAGATGGAGGAGGGCGCCAGCAAGACAAAAAACACCGCATTACAATAGAATAGGCATTACAATAGAAAACCTGGGAAACAAAATTACTTCATTGGTAATTTCCCTGCTGGCGGCATTTGCTGATAGTTAAAATAGCTCAGCTAATATTTCTTGTGAAGTCATTTTGCATACGAAGCAACAGTTAGATAAATAGGACTTAAACGCTGGCATGGATTATGAAAGTTCAATGAGGAGCATGCGCGGTATATGTGTGGGCGTGCTATACCAAAATTTTCTTACACAAATTCCTTGTTCCCACACGCTATACCCGTATGTGCGTTGTACACGTGTGCGCATTATATGCGTGAAAATACGGTAGGTGTTTCACTGGTAGGATGATGACATCCTATTATAAATATGTAATTTGAATGTTTTTCCATGCTGTCTGTTATGATATCATATTTGTTATATGTTTTTTTTTGTAGTGCTGTTTAAATATATATATTTTTGATATTGTTTCATAATAGTTCTATTTATTTTAAAAAATTATATACCGTTTAAAACTAAACGGTTTACATAATTTACATACACAGTATTTAAAATGAACACATGATAAAAACAAATACATAATAAAATAAACATACAAACAATCATCAGAGAAATACCATAATGTGGATAATAAAGATCATGGATAGTTCATCAATTTTACCAAAAATACTAAAAAAAAAGGCATCTACGAATAGCTGCATCTTTAATAGTTTCACGTTTCACGTTTATTTAAAATTTACTATACCGCCTACTCGAGACTTCTAGGCGGTGTACAAACATGACATAATAATATACCAGTAAAAGTATAATTTAATCTAAAACAGACCAAGGGAAAAGAACAATTCAAGGACAAGGACGAACAGGAACAAGAGGAAAGAAGGGATAGGAACTCCAATTATTAGAGAGAAAAGAAAACACTTAAAGGTAAAAACAGAAGGTTGGGGAAGTAATAGTAAAAGGTTTTTCTAAAAACTAAGTAATCCTTAAAAGGACAGTTTAGGTTACAAAGGCATCGCGGAATAAGAATGTTTTTAGCATTTTCTTAAATTTGATCAGTGATGTATTATCGCGCAAGTAGTTGGGGATACTGTTCCAAAGAGAAGGAGCACTTACAGAAAAGATCGTGTTCCTCAATGAGGGAACAGCGAAAAGGTTGTGCGGTAGAGCGTAGGGTCCTTGATTGATTATAAGGGATAAGTCCGTTGTTAATAAATTCTGGCTGGTCATTTTCTAAACCTGCCCTTTTCCCAGCAATTTCGTATCTGACCCACCAAGGATTTCCATAACTTAACTCCTGCGCAACAAGTCTTGGCTTCCCAGACGTCATCCGTAAAGCTAAATTCTCAGAACGCAAAGATCTTTTGGGTGTATAATATTACTTTTAAGCAATTCTCGGATGTTGATGGCAAATCATCACTTCTTTATACTGGACGCTGAAGGTTTCAAACTGCTCTTTTCCAAGTTTATTTCCTTGACTGTATTTTATGTTTATATTTGGTTATTTTACTAGTCTGACCATATTGCTATGCTAAGTTAGTTTTATGTTAAACTGCACCTGCTGTACACCACCTTGGATTACTCTTCATAAAGGCGGTTAATAAATCCCAATAAATAAGAATAAATATTCTGACCTCCCCCTACCGCCTCGGTTTATATCCTCTGCTCCAACTGCTTCCCTCTCTCTCTAGAAAAAGTGTATCTATTACTACCTTTCAAATATATTTAAACAGCTGTATCATATCTCCCCTATACTTCATTTCCTCTAGGACGGGGGTCGGCAACCTGCGGCTCCAGAGCCGCATGCGGCTCTTTTCCACCTTTGCTGCGGCTCCGGTAGTGTGTCACGCAGGCATGCACCTTACAAGTCCAGCGTCGCGGCGGGAAATAGCCATGCTGAGCAGTGAGCTCAGCACATACACAGATGAAAGCCTTGCTTGCTGATTGGTCCGGCGGCCCCGCCCCGCCGTGCCGCCGGACCAATCAGCAAGCAAGGCTTTCATCTGTGTAGTGCTGAGCTCACTGCTCAGCATGGCTATTTCCCGCCGCGACGCTGGACTTGTAAGGTACCTGAAAAAGAAATCATCCTGGCCGGGGTCGGTGTCATGCGCCGGAGATCTACAGCCTTCCTATCTCCCTCTCCCTTCTACCTGCTTCCGGCCACATCCCCTGCTCCGCGGCTCTCTTCGGCAACTCAGCAGCAGCGATCGACACAAGCTTCTGACGTCGGGGCTTACCCTCTGCGAGTCCCGCTTGTTTCAACTTCCTTTTTCCACAAAGGCGGGACTCATAGAGGGAAGGCCTCGATGTCGGCAGCTTGTCTTGATCACTGCTGCTGACGAGTTGCTGAAGAGAGCCGCGGAGCAGGGGGGTGTTGCCAGGTGCAGGTAGAAGGGAGAGGGCCAGATGCAGGACTCGTGGGTGAGGGAGGAGAAGAGAGAGAGAAAGAGAGAGGGGAGGGAAACAAAAGGAAATCTTTCATACTGGGCTGGGCCGGAGTGGAGGGAGGGTGGAAAGATTCTAGCTACAGGGTGCAGTAACAAAGGAAAAGGGGGGGAAAGCTGAAAATGGAGATAGTGACACAAAGAAGAGAAAGGGTAAGCAGGACCTACTGAATAAGGATAGAGATACAGAGGGGACATGAAGAGGAGGTGAAATAGAGACATAGAAGTAATGCTGAAAAAGTGGGGGGGGGGAGATAAAGACATTGAAAGGGCAAATGGTGAACATGGCGTAAAGATAAGGACAGAGACAAATGAAGATTCTGAAAAAGTGGTGAGATAGGGATATAGGTGAGATGGACACAAAGAAGGGTGATGCTGGAAAATAGGTGGAATGGTAATTCTGACAGACACAGAAGGGAAATGCTGGATCAAGGAGAGATGGGGCTCAGGCTGGATGGAATGAGGAGAAATGCCTTGTTGGCCCGGAACTTCCTCTCCTACGTCAGAATTGACGTCAGGGAGCGGAATGCTGGTCAGCGCAACACTTCTGCAGGGAAAGCTTGGGACGGCGGTGGCTTGGGGGCTGTTCCCCGATTGCGGTGGCAGCAAACCGAGTGGCTTGGGGGAGGGCACGGAGACAGAAAGAAGGGGGAACAGGGAGACAGAAAGAAAAAGTTGGGGGAGAGAATGAGGTCTGGAGGAGAGGAAACATACAGGAGGCTGAAAGAAAGGAAGAAAGATTGGATGCACAGTCAGAAGAAGAAAGTGCAACCAGAGACTCATGAAATCACCAAATAGCAAAGGTAGGAAAAATGATTTTATTTTCAATTTAGTGATCCTGTATATAGCATTAAGATAAGAAACAATATATGCAGTGTTAGATTTGTTTTATAATGGTTTTGCGGCTCCAAGTTTTTTTTTCTTTTCGAAAACGGGTCCAAGTGGCTCTTTATGTCTTAAAGGTTGCAGACCCCTGCTCTAGGATATACATTTTCAGGTCATAAGAAAATAAGAATCAATGATCCACCTAGCCCAGTATCTTGCTTCCAACAGTGGCCAATCCAGGTCACAAGAACCTGGCAGAAACCCCAAAAGTAGCAATATTCCATGCTGCCAATCCCAGGGCAAGCCGTGGCTTCCTCCATATCTGTCTCAATGGCAGACTATGGACTTTTCTTCCAAACCTTTGTTAAACCCTGCTACGCTAACTACTGTTATCACATTCTCTGGCAACGAGTTCCAAATCTTAACTATTCGTTGAGTGAAAAAAATATTTCCTGCTATTTGTTTTAAAGGTATTTCCTTGTAACTTCATTGAGTGTCCCCTAATCTTTTTGTAATTTTTGAAAGAATAAAAAATTCAATTCACTTTTACCCGTTCAATAGCGTTCCGGATTATGAAGACCTCCATCAATTATATGCCCCCTTACCCATCTATTTTTCAAGCTAAAGAGCCCTAATCTCTTTAGCCTTTCATCATATGTTATGTTAATCAGGTTTTCTATTCTACCCTTACCTATTCAGTTCAAGGTTGGATTACATTACAAGAGGTTGGGTCAGTTACTCAGGAAGATTCAGTGGACAGAGTGATATGGACATTCAGTAGGGTTGCTATTCATACAGATAGGTCATAGTTTCAACTAGATAGTTATAAGTACAAGTAGGTCATTGTTGGTTCTTTGTTATGAGATGAGTTCCATCCCCTTTATCATTTTGGTCCATCTTTGACGTTTTTCTTATTCTGCTGTATCTTTATTAAGATACGGTAAACAGAACTGAACACAATACTCGGTGAGGTCACATCGTGGAGCGATAACAGAAGCATTATAATATTCTTGGTCTTATTTACATCCCTTTCCTAATAGCTCCTAGGGCACGTTCAACTTGTGTTGAACCCACCATAACTGTGCAGTTATGCCCACAGTAGCTTTCTGCATCGGGCCCCATAGCCTGTGGTGTTTGCTGATTTTTAAGTCAGGGCCATTTTGTATTTAAAAGAGCTAAACGAGAGCCTATGCAGGGACAAAGCTAGGGTTAAAAGTATTCTTTTTTTTTTTAATCTTTATTTTCATTTTATAGTATTGACATAATATTAGTCAAAACAAGAAAATAATACAAGTCAGTTCAAAGATTAGAATGAGACAATAGGTAATAATGAACATTTACAATTGAAATAGAGGAATCAAGGCAAAATTTTCCCTTTCTCATACGGCATAACATTAAACACAAAATAAATTTTTACTGGTTTGTATCGTTAGACCTCAATCTATGGGGGAGAAAGCTTTAAAATTGCTGAAATCTTATTCAAATAATACAAAGAAAAATGAAAATGGTAGCGGGAGAGAACATAACCAAAAACCTTATACTTGAGCAGGTTGAGACTGAACTTCTCTCAAGAATTTAAGTTTGCTCTTTAGCAGAAATAAATTTTGTCAACTGCTGAGGTTCAAAGAAAATAAATCTGTTCCCTTGATAGGTCATTACACATTTACAGGGGAATCTGAGTACAAACGTCGCACCTAGCTGCAGAACCCTTGGTCTCAAAATAAGAAATTGTTTTCTTCTCTTTTGGGTCATTCGTGACACGTCTGGATACATTCTCATTATTTTAGTCATAAATGGAACATCTTTAAACTTGAAAAACAATTTAAGCATCCATTCCCTGTCAGCATCTATAGCAAATTGTACAAATAGCGTAGCAGTTGCCGGTATCTCTTCACCTGACCTCTCCAGGAAATTTGTCAAATCCAAACTATCAGCAGACAAATTCTGCTGGTTTGGTTTTTGAACAGATGCTCTGATTGGTAAATAATAAATTTTAGTGAGAGGCGGATAGGAGGTTTCGGAAACTTTCAAAACTTCTTTCAAATATTTTTAAAATGTATCCTGCGCTGAAATAAGTGGTAATTTTGGGAAGTTAATAATCCGAAGATTACTTCTTCTAGTCATATTTTCCAACATTTCCACCTTAAAATTAAGGTTTCCACTGTCTTTTACCCAGACCGAAGCCTGGGACTCCACTGTTTTTAATCTGGTTTCATGTCCATCCACTTTATTTTCAACGCTGGATATCCTATTTTTCATTTCCAAATTTTCAGACACAACAGAGGTATAACGTGTAGTAAGTTGCTGCATTTGAGTTCCCAAAGAGATTTGCAAACTAGATATTGCTTCCCAAATTGTCTCCATATTGAAAACCTTGGGCCTCTGCATTGGTGTCAGTTCAGCACTCAGAACCTCTGGTGAAAAAGTACCTGGAACTTCAGCAGGCGATGAAGTTAGTGTCAGGAAATCCTGAGGAAGTTTCTGTCCCAGCTCCTCCGAATGCACAGATAATAGTTTTGGCTTCACTCCTCCTCCTACTGAGCCGACTTCCGAACTCAGCATGTCTGGAGAGCAAACACCCTGGTGCATTTCCTCCACCGTCGACTGGCCAAACGCCCCCGAGCAACTCGGAGGACTTTGCTCTTCCGTCGATCGGACAAACGCCCCCGGGCGACTCGGAGGACTCCGCTCTTCTGGGGTCAGAGATGTTGCCTCGAGGGAGAGCTGCAACGCTTCAGCCAGTGTGCCTCTCCCAGCCGAGAAAGCCTCCGGCTGTGTTGGCGTCCCTCGCTGAAGGAAGGCGTCTATCGGGCCCGTTAATGCTGGTAAGGATTTGTCGGGGAAAATCCGAAGCTTGGATTTTCGTTTCACCATTTCTCCAATTTAGAAAAAACAGCAGTCAGGGAACATCCGTGGCGTCTAGCTCCAGACTCCCGCAGCCATCTTCCTTAGGCCACTCCCCCTCGGTTAAAAGTATTCTTATTGCCATCTTTCTCTCCTCCCCCAGTTAGCTCCCACCACTGCATTGTTGACATGAGGCCTTCCTTCGTAGGTCCACACTCCAGTGCTGCTGTATTCCAACCCCTCTGACACAGTTTTAAAGGGTGGGATGCACAGTACTGACACGCAGACCTGGCACTGTGGTAAGCCAGTTTAAGTCTGGTGCCCCAGAATGTTGCTATTCTCATGACATTTTTGCCTGGCTACTCTTATTCTGCCAGTTCTGTTCCCATGTGGGGGCTACAACACCAACCAATGAAGGCCAGGTACCTCTATCCACATTGTTTGAGTCTTGCATGCCCCACTAACCTAGACTTATGCCATCTTCCCTTCCTGCAGGTCCCAGCAGATCTCCTTTTCCTTCTCTTCTCTCCCCCCCCCCCCAGCAGTTCTCCTTGTCTCTTCCGTACTAGTACTCCTTCCTCAGCTTTTCTATCTGACCCTAATCCAGGCCCACTTCTAAAGGTAGGAGTGTATTCAATTGTTCTTGCCCCCAGTGCCACCATCTTTCAGTATGGCGGCCAATGACCCACTAGTGGTGCATTCTGATGGACCAGGAGGGGTCAGTGCACCAAATAAGACTTCAGTACATTTTGCATATTCTTATATCCCAAAAATACAATTCAAACTCAAAGTGCATTGAAGTTGGGGCTTTCTTCTAATCTACACAATATAGTCTACATGTAAAACCAGAAACTCTTGATTGCATAGGTCTTCACACAGGCATCATGTCCAAAAATTAAGAAGGTCCATAACAAAATATATAGGGTCAATTTGTGTCCAGCCACAGGGTAAAGGGACTGGGACTTGTATGAACTTTTTCCGTGTGGTTTTACAATCAAAGCAGTTATTTATTTTGTACCTTTGGCAATGAAGAGTTAAGTGACTTGCCCAGAGTCACAAGGAGCTGCAGTAGGAATTGAACTCACAACCTCAGGGTTGCATTGGTTGAACTGATCTGAATATTCTTGGCTAAATTAAAAAAAAAATAAAAAAAAAATCAAGCTTTCTGTCATATGACGTGAACTTGAAGTGAAGGTCTAAAAATAGCTGAATGCTGAGCTATTAGAACATAAGAGCTGTCATACTGGGACAGACCAAAGGCCCATCAAGCCCAGTATCCTGTTTCCAAGAGTGGCCAACCCAGGTCCCAAGTACCAGGCAGAAACCCAAAGAGTAGCAACATTCCAGAGCTGAGATTGTGACGTCATAATGCCTCAGTCCACCAATGCCTAAGAGCTAACCTCATCGGTGATGTCACAATAGATTTATTATCCTACACTTGGCTCACATACTGTAAAAACACAAGAGTTGCCATACGGGGACGTCAAGCCCAGTATCCTGTTTCCAACAATGGCCAATCCAGGTCCCAAGCACCTAGCTAGATTGCAAGTTATTTGAAGGTACAGACTTGGAAGATAATGTCATAGTGCCCAACCCATACCAGTAGAACAACTTCAAAACTTAACCCCCCCCCCCCCCCCATATTCAATGCTAATGGTATGTGTTCTATGAGACTGAAAGCAAGGGATGGAACGTGTCTGGTGTATGTGCACAAGAGCTTTGCAATAAGCATGGCTCTTGTGCACATGCCCAGGCAGACCCAAAAGTAAGGCACACATTAGTGCTTTTCCGCTATGTCTTTAAATATAAGCTATTCACATTTTTTGTTTCATCTGAAAAGCTGATATTTAATTGCAGAAAGCAGGGGCCAATGTGCACTTTCACTTTTCCGATTTGCTCTGACTTGCACATTCGTCTCTCACTACCAACACTCAGGGGCCTGCACGGGCTTCCTTCTGCTCCCAAATGAAATAAAAACTTGTCCTTAGAGAAAAAAATTGTGGGAAAGCTTTTCTTCAAACACCCCAATGCCAGCACCCAGATGGAGTTAGGTTTCCAGCAGTAAGGGCGTCTTTGTTTTGTGCGCTGTTCTTTGAATATTGGGAGGGAATAGGAAAAGACCTCATTGACATCCGTTTTGACTATATTTAAATAATATTTGTGCTACTCTTTGGCAGTGTCTTGTTTCCCATAGCTAGAGCCCTCTGAACATTCTGTGCTAGTCCAGCTCTAATTACCTCTAGTACCGGTTTTAGGTTTTCAGCATCGGCCTGTCGGTGGCTTTGAACATCTCTTGGGACATTCTCAAGTCCATCATTGTGAAGTGGATAAAGTTCAGCACTTCTAAACACTTACAGGCTGTTCCTCCAAAGTCAGTACATGTTGCGAAAGAGTTGATTCACACACCATTGAGAACATTGGCAAATTAGCTCTTCCTCCGTGTTATCACGGCTGTGTATGCGCCGTTGGTAAGCTGGCAATTTTTCAGGTGATCAGATATCTTTAATTGCACTGGCCTCAAAGCTCGGCATTCTGAAGATATGGCCATGTAATTGCCTTCTTGCAGCTGATATATATTGTCGCTGGGAAAGAGGTAAGGATCGCTGTCTGTGCAGCTGGGGAAGGGGGGGGGGTGGAGAGCATTAGAAATTTGTATTGCTTCTGGTCAGAGAAGCTCTATAGTACTGACTTTTCCACTTACTACAACTCATAGTGGAGTAACCTAATGGTTAGTGCACTGGGATAAGAAATAGTGCCCGATTCAGGGAAAAATCTTCTATTCGATTTAATTCAGCCTATTGAATCAAGTTTTCGATTTGATTCTTCCTCTTAGCCCCTCATGCAGCAGCTTTCTGTCCCTCCCAACCTCCTGTGCAGCACTTCCCAACCAACTCCCTCCCCTCCCCCGAGATCTGACATACCGTTGGGTATCCTAATGCACTGTTTTTCAACTCGGTCCTGGAGTAACCCCTTGGCAGTCAGGATATCCACATTGAATTTGCATAAACTTGATTTGCATACACTGCCTCCATTATATGCAAATGTCTTTCATTGTGGATATCTTGAAAACCTGACTGGCAAGGGGGTACTCCAGGACCGAGTTGAGAAACTCTGTCCTAATGTAGCAGCAGTGGAAGGCTAGCTGATGCAGGCTCTGAACAGGCTTGTTCGCAGCCTGCCCCGCCTGGGCTTCTGTCTGCCATGTCATCAGTGATGTGGCAGAGGGGAAGCCCTGGTGGGGCAGGCCATGAGCAAGCCTGTTCAGAGCCTGCGTCTGCTAGCTGTCCACTGCTGCTGGTGCTTTAGGAGATCTTGGAGGTATGTCGGGCCTCTCCGGAGGAGAGGGCTGCTCACTGAATTGGTGAGTCTCATTGTTGAAGGAAACGAATCGATCCGCCAAAGTGAATCGGTGAATCGATTCAAATTGGGCAGCACTACTGAGAACCAGGGGAATGAGGTTTGGTTCACACTGTAGCTCCTTGTGACCCTGGGCAAGTCACTAAACCCTCCTTTGCCCCAGGGACTAATCGTAGATTGAGAGTCCACTAGGAGCAGAAAAAGTACCTGTGTATCATACTTTGGTTGTAGCACAGAAAGGTGGCGTTTCAGATCCATGATCCCCCGTGCGAGTTGCAGTCAAAAGGAGGAAATGGAACAGCTTTCTGATCACATGAAGTATTTTTTTGAAGGCAGGAAAAAAGAGAAATAGTTCACCAAGTCCAACACATACTGTAGGTAAATTTAAAACATCCAGTTGATCGTCTCCCTGGAGAGGATCTTATTAGACTTGTTTAGTGATAGATAGGAGCCCAGAACCGCAATTTGATGCTGGGAGCTCAAATGCAACTCTCTCACATTTTTTTCTGACATTATTTTTTTCTTTTTTGCCATCTCTGTTTATCAGTAGCAACAGTGACATTCAAGTGTCAACTTTTTCTATTAAACCAGACTAATAAATTAAACATGTTGTCTCTAGGCTTGATGAAAGTTGACGTTTTGGAGAGGTGTTAAAAATGTGCTGACAGGTTTGGTTCGCACACGTCTTTGGTATAAATATGTAGATGACACTGTCGGATATTCGTAGGTAGGCTGATGGACTGGACTGAGGTGAACATGAAGAATGGAACAAGCATGAAGGGCGTTTTCGTAATTTAACCTTTCTGGGTAGAACATGATGACGTTTTTAAGTTGCATCTCTGGCTTCATTTTAAATGTAAAAGTTATTTTTTTAATTGAAGGAAAATAAAGTTAGGAGATCACTGTACACGTCTCCCTCCGTATTCGCTGCGATAGGGGATTAACAGACCCACGAATACAGAAAAACCGCAAATAACTCTTTCATATGTTATTCGCTGTTTTCTATTAAAAAACCATTGTGAATAGGGTGAAACCGCAAATAACATGGTGGGAGACCTGGCTTGTTTCTGAAGGAGAGGCAAAACACGGTGATCAAAGTTCTGGGAATCGGTGATTTTCTCTGTCAACACTTGGAATCAGCGATTTCTCTATGTCATTTGGGGGGAGGAGCCAGCAAGCTAAAAACCGCGAATGTTGAAACCGCGAATACGGAGGGAGAAGTGTATGTGTAACTGTATGTATCTCCCCGTAATAATTTTTGTGTTTGGCGTCCTATTTTTAGGACACTTGGATGGAAGAGAGCATGACATTTCTGACGGGATATTTTTCATTCTTTCAGCTTGTGTTATGGTTACTGCCTTGAACATAAGAATAGCCATACTGGGTCAGACCAATCATTCATCTAGCCTAGTATCCTGTTTCCCCAGTGGCCAATCCAGATCACAAATACCTGGCAGAAACCTAAATAGTAGCAACATTCCTTGGTACCAATCCCAGGGCAAGCAGTGGCTTTCCCTATGTCTGTCTCAATAGCAGACTATGGACTTTTCCTCCAGGGATTTGTCCAAACCTTTTTGAAACCAAGCTTTGCTAACTGCTGTTACCATATCTTCTGGTAATGAGTTCCAGAGCTTCCAGATACTTGGGGATCCTTTATAGCAGTGGTCTCAAACTCAAACCCTTTCCAGGGCCACATTTTGGATTTGTAGGTACTTGGAGGGCTGCAGAAAAAATAGTTAATGTCTTTTTAAAGAAATGGCAACTTTGCATGAGGTAAAACTCGTTATAGTTTATAAATCTTTTCTTAATTGCATCTGATAATTTCAGCTATATACAGCTGAAAGCAGTGCAACATGCAGAAAGTGAAAGACTATCAACGAGACAAGATTTTGGACCAACTATTTTGAGGCCCTCGGTATTATAAAGAATGATTCTTTATGGAAAACTTGTGCCTTAAGTGTCCGGCGGTCGCATCCGCACCCGCCTTCAGCTCTCACCTCCTCCAGCACCGGACACACGCACAAGCTGCACTGCCTCCAATGGTTACCTTACGTTCTGGAACGTTGCCCGCCTCACTGCTGTAATCTCACGCAAGTGCTTTCCGGCATCTGTACGCGATTGTCCTGTCCTCTCCACTCCACCTCACAATCGCATACAGACGCAGGAAAGCGCTTGTGTGAGATTACAGCGACCGCCGGACACTTAAGGCACAAGTGTTCCATAAAGAATCATTCTTTATAATACTGAGGGCCTTAAAATAGTATCTGGCGGGCCGCAAGTTTGAGACCACTGCTTTAGAGGGATGAACACAGAGCACGGGAAGTGCTGCCCTTGCTAATAATGAAGCTAGGGTGCCATAACTTGGGGAACGGCAAAAGAGCAATCTGGATCAACTGGATAGAGCAGCATGGTGGTGGCACTCCCCAAACCCTGACTCAGATTGATTGGATGGAGCAGTGGGAACCTTCTTTCTTTTTTTTCTCCTTAAGGCTGGTAGCGCAAGTACGTTCAGAATGCAGGTTCTGTGAACTCTTGTTCCAGACCTTCTTTTATGTCAAGAAACGTATGTATATACCACGGAGCTATTTCACTGTCTCTGTTTTGTCTCTCCTTTCCTCCCAAATATATGAATTCACCAGCTCAAAACAATTTTCCTAAAGCTCAATCCATAATTATCCTTGGTGGCAAAATGTAATCCCTCTGACTACATAATTTTGTCCTCTTAAACAAATTGTGTCCTGCAGAAAAAAATAGTTTTTATATCAGAAGAAGTCTTTGCATAATTTTTGGCGAAAAAGATGTGTATATGCCAATTTAATGTTTATCCCACATATTGTGTGCTTGTGACATATTTTCTCAATTTTTTGTTGTTCTGGATCTTGTTTTCTTGTAATAAGCAAAAAAGAAAACACCAAACGCACTGTTGATAAGTTTTGCAGGAAATCACACTCATTCAACAAAAAATATATATACGTTGTACTGAAATCATAAACATTACATTACATTAGGGATTTCTATTCCGCCATTACCTTGCGGTACAAGGCGGCTTACAAAAGATTTATAAACGGGGTTACAATGGAGGAACCGATGATAAATTAGAGTGGTAAATAGATAATTTCGGGGCAAGGATAAATACAGTTTACAGGAAGTGTGTAAATGGAGGTTACATAAACCCCAAAATGTGGAGAAAAACAGACCTCATACACAGACCACTGGGACTAATAGTACCCTAAGCAGTCTGTATCATCACTGGTCTGTAAAAAAAACCACACACATTAGATGTTATAGTTTCTCATACATCCAAGAATGTTTTTATGGCACAAAAAATGCTTTTAAGCAGAGCCAAGCTCAAAATTCCACTGCAAAAAACTTGAGCTGAAGATGACTACAGCTGAGTAAATAAATATTCAATTTAGATTTTCGCAAAGCGTAAAAGAAACACTTTTCTTCTTGCAAGGGATTTCCGTCCTTCTGCATATCAATCACATATCAGTTCTCTCGACAGAGGGTAGTCCTGTTTCGCCACTCCAACGGTGCTACATCAGGGGAAAAGTGAAAAAGTCTTCATACATCTCACATAGTCAAGTTTGCAAAAAAAGCTTCCATACAGCTCGACTCTCAGCCATGTTTGTTTTTGCCAAACTGAGAGCCGAGTTTTCAGTCCAGTTCTTTATATTCAAATATATTTTATTGAGCTCAACAAGAAAATCAAGCAACAACACAAGATGAAATGCAAACAAGCTCAAAATTGTTGCTTTGTACAAAATCCCACACACAACTCATCCCCTTTTCCCTCATACCACCCCCCCAGGTCCTCCTTCCAAATACAACACCAACATAGGCAATGATAGAATATAAAATAATATAGTGAGACCAACTGTAACATAGCGATACAGATAAGCATGGAATCAACAGTTAAGCAATCGGCTGCGTGGAGGTGCGCACCGCAGAAAATTACTGTTTTTAGGGCTCCGACGGGGGGGGGGGGGGGGCGTGGGGGGGAACCCCCCCCCCACTACTTAATAGAGATCGCGCCGCGTTGTGGGGGGTTTGGGGGGTTGTAACCCTCCACATTTTACTGAAAACTTCACTTTTTCCCTGTTTTTAGGGAAAAAGTTAAGTTTACAGTAAAATGTGGAGGGTTACAAACCCCCAAACCCCCCACAACGCCGGCGCGATCTCTATTAAGTAAACTGGGGGGGGCTCCCCAACAAAACCCCCCGTCGGAGCCCCTAAAAACTATAATTTTCTGCAGCGCGCGCCTCCGTCTTGCGCTCAGTTGTCGCCGCGCACCTTTGTCTTTCACGGGGTTGTCTATGAACCGTGAAGATGGGCTATTGCGCTAGATGGCACATTGGCCTGACCCAGTAAGGCTATTCTTATGTCCTATGTCCCAAGATGAGATTTAAATGTTACGCGTAATCATCATGCACCAAAAAGAAAAAAATAGCCAAAATAACTGACGCAACATCCAAAGCATTTCTCCAAAAAATGTCTACAACCTTTTAACTCGCCTTCAGTGAAATAATTTCTTAGCACGAGATCAAGTCACTTTACAATATTTTAAACATTTCTCCTTTAACAGGGAGGCAAATCGCCATCTGCCCTTGAAATGTGACATGCTTCACCATGACCTTGCTTCAAGAGGAGTAGTTCTACAAGAAAAGAAAGTAAAATGGTAGATGACAAAGAAATGGAAAATCCTTTAAATGCATATAAAGAAAAAATATATCATCTAATATAATAAAACGCAAGGCCGCGCATGCGCACTCCCATCTGCGTGCGCCGGTTTTCTGTGAGCTGTAGGGCACCGCAGATAGGAGTGCGCATGCGCGCGAAGCTCTCTCTCTCTCCCTCCCCCCGAGGTGGATGTCGGCCGCGGCGGCTGTCGGCGGCCCGAGGCGGATGTCGGCCGCGGTGGCTGCTGGCCGCGGCAGCCAAACCCGGAAAGCATTTTAACATAAGTAGGGCATGGAGTTCAGGAGGAAGGTATGGGGGGGAGGAAAATACTGCACAGGGAAGTGGGGTGGGAGGGAAATAAGAACATAAGAAGGTGCCTCCACTGGGTCAGACCAAGGTCCATCTCGCCCAGCGGTCCGCTCCCGCGGCGGCCCATCAGGTCTGCGACCTGTGGAGTGGTTTCTGCCTACTTCTATAACCTACCTCAAGTTCTATCTGTACCCCTCTATCCCTTTATCCTCCAGGAACCTATCCAAACCCTCCTTGAACCCCTGTACAGAGTTCTGGCCTATCACATCCTCCGGAAGCGCGTTCCATGTGTCCACCACCCTCTGGGTAAAAAAGAACCTCCTAGCATTTGTTCTAAACCTGTCCCCTTTCAATTTCTCCGAGTGACCCCTAGTGCTTGTGGCTCCCCACGGTTTGAAGAATCTGTCCTTATCCACTGTCTCTATGCCCTTAAGGATTTTGAAGGTTTCTATCATGTCCCCTCTAAGTCTCCTCTTCTCCAGGGAGAACAGCCCCAGCATTTTTAACCTGTCATCGTATGAAAAATTTTCCATACCTTTTATCAGTTTAGTCGCCCTCCTCTGCACTCCCTTGAGTATCGCCATGTCCTTCTTGAGGTACGGCGACCAGTATTGAACACAGTACTCCAGGTGCGAGCGCACCATTGCGCGATACAGCGGCATGATGACTTCCTTCGTCCTGGTTGTAATACCCTTTTTGATGATGCCCAGCATTCTGTTTGCTTTCTTGGAGGCTGTCGCACATTGCGCCGATGGTTTCAGTGATGTGTCGACCATCACCCCCAGGTCCCTTTCAAGGTTACTTACCCCTAGCAGTGTTCCCCCCATTTTGTAGCTGAACATCGGGTTCTTTTTCGCTACATGCATGACCTTGCATTTCTCTACGTTAAAACTCATTTGCCACTTTTTTGCCCAGTCTTCCAGTTTCGTTAGGTCCCTTTGCAGGTCTTCACAGTCTTCCGTGTTTCTAACCCTGCTGCAGAGTTTGGTGTCATCAGCAAATTTGATAACCTCACATTTTGTCCCTGCCTCCAGATCGTTAATAAATATGTTGAACAGTAGAGGTCCCAGCACCGACCCCTGTGGAACTCCGCTCGTGACCCATTGCCAGTCTGAGTATTGGCCCATTACTCCAACCCTCTGTTTCCTGCCCGCCAACCAGTGTTTGATCCATTGGTATATATCCCCTTGCACCCCGTGGTACCACAGCTTTTTAAGTAGCCGTTCGTGAGGTACCTTGTCGAAGGCTTTTTGGAAGTCAAGGTAAATGATGTCTATGGATTCCCCCTTATCCATCTGGCTGTTTATTCCCTCAAAGAAGTACAGCAAGTTCGTGAGGCACGACCTTCCCTTGCAGAAGCCATGCTGGCTCGCCTTCAGTTGTCCATTGTTTTCTATGTGTTCGCAGATTGTGTCCTTTACCATTGCTTCCATCATCTTCCCTGGAACCGAGGTCAAGCTTACAGGCCTGTAGTTTCCCGGGTCACCCCTTGATCCCTTCTTAAATGCTGCAACACACGGAAATGGAGGGGCAGAAAAGGGGTTGATGGACAGGGGAAGAGGTGCTGATGGACAGGGGGGGCAGAAAAATGAAGGCAGGCCTATTGCTGGACAGGGGGAGCAGGAAGGAGGTGATGATGGACAGGGGGAGGTAAAACAAAGGGAGAAGGGCTTCTGCTGGATAAGGTGAGCAGTGATGGGGTGGTGGAGGACACAGGGGAGGTAAAAGGAAGGGAGAATGGACAGGGGGAGCAGGCAAGGGGTGGTAGTGGACAGCCAATGAAAAAAAAAAAAAAAAGACAGACAGAAATACAGAAAGCGGCTAAGGAGAGAGAGAGAAAAAAATAAAGACAGACACACACACATATATTCTAGCACCCATTAATGTAACGGGCTATAAGACTAGTCTTATATAATCAGGTAGTAACAAATTCTAGCATAACTGACGTCCTCCTTACAAAAAGCTTTAAAAGTAGGGCTACAGATTCAGATTCTGGACTTAAGAACATAAGAATAGCCTTACTGGGTCAGACCAATGGTCCATCAAGCCCAGTAGCCCGTTCTCATTGTGGCCATTCCAAGTCCCTAGTACCTGGCCAAAACCCAAGGAGTAGCAACATTCCATACAGACGGGATCATCAATAGGACTCTGATTCTCCTTTCTTTCCTGTTTTCAGGAATCCCTCGCCTGATTTACTTAGACCCATGGGATTTAAGTTTTGGAAAGCTATTTATGTATTTAGATAAATTAGCCTGCATTACTGACAAGGTGGTTAATAGCAAGCACTGCTATATGCATAGATTGCAAGTGAAAGAAAATCAATATAACACTTGTCCTCCATTACCTTTTGCTGTGAAAAACAAACAAGTTCAAACTGTAAGCCAAAAATCTTCTGGCATATCCCAGTTGGAAAGAGTACTCTGGATTAGAGAGCGACTGAAATTGGGTTTTGATTCATTGCCCAAAGTGGGTCTTCTCTCTCTTCCACCACTGACAGAAAGCTGCTCATTGTCACCCCCCCCCCCCAACTCCCCATCGGCCCTCCTTGGGCCTACTTTAGAAGTCCTGGCGGTTGCAGCAGCCATTTTGAGATTGGAACCAGCATGGACAGGAGTAATTCCTAGTCGTTCCTGCCCAAGCCGACTCCACATTCAAAATGGTTGCTGCATCATCCTGTGGCAGTCTTGCGAGACTGCCGCTGGAGATCCCGGCAGCTATTTTGAGTTTGGAGCCACCATTTTCTTCAGCCCATGCTAGTTCAAATTTCAGAATGATTGCCGGGATCTCCAGTGGCAGTCTCGCAGACTGCAGTGGGACGACAAAGCAGTCCTTTTGAATGTGAAGCTGGCGGGGGCAGTGTTGACTACGGTTCGCATCTGTCCCTGTGAGGCAACTAGATCATTTGGACTTTACAAACGTAGGTCTAGAGAGGGCCTATGAGTGGGGAGAGGGCAGAGTTGGTGGGCAGCCTGGAGGAGGCTGTCCCCAGAGGCAAACCAGCTTATAGCAGCAGAACAGAGTGGACATGGGGGTGGGAGGTTTCGGCTTCAGCTGAAAATGCACTTCCACTTCTAACCAAAACCAAATCATCGCCAAATCTGAATTTCAGGTCAGTTTTGGTGGCGAAACTGAACTCCAAATTGGTCAGCCTCTACAAAGGTAGGCACTGTCAGACAAATTTGATTAAGTTTTTGGATTGAATAACCAGAGTGAGTGCTAGATGTATATTTAGGGTTCATCAAGGCTTTTTGTGTAGCTCCTGATAGATGCCTTATAAATAACCTGAGCTCCCTTGGTATGGGCTCTAAAGCTGACTGGAATAGGAACTCATTGACTAGGTACTGTGTATTTAAAAGGTACTGGGAGGATGGGGGAGAGCAGTTGAGACCCTTGATTGCTTGGGTGAAAAGAAAAGGATAAATGCTGGGAGTCTTCAGCTGGAGGGGCTTGGGGACCCCTGCCAACCCCTGTTGCGCTGCTGGATGGGCTGGTGTTCAAAGTGGGTAGCTTATGTCCATCCAGGCCCACCCCTGGCTATACCACTGCTGTATGCAATTCTGGGGATCACACTTTCAAAAGGATATACTAAACCAGTGTCTCTTAAACTTTTTTTTTTTCATGGCACACTAAATGGAGCTAATTTTTTCATGGCACATTATAATTGAAATTATAAAATTGCATAAGAAACAAAAAATTAAAATTGAGAGTTATTTATTTAAAATTCTTTAAGCTATGTATGGGTAATTGTAACAACGGTGAAATTAAAGTAGGTAGAATAGAATAGCTAATCAATGTGATGGATGTGCTTGTTTTTGAGTGCAAATTAAGTCAAAATGTGGCTCGATAGTCGACAAGCAAACACACATTTCATTATCCACCATCTGCAGTCATTATCTGTTTTTCGATTTAATTTCTGTCTGAGCTGAAATTCCAAGTTCACAAAGATCCAAATTGTAACAAAGCCTTGATTGCTTTGTTGTTCAAGTTAGGATAACTACCGCATAAAAAAATAAAATTACTTGCCATTAGTTTTCAAGGACCAATCGCGTCAAAGAATGATGCTTGTCTGGGTGGTTGCATCCTTATGCACACGGTCACTTATAACATTGACAGACACTTGCGTACGTGATGCACCTGTCATCTATTCTAGTGTATACTTACGAAGGGAATTTTTTAAAAGAAAGTAAAATTCTGGAATCTCTCGTGGCACACCCGGATTCTCTTTGGGGCACAGAGTTTGAGAGACACTGTACTAAACCAAATGTGGCAACTGAAATGGTCTTCTTTCCCAAGCCTATGGGGACAGAAGGAAAGATCTCGGTATGCATACTTTGGAAGAAAGGTGGGAGGGGGGAAATATGGTAGAGACGTCTAAACATATCCAAGTATAATGCCCATGATGCAGGTTTTGATTTATCACTAGCGCTTCCTGCGCTGAAATGAATATCTAAACATCCAATTGTACAGTAAGTCACCTTGAACCTCAGGCATAGCGTGACTCATGAATTCCAGATTAGATTAGATCAATATGGATCTTATGTGTGTTATTTATGTAATTCGCTTAGGTTTTAAGCAGACGATAAATTTTTAAAATAAATATGGCCTTTATCTGCTGTCATTTTTCTGATTCTTCATTACAGATAGCTAATAATTTGACTCTGTCATAATAACCTAATAAAGAACAGCAGGTAAATATTGAAATGGCCCACACATGTTTAGGGTTTGCATAAGTCGTTCCATGCAGGTTACCCCTTGTACCCCCGAGTTCTAGGAGCATCAGCTTCCAAGAAAACATCTTTCTTTTGATTGAAATGTGAGTTTCTTCTCCTACGTCATGACCTTTGTCTTCTCTCCTATCTCTGCTGAGATGAATTACACACCTTTTGGATACTTGCCTTCAGCATTATGTTTAACTTCTAAGGGCTAGATTCACAAAGCAAACCGATCGTGTACCGATCGGTTTGCGACGCCTTAGCGACCCCGGCCTGATTCACTTACCTCTCTGCCAACCATCCTCTGATCCGCGCATGCAAATGAGGGCAACGGCATGCAAAGTAGGCAGGGACGCGATTCACCAAACAAAACCCTGCAACACCGACTGGGCTGGCCGATCAAACCCCCCCCCCCCCCCCCACTGCTGAGGACCAGTCGCTGAAGCCCTTTCCGACTGCCTTCTGCCGCCCTGCTCTCAGCCCTGACAGCCCCGATCTCCTGGAGACATGCTGTTCAGAAAACAATAATCCCCTTCCTTTTTATAGAAGACTGTGCAAAACCAGATCTGCTGAAGAGACCCAAGTGTCCAGCTGTGTAGCATGAGCGCTGCCACCTCAGACCCGGGCGATTCTTCTGCCCCTGGAAGTAGCAGGTGTAGTAGCACCCGGGAGTGGCATCGGAGCTCTGGGCTTCTTCAAACATTCTTTTTGGACCGATCAGCCTCCTAGAAGCCAAGATCTGCAGCGGAGAGATCCTTGTTTCCCGGCAGCCTGCTCCCTGCGGATAGATATCTGTGGCTTCTTTTCCCACCCACTGGTGTTACCAGCATCAACTCCAGGGGCTGCTGCTTCCCCAGCCTCCTGCAGCCCAGACTCTCCTGCCTGCCCCGACTCCCACCCTTCTCCGCGGTGTAAGCCTGTGGTTTTAACCCGTGGGCTTAAGTGGGCTAAAACCACGGGCTTGAAAAAAAATTTTTTAAAATTCTTTGCTGAGCCCAGAGGTCCAGTGCATGCGCAGACCATCTACAGATGGTCTGCGCATGCGTGCGGATCGCACAACAGCGATCCGTGCAGGCAGATGGGGGCGTTCCTCCGATTGCTCCCATCTGCATATTTTAGGTTCCAGAATTCGTCGGACCTGCCTGGATCGGGCTCGATCGAGCTTCTGTATTTTGTTTTGAATAGCGAGTTTATCTTCTTTGCAGGTTACTTTAACTTGATGAGATGGGCGTCGTATGTGCAGTTCACTAACCTTTACATTTTATGGCTTAAGGTATATTATACCTAAGTTAATAAATGCTCAAGACCTGTAATGGTAAAATTACTGTCCAGGGTATCTGGGTTGTGCTGCTTGATTAGCTAGTGGCGATCCTGTGGATTTAAGCAGTAATATCTTTGGAAAGACAGCCCAAAACAGCAGCCTTCAGTTTTGTAAATGCACATTATCTGAAAAATCACATTAGACTTCTGTGCCTCTACTCCTGTATCATTAACTGGGAGCATATGCTGTGAGATCACTTGTAGTTCATTAACCCTCTGGAAATCGAAAGGCTTTTGGGACTACTTACACAATTTTCTGTTTATTGCATGGAGGCCAGAGGTCACCCTCCTATACAGCCTTAATCAGATACTGCGATTGGACATAATCCCTTATTTAAGAATCCTACTACTTTATATCTCAGTGACGAATGTGCCCGCCCTTGGAAAATGCAGTTTCTACGTCCTTTCTGTTTGGTGTGCATGGCGGTAGAGTTCTGCACCGTGTACGCATTGTCATTAACGATCTGCTCATTTTGATAATGGCACTGCGGTCTGGTAGTGTGCAGTCCCCCCGGGGAGATGCTGCATTTTTTTAACCTAAGTATTGTTCTGGCTCCTTTTCTTGATTGGCCCAGAAATAGCAATCAGCTGGGGAGCAGGATAACATGCCTCTTAGCCATCCCTTTTATCTCCGAGATGAGTATCAACATTGTATGCTTCCTAATGGAAGTGTAATTTAATGAAATCTATTGGGTAAACATACTTCAGATGTTCAAAGGAGGTGACAAATTTTTTGCTGGCAGCCAGGACCTGGCTGCTTTCCAGCTTGCCTCGAGCTGCTGTGCATATATAACGCTTGAAACAGGCACAGAGTATTGTTTTTCATTGTTTTCTCCCCACTGCTTCGTTCCTCTTGTTTTTTTAATTTGTGCAGTGCTCCTGTTCCTACTCTTTGACCTGTAACTTTTCCTGCAAGGGCAGAATTTAAGATCTGATTTGTACATGTTTCTGTGTTATAGTAGTTAAATTGGGAGCACATTACTGAGCTCGCAGAATGTCGCAGGCATGAAATGAGCTGTGTATCACAGAGGGAGAGGGCTAGATGGTCGTTATTCAATAGCTGGCAGGAAGTGCTATCATTCAAAAAGGGCAAATTAAGAAACATCAGGAATTGAAAAAAATTGGGCTAAAGCACTTTCAGGGACCCCTTCCACAGAAAGAACTTCTAATGCGCATGTGACCAATGACCTACGGAAGGCGGAAAGGTTCTGGGGAAAGGCAAAAAATACATTGATGAGGAAAATGAATAGGCTCAGAAAATCCTATATTTTTCATTGCATGCACAAGAATTCCACAACGGCTACAGCTTCATGAAACTCTTCAAGTCATATTTTGTCTAATCTATAGCATGCTAAGTCAAAAAATAATAAGAGGTGAGGAAAATGCTCTCAAAAATATGCAGAAGTGAGAGGTCAAAATCAATGACAAAAATATAACTAGAACAAACGCCAGGAAGTTCTTTTTCACCCATAGGGTGGTGGATACATGGAACGCGCTTCCAGAGGCTGTGATAGGCCAGAGCACGTTACAGGGCTTCAAAGAAGGTTTGGATAGGTTCCTAGAGGATAAAGGAATTGAGGGGTACAGATAGGAGTAGAGGTAGGTCATAGGGATAGTCAGGGACCACTGCTCAGGCAATGGGCCTGATGGGCCACCGCGGGAACGGACCGCTGGGCGAGATGGACCTCTGGTCTGCCTCAGCGGAGGCAACTTCTTATGTTCTTATGTTCAATATATGAATCAAATAGTGAAACTTAAATATGAATGTTGAGAATGTAAAATAATGCAATTTTTCACATACACTCAGATTTGTGAATGAACAATTAGAAGAGACCGTTTCAACTTATGAACACAAGTTGTTGTCCGAATCACATGGCAACTATTTCTCTGGCATTTGAAGTTTTGCATTTCTCCTTTGGGTTCCTTGAAACAGACCCTCGAAACATGGTCCATGTCGGGACCTGCTAACACAGTGGTCTCAAACTCAAACCCTTTGCAGGGCCACATTTTGGATTTGTAGGTACTTGGAGGGCCTCAGAAAAAAATAGTTAATGTCTTATTAAATAAATGACAATTTTGCATGAGGTAAAACTCTTTATAGTTTATAAATCTTTCCTTTTGGCTAAGTCTTAATAATAATATAATAATTTATAGCTAAAAAGACATATGATCAAGAAACTGTTTTGTGATTATGATAAACATACCGAGGGCCTCAAAATAGTACCTGGCGGGCCGCATGTGGCCCCCGGGCCACGAGTTTGAGACCACTGTGCTAACGCATCTTAAAGCTAAGTGGAGTGGTTTTTCCTCTCATTGCCATTGAGAACAAAGTTAATAATCAATAGAGCACACAGCCTCACTCACTATTTTGTATATCAAAGTCATACACAGTGATGGGACGGTGGGTTCGGCTATAGGAGCCACGGCTCTTGGTCGGATTACACAAATCTGAGTGTATGTGAAAAACTGCATTATTTTACATTCTCAACATTCATATTTAAGTTTCACTATTTGATTCATATATTGAGATGTCTTGGTTCTAGTTATATTTTAATCTATAGCATGGACATGGGTCTGTTGTTAATTGGGGGGGGGGGGGTGTCTTAGCTACTCAAAGGAAATTGGGTTTTTCCGTTTTCTGTTAGATTTTTCCTTCCCTATCTCTGAGTGCCTTCTGCACACCCTAACAATATATGTGAGCTCCTCACTCATCATATTTTTGAAAATTGAATTTAACTTGGCTGATAGACTGCTTGCTATGGTGTGTAGAGTGAAGAGACTTCAAGATATACATTTGTGACTGGTGTCTGTTATGCACATAATGTCCCCCTGCTGGTATATCACCTAGAACAGTGTTCTTCAACCTTTTGACTCCTATGGACCGGCGGAAATAAAATAATTATTTTGCGGACCAGCACCGGTCCGTGGACTTGCAGTTGAAGAACACTGGGCTAAGTCGTGGGCCAGACCCCGCCCATCTCCACCCCAAACCCCACCCCCTTAATAGTACTAATTGTAACACCATTTTTTCAATTCATTTTTCATATATATACACACACACACACACACAATATAATCGTATTAACAACACATAATGGTTAACCACAAAATGTACACTGTATGCTTCTCAATATTCATTCCTACCATAACACAGACAACTCCATGCAAATACGGGACCAAAAACTAAAAGTACTAATATATACAAACAAACCCTAAAATGCAAGACTCTGCATGCAATACAACTCCAGAGGAAAAGAAACAAATGCATTTCTTCCTGAGCAGTGCAAAATACAGACAGCAGATGTAAATCAATCACTAAATTGAAAACTATAATCATTCCCCCTACCATTGTTGTCTCCCTCCCTCCATGCTGTGCCTTGCCTTCTAGACTGCTCCCGCATGGCTGTTTTATGCTGCCCCTGGTGTTATCTTTGGGCCGGCTCCCTCTTCCTCAGTGCTGCAGTGCACAAAGCCATGGGCAGCGGCTCCTCGCGTGTTCCGCGACACATCTGGAAGCCTTCCCTCTGACGTTGCGAGAAGGCTTCCAATTCAGGCGCAGGATATGCATAGGAGCTTCTTCCCATGGCTTTGTGCACTGCATCATTGAGGAAGAGGGAGCTGGCCTGAAGACAACGCCGCATCGATCGGCGGCAGATGAACACTGTCTCGGGCTGATGCACATGCTGGCCCTGTGGACCGGCAGGAAATTTCTGTGAACCGGCACAGATCCATGGGCCAACGGTTGAAGAACACTGACCTAGAACAGGGGTAGGCAATTCCGGTCCTCGAGAGCCACAGGCAGGTCAGGTTCTCAGGCTATCCACAATAAATATGCATGAGATAGATAGAGGAGGCAGTGCATGCAAATCTATCTCGTACATATTCATTGTGGATATCCTGAAAACCTGACCTGCCTGTGGCTCTTGAGGACCGGAATTGCCAACCCCTGATCTAGAACCACTGTTCCCTCTAAACTGAGCAGGAGCCCTCCACCTATAGTCCTGCCAGTGGGGGGTGCTGTTTCACTATCACAGTTTCATTAGTGAGGGACAGGCAAGCTCTGCAGAACTCCAATGAATCTGCCTATTCCCAGTAGAGGAATGCAGTTCTTTATGTGAAATCCTTGTGACCTGGACCAGGCATAGTTCAGATTTTTGAATTTTTTGGATTTTGGAATGCTTATGTTAAGTCAGTAAAAGATAAGACCATAAGATTGCCAGCAAATGGTTTTATTTCAAAGTAAAACATTCAGTAAAACTTCAGACACAAACGTGCTCAGAACAATGCACAACACTCGTCATCTCAGGTCAGCCAACAATATGCTGATGGAATTGGAACAATTCTTGCAAATATAAGCAGGATCAAACTAAGCTTAACGTGCATTATCTTCAGTCTGGCGTCAGCTATCCGATGATGGTGTAGGAACAGTGTTCTCGAGCTCTGCAGTACAACAAAAGGCAGCCTTTTTAGACTGCTTCCACTATCATTTATATAATTATAGGTTTCTGTTTAAGCCGTCTCTCTATACTGCCATAATCTCATGCTCACTAATAAATGCACGTTGTTCCATGCCTGCAATTAACTGGTCACACATTTTCATCATATCTACAGGGGTTTATTTCTTCTGGTGTTTACAATGTCATTGTCGGCACTTCTGTCCTTTGGCTATTTAACCCTATTTCAGCAATCTCTCAAGGAATGCACAACAGGTGCATTGTCAATGGTCAGCACTTCATCAATATCAGCTGCCTCCACTTATTAATGCTTTGGTTGATAGACTTCTGGTGTAAGCTATGAGGATTGATATCATCAGCTTTTCGTCACTGACTTGGAAACCTTCAGCATCTTCATTTGTAGGTTCATTATCGTCAAATGATGGCCAAAGTTTGTGCCAAGCATTTTCAGTGCTGATTTTAGTTACACCTTTCCAAACATTAGCAAGTCCATAAATGGTATCCTTAAGACTAAACTCTTTGCAAAAGTCTTGGATTCTTATCCCTCTGTTCATTCCATCAAACATGCAATTCAGGAAAAATGACTTTTTACATGTTTATTAAAATTTTTGACCGCACTTCAGTTTAGCAAAAGCACCATTAAAACTTAGAAGAGCAAAAAAGAAGAAAATAAAATCCAAAAATTACAATTACCGTATTTTCGCGGATATAACGCGCACCCGTGTAAAACGCGCACACGGGTATAGCGCGCAGAAATCACGATGGTATGTACAAAAACTTTTGTATACCGCGCTCACGGGTATACCGCGCATGATGCCCGACGCTCCTTTCGCCCGCCCTGACTTTCCGTGCGCTGTCCCGACTCTCCGTTCACCCCCCCTGACTTCCGTGCACTGCCCTGACTTTCCGTGCGCTGTCCCGACTCTCCGTTCACCCCCCCTGACTTCCGTGCACTGCCCTGACTTTCCGTGCGCTGTCCCGACTCTCCATTCACCCCCCCTGACTTTCCGTGCACTGTCCCCCCTTGAAGTCCTGTCCCCCCTTGAAGGTCTGTCCCCATCCTGAAAGCCTGATGCCCCCCCCCGACGTCCGATACATCCCCCCCCCCCGGCAGGACCACTCGCACCCCCACCCCGAAGGACCGCCGACTCCCCAACAATATCGGGCCAGGAGGGAGCCCAAACCCTCCTGGCCACGGCGACCCCCTAACCCCACCCCGCACTACATTACGGGCAGGAGGGATCCCAGGCCCTCCTGCCTTCGACGCAAACCCCCTCCCCCCAACGACCGCCCCCCCTCAAGAACCTCCGCCCGTCCCCCAGCCGACCCGCGACCCCCCTGGCCGACCCCCACGACACCCCCACCCGCCTTCCCCGTACCTTTGTGTAGTTGGGCCAGAAGGGAGCCCAAACCCTCCTGGCCACGGCGACCCCCTAACCCCACCCCGCACTACATTACGGGCAGGAGGGATCCCAGGCCCTCCTGCCCTCGACGCAACCCCCCCTCCCCCCCCAACGACCGCCCCCCCCCAAGAACCTCCGACCGCCCCCCCAGCCGACCCGCGACCCCCCTGGCCGCCCCCCACGACCCCCCCACCCCCCTTCCCCGTACCTTTGGTAGTTGGCCGGACAGACGGGAGCCAAACCCGCCTGTCCGGCAGGCAGCCAACGAAGGAATGAGGCCGGATTGGCCCATCCGTCCTAAAGCTCCGCCTACTGGTGGGGCCTAAGGCGCGTGGGCCAATCAGAATAGGCCCTGGAGCCTTAGGTCCCACCTGCGGGCGCGGCCTGAGGCACATGGGCCCAACCCGACCATGTGCCTCAGGCCGCGCCCCCAGGTGGGACCTAAGGCTCCAGGGCCTATTCTGATTGGCCCACGCGCCTTAGGCCCCACCAGTAGGCGGAGCTTTAGGACGGATGGGCCAATCCGGCCTCATTCCTTCGTTGGCTGCCTGCCGGACAGGCGGGTTTGGCTCCCGTCTGTCCGGCCAACTACCAAAGGTACGGGGAAGGGGTTGGGGGGGTCATGGGGGTCGGCCAGGGGGGTCGCGGGTCGGCTGGGGGGGCGGTCGGAGGGTCTTGGGGGGGGCGGTCGTTGGGGGGGGGGAGGGGGGTTTGCGTCGAGGGCAGGAGGGCCTGGGATCCCTCCTGCCCGTAATGTAGTGCGGGGTGGGGTTAGGGGGTCGCCGTGGCCAGGAGGGTTTGGGCTCCCTTCTGGCCCGATATTGTCGGGAAGTCGGCGGTCCTTCGGGGTGGGGGTGCGAGTGGTCCTGCCGGGGGGGGATGTATCGGACGTCGGGGAGTCGGCCGGGCAAGAGGGCTTGGGCTCCCTCTTGCTCCGATCGTGGATGCGGGTGCGGGTGGGAGCGCGTGCGAGCGGTCGTTCGGGGTGGGGGTGCGAGCGGTCCTGCTGGGGGGGTGAATCGGGCGTCGGGCGGGGTGGGAACTATGTTTAAAAACTTTTGTATACCGCGCTCAGGCATATAACGCGCGAGGGGTATGCGCGGTAGGTAAAAACGCGTATAACGCGCACGTTATATCCGCAAAAATACGGTAATTAAAGTCTAAATAGTTGCCAAAGAGAGGACTCTACTCCCAATATTTACAAGGAAATGCTAGACCAAAGAGATGAGTCTTAACCATTGATCTGAATTTTACAAAATAAAGCTCAGAGCGAATCCCAAGTGGAAGAGAGTTCCATAAACTAGGAATAAGTGCAAAAAAAGCAGAGTTACGTGTTGAAGCCAATTGCATCAAATGAACCGGAGGCAGCGTCAATTGATGAGCAGATGCCGGACACAAATTACGAGTAGGCCTGTAAGGAACTAATAATTTTCCTAAAGACCGAAGCACAGGGAAAGGAAATGAAGGCAACAAAATTCCAGGAGCTAAATTGCATATATACTAATGCAAGGAGCCTAAGAAACAAAATGGGGGAATTAGAAGCCATGGCCATTGCAGAAGACATAGACATCATTGGAATCTCTGAAACATGGTGGAATGAGGAAAGCAAATGGGATACAGCACTGCCGGGGTACAAGCTCTATCGCCAGGACAGGTCAGGACAGAAAGGCGGTGGAATAGCACTATACATAAAAGAAAGCATACAATCGACAAGAATGGACATAGCAGAGACGGCCAACAAGCTAGAATCACTATGGGTTAAAATACCAGGAAGGAAAGGGCCTGAAATAAAGATAGGCCTATACTATCGTCCTCCCGGACAAACCGGAGAGATCGACGAAGAAATGGAAGCCGAGATGAAGCGAGAATGCAAAAGCGGTAACACGGTTATTATGGGAGACTTCAACTACCCCGGGATAGACTGGAGTCTTGGAAGCTCAAGATGCGCTAGGGAGACAGAATTTCTGGAGGCTGTACAAGATTGCTTCTTGGAGCAGCTTGTTAGAGAACCAACGAGAGGAATTGCCACTCTGGACCTAATCCTAAATGGACTGAGGGGACCTGCAAAGGAGGTGGAAGTAGTGGGACCGTTGGGAAACAGCGATCATAATATGATCAAGTTCAAGGTGGAACTAGGAATACTGAAAGGAACGAGAACCATAGCGACAACTTTTAACTTCGGGAAGGGAAACTGCGAAGCAATGAGGGGAATGGTAAAGAAGAAACTTAGGAACACTTCCAAAAAATGGCAGACGGTGGAACATGCCTGGTCCTTTTTCAAGGACACGGTGAACGAGGCGCAAAATCTGTATATCCCCAGATTCATAAAAGGGTGCAACAAGAGTCGAACAAAAGACCCGGCGTGGATAACTAAAATAGTGAAGGAAGCGATAGGCAATAAGAAAAATTCATTCAGAAAATGGAAAAAGGACAAATCTGAGGGAAACTGGAAAGAGCACAGGAAGTATCAAAAAGAATGTCATCGTGTGGTTCAAAAAGCCAAAAGAGAGTATTACATTACATTACATTACGGATTTCTATTCCGCCTATACCTTGCAGTTCAAGGCGGATTACAAAAGAATTGACTGGACATTTCCAGAGATGTAAACATTTCAGAGGAGATTACTGGACATTTTCCAGTGAGGATGCAAAATTTTTTTTTTTTTTGGGTAACTGGGATTTTCTGGATGAAGGTGAGAGGTTGGTGAAGTGAGTTGGTGGTAGGTAAGGGGGTTAGGGTTTTTGGATGAATTTTTTGAAGAGCAGGGTTTTGATTTCTTTGCGGAACGTTTTGAAGTCGTCCGATGTTGTCAGCAGGTTGGTGACAGATTGGTTGAGTTTTGCTGCTTGAGTTGCCAGAAGGTTATCGAACATTTTCTTGCGATGTGTGCCCTTGAAAGGGGGGAAGGTGAAAGGGTTAGGGGTTCTTCTGTGTCTTTTTGAGGAGATCTGGTTTAAGTGGTTGGTTAGATAGGATGGGGAAGAGCCGTGTAAAGCTTTGAATAATAGGCAGTATGAAGAGACTAGCCAGGGAAGCACGAAATTTCAAACCATTCTTTAGATATGTTAAAGGGAAACAGCCGGCTAGGGAGGGGGTGAGACCGCTGGACGACGGAGACCGGAAGGGAGTAGTGAAGGAAGAGAAAGAGGTCGCGGAAAGACTTAACATGTTCTTTTCGTCTGTATTTACAAGCGAAGACACAACCAACATACCGGAACCCGAACAAATCTTCAATGGAAATCAAGCACAAAAGTTTACATCCATGGAAGTGAGCCTCAATGATGTGTACAGGCAGATAGAAAAACTAAAAACTGACAAATCTCCAGGTCCGGATGGAATCCTTCCAAGGGTTCTGAAGGAACTAAAGGAGGAAATAGCGGAGCTACTACAGCAAATTTGCAACCTATCTCTGAAAACAGGTGTGATCCCGGAGGATTGGAAGATAGCCAACGTTACGCCCATCTTTAAAAAGGGATCAAGAGGTGACCCGGGAAACTATAGACCGGTGAGTCGGACCTCGGTTCCGGGGAAAATGGCGGAAGCACTGATAAAAGAAAACATCGATGAACATTTTGAAAAAAACGAACTTCTGATATCCAGCCAACATGGTTTCTGCAGGGGAAGATCGTGTCTGACTAACTTATTGCACTTCTTCGAGGGAATTAACAAACAGATGGACAGAGGAGACCCCATTGACATCATATACCTAGATTTCCAGAAAGCCTTTGACAAGGTGCCTCATGAACGTCTACTCCGGAAACTGAAGAACCATGGGGTGGACGGAGACGTGCATAGATGGATCAGAAACTGGTTAGAGGGAAGGAAACAGAGGGTAGGAGTGAAGGGCCACTACTCGGACTGGAGGAAGGTCACGAGTGCTTTTTAATATATTCATAAATGATCTAGAAACAGGAACGAAGTGTGAGATAATAAAATTTGCGGACGACACCAAACTATTTAATGGAGCTCGGACGAAGGAGGAATGCGAAAAATTGCAAAGGGACTTGGACAAACTAGGGGAATGGGCTGAGAGATGGCAGATGAAGTTCAATGTTGAGAAGTGTAAAGTATTGCATGTGGGAAACAGAAACCTGAGGCACAATTATACGATGGGAGGGATGTTATTGACTGAGAGTACCCAAGAAAGGGACTTGGGGGTAATGGTGGACATGACAATGAAGCCGACGGCACAGTGCGCAGCGGCCGCTAAGAGAGCGAATAGAATGCTAGGTATAATCAAGAAGGGTATTACAACCAGAACGAAAGAAGTTATCCTGCCGCTGTACCGGGCAATGGTGCGTCCACATCTTGAGTACTGCGTCCAGTATTGGTCGCTGTACCTTAAGAAGGATATGGCGTTACTCGAGAGAGTTCAGAGGAGAGCGACACGACTGATTAAGGGGATGGAAAGCCTTTCATACGCTGAGAGATTGGAGAACCTGGGTCTCTTTTCCCTGGAGAAGAGGAGACTTAGAGGGGATATGATAGAGACTTATAAGGTCATGAAGGGCATAGAGAGAGTAGAGAGGGACAGATTCTTCAAACTTTCAGAAAATAAAAAAACAAGAGGGCATTCGGAAAAGTTGAAAGGGGACAGATTCAAAACGAATGCTAGGAAGTTCTTCTTTACCCAACGTGTGGTCGACACCTGGAATGCGCTTCCAGAGGACGTTATAGGGCAGAGTACAGTTTCGGGGTTTAAGAAAGGATTGGACAATTTCCTGCTGGAAAAGGGGATAGAGGTTTACTACACAGGTCCTGGACCTGTTGGGCCGCCGCGTGAGCGGACTGCTGGGCACGATGGACCTCAGGTCTGACCCAGCAGAGGCATTGCTTATGTTCTTATGTTAGTCAGGTTGACCAGATTGTAGTGTTTTAAAGGCAAGTGCTACATGATCTTCATAAAGCATAAAATTCCTTGATCATAAGACTGTAGAGAAGAAGTCATATTGGGGGGGGGGGGGTAAGTAAAGACCAAAACCATTATTTTTCACAACAAGTTCTTCAGTTGGCTAGAACCAGTAAAACCTGATGGTGCTCGTTCTTTAGCTGTTGTTAGTTTGTCTAGGAACATTGCGCCATTACAGAGCTGTTTCATCAGCATTGTAAATTTGTACAGGACCGAGATTTCCATCAGACATCCTCTTGGCAAATTCGTCAATGTAACTTTCTGTTGCCTTGTAATCGGCAAAAACTTTTTCACCGCAGATTTTGAGATATTTAATACAATGACACTTCTTAAATTTCTGCAGCAAACCTTCTGAATATTCACACTTACCTTTAATGTTCAGATCTTCATAGTAATTTTTAGCTTACTTCAAGACCATTAAAACCAATCAATGGCATGCATTCACTTCTTTGTTGTTGAATCCACTCAATTAGCACATGGTCCAGCTCTTCATTTTTTGCTCTATGCAATGTTTTCCTGTTTTTCATTAATTTCTGGTCATCACTGTCATTGTAATACAGTACTTCAATAACTTATCTTTCTGAATGTTGCAGTTGTCCAAGTCTCACTGTGTCTGGGTAGGTAGAAAGCTACAGCAAGATGGTCGAGATGTGGCAAGAGCCGGACAACTGCAACAATCATGATGCCAGTCAGGGAAACCTAAGAGAACATATAACTGATCTTTCTGTTTTCTTTAAGTCATATACAGTTGTACGTCCCACACCATAATCTTCAGTTAGATGTACAGGTACACCATGATCAAACTTCTGCAATTCTACTTTCTGTGCTAGCGATAGTGACAGATGCTTCCCTTTCTGCTACTCACTGCTACCCCAAGGGGAATCTGCAGCTCTTTGTGACATTTTTACAGTTCACAATGAACGGCATGGGCACATTTGACTTGAAGAGCACAGAAAAAAGTAGGAACGCAATGCACATGCAGGTTTCAGTGTATGTCATGTTGGGGGACTTCCGGACTTTTGGAGCTTTTTAGTTTTTGGAATTTTGGATAAAGTGTTGTGTACCTGTAATACAGTGTTAAAACATCATCCCCCTCCAATGGCAGCAATGCAGTTGGATGACTCCTGCTTAGCCTAGAGCAGTGGTTCCCAGTCCTATCCTGGAGGACCCCAGGGCCAATCGGGTTTTCAGGCTAGCCCTAATGAATCTGCATGGAGCAGATTTGCATGCCTATCACTTGCATTATATGCAAATCTCTGTCATGCATATTCATTAGGGCTAGCCTGAAAACCCGATTGGCCCTGGGGTCCTCCAGGACAGGGTTGGGAACCACTGGCCTAGAGGGAACAGTGCCTAGAACTTGACACTTCATGGTCTGCAGAATGGGAAGCCCTGTGGTTTTTGCAATCTTCTTTGTTATGATATTTTTCACCTATGGGAAATTACAAGTCAAATGGGCGGTGACTGCTGGCAGAAATGAATATTCCTAGATTAGGCAAGTGATGAAAACTACATTTTTTCATCTAAGGAAGTTACATCAGATCCACACTTATTTTTTATTAAATGACCTTCAGAAAACAGTCCATGCTATTATATCCTCTCAATTAGATTTTTGTAACATTATTTAGGACTTCCAAAGAATGCAGTAATAATTAGGTTCCATCTGCTTCAAAACACTGCTGCTAAAATAATTTTATGTAAAGATAAATACAGGAGAATCATTTCATTGTCTTCCAGTCTCTGCAAGAATACAATTCAGATGGTTTTGGAGTCCTCTACTAAGGGTGCACTAAATGCTAAGAAGCCCAATTTATATCTCTAATCGTTGATGTGCACCATTAGGACACCTTAGTAAAAGGACCTCTTTGATTTTCATTTAAAATTCTTTATGGTCTTAGTCCAAGTTCTTTTTCATCTTACTTGCATCTTCAGTTGAGATATCATTCTCCTTGTTCAGCTTATTGAGAACATTCATAAGAACATAAGAATAGCCTTAATGGGTCAGACCAATGGTCCATCAAACCCAGTAGTCCATTCTCACAGTGGCCAGTCCAGGTTCCTAGTACCTGGCCAAAACCCAAGGAGTAGCAACATTCCATTATCTGAGAGTAAGCAAGATTCCGGAACCCCAAATAGTAGCAACATTCCATGCTACCAATCCAGGGCAAAAAATGAAAAAAGAGGCAAGAAAACTCAAAATAGAGTGACTAAAAGGAATTTGGCAAAAGCAATAGAATAGTCACTCTGTATGTCTGAACGACAAATGATCTTAAAGAAACACCTTAGACTGTTATTGAAACTGTTGTTGAATTGTAGAGTGACCAATACCATCATTTTGACACTGTATTGAACAATGCAATGATTGGGTGATGAGGTGTTTTTTTCGCCTTCATGTCTTTGAGCATAAGTTTCAATAACAGTCTAAGGTGTTTCTTTAAGATCATTTGTCGTTCAGACATATAGAGTGACTATTCTTTGCTTTTACCAATCCAGGGCAAGCAGTGGCTTCCCCCATGTCTTCCTCAATAACAGACTATGGACTTTTCCTCCAGGAAACTATCCAGTGGTAAAAAGGAGTTGGTATCTGTTGCTCCTAAATTGTGGAATTCTCTTTCTTTGGAACTCAGGTCAGAGAATGATTATTGGAATTTTAGAAAAAAATGTTTCTGATTATTTTTCCCATCTCCTCTGCTTGTTATTTTATAACTGCTTTTTATATTATAAACCGCCTTGAGCTTTTGGTGAAGGTAGCCCATACTGTAAATAAATGAATTGTCATATCAAATAGCAATATATAGAAAGGATCTTTCAAGAAAAGGAGGCTGGATCCCACTATAGTCTTGGCACAGATATTCTTGGAACAGAAATCAGTCTCTTGAGTAAATATGGTGCTCCTCAGATGACACACATAACACCTATTTTGAAACATTACATTACATTAATGACTTTTATTCTGCCATTACCTTGCAGTTCAAGGCGGATTACATAAGAGGTTATCTGGACATTTCCAGAAGAGTTACAGAGTTGAACAGGTTACTTCGAGGGACTGAAGCGCTTCCTGCAGTGTTAGTTTGTTTTGATGGATTTCTTGATAACAGGGTTTTTATTTCTTTTCTGAAAGTTTTGTAGTCTGGTGTCGTGATCAGTAGATTGGATAGTTGGTGGTCAAGTTTCGCTGTCTGCGTGGCCAGTAGGCCATCGTACATTTTTTTACGTTTGACACCTCTGATTGGGGGGTGCGTGAATGATGTCTGGGTTCTCCTTTGCCTGGTTTCGGTAGTTTGGATAAGGCGGTTGTTCAGGTAGGCTGAGCTGTCTCCATTCATGGCTTTAAAATAATAGACAGTAAAATTTGAATTGTATTCTTGCTTGTATTGGGAGCCAGTGTGAGTCGAGGTGATTTGGTCATTCTGGCTTGCTATATTACAAAGGATGCAGTATAAAGTGTTAACAATAGTTCATCAGGTTTTGAGAAAATGTTTACGATATATTGACCAGAGAAAGCTTTGAGATCAGGAAATGGGATGCGGTTGGTGGTGGTTAGTGAGTCAAAAGCACATTATGCAGATACTAGAGCCTCTGTGTCAGGGGTAGGGAACTCCGGTCCTCGAGAGCCGTATTCCAGTCAGGTTTTCAGGATTTCCCCAATGAATATGCATTGAAAGCAGTGCATGCAAATAGATCTCATGCATATTCATTGGGGAAATCCTGAAAGCCCAACTGGAATATGGCTCTCGAGGACCGGAGTTCCCTACCCCTGCTCTATGTTATCAGTAGCTTCGGTGAGACTATGGACTGCCTTGCCAGATCAGTTACGTCTTTGTGTAGACTGTGTTAGCGTTAAAAAGCTATTGAAAACACAGTTATTTGTTGATGCATTTATTTAAAATGACTGTCAGTTCAACAGAAGTGTAGATGTTATTGTTAGGTGCCATTGACTTGTGTTCGAGGCCTAGCAACTTGTTGAATTGCGGATCTAAAAAGAAATTGGTTTTGTGCTAGTCCGGAAAGATCCTCCAGCGTCATCCCCATGGATGCTTTTCAATGTGTTGGATTTTGGGTTTTTCAGTGTGTTCAGCCATCTGGTTGCAGGTCATCCTCTTTGCCTGGTTCCTTCGATCTTCCCAAACATGATGTCCTTCTCCAGTGATCTCTAAGATGTATGTTTTATGGAAACTGCTTAGGTTTAGACGATGTATCCATTTTTAAATAAATAAATGCAGGAGCTGTTGGGATGGAAGAAATAATGGAAGCACTTCTCAATGCCAAGTGTGGATCCTTTTGATGTGGACTCTACATCTAGCACCGTTGGTATGCCCAGTGCTGAAGTCACGGTAGAACAACCCTCCAGAGCTAAGAGCAATAATCAGTGCTGTCAGAATTGTTAGTAATGTTAGGAAAGAGAATTTTGATATTTGGATTAAATGGGGATTTATGTGAGGCTTCTTGGCTCCTATGATTCCATGAGCACAGGAAGGGCAAACAAATCTGCCGATTTTGTGGAATTCTATGAAAGACTGGAAGCCTGATCTGGGTCAAGGGGGCCGATGGTTGCCATTCAGTATGTTGACTTCTTCCCTTCATCTATATTAATTCTACCTTTACATCTGTTGGCATAAATACCATCTCAGTTCCATACATACATCAATGGAAACCCTATATCACTTTATCTTGGAACATCCAAGTTTTACGAAAGGGTTCTTGCATAGTCAAGAAACCTCCTGTTTCATTTGCTGAAGCCTATTCACATCCGTTATATGATTTGAATAATTGTTTGCAGCCGCTTGTTATCCCATTTTATTTTGTCACAGAGCGACTCTGAACTTATAAAAGGCTTGGTTTTTAAGGGAAGAGGTCTCGGAATCCTACTGGAACAAATCCTATGAGTCTCTTTGGCTACTTGTGCTCTCTCTGGTTGAGCATTTTTTAATACTTTGAACTGGTTTTATTTAATTGTATTTAGTTTTGATTGTTTTGTTTGTTTCGTATTTAATAGACACAGTGCAGAACATTCATTTGTGCCTGACCAACTTGACTTTTTTAGTTGTCTATTTGTATGTACATGTATATATATATACTGTGTATCCTCATATACCAAATACCTCCAATACAATGTGAACAAGTCTCTATTGGCCCTGATCCGAGTATAAGTTGATCTTAATTGAATTTAAGGCCTCCAAGTCATTGTAAATATTCTTCTATAACTTGTGCCAATCCAAGCCTAAAGCCCCCAGCCTAGATTGAATGCACCTTTGTAACCCTACTCCTCCTCCGCAATATTTGGTGAATATACCCCAATGTTTTTGCTCCAATTTACTGTGAATGCCCCTCTGTCTCCTTACCTCCCTTCAGTATATTGTGAATGTACCTTTATTCCTGTACCTCTAAAACACTGTGAATGTACTGCTGTAACCTATTCTGGGCTCCTGGGTAGGACAGGATAGATAGAAAACTGAATGAATAAATACCGGTAAATGTGTGTGTGTTTATAATCTATATATATTTATGCATTAATTGACTTGTACTTTTCAGTAGTTCAAGGTGAGTTGCATTGAGGAGATATGGGCATGTCCCTATTCTTGGTAAGCTTAGCAATCTGAGGATACACCTGAGGCAATATAAAGTCTTCATCTGACTGCTCAAAGACTTTTAGCTATGTGTTTTTGAAAAGATAAATGCATAAGAATAGCCATACTGGGGCAGGCCATAGAGCTCGGTATATTGTTTCCAGCATTGGTCAATCCAGGTCTCAAGTACCTGGCAGAATCCTAAAGAGCAGCAAGATTTATTGCCACCAATGCCAGCAGTGGCGTCCTCTATGTCTATCAATACGATCCTGTGGACCTTTCCTCAAGGAACTTGTCCTCTGATGTCAGAAGGAAGGCTTCCGGGTCAACCATGGGCTGTGTGTAGGAGCCATTTCTCATGGCCTTGTGAAGAGAAAGGAGGAGAAGGGAGCTGGTCAAAAGAAGGTAAACACCCGAGGGAGGGAGACATGCACTTGGGACACAGAATGGAGAGATGGAGAGGGGCACGTTGGGACACGGGAGGGAGAAACAGGATCCCCATTCGTAAATACAAATCCCATGTAAGTCGGATGTTCGTAATCCAGGAATTGCCTGTAGTAGTAGTAGTAGTAGTAGTAATTCTTGCTATATATGGACCTGTAAGTCACATATCCGTGCTTCTCAATATTGACGGATTTGTCTGTAATCTTGTCCCATGACAAATTTAATAGTAGAACCTTGCTCTGCCGAATTTCAATTTCTTGACTGTTTTCGATTTGAAATCACAAGTGTCTTACAGATTTTCATTTTGATTTTAAATTCATTTTAAACGTAGTGATTTTGAAATCTCTGTCAAAATGATTTTATATTAGAAACAGGTCTGTTTATTACCCTCAAGGACCAGGGCTATCTATTTCTAAGAGTAGAGATACTCTAAATGGGTAAAAGGGAGAACATTTCTGTTTGTCATGACTTAGGATTTCAACACTGTGGACCAAAAATTCTCTCTGTTGGAGGCTATTCAGAGATAACAGTAACTTTTCCTAAAAAACAGTTAAGTTGTTTTGGACTTTCTTCCTACACAGATTTACAAACCCCCAGCAAGGAAATCTGGAAAGCCTAGAATGTCGGTTCTAATCCAAAACAGGAATTGATTTATGCGACCCTCTAAGAGGTTTCAAACTTAATTTAAACAAATTGTTCCTACATGCTCCATAAATCATGCACTTGCTTCCCATGTCTGCATAGTTGAAAGGTCATCCATGTGCGCCATAAATCTCCTGGTGATATTCTTCTTTTTCTTACAAGACAATAAAAAAGGCAAAAACCCCCAATTAAAGGATTTACTTATCAGCAGTTATACCATCAGATTGTGTAAAGGTCATTCTAATACGTCTGCATTTGTGAAATGGTTTTCAGCAAAATCTGCATGTGTATGATATGCCAAGCCTTCTTAAAAAGATTAATGATTTCATTGGTAAAGTGGACGAAAGAAAGAAGAGCTTTAAGTTTTGTTGACGGGGAAAGCTGGATTAAAACAAAAATCCAATGTACTTCTGTGGTTAGCACTGGGTGCCAATCTAGTAACTGCTTTTCTTTAAATTTTCAGGACCACAAAGCACATTTTTTGAATGGCCCACTCAATCTGTCCAAAGTTTATCCATCAGAAGTTAAGAGGAGCTTGGACAGGACCTAAATTTTTATCCAAAGCCAGTATCTGGATAACATTTTCCGGTGACCCGTCAAATGTGCATACGACAATTGTGTGCTGACATTTCCGTGCACACTGAATGGGAGGTGACCCGACAATTATGCTCCGACTCTAAAGAAGTCATGTTGTTCTTTGGATATTATTTTGTCTTTTTTGAGAGTTACAAAGTAACCCTCCCCCCCCCACTACACTTAAAAGATTCACTTGCTATCTAGTGTTAGGGTAAGGTTTAGATCAGGGGTGTCCAACCTCGGCCCGAGGGCCACATGCGGCCCCGTGAAGTATTTTGTGCGGCCCTGGTCGTTTACCGTCTTGCCGGCTCCCTCCTCTGTTTTGCTGCAGCGCTTGCGCGTTTGTGCGGCTCCAGAAACATTATTTTTGGCCAATGCGGCCCAGGGAAGCCAAAAGGTTGGACACCCCTGGTTTAGATCATGATTATGGGAACCCTTTCATGCTGTTCTTTGGATACTATTTTGTCTTTTTGAGGGTTACAAAGTAACCCTCTTTTTTGAGGGGGGCCCACTTAAACTATTTACTTGATATCTATTGTTATTCATTTGATATCTACTGTTAGGGTATCTGGAAGGCCCTGATTGGCTCAGACTCCTCAGGCCCCATTCTTTTCGGACGGGGCCTGAGGAGTCTGAGCCAATCAGGGCCTTCGTGCACTGGGGAGGACCCTAATTGTCGTCATTGAGGGCACATTCAGAGCAACACAATATATGTATAATGTATTTATGGGGGAATAAATTTCTTGTTTCAAATGTTCTCTCTTTGCTGTTCGCAATTGATGGGGCGCAATTGTCCTGCGCACAATTGTCGGTGTACCCATTTTCCTTATAGGTGGACCACATAAATAGCAGTCCTAACTTTTCATTGAGTAATATGTTCATAAGTTTAGGACCATACACCTGCAATAAAGCTTATATAGGTTAATAGGATAAAAATTTGCATAAAGATATCTAGATACATTTATGCAGATTTGGCTCCACTAAATATTGCCCTCATTGTTCTTTTGCTAGGTCTTGGGGATTGCAGTTAGAATGGACATGTTAAAGGTGAAATAGTAGAACATATTTGTAAGTATGTTTATCTAGAGCAGTGTTCTTCAACCATTGGTCCATGGACCAGTGCCGGTCCACAGAAATTTCCTGCCGGTCCACACGTGCATCAGGCCCAAAACAGTGTTCTTCAACCGCCGGTCCACGGTGCGATCGATGCGGCGTTATCTTCGAGCCAGCTCCCTCTTCCTCACTGAATCAGTGTACAAAGCCACGGGCAGTGGCTCCTACAGGCATCCTGGAAGCCTTCTCTCTGACGTTGCAACGTCAGAGGGAAGGCTTCCAGATGAGGCACGGGATGTGCAAGGTGCAATTAGTACTATTATGGGGGCAGAGTCTAGGGTGGAGATTGGGTAGAGATGGGTGGGGTCTGGCCCACAACTTAGCCCAGTGTTCTTCAACCGCTGGTCCACGAACCGATGCCGGCCCACAGAATAATTGTTTTATTTCTGCCGGTCCATAGGTGTAAAAAGGTTGAAAAACACTGATCTAGAGCACTGTTGCAGGTAGACAAGTTCTGTGATTGTGGAGTTGGAATTAGATTATTTGCTTTCACCAAATCCCAGTTCCAAGGCAAGTTACTTTTTAGGTAGTGCGATTATCAGAGCAGTGTATCGCAAACTGTGTGCCTCCTGAGATTTCAGGTATGCTGCAGCACACTGGGGAGGAGGAGAGGCACCGGCTGACTGCCTACAGGGCGTGCCTTTCATAGCGAGAGTCACATTCTGTAGGTAATCAGCCGGCGCCAGTGCCTCTCCTCGGCCCTCTTCCCTGCTGGCATCCCCCATTGGCGTCTCAGGGCCCGTCAGGAGGGCCTTCATGCATGCGCGGGCGTCAACATAATGAGATCATGCCTGCATGTGACATCAACATGGTGACATCTGCACACTTCCAGATGCCTCCAGCCGCGGCCACTACATTTAGTGTGCTGCAGCTTGAGAAAGTTTGCGGGATACTGTCCTAGAGTATTGGTTTTCATTGCAAGGTTTGGGGGTATTTCTTGGTCCCCATCAACTCCGTTTGACCCTGACACTTTTCCCAGTCTCCTCCTACTTTGACATGCCTCTGTAACAGTTATTTTGTTTTAATATCCGTACCATGCAGCTCTCGGTGACTCTGAATTACATGCTGCCCCAAATCCCACTCTATTCTTACATGACTGGGTGCATAGGTTCCAGCTCTGTAGATGCCCGAGCATCCCCAATATTTTGGGGACATCACGTAACATCCTGTTTCGATCTGGGATGGACCGCAGCAGAGGGAAAGTGCAGCAGAGGCCATGGGCAGCCTGTTAGAATTGCTGGAGGGCCGTCAATCCTTTGCAGACTGCCATTACTTTTTAAGGTTAACCCAGAAAGACCAGGAGGATGCTGGACAAGGGTGGAGACGAAGGGGAGGTATGCCGGCCTTTGGGGGCCCCCTTAAAGCTGTGGGGCCGAGGGCAACTGCCCTGTTTTCCCTAAAGCCTAAAGGTTCTTCATGAAGTACACGGGGGGGGGGGGGGAGAGGGGTTCAAAGAAAAAGAATATCCTGGACTGAGGGTAGGGGGAGGTGAAGGGGAAGAAATAATGGGTCTGGAGGAGATAGAGGTAGGTAAGAGGGGGAAGAGAAGGACAGGAAGATGCAAGACCAAAAAAGGGAAAGAGGAAAGGGAAGGAGGGGAGAGAGATGCTAGACTATGGGAAGGAGAGGAGAAAGATGTCAGACCTCCAGAAGGAGGGAGAGAGAGAGAGAGAGGGAGGAGATGCTGCACAGGGATGGGAAGGGAAGAGAGATGCAAGTAATTCTGTTTAAGAAAAGATGAGAATAAGGGAGAAGAAAGAGGGAAGAGATAGTACACATAAAGGGATAAAGGGGAGGAAAATGGCAGAGAGAGGGAAAATATGGTACACATGGATAGATGGAAAGGGATGACATGGAATAGTTGATAGATTTGAGAAGGAAGCAGAAAAATTGAAGAAAGCTTTAATATTAAAAGTTAATGCCAAAGATGATGTAGGGCAGAAAGTGAAGAAGGAGAGAAAATCAGCAAATGGATAAGAAGGCACAGACAAAAGAAAGTTAAACCAGAGACTTGGAAAAGATTATTAGAAAAATAAAATCACCAAACAAAGGTAGGAAAAATGATTTTATTTTTAATAATTGAAATTTGGTGGTTTTGAAAATTTACATTTGCTATTTATATTTTACACTGTTCAGGAAGAAATGCATTTGTTTTGATTTCTCTGGTGGTGTACTGGTACCTTAGGATTTCATTTGTGCATATTAGGACTTTTAGTTTGTGGTCCTGTATTTTGCATAGCATTTATCGGTGTTCTGCATGTGTGACCAAGGCCAGGTGTTCTGGTAGGAATGAATGTTGAGAAGCGCCATACAGTGCGCTTTGTGTAGTTTAAATTTGTGGTTAACCATTATGTATTGTTAATACGATTATATTGTGTGTGTATATATGAAAAATGAATGGAAAAAATGGCATTACAATTAGCACTATTATTATGGGGGTGGGGTCTGGAGCAGAGCTTGACTTCTATGACTGGGAGAGCACCATGCAGTTCAAACTTGAGCTGGAAGAAAACAGAAAAGCTGTTCACAAGATGTCTCCGCAATCTCTATAGGAGATTTAAAAACTGGAGTGGGGAAGAACCAACTTAAAGTGGATGGGAGTGGAGACAGGATAATACTTACAATATTTTTATCCTCTCCCAGGCTCCTCACATAGCCACATACCTAATAAGCTATGACTATTACGGGGAGAGTAATAGACTCAAAATGGAACACTTTAAAAAAAATTACAAAAAGAAATATTCAAAAATTGTAAATTATTAGCTCTATGAGAGTTTTCCAACTTTATTCTCACACAAAATATTGCCTTTCTCTAAAGCACAAATGGTACCCTCTAACACTACAATTCTTTTATTGAAATCACAGTTAATTTCCTTTGACCATCCCCCTCCTTTCTCAAAGTCTGCCAGTTTCTCTCCAGAAAATCTGTACAATTGAGATAAACATACAGATAAAGCTACTTCCATTTTCAGTGACCATCACCTGCCAGACCTCAGTCATTTTTAGGGGAGTGGAGTGGGCAGGAGTCAACAACAAAGGGATAGGTCCATCAGGGGGTGGAAACTGAAAAAGGCAGGCTTATATCCATAACTGGTGGGAGAGATAGTGATTGAGAGCCAGGATTCCAGAAGACTTCATCCTCAATCTGATCTTCCAGCAAACCTCCAGGTATACCTGCTGACACCTCTTCTATTTCTCCATAATTATCCATAATTCAACTTCAGAGATGCAAAACCAAAATAGGACCTTGAAGGGGAATAGTTTGATTACTCCACCAGGGCCTCCTGAAACAGTTCCCCAAATAATCTAAAAAGTGGCTCTCAAGGAGCTCTAGAGGGACTTTCTAGTGCTTAAGACACACGAGTCTTGGACTAGTGGGTTAGTCTCCTCTAATCGTGAGTTGTGTAGAAGATGTCATCTACTTTTTTCAGCTCTGCCTCCTTCTTTACTGGGCTGTGCTTCAGCTCCTCAGTTTTTTCCTCTACACATCAGTTGGAAGATGCTTTTCTGTTTTGCTCTGAGTGTACTTTATTATTTTTAGATTTTTATCCGGATTTGGAAGCTTTTTGGTGCTTAAGAGGACCCCAGTAACCCTGGGGCAGCTCTACCTGGGAGAGGACACAGACTCTCTGAGCAGAAATCTGTAGCTAACAGGGCAATTCTTTACAGGGAGCTTGTTTAGCCAGCCTGCATTAACCACTGAGGAGCTTGGGGACTGTTCCCCTAAGAGTGAGGCTTACTCCTGGTTGTTTAGGAGTTTGAGTGCAAGCTATCTGGCCCCTTGGCAGCTTTGATGGTTTTAGTGGCTTCTAGCTGCGTTTTCCTCTCCAGTGATGTATGCAAAGTTGTGGCAGTCTGAGGTGTTTGTCTGGCTTCGGTCTGACTGGCAGCCTGAAAATTGCAGCATTTGGACCCTTATACATACTTGTCTGAGGCAGGAGTCTTCTCTATTAAGCAGCTGTAGTGTGAACTGAAGCAGGCAATGTACCAGCACAGAACAGCAATTAATTTGTAAAGTGATGATTTTGTCATTTGTCAGCTTTTTTCAAATTTATATCTGTTATCTTTATATTTGCACAGTATTAGGAGTTGTCACTGTTTCTGTTGTATTGTATGCAGAGTCTGGCTTCTTGGTGATTCAGTTTAACTTTTGTCTACATATTTCTGTTTTTAGTTTGTGATTACTTATTTCTTATTCTATACTGAATGAGGGTGGTTCTGTGTTCTGTGTGCATGAAATCCATGGTTATCCCAGGACAAGCAGGCAGCATATTCTCAACATGTGGGTGACGTCACCAACGGAGCCCCGCAGCGGACAGCCTTGCAAGCAGACTTGCTTGAAGATCTTTTAAGAGCTTACGAGTGCTGCACTGCGCATGCGCGAGTGCCTTTCTGTCCGAGTTAGGGCGCGCATCTCCTGTGAGGTACCTCAGTTCAATGTTTTCTGCGGAGCCGAGAAGTCTTGTTCACTTCAGCTCTGCAGCTTTTCGTTGCCTTCTCGCACCGCGGCTTTGTTATTTTTTTCAGTCGCTGTGCCCACGTGTCTTCTATCTTTTCTCCTTAAAAAAAAAAAATAAATTTTTTTCCTTTGTCTTTTTTCGGTCGGCGGCCTTTGGGCCTAGGCCAGGCTACCAAACCTCGTTCCTTCACGGGACTCTCTTTTTTCTATGTCCTGGCCTCTTACTGGGTTTAAAAAATTTAGCCAGTGCGGCCGGGTTATTTCAGTCACTGACCCTCATCGTTGGTGTATTGTTTGCCTGGGTCCCGTACATTGTCCCGACATTTGTTTCAACTGTGCTACCCTTCAACCTCGAGCCCTTCGCAGACGCCGTACTAAAATTCTTCAACTATTTGGCACTATGGAGCAGTCTGCTGAGAGGGTCTCGACCTCGGCTTCTGGGGCGACCTTGACTTCCAAGACCTCAACCTCGACCCCCGTGGTGGCCTCGACCAAGGCCTCGATCTCGGCCTCAACAACTTCGGCCTCGAAGGCCTCGGCTGCAGTCCTTTCTAAGTCTTCATCTGCGGATAAGTCTCCTGTTTCTCCTTCAGGTACCCTTCCTAAGAAGCCTCCAGAGTCTCAGGCATCCCAGGCCTTACCCACAGTCCTGCCAGCCTCTACAAGACCTCTAGCTAAGCGTGCCTCCAAACATAGGGAATACTCATCCTCGAGGTCGCCCTCTTTGGAGCGCTCTGCTGCACCTTCGAGACCTGATTCTTTCATCTAGGTGCCTATGTTCGAGGACATGTTGAAAGCCATTCTAACCACTCAGATTTCCTCAGTTCTGGCTCAACTTGTCCCGGCCTCGACCCTGCTTCCTATGAGCCAGCCTGAGCCTCCTGTCGAAGCACCTCGAGGCAAGCCTCGAAGGTCTCGTCACTTATTATCCAGTGACTCTTCGCCTCCTCCTGGGACAGCGTCTCCTGAACCTCTATCGAGGCATCACTCGAGGCATTCAAGGCATCTTGCTTCAAAGTGGAGTCAGGAGTCTTCTCTCAAGCAAAAGGACTCTCCTCCTCGTTTATCGACGGCCGTCGAGGCTCTTTCAAAGACTAAACATAAGTCTCGGTCTCGCAAAGCTTCTACACATGCTGCTTCGCCTCAAAGCCCGTCCAGGTCGAAGACTCTCCCATCGAGACCGCCTCTTAGGGAGTTTTCTTCTCCTGCCTCGACCCACTCCGTTCCTTGGACCCTGGAGACTTCACCATCGAGGCGTCTAAAGCGCACAACAAGGGGTTATTGCAGCGACCTGACAGACTATTATGTTCCTCCAATGTCTGGGGTTCTAAGTCAGTTTCCCAAAATCCCAGTTGCACCCCTCTGAAACTCTTCAGTTCATTGGGGCCTTTCTGGACACTGTCCGGCACAGAGCGTTCCTCCCTCAACCACGCCAAGATGCTCTCATTCGCTTTTGCCATCAAGTGTCTCCTCTTGCATCAATTTCAGCGAGATAAATGATGATTCTACTCAGTCACATGGCCTCTACAGTTCACGTGACTCCTTTTGCCAGACTTTACCTTCACATATCTCAGTGGACCCTGGCATCTCAGTGGCAGCAAGCTACCGACCCACCCTCTCAACACATTACAGTAACTCTTTTGTTGAGACAATCTCTCCACTGGAGGATGCTCTCTTCCAATCTTTCCAGAGGTTTGCTTTTCCACTCTCTTTCACTTCAGAAAGTTCTCACAACAGACTCGTCAACCTACGCATGGGGAGCCCATCTTGACAGTCTCCGTACTCAAGGCCATTGGTCCCCCGCAGACCATCTTTGTCACATCAATCTGTTGGAACTCAGAGCGATTTTGAATACTCTCAAAGCTTTTCAACATCTTCTTCACGACAAAGTAGTTCTTGTCTGAATGGACAATCAAGTCGCCATGTACTATGTCAACAAACAGGGAGGCACGGGATTTCACTCCCTTTGTCAAGAAGCTCTGAAGCTGTGGGATTGGGCAGTTCATCACAACATCTTTCTCAGAGCTGTATACATTCAAGGTCAGCACAACTGTCTGGCGGACAAATTGAGTTGTCTTCTGCAACCTCACAAATGGACACTCAATTCCTCGCCTCTGCGTCTGGTGTTTGCTCAGTGAGGGACCCCTCAACAACAAGCTGCCTTAGTTATGCTCCCGGATATACTCGCCTCACCGTCTCGAGGCAGATGCTTTCCTCCTGGACTGGACGGGTCAGTTTCTCTATGCTTCCCTCCATTCCCTTTGATTCACAAGACTCTTGTCAAGCTCAAGTCAGAACATACCACCATGATTCTGATAGCTCCTCAGTGGCCCAGACAATCGTGGTACTCCCTTCTACTTCAACTCAGCACCATGGAGCCTCTGATTCTACCAGTTTTTCCCTCTCTGCTTACACAGAGTCAGGAATCTTTGCTTCATCCCAACCTCCAGTCTCTACACTTAACAGCTTGGTACCTTACAACCTAACTGCCTCTCTACAGTTTTCTCAGTCTGTACAGGACATTTTGGAGGCTTCCAGAAAGCCGTCCACTAGGCAGTGTTACAATCAGAAATGGACTAGATTTTCTGCTTGGTGTACTACTTGCAACATGGAGCCAGTATCTACCGCCTTGTTTTCAGTTTTGGATTATTTACTTCACTTATCACACTCGGGCCTCAAGCCTACATCTATCCGAGTACATCTTAGTGCAATTACTGCTTTCCATCAGCCTTTTGAGGGGAAACCTCTGTCTTCATATCCTGTGGTTTTCCGCTTTATGAAAGGACTTTTCAATGTTAACCCACCGCTCAAACCACCTCCAGTGGTCTGGGATCTGAATGCCGTCCTCGCTCAATTGATGAAGCCTCCATTTGAACCAATTGATAAGGCTCATCTCAGGTATCTCACTTGGAAAGTCATCTTTCTCATTGCCCTCACGTCTGCTCGAAGAGTCAGTGAGTTACAAGCCTTGGTTGCAGATCCACCTTTCACAGTTTTCCACCATGACAAGGTGGTCCTCCGCAGTCATCCAAAATTCTTGCCTAAAGTTGTCTCAGAATTTCATATTAATCAATCTATTGTTCTTCCAGTATTTTTTCCAAAGCCTCACTCTCATCCTGGAGAAGCTGCGCTTCATACTTTGGACTGTAAACATGCCTTGGCTTTCTACTTGCAACGCACTCAACCTCATAAAACAGCCCCAAAACTTTTCATCTCCTTCGATCCTAATAAATTGGAGCATCCTGTCTGGAAGCAAACCATATCCAACTGGATGGCTGCTTGCATCTCTTTCTGCTACACTCAGGCTGGTCTCCCTCTGCAGGGTCGAGTCATGGGCCACAGAATTAGAGCAATGGCGGCATCCGTAGCTTTTCTCAGATCAACTCCTATTGAGGAAATCTGCCACTTGGTCCTCGGTTTATACTTTCACCTCTCATTAGTGTCTGGATACTTTCTCCAGAAGGGGCGGCCATTTTGGACAGTCAGTTTTACAAAATTTGTTTTCTTAATTTGCCAACTCTCCCTCCATCCCATAATACTTAGCTTGGAGGTCTCCCACCTGTTGAGAATATGCTGCCTGCTTATCCTGGGATAAAGCACAGTTACTTACTGTAACAGTTGTTATCCAGGGACAACAGGCAGATATTCTCACAACCCATCCACTTCCCCTGGTTGGCTTCTTAGCTAGCTATCTGAACTGAGGTACCTCACAGGAGACGCTTGCCCTAACTCGGGCGGGAAGGCACTCGCGCATGCGCATTGCAGCACTCGTAAGCTCTTAAAAGATTTTCAAGCAAGTCTGCTTGGGAGGCTGTCCACTGCGGGACTCCATTGGTGACGTCACCCACAAGTTGAGAATATCGGCCTGCTGTCCCTGGATAACAACTGTTACGGTAAGTAACTGTGCTTTTTCTGTTAGCATTATGCAGGATCAGCCTGTTCTAATCTGCTTGTTTAGTTTTACAATGGGTATATTGATGTTCCAATACTCACTGCAGTGTATAAGATGCTGCCTTTTCCTAGATGTACTCTTGTTGTACGACTTGTGGCTTATTATTAAAAATCATGTTTTTCATATAGAGGGAGGGGTTTGTTAAAACAATGATTGGCCCTGGATGTCACATATGATAGGTACAAATGACCCAGATAACATGAAAACACAATGTATGCAAAGATAAACACTTTCAATAATGATTACTATGATGTCCTATACTAAAGATATAAGAACAGCAAAGGCTAAAAAGTAGCTTAAAAAATGAACATAAGAACATAAGAATTGCTGCTGCTGGGTCAGACCAGCGGTCCATCGCGCCCAGCAGTCCGCTCACGCGGCGGCCCCCAGGTCAAAGACCTGTGCCCTAACCGAGACCAACCTTACCTGCGTTCGTTCTGGTTCAGCAAGAACTTGTCCAACCTTGTCTTGAATCCCTGGAGGGTGTTTTCCCCTATAACAGCCTCTGGAAGAGCATTCCAGCTCTCCACCACTCACTGGGTGAAGAAGAACTTCCTTACGTTTGTACGGAATCTATCCCTTTTTAACTTTAGAGAGTGCCCTCTCGTCCTCTCTACCTTGGAGAGGGTGAACAATCTGTCTTTATCTATTGAATCTAATCCCTTCATTATCTTGAATATTTCGATCATGTCCCCTCTCAATCTCCTCTTTTCAAGGGAGAATAGACCCAGTTTCTCTAATCTCTCATTGTACGGCAGCTCCTCTAACCCCTTAACCATTTTAGTTGCTCTTCTCTGGACCCTTTCGAGTAGTGCCATGTCCTTCTTCATGTACGGCGACCAGTGCTGGACGCAGTATTCCAGGTGAGGGCGTACCATGGCCCAGTACAGCGGCATGATTACCTTCTCCGATCTATTCATGATTCCCTTCTTAATCATTCCTAGCATTCTGTTCGCCATTTTCGCCGCCGCCGCACATTGTGCAGACGGCTTCATCGACTTGTCAATCAGGAAAAAGCCTCAGAAAGGGCCCTCCCACCTCCACTGAAGTGGTTTGTTAAAAGGTGGTCGAGTGGTCACCTCATTGGCAAAAGACCTTCAAAGTGCATTAAAGCCTTACGCTGTGCTTCGCTAATGAAAATCAAAGATAGAAGAAAACTTTCAACTTATCTTCGGCTGATCGATACACCAACGGTGGCCATCGTTTCACAATAAGCTGCCTCAGGGTGTATCCCGACCGATCAGGCTTCTCTTCAAATGGGACGCCAAATCGTCTCACGCATCTGAATGGGATTTGGTACCGTCCTGGGACAGACCAAGGGTCCATGAAGCCCAATATCCTATTTCCAGCAGTGGCCAAACCAGGTTACAAGCATCTGGCAAGATTCCAAAGAATTAAACAGATTTTATGCTGCTCATCCTAGGAATAAACAGTACATTTTCCCAAGTCTGTCTTTTAATAATGGCTTATGAACTTTTCTTTTAGGAAATGATCCAGACCTCTTTTAAACCTTGCTAAGCTAACTGCTTTCACCACATTCTCTGAGAGAATTCCAGACCTTAATAACACATTGTGAAGAATTTTTTTCTCTAGCTTGTTTTAAATTTACCACTTAGCTTCATTACATGCCCTCTAGTTCTAGTATTTTTGGAAAGAAGGCATGAAGTGTAAGAAACTTTGAACACAAAAACCCTTTGGACTTTTAATCCAATCCTTTAAGTTTAAAAAAAAACAAAACTTGTATGAGATCCTGACTTCTTCAATTTTTGTGTGGAATTTTTTTTTAATGTCTCCAAAGTTGCAAGAATTGACATTTTTACCCTTTTTTTTTTTTTGAAGTTTTGCAAACAGACTAACTTTAGGGCCAAAAGTGCAGAAAGCATTAAATCTTCCAATCAGCTCCATCTCCTGTTTGCAAAAGCTTACATCAAGAGCCATCCCAAGAAATGGCATAAAAAGTCTTGCGTCAAAGGGAGACATACATCTAAGTCAACCTTTTTTGTCCTGGAATATTGGTACGTTATTACCCCGATCCTCAGCGGCACCACTTGGAACTCAAACCATTCTCATTGTTCCAAGCTTTACGTGTCAGATCGTCACTGGATCGTTTTACGTTATGACCTTATTCCTTTTTTTTAAATTTTTCTTTTTGAAACTATTCACATTTTTTCAAAATTATTATCATGAAGAATTTTTATCATGAAAACTTTTTTGTTACTTAGCTTAGTTCTGTGGTCTCTGGCAGGGGGTTAACACCGACATGTTTCGCATTCAAGCTTTATCAAGGAACCCCTCCATATAAATACCGCCACACTCTGACCACTAATCAAGAGTGGTCAGAGTGTGGCGGTATTTATATGGAGGGGTTCCTTGATAAAGCTTGAATGCGAAACATGTCGGTGTTAACCCCCTGCCAGAGACCACAGAACTAAGCTAAGTAACAAAAAAGTTTTCATGATAAAAATTCTTCATGATAATAATTTTGAAAAAATGTGAATAGTTTCAAAAAGAAAAATTTAAAAAAAAGGAATAAGGTCATAACGTAAAACGATCCAGTGACGATCTGACACGTAAAGCTTGGAACAATGAGAATGGTTTGAGTTCCAAGTGGTGCCGCTGAGGATCGGGGTAATAACGTACCAATATTCCAGGACAAAAAAGGTTGACTTAGATGTATGTCTCCCTTTGACTCATTATATAGATTAGTTGGTCTTGGGATAAAATAAAACTGTGCTACGACATAATAAAAAGTCTTGCAGCATTTTAATTAATGTGATGACCAGAAAGAGAAGTTGTAGTTCACTGCATTTCTTCTAGGTGGCAGCAGAAGCTCTCTAAAATGTCTCTAATCTTCCTGTGGGTAGAACTAGTGTCTAATTAAACTCGGTTGTTTGCTTGTTATATTGCACATAGTTTTAAGTCTCTTCTGTACAGTGGTAAAAGCTGTGAGAGTGACACCTGCAGCAAGTTTGTAAGTGCATGGGAGGAGAAAAGAGAATATGCAATATGGCAGATAGTTCAGAATACACTTCTCCCTCCGTATTCGCGGTGATTGGGGCTGGACTGAACCGCGAATACGTAAAAACTGCAAATAACATCATATGGTGTCTCAGCTTTCCCTGCCCTGCCTGCGGCCTCCTTCAAATTGAGCCCGGCGCTGCCATGATGGGTCCTCCTAAGCAGCTGAGAGAGAGGGGGGATGGTGGGCAGGGGAGCCAGTGGATACCTCTTCCTTGTCCGGAGGAAGCCATAGTCACGCTTTATCCACCAGCTCCCGCACTTTCCACATATTCAGCATGTCGGCAGCTTCCCCACAACGGGGACGAACTGGCCTCAGCTGGTCCCTATGCGGCCTCTGGAACCGGACAGGAGCACGGAGGGGGCGGGAGAGGGGAGGCAGCCCACCACGGATTTCCTCTCCCACTCCCAGGAATCCCGACAGAGCAGCCGCGGCCTTACGCTCCTGTCTCCAAAGCCGCTGCAAGTCCAGTCGCTCAGGCGGAGAGTCACGGCATGCACGTTACGGCGCTCTGCGTGGGAAGGCACGTCCTCTCGCAGGGCAGCCCTGGGAGGTGTAGTTCGTGGAGACAGGAGTGAGGACTTTGCTTCCTGGTTTTTCAGTTTAGTTCCCGTTTCTGCACTCATGGAAAAACCGTGAACAATCAAAATCGCGAGTGCAGAAACCGCGAATATGGAGGGAGAAGTGTACTTGTAATTCAGGATAGTTCTTGTAGCATTCATACTGTATAGAAGTGCAAAAAACCAACAGCATTTGGGTATTTCTAAGTGTATTCATAAGTTGCAGGATGATTCATGCATTTAGCTAAGGAAGAAAATGGTATCAGCTTTTCGAGACAGAAATCCCTCCTGAATAATTAGACATACTCTGGCTAGACCATTTTATAAATCAAGTTCTATGCTTTACATGGCTGAAGTGTTCCTTTCTCCTGTGCTCTTGTATCGGTGTAGCAACTTCTGGTGGTGGTCATGAAGAATGTTCCTTTTTTGTCTAGACTTCAGGGAGGTTTGTTTCTAAAATTTTTATATGCAAACTTCCAAAATAGGTTTTCGTTTTTTTTTTTTGTAAGGTCCACCAATATGCATATATATTTATTTATTAGGTTGTAAATAATGTCTCGGTACTTATCCCGGAAACATGGAACTTGAAGCCCCTGAGCCCCATCTCACCTGCCCATTTTCTCTGTGTTTATTACACTGCTGAATAAATTGCTTGATCTTTGCCTTTTCCCCTGGCTTCCGCGCCTCAAGAACGCTTTGTGCTTGTTTTAGGCTTTCTTGAATCCCGTTGTGGTTTTTGCTTTAGCCATCTGCCTCTTGAGGCAGACCTTTTTTTTAACCATAATGATAAGTTCTATATGTCATTCTAAATAACATATGAGGAACCATTAACACAAAATAGAGAAGGTGTCTATAATGTGGAAATTCATATACTCAGTGTTCCTACATCCAGTGTAGCTGAAATGGCTAGATTTTGAACTTGCCTATTTTTTGTTTTTTGCTTTTTCCTTTATTTATTTAAAATATTTTTTTATTACATTAACTTTTTTTGATTAAAATACTATATTTCTCAATATAGTCTCCATCGAGGGCTATACACTTATTCCAGCGAGTTTCCAGTTTTTCCATCCCATAGAAAAATATGGTTTTGTTAAATTTTAAAGCCATGGATCGATCCGGGACGTCGGGTATAGCACCGACGAGACGTACTAAAGGGGTCCCTTACCTTTGTCGGGCTTTGGGGCTGGTTGATCCCTGGCGCTTACTTCACCCCACCGAGCGGGACTACACACACCAATCTCGGGCACATGGGTCATTCTCGCGGATTGATTACACCTTATTGTCAGAATCTCTATTCGCCAAGGTTACGGAGGCGACCATAGGCCCCTTGGAGGTGTCCGACCACACCATGATTTGGATTGACCTGGCGGTGGGTGGACCGGTGGGACCGGGGACGGGCTGGAGATTTCCCTCTTATTTACATCAAGATGCACATTTTCAAAAGTTCTTACTTGACAAGTGGGAATCTTATTGCTCCTTCAATAACCAACATATTGATCAACCGGTGTTGTTTTGGGATACAGCAAAAGCTGTACTCCGTGGAGACATTATCGCATACATTACTACTCGCTCGCGACGCATAGCACATCGTATTGTAGCGCTTGAACGACAACTGGTGTTGTTAAAAAGAGAATTGTTGCATAGTCCCACTGCCACTAATCGCGAAGCGTATCATTCGGCGTTGGTGGCCTTAAATTCCCTTATACATGAACGTACGAAAAAGCTATTGTTTTATCGTAAATTTCGGTTCCATAAATATGGTAATAAAGTGGGGAAGTTACTAGCATCCATTACTAAAAGTTGGAAGGGTTCTCGATATATCCCAATGATACACGATAAGACAGGGAATATACTAACTTCAGCAGAGGCTATCTCTGAGAGTTTTTATAAACATTTTGAGGCATTCTATGCGTCCCCGGGGGCGTATACGGGCCCCGATGTGAATGATTACCTGGAAGATGCGGGTATGCCTCGTTTGACGGCTGCTCAAATCTCACGCCTGGACCGCCCGTTGCAACTGCAGGAGGTGCTTCGGGCGATTCAGAACCTAAAATCTTGTACTGCCCCGGGGCCGGATGGTTACTCCCCTGAATTCTTTAAGATCTTATCACTTTCTATTGGGGGCTCCCTTCTTGCTTATTACACGACTATTCAGACACAACGCATGTTCCCTCGCTATGCCAATGAAGCCTTGATTACTCTTATCCCTAAACCGGCCAAACCACCGACTGACTTGGAATCTTACCGTCCGATATCGTTATTAAATGTAGATGTAAAAATCTTTGCCCGTATCCTGGCGGATCGGTTAGCCCCTCTGTTACCGTCTCTTATAGTTCCTGAACAAGTGGGATTTGTTCGAACTCGACATTCGGTGTTGAACGTACGAAGAGTACTCCTAGCGTTTTCCCGTGCTCAACAGTTGCGTTTACCTGGTCTTCTAGTCGGGCTTGACGCAGCGAAAGCCTTTGATAAGGTCAATTGGCATTACTTGTTTCAGCTTTTACAATATATGGGATTTCCTGTTAGTTATTTTGCTTCTATACAAGCACTCTACGCGGATCCTACTGCCTCTGTGTTAGTTAATGGCATGAGATCGCCCTCGTTTACTATTGGAAGAGGGACGCGCCAGGGATGTCCACTGTCCCCTCTCCTGTTTCTTCTCTACTTAGACCCGCTGTTACGTACACTGCAGAGGGATGATGAGATTATGGGATTACCTGAGGGTCAGTCTCAATTGCGGGTGTTGGCATTTGCTGATGACCTTTTGCTGGCTTTGGGCAACCCTCAACGTTCATTGTATCGGGCGCTGGAAATCTTAGATGAATTCAGTACATATTCGGGACTGGTTCTCAATAAACAAAAATCAATTGCTCTTCCCACTTCGCTAGAAGTGCGCCAGAACTGGAATGGTAGGTTTCCACTACAATGGGCATCCCCCCATCTGGTTTATTTAGGGGTGGTCATTCCTCAACAATTAGATAGGCTTTATACCGTTAATATACTGCCCTTAATTACCCGCACTGCTACAACATTAAAGAACTGGCGGACTTATCCTCTTTCTCTTTCTGGACGTATAGCTTTATATAATATGATGATTTTCCCACAATGGCTTTACTTATTACAAACACTCCCTATAATGTTAACGAAACGACACTTATCTCAACACAGATCTACCCTATCAGCTTACTTGTGGCAGGGAAAATGGGCTAGGATATCTTTGAACAAACTGATGCTTCCTATTGAGCAGGGGGGGCTGGGCTTATTGAGTATTTATAGGTTTAATCTTGCTTGTCAATTACGTCATATTCATGATTGGTTCTGCAATACTGATTGTTTTTCCATGCCTGAAATTGAATGTTTTTCTTTTCAGCCTTACCACTTTAGTTACCTTTTACATGTTCTCCATTTGCCTGATGTGCCTCAATTGCTTACACACCCTCTATTACCTGCTATGCGTGTAGCTTGGCGGATGTTATGTCGCTTATTAAAGATCCCATCACGAACAACGCCGTGCCTTCCCTTATGGGGTAATGGAGACTTTACACCTGGAATGGACTCTGCTTTGTTTCGTCGTTGGTCTAAGATGGGCTTACAGTATGTCTCTCAAGCTGTAACTCGTGAGGGTCATCCTATCTCCTTCGCAGAATTACAAGCGACGTTTCATCTTCGTCCAACTGACTGGTTTGCATATAGCCAACTTCAACATTATTTACGAACTTTGGCCCCGAGCATACTGATGGAGAGAGTTCATGATCAGTTGCAGGAGGCTCTTGGCCTCACGGCTCAGGACATTATACCTTTGAAGGTTCATCATAAGTTCTTACAAGACTTATCTGGTACCCTGGATTATGCTACTCTGGCTCAGAAATGGACAATGGATCTCCGGATGCCCATCTCGGAGGAGATGCTTCGTAGGGGTATTCGCATGGGCAATACTGCAGTTCTGTCAACAGTGGAGAAGGAGAGGAATTATAAATTTCTTTTACGTGCGTTCTACGCTCCACGGAGAGCCTATTTAATGGGGATTGGTTCGGGACATGGTTGTGGAAAATGTTCTCAACCTTTGGCAACTATTGGACACATGTTCTGGTCATGCCCCTTGATATCTTCCTACTGGCTCCAGGTGGTATCTTCTGTGGCTCAACTCTGGCAGTGTTCCTGGCGACTACATCCGAACTTTCTCTTCACCTTGCAGATTAGGCTTCATCCTCCTAGACCTGGATGTTCGTCTTTCATCCGGAAGACAGTGTTGATGGGACGGAAGTGTATTCTGTTACAGTGGCTCTCAGCGCAGCCTCCCTCGCTTGCACAGTGGAGAACACAAATGTTACAACAAATGTTACTGGAACGGAGAGACATTGATAATATGTCCTCTAAAGCGGGGCGGCTATTTCGCCTCTGCTGGCTGCCTTTTAGTTTAACTTTTACCTCTTATGTTCAACAACAACTTTGGGAGGCTTAGAATTTCTTTTTCCCCTGCATACTTCTTTTCTATCTTGAGTTGATTGCCGCTGCTGCCACCTGGGTTGGGTGGGTAGGGGGGGTGGGTGGTTGGGTGGGTGGGGGATTGGTGTGGTGTTATGCTGAAAATCTAATTGTGTTGAAACCTGTATTGACATAAGTTTTTGCTATTCTTAATAAAAATGATTTAAACATAACTTGATTTTTTACCGAACTTTTCAAACCACCCTCGTAGAATGAGAAGAAAGTTAATTTTGGATTTGCTTCATGACACAGATTTGAAACATCATCAGATTGGAAGGGAACTTTTCTAGCTAAGTTTACAGTGTTTCTGAAGTACTTTTGAGAAGTTTAGTCTTTTAAAATTTGAGAATAACAAAAATGTTTTAAAAGTTTTTAAATAAAATTTCTTTTGAAAAAAATAACACAAGTTTCGATTAATCACTTGGACACTGAGATTTATTTTGGATGATCATAGTAACATAACATAGTAACATAGTAACATAGTAGATGACGGCAGATAAAGACCCGAATGGTCCATCCAGTCTGCCCAACCTGATTCAATTTAAATTTTTTTTATTTTTTCTTCTTAGCTATTTCTGGGCGAGAATCCAAAGCTTTACCCGGTACTGTGCTTGGGTTCCAACTGCCGAAATCTCTGTTAAGACTTACTCCAGCCCATCTACACCCTCCCAGCCATTGAAGCCCTCCCCTGCCCATCCTCCTCCAAACGGCCATGCACAGACACAGACCGTACAAGTCTGCCCAGTAACTGGCCTAGTTCAATCTTTAATATTATTTTCTGATTCTAAATCTTCTGTGTTCATCCCACGCTTCTTTGAACTCAGTCACAGTTTTACTCTCCACCACCTCTCTCGGGAGCGCATTCCAGGCATCCACCACCCTCTCCGTAAAGTAGAATTTCCTAACATTGCCCCTGAATCTACCACCCCTCAACCTCAAATTATGTCCTCTGGTTTTACCATTTTCCTTTCTCTGGAAAAGATTTTGTTCTACATTAATACCCTTTAAGTATTTGAACGTCTGAATCATATCTCCCCTGTCTCTCCTTTCCTCTAGGGTATACATATTCAGGGCTTCCAGTCTCTCCTCATATGTCTTCTGGCGCAAGCCTCCTATCATTTTCGTTGCCCTCCTCTGGACCGCCTCAAGTCTTCTTACGTCTTTCGCCAGATACGGTCTCCAAAACTGAAAATCTGTGTCATGAAGCAAATCCAAAATTAACATATGTTACTATGTTAATTTTGGATTTGCTTCATGACACAGATTTGAAACATCATCAGATTGGAAGGGAACTTTTCTAGCTAAGTTTACAGTGTTTCTGAAGTACTTTTGAGAAGTTTAGTCTTTTAAAATTTGAGAATAACAAAAATGTTTTAAAAGTTTTTAAATAAAATTTCTTTTGAAAAAAATAACAAAAGTTTCGATTAATCACTTGGACACTGAGATTTATTTTGGATGATCATAGCTTGAACAAATCCAGATGGGTTAGAGTGGGGCTTCAATGACAGTTCCACTATTTGGGGAACGAGGCTAGTACTGGGTAGACCTTTATGGTCTGTGTGTGCCCTGGCAATGGCAAGGACAAATCAATATCAAGTATGCATATGTAATAGCGCATCATTCCATTTCATACCATGTGCTGGGCAGACTGGGATAGACTGTGAGGAGTAGCCTAATGGTTAGTGCAGCAGCCTGAGAACCTAGGGAACTAGGTTTGATTCAAAATTGTGCCGTATGCTTGGAACAAGTTGCCCGAATCCCTATGGCTGGCCCCGTCTCTGGCAGTGTTCAAGGCCTAGTTAAAAGCCCATCTCTTTGAGAGTGTTTTCGACTAACTGCATCCCCAACCCTATATGTCATGTCTGTCTGTCCAAGATAGATTGTAAGCTCTTCCGAGCAGGGACAGTGTATAAATGTCAAAAATGTACAGGGCTGCATATGCCTTTCAGCGCTATAAGTGTTAAGTAGTAGTGGTTTACATTTTGACATTTTATAGATGGTCCCTTCTCGGAAGAGCTTACAATTTAACTTGGACAGACAGACATGACATATAGGTTTGGGGATGCACAGCGCTGCGTACACCTTTCAATGCTATACTGTATAAGTGATAAGTAGTAGTAACTTGTTCCTGAAATGCACAGTGTGTAACTAATGTTTCCTATCAATATTCTGTGTGTATATAAATCCCGTGAAGTCATTTCACTGAATACCATTAGTAAAGTTGAACAATAAGCACAAGAATTAGATGTGAAATGATTTGATTTACGGTACAGTGGTACCTTGGATTACGAGCATAATCCGTTCCAGGAGCATGCTCGTATATCAAAGCAAGTTTCCCCTAGGAAGTAAGGGAAACTTGCTTTGATATGTTCCCACCCCCCACCTTCCCCCCCCAAGGCCAGCAGCTCTGCTCCCCCCCCACGAGAACCGGCATTGCTCCCCTCAAAGGCCCCCTCGCGAACCGGCACCCTCCCCCCCCGCGATCCGGCACCCACCCGCCGCGACCTGAGATCCCCCAACCCACCCGAACCCTCTTCTTACTTCCAGTGTAGCATCGGCATTGGCACCAGCATGTCCTGTGCCCGAAAATCTGCTTCCTGTGCCGCATGCTCAAGGCCCGGCACAGGAAGCAGATTTTCGGGCACAGGACATGCTGGTGCCGATGCCGATGCTACACTGGAAGTAAGAAGAGGGTTCGGGTGGGTTGGGGGATCTCAGGTTGCGGCGGGGGGGGGGGTGCCCGATGGCGATGGGGGGGTGCCGGATCGTGGGGGGAAGGTGCCGGTTCGCGGGGGGAGGGGGCGCTCGTACAGCGAGGCAAGCTCGGTTTACGAGGCACCAAGTTTGCGAATGTTTTGCTCTTCTTGCAAAACACTCGCAAACCGGTGCACTCGTAAACCAAGGTACAACTGTATTTGTATTCTACCACCTTCCTAAAAAGTTCAAAGCAGATTGCAAAATCAATGAAAAGGAACAGTGAGTTCCATTAAAAAAAATTGGGGGGAACAAATAGGTTTTCAAATTTTTCTGAAACATAAGATTGTAGAGCTTTCAATTCTTCGGTTCACCATATTTGTACAGCTTTATAAGCGAGTCCCTAAAAAGGAAGGAAAATGAAATCACCTACTTTTTTTCTTAAGATTGATAACGCAAAGAGAACGCAAAAGGAAATAAATTAAGCTTATCTGGATTCCTCAGCTAGGCCCCACAGATCACCCCGTTTCGGCACGCCTTCCTCCGGGCCAGTTGAAGCTGCAAAGACTTGTACAGTGACGAAAACACTAAAACAAATCAAAGTATCCACTTGTTCAAATCGTAGAGCTGTCTGCTCATTTTGACTGGAGAGTGTGTGGTGCAGTGGTTAGAGCTACAGCCCCAGCACCCTGGGGTTGGGGGTTCAAATCCCGCACTGCTCCTTGTGACCCTGGGCAAGCCACTTAATCCAATAACTCGCGCTCTCTTTTTGTGTGAACAGGATTTGCCCTAAGGGGAGTGGAGTTTTCAAGTCACTTAATCCCCCAGTGCCCCAGGCCCATTAGATAGACTGTGAGCCCGCTGGGACAGATAGAGAAAATGCTTGAGAACCTGAATAATTTGTAATCCGCATAGAATTGCAGGATATGCGGAATCTAAATAACTAAAATAACCAGAGCGTGAATGAGGGCAGATTCAGGAGTAATCTATGGAAATGCTTCTTTACGGAACGGGCAGCAGATGAGCAGAGCAGTTTCTCAATGGAGACTGGGGAGACGAGGACAGTGTTTGACTAAACAAAGCGAGGGTCTAGCATGCAGGATCTCTAAGGGACAAGGAATTGGAGGGACTGGGCTGGGCAGACTGGCTGAGTCCTAGGGCTCTTTTCTGCCATCATTTTCTACGCTTATTTATTAAATCCAGAGAAAGTTCATGAAACAGTTATAGTCATTATTTTTTCTAAAATTTCCTATTTTCATGATGCGCAGTCAGAATCTGGTAAATCAACACACTGGTATCAGAGGTGTCTTTTCCAACATTATGCCACATACAATAAGCCTCCTCTTTCATCCTCCTCTTCTCCCCCCCCCCCACTCTCCCCATAGTTGACCATAGTTATACTGGAGGGAGAAAACAAGAAGGCAAATGGTCCATTAAATCCAACGCGAGAAAAGGCAAAGAAGCAGACCTCGTGAAAAAAAGAAGTTCCCAGGATTCAGACAGTTGCCCGACATAGCCACATTTTGCCAAAATCCAGCTGCGTCAGGAGCAAAAATACCAGCAAGTGTAAAGTCTCAAACTACACCAGAACTGATCAAAAATGTGCTTCCTCCAGGTGTAAGAGCCGGAGGATCCCCTTGCCATAGCAATTGAGAAAGATAAAGCTGCCGGAGGAGCTTCCACTGTTGCTGACTAGGAGGGAAGGCCGTCTTTCTATACTACTATGGCTGCCAGAACTGTGGTGGAAGAAAACCACACCAGAGGAGCTACTGCCCCCTTGCTGCTAAAAAAATAACCAGCGAATTGCTGCTCCTCTGCCCCCAAACCAAGTGCTAGTAAAAGGGAAAATATGTTGCTTACTGGGATGAGGGGGCCAAGATTGGAATTAGTAGTACTCTGGAGGGTGTTAATGTGTAGCTGGTTTTAAGAAAGGTTTGGACAAGTTCCTGGAGGAAAAGTCCATAGTCTGTTATTGAGAAAGACATGGGGGAAGCCACTGCTTGCCCTGGATCGGTAGCATGGAATATTGCTACACCTTGGGTTTTGGCCAGATACCAGTGACCTGGATTGACCACCGTGAGAACAGGCTACTGGGCTTGATGGACCATAGGTCTGACTCAGTGGGTGTGGGAGATAGAGAGGGAAGTACTGGCTATGAGAATATGAGTAACCAAGAAAGAGGGGTGTTGGCTTAGGGGCAGAGGGGGGTAGTGGCAGAATAGATATACTTGGTTGGGCGAAAGAAAGGAGATGGAACTGATGCTGGACATAGATGGAAAGGGGAAAAGAGGCAGATTGCTGTTGTGTATTTTCAGATGAAAGGTACTCTGATCCACAGGGTACTCTGGGAAATGCAGCTTAGCAGGCGGGTGCCGTTTTGATTGCCTTGTTCTTCGGAGGGGGATACACCCTCTCCACAGCATGTAATTACCCCCCTCCAAGAGTTTTGCTGGAGCTAAGGCTGGTCCTGCCCCTCAAGGAAGTCAGAGCTACAAAAATGCATTTGCCTTCTCCGATGGCTTCAGTTGGGCCCTGTAGTCTTTCTGGCACCATGTATTTGGAAGCTAAATTGAATCCAGCAAAGGAAGCAGACCACAGTAATTTGTGGTAAAACACAAAATTGCCAGCCTGCGCCATCAAAATGCAAAAGTACAACCATCTTCATGTGTAATTTGCAAGTTTGGTACATATTGAGAGCACTTGGAGAGCTGGCAGATTCCCTGGTTTAGTCTTACTCCTTCTGTCCAAGTATGTTTTCTACAATAACACTTCCACAATGATTAAGTGGAAGGTAGAAACATCCTACAACATGAGCTAAAAAGCCCCCAAGGGGAGGCAAAGCCTCAGACAAAACCCTCCCACCGCCACAGCAGTGGCTAAGGTGTTCAGGTACAAAACCTCATTGGCATAAAACCCTCCCGTGGAGACCACCGTGGCTCTTTGTTGTACTATGATTGAATAAATAACTAAATAGGTGGTGAGATCAATAATTAAGACAAATTCTTAAAATTGTAATGACTCAAAACAGTCACCGAAGGTGACTTTAAACTTGTCTTTTGTTTCTTTTGTTCGTGAGCTCGGTCAGAACACCAACGGTGGCCAGCATTTCACATAATGCTGCCTCAGGGTGTAACCTCCGATCGTGGCGGCCATCTTTTGTGCATTGAGACACGGGTTAACGTGTTCGTTTTTTGAAAGCTCACGATTGGAGGTTACACCCTGAGGCACCGTTGGTGTTCTGACCGAGCTCACGAACAAAAGACACGTTTAAAGTCACCTTTGGCTTCTGTTTTGAGTCATTACAATTTTAAGAATTTGACTTAATTATTGATCTCACCACCTATTTAGTTATTTATTCAATCATCGCACAACAAAGAGCCACGGTGGTCTCCAATGAGGTTTTGTACCTGAACACCTTAGCCACTGCTGTGGCGGTGGGAGGATTTTGTCTGAGGCTTTGCCTCCCCGTGGGGGCTTTTTAGCTCATGTTGTCGGATGTTTCTACCTTCCACTTAATCATCGTGGAAGTGTTATTGTTGACAATTTGGATTTTTTCACGCATTCTGAGTTTTGATACAAGTATTTTTTTCTAGCTATTTGCAAACAAAATGCTTTTTTCCTCCTTTAATTGATCAGTTATTGAGCATCCAAAGAGATTGGAATAGCATCATGAATTATTCCAGGTCCCGCCATGATTCCCATAGTTTTATAATAAGCCAAGTGTAATTATGTTCATTTTTTAAATTTGTCTAGTTATATTATGGGATGGGATGCTATCAGGTTTGTTAAAAGTATATTATCCGACATTCTGCCAGTCAAGCAATTAATGGCTAATGAAAACAAAAAACGTGGTTTGATCTGCCATGAAAATCAATAAAACTTGAAGTAAGGATGGAACAAGACCTAATTTAGCCCATTTCTAAGCCTTTTTCAATGTTCAAATGATCATCCTAGCACAGGGGTGGGCAACTCCGGTCCTCGAGGGCCGTATTCCAGTCGGGTTTTCAGGATTTCCCCAATGAATATGCATTGAAAGCAATGCATGCAAATAGATCTCATGCATATTCATTGGGGAAATCCTGAAAACCCGACTGGATTCCAGCCCTCGAGGACCGGAGTTGTTCACCCCTGTCCTAGCAGCACCAGCATTTACACACCATTAAATAGGAGTCAGAATCAAAAAAGATGATCTTCATTCAATTGGTGTACAGAACAGAAAAGCCTCACATTATCTTAAATATATTTTCCTGCTTTTAAGCACTCTTTTTGCTAGTAAGGCTATTGCCTTAATTTTTGAGGAAACGGATGTCTTTCCTTTGCATGTTTCAGAAGTGACATGGTAAATGATGGCAAAACCCCACCAAATTGGCCCATCCGCATCTCCTGATTTGCAATTCTTATATAGGGTCAGCCTATGTTAAGTGGTCTAATTTGTGAAAAGTGCCCCCCATCACGAATTTTGATGAAACTTACATAACTCTAACTTTGTTCTTACTTTTTCCAAGGCTAAGTAGAATAATTTAGTCACATGTGAAGATTGTGCCAACATGGAAATATTAGAGAAAGACCTAACAGAAAAGTCTAGAAAAACTTTTCTGGGCTCATGTGGGATTTCCTGCATAGCACTGTCTCACGGAGTTCTCTGAATCCCTTTTTGATCCACCGTTGGTTACTGGATATATTTCTCCTGTGTGTCTTGTACTGAGAAAAGTTTTTAGAACGTAGTAATGTTTTTTATGCTTTTTGATTCAGTTTCTTAGCACCAAAGTTGTTTTTAGTGAAATGTATGAGTTTTGATTCTGTCTCAGCAATTCTCAAAATAGTACTGCCCCTGATGCAGCTTTAAGATATCCAAAATAGAGCACCTAAAGTCTCTACATCATAGGATCCAGGCGTTGCAAGGCCTACTGGCTATTGCTTGAGGTACAGAACAGAACCCCCGCAAATTTCAAAGCCTGTCAAAAAGCAGGGAAGGCAGGAGAGGGCAGCTGGAGTGCCGGCGTGTGAAGAAAATCACTCGCGGTCTGCTCTGACCACCTCTTCCTGTAGTAAAGTCAGGTTTTGACACGCAGCTCCTGATTGGTGTAGCCCAGACTGGTGTAGCCCAGACATGTTAAACTCTGGCCCGCGGGCCAAATCTGGCCCGCTGGCATAAACTTCTGACATACGGGATCGCGTCTGTCTTCGTCTGGTCTCCTCTTCCTCTTCAAAGCAGCATGCTGAGGATTGCCGGCCGGCTGTAGCGAACCTTGCAGGCCACTATCAACCTCGGTAGCATGTTCCCTGATGTACGATCTTGTACGTCAGAGGAAGGGTGGGACTGCGGCAGAGAGAACGTGCTACAGAGGTCGACGGTGGCCTGCTAGGTTCGCTATAGCCAGCCAGCGATCCTCAGCAGGCTGCTTTGAAGAGGAGACCAGGAAGCCTGGATGGAGGGAGGGTAGGAATGGCGGGCTCAATCGGAAGGTGAGGCCGGGAAGAAGAAGGGGGAAAAGAACCAAGAAGTTAATTTGCCACTACTGAGGTATTGGTAATAAAGTTTGCAGGAGACTCAAGGGCCAGATCCTGATGCCAAACATTGGTTATGGGAGCAACAAGAAAACCAAACATGTTTGCCATCAGTATTCAACACGTTTCTGGTGCACATCAGGGAGCTCGAGGTGCTTATGATGAGTAACAGGTCCTGTTGCGCAGAAATTGCCCACAGTGTATATTCCAAGAACATTGTAAAGAGGACAGCTTGCAATAAAGACCGCAAATCTCAATGCCAAACTTCAGAGTGAAGAGAATGAGTGGATGTTTATAAAACATGAATGAGTGTCTTTAATAAAACATATATATATATAAAGAACACTTGCCAGGCTAGGTCCTCCACTGGAACAGATGCCATTAGCAGCAGAGGAGATGGAAGGGAGAGGGTGTGGTGGATGAAGGGGTGGAGAAGAAATAAAACAGAGGAGAGGGAGAGAGATGGTGGACATTGAAGGAACAGAAAGGGAGAGAAGTTGGACACAAAGAATGGTGTGGAGGGGGGATAGAGATACTGAATAGGAGGGTAGTTGGGAAGAGGATAGGAGAGATGGTGAACCCTGGGGTGGTGGGGAAGGAGGTAGAGATGCTGGATGAAAGGGTAGTTTAGAAAAGGAGAGATAGTGTATCTGGGGATGGTGGGGTGCATTGCTGCAGCTGCGGATATGGACACGAAAAAAAGGAAAGATGCCAGACCTCCAAGGGAGGGAAGGGAAATGGAAGGGGAAGACAGAGATGGCAGATGGATGATTAGCACCGAGAAAGAAGAAAACGACAAATAGGCAAGAGACCCTAAGAGACCCTGGCAAGCGAGTTACCAGAAGACAACCAGAGCCTGGGACCAACAAAAAGTAGAAAAACATAATTTTATTTTCTATTTTGTGATTACAATATGTCAGATTTGAAATGTGTATCCTGCCAGAGCTGGTGTTAGACAGCGAGCGTGAACTAGGACTTAATAGAGAGAGGAAAAGTCTTTTTTATTTATTTTGTTTACACCACAGAGTCAGTGTGAGGTTGGAGACATTGTAACCCTATGCTTCTACTAAGACTAAGCCTTTTTAGGGGTCCTTTTATTAAGGTGCGCATTGTAGCGTGGCTGGTCCTCAAGGCTCGCAGTAACCGGCCCACGCTTACAATATTCTCCCCAGCGTGCTTCCCCAAGATGGAGGAAGTCCCTGTTGTGCAAAACTTATCCTATGTGTATAACAGAATGGCCTCACACAGGTAAGTAAGGAATAACAAAAATCTAATTTATTGTTCAACTCACAAGTCCAAGAAAAATGCATCAAAAGAAAAATGTATTCCAAAAGGTCTTTGGCAAAATTAGGAAGAACAACATAATATGCTAGTAACCAGCCTGGTCTGGAAATTTGTCTCAAAGTTCTTTATCAATGTCCCAGGTGTAGCAGAGTCTCTGGCAGTCCTTAACTCTCAAACAAAGAAAACTCTGAACAGTCAAAATGTAGCTGTGCTTCTCCCTTCTCCTCAGGCATACAAGAGCAAAAGGATATGAGCTTTACCAATATAGCTCCTTGGTACAGCAAAGCACAAATGAAAACAATATAATCCCCAAACATCCTATGCTGCAGTCATGTAAACTGACTCCCACCTTCTGGGTTTTCACAGTTCTCCTCAGTAATGCTTCACTCATGTGGCTTAATTGTCCTTAAGCCCAGTTCCTGCAGCAAGCCACCCAGCATACAAAAAGTCCATAACAAAACCCAATTTTGAAAACCACACACCCAGCCAGTTCAGCTTACTTCCATGCCTTCCGGACATTCCAGCTCTGGAAGAGAACTGCAATCCATGTCCTCTGGTACCTGGGTCTCCGGTGCTTGCTGGTCTGCCTCTGGGTCAAACATTTCCACGTCTGTGGGCTCTGGAGAAGGTGGAGGTTCCTTCCACCTGGGAACTTCTCCTATCTCTCCTTTCCTCTTGGTCAGCCAGCTCTCTAAATGCTGCCAAGCTGCTGTACCACGCCCAGCCCTACTCCGGGGCTGAACTTCCTTCAGCTGTGGTTGCCTTTTCCCCTGCTTAGCCAGCTTTCCACAAAATGGAGGATTTAAAGGGGCCCTACCAGTTTTCACCAGGCTGTGTTCTGCATTAGGTTTAAACACAGCCTGTGCTTTCTGTTCTTGTTCTTGCCTAACAGGGACAACATGGTTAGCCCGGACTAGTTTCAGGGGGTGTTTTTTATCATTCTTCCCTGGCACAAGGCCGGCATTGGACTCGGGCTTGTGACAGCATTTAGTGCGCCTTAATAAAAGGACCTCTAAGTATCTTAATTAAAAATTTGGCCCACGACTTAGTTTTTTTTTCAGATTTCAGCCCCTTATGTGATTGAGCTTGACACCTCTAGTGTAGCCCGACTTTACTACAGGAGCAGACCGCGAATGAGAGAGTTCGCGATTCGCGAACTGGAAATTCACAGGGGAACACTGTAGTCCCACTTCTCTGTGAAGAACTTGAGGCACAAGCCAGGGAGCAAGAAACTTCTTGTAACCTAAGAGGAATAACTTAGATTTCAAAGTTTTGGTACCAGACTTCCTTGAAAGCAGAGATTTTACACTAGAGAATGACCTGGGGCCAAATTTTTCCATGTCCCCCACGGGAACTCATTTTTCCTTCCCGTCCCGGTGAGTTATTTTCCTGCCCCTGCCCCATTCCTGCAGGCTCTGCCCTCATCTGCACAAACCTCAAACACTTTAAAATCATAAGTGTTCGAGGTTTTGTGCGATTAAGGCAGAGCTTACAGGAATGGGACAGGGACAGTGACAAAACTCATAGGGACGGAACGGAGAAAATTTGTGTCATTCTCTACACTGCACCACTCTAGAAATTAAAATGTATTCAAGTGTGATGATGTGGAGGAACTGAAAGAAATCTCTGAATCTGGAAGATGTACTAAGCCAAATCGACAAATTAAAAAGTGATAAATCACCTGGACCGGATGGTATACATCTTAGGGTACTGAAAGAACTCAAACATGAAATTGATGAGCTGCTGTTAGTAACCTCGGTTGGTGTTTGCATCTAAATTTTCAGAAAGCTTTTCACAAAGTTTCTCATGAGAGGCTCCTGGGAAAATTAAAGAGTCATGGAATAGGAGGCAATGTTCAGTTGTGGATTAGGAACTGGTTATTGGATAGAAAACAGAGGGTAGGGTTAAATGGCCATTTTTCTTAATGGAGGAGAGTAAACAGTGGAGTGCCAAAGGGAACTGTACTGGGACTGGTGCTATTTAACTTATTTATAAATGATCTGTAAATTGGAATGATGAGTGAGGTGATTAAATTTGCAGCTGACACTAAACTGTTCAAAGTTGTTAAAATGCATGTGGACTGTAAAACATTGCAAGCAGACCTTAGGAAATTGGAAGACTGGGCATCCAAGTGGCAGATGAAATTTAATGTGGACAAATGCAAAGTGATACATATTGGGAAGGGTCCACCTTGGGGGTTAACGCCCAAGAAAGGGATCTGGGTGTCATTGTAGACAATACGATGAAACCTTCCACCCAATGTGTGGCGGCTTCCAAAAAAGCAAACAAGATCCTAGGAATTATTAAAAAAGGGATGGTTAACAAGACTAAAGATATTATAATGCCTCTGTATTGCTCCATGGTGCAACCTCACCTGGAGTATTGCGTTCAATTCTGGTCTCCTTATCTTAAGAAAGATATAACGGCACTAGAAATTGTTCAAAGAAGAGCAACCAAGATGATAAAGGGGATGGAACTTCTTTTGTATGAGGAGAGACTGTAAAGAGAAGGCTGAGGGGAGATATGATTGAAGTCTACAAAATTCTGAGTGGTGTAGAACAGGTACAAGTGGATTGATTTTTCACTCCGTCAAAAATTGCAAAGAACATAAGAATAGCCTTACTGGGTCAGACCATCAAGCCCAGTAGTCCATTTTCCCGGTGGCCAATCCAGGTCACTAGTACTTGGCCCAAACCCAAAGTGTAGCAATATTCCATGCTACCAATCCAGGGCAAGCAGTGGCTTCCCCCGTGTCTTTCTCAATAACAGACTATGGACTTTTCCTCCAGACCTTTCCTCCAGACCAAACTTTTTTTAAAACCAGCTACACTATCCGCTCTTACCACTAGGGGACACTCAATGAAACTACATTTAAAACCAATAGGAGGAAATATTTTTTCACTCAGAGAATAGTTAAGCCAGAGGTTTTACTAAGAGCGAATAGTGTAGCTGGTTTTATGAAAGGTTTGAACAAATTCCTGAAGGAAAGTCCATAGTCTGTTATTAAGACATGGGGGAAGCCTTTGCTTGCCCTAGATCGGTAGCATGGAATGTTGCTACTCCATGGGTTTTGGTCAGGTACTAGTGAGAACGGGCTACTGGGCTTGATGGACCATTGGTCTGACCCAGTAAGGCTATTCTTATGTTCTAATCAAGCCATTGTGACATCACTGATGAGGTTGGCTCTTAGGCATTGGTGGAATGAGGCATTATGATGTCACAATACCAGCTCTGGTTGTCAGAGGTTGAAACTTTTCACACTATTCATTTATTCAATTTTCTATTACCGTTCTCCCAAATAGAGAATTTTTCCCTGTGCCCGCGGGAACTAACAGCCTGTTTTACAAAGCCGCGCGGCAACAGCCCTGAAGCCCTTTAAATCTCTAGGGGCTTCAGGGCCGTTTCTGCACAGCTTTGTATAACAGGCCCTAATTTTCCTATGCTATCCCCGCAAGTTTTTTCCTGTCCCTGCCCCATTCCTGCAAGCTCTGTCCTCATCTGCACAAGCCTCAACCTCATTAATGATGATTGTAAAGGGTAAAGGACTTGATATATTGCTTTTTCTGTGTGAATAAAGTGCCGAAAGTACATATGTGAGGTGTTTTATCATAACCCTGCATATAAAGAAAGAATAGGATATGTAAAGCTGAAGGGCAAACTTGAGAAAGAGATTTTATAGCAGAAAGTGTGGCTGCTGTTACAGTATATAGCTTTTAATCCCCAAACTGTAGATATATAGCCTATAATACAGAGGAAAGACGGGAGTTCTAGAAATAGCATGAATAAAGGAAACAATAGCGCAAAGAAACAGGGAATTTAAGACCTCTTAAATTATTTTTGTCCTAAAGTGGCAACAGTAGCTAAAGGTTATTTCAAACAATGATTGAAAACTGTACATAATGTGATTGGATCCTTTTAGTCAAAGAGATGAACTGCTATGCTAATGAGCGAACTCAAATAATTAATTCATTCTGAAACCCACAGAAGAACATTTAGGACAATGCTGTTATTGTCACTTCTAGTGTCTGAATAAAGAGTTGTTGGAAGTACTTCTGTGAGGCTGTTACCGCAAATTGTACGAGCTTGCTGCTCTGTGGCACTGAAGTACAGGCGCACAAGCGCTCTAATTGTAATTAACACTGATTTGTCTGGTCACAGATATAACACTTTAAAATAAAGTTGCCTTACTTTTAATTATTTCTCCTTTTTTTTTCTTTGCAGAATAGAGAATACATTTGGTGTTTCTAGTTCGGTGCACTGTCAAAAACGCAGAGGACATTTGAGCCTAGGACAAATGCGCGCCGCCGCTTTGAGGTCTTCCGTTTTACGCTGAGGGGGGTAGGAAACCCCTGACTACACTTAGAACTCCGCACGCTCCTGTTGGGGGGGATTTTAGGGGGGGGACTCCCCCAGTACACTGAAAACTCCTGTTCTCCTTCAAATTTTCGCTCTTCGGGAGTTTTCAGCATAATGGGGGGGGGGGGGTGTGAGGAATTCTAAGGGCTCCTTTTACTAAGGTGCGCTACTGTTTTTAGTGCGCGCGCTAGCTGAAAAATTACTGCCTGCTTAAAAGGAGGCGGTAGCGGCTAGCGCACGCTATTCCACGTGGTAAGGCCCTAACGCACCTTTGGTAAAAGGAGCCCTAAGTGAAATGGGGGGTTCCCCCCACACCCCTCAGAGCACAAAAGGGAAGGCCTCAAAGCGGCAGAAGTGGCGGTGCGCATTTGTCCTGCACTCAAATGTCGGCGCGCCATTTTCCTCCACGGTTTTGACACGTCACCTTCTAGTTCACATAGGGCCCCTTTTACAAAGCTGTGGTAGTGGTGCTGCCACAGTAAATGCACATAAGTCCAAAGGAATAGAAGGCAGCACTTAATCTTTGAAACAGAGTTACTTAAGGAGGCCTCAATTGCTTCTCCCCTACCAGAGACCGCTGCACTCATCTCTCACCCGGTGGCAACATTAAGAAGTACGTATCACACAAAGTTTCTGGAGAATAACACGGTGACAAAATTCATCACCATTCACGTCTCTGTGGATAACCATGGGAAACCATCTTGCATGCCATTTTTTAAGGAGAGAGGGAAGAATCAGAGTATAATTGGGCACAACCACTGACCCTCAGTCCTTGCATTGAAGAATGCTGGTGTAGAAATACTGAGGTTGAGATAGGAACTAAAGAATGAGACGGGATTGTTTCCCGCGGTTATCTGTGGGGACCGGAACGGTGATGAATTTTGTTATCGTGTCACACACTTTCAAATGTATACATTAGATTCACATTGTTGACACATTTTCGAGAGAGAAAAAAAAATAGCTACCATGACTTACGAATCAACCCTTGCATTAAACAGCATTGGTACTGACCCCAGAGGCACTCCACTACTTTCCTTTCTTCCTAGTGAGAACTCGCAGCAGCCAATCAGCCAGCGGCCTCGAACGGAGCAGGAGGGCAGAAAGATCGCTCCTGCTCCGTACACTGGCTGGCTACCAGGGACCCAAAAGGCACGTGGGGGAGGTGGGAGGGAAGTGTGGTTGTCAATTTTGGCAGACACAGGAGGCACAAGGGATTCCTCCTGTCCATCACGAAGTCGCTGAGGGGGGGTACACGGGAGATGCGGGTTTTTTTTGATTCAGCTGGGACGGGAGACTGGGGGATCCTTCATGTCCCAGCCCATTCCTGGACCACCAGGTCTTGCAGCAAGCCCTGTGGAGGCCTGCAATAGGTCCGGGAGGGGTGGGGGGTAGGTAAGTGACCCAAAATAAGCTAAGACCCCCATTTTGGGGCTATTTTTTTTTGCCCAAAAATCTCAGCTTATATTTAAACATATAAGGTATTTCATTACAATGTTCTATTCATTTTAGGTCTGATTCTTCATTACCATCATATGATATACTTTATACACTATTTAAAATTAGCTGTACTCACAACAATTTTTTGTTTTCATATTCTTTCAGCGTGATGCTCACATAAAGTTCTTACAAGTTTATTAAAAATTTGATCGAACGCTTATCTTGAATTCTATGCGTTTTACAATGAAAAAAAAAAAATTGGGTTACAAATTATAGACCAAGACGTGAAGATATGCAAACTTGACGCACAGCCAAACAAAATGGATGAGGGGAGAACTACCATATAGAGAAGAAAAGAAACCATTCAAGGGGTAAACGATAGGGTAGGAAGATGGACACCTCAGCGAAGCAGAAAGGAAAAAAATCATTGTTCGAAAGCATCTTTCTATAGGAAGCACTTTAATGCTCCTTTAAATTGATCTCGATTTTGCTCTGCTCTGGTATGCGTAGGCAGCGAGCTCCAGAGCGTAGGTGCAGTTACGGAAAAGGGAGTTGCACAACCACTGAATATGAATTGAAACCCAAATTGCACAGCCTTTTGGCTTTTATTCTTGCAGTTTCTGATCAACAGAAAAGCACTTTAAACGCCTCTCATTGGGCAAGGGCTACTTTTATCACTGGAAGTTTTTGAGTTGGTGGGTTAAACCCTCCCTGCTCTTTGGATCCATTAGCACGAGTTGGTCTCAGGCACACAGGCATCGTGACCCATCCATCCCTCAGGGACCCTATCGGTTTGCCTTCTTTATTATCTGCACACTATTTTTGTGGCTTTATTTGATTTTATAGCTTGCCCTTTCCCTGCAGACGGAGAGACTTCTATTCCTTATTGATCAGCCTGTAGAACCCATCACATCCTACTCCTCTTAGGGTTGCTTCGAGCATATTTAGCAATGCCTAAAGGTTCTCCTCTTTGGAATAGCAACTACATATTTTCCTTGGTGCAGTATCTGGAAGGCATAGAGCTGTAACTTCCAGTGCTTGAATAAAAGTCCTGCATTTTTTTCCTTTCATTATGTTTAGCTTCTTTAAAGGAGAATAATTCATGGCAAGTATAAAGGGACAGCCCAGTAAATAATACCAGAGAGGTTACACAACCTACTTGGCTGCTGAGCTTTCTTTATTAAAGCATATCTTTTCTCAAGGTACCACATTTCTAGTAATATATATATATATGTGTTATTTCTTTATGTTCTAATATCATTTTGCAACTAGCTGTACTGGAGGACTATTTAGCATAAGTTCTGCAAAGATCTGCGGCTGTTTGAAACCTGCACTACATTCTAGGGCAGTAGTTTCCAAACCTGTCCTGTGGAAACCTCGGTAATAAGGGTCCTAGAAAACAACAGGGCAGGCGGTCTGCAAAATCCAAAATGGCAGTCGGCGAAAAGCAGCACAGCCACAGAGATGTGTAGAAACCAAGTTCAGTTTTAGTGCGCAGGCATCAGCTAAAACTCATCAAGTAAAACTCAAACAAATCATAAGTATAATCATCAGTATCGAAGCTACTTGTCTATAAAGGACATAGGGACTGCACCAAACCAGCCATGGAAAAATGAGGGTACATTGTTTTATGTGCTGCTATGCTTGCTCCCTGTAACATGGATTTTTATTTAGACATGTACCCTCATTTTTCAATAGCTGGTTTCAAGTTTGCTCCCTATAATATGGATTCTTACCTTTGTCAGCATTGCAGTCATGGGGAGTGTGTGGCGCAGTGGTTAAAGCTATAGCCTCTACATCCTGGGGTTGTGGGTTCAAACCCCATGCTTCTCCTTCTGACCCTGGGCAAGTCACTTAATTCCCCCATTGCCCCAGGTACATTACATGGATTGTGAGCCTACCAGGACAGACAGGGAAAATGCTTGAGTACCTGAATAAATTAATATAAACTGTTCTGAGCTCCCTTAGGAGAACAGTATAGAAAATTGAATAAATAAATATGTATTAACTAGTATTTTAGCCCATTACATTAACGGGTGCTAGAATATATGTCTGTTCCCTCCCGTTATCTTTCTTTCTTTCTGTCTGTCTCTCTCCCTGGCCCCCTTTGTCTGTCTTTGTGAACCTGTACTTTGAAGTCTATGTATGAGACATACTTCTTTTGTTATATTAGCCAAGCTCTTCTAAGTAAAATTATGTCCATAACTGTCCCAAAGTTCCACTCAGTCTCTCCGCTGTGATCTTGGCATAAATCTTTATCAGCAGCCACAGCAGCAGCATTCCCTCCCCCTCCATTTCCCTCCCCCCACATCACTTCCCTGTGCAGCAGCAGCATTTCCCCTACCCCCCCTTTCCCTTTACGCGGTCTGGCCTGCTCCCTTATTCCCTTACCACCCCCCCTTCCCTTCCAGCGGTCCCGACAAACCTGCCGATTCCAGCAGCGTCTGCAGCACTCTACACACGCTGCTTCGGGTCCTTCTACTGCCCTGATTTACTCTGGCACGTCCCTGATGACATCATCAGAAACGCGGCAGAGCAAATCAGGGCAGTAGAAGGCCCCGAAGCAGCTGTGTAGAGTGCTAAAGACGCTGCTGGAATCGGCAGGTTTGTGGTCGGGACCACGGTAAGGGACTACGGGAGCCTGTCAGATGTCGGGAAGGGATGGGAGGGTCAGACCGCGAAAAAAACGTATCGAGTGAGTGGGGAGCTGGCAAAGGAGTATTTTTGTTCGGCGCTTCTCTTCCCGGGCCGCTATTTGGTATCTGCTGCCGCGAGCGTGGGGTCATTGTAAGCGTGCATGTGCACTCTGCCGGCCACGGAACTACAGATCAGGCAACATGGCATTAAGAGTGCGCATGCGCGCTTAGCGTTTTATTATTATAGATGTGCATTTTTAACCTGTAGGTTTTTCTTGCATCCCTATGCAAATTGTTCTAATCTAATCTTTGGTTTATATACCGGGTCATCTCCCAGTGGAGCTCGACTCGGTTCACATATAATTAAGACTTGAGTACACAGCAGAAAACATAGAAGGAAGAACTAATTAAAAACTAAAGTACATAAGAAAAGCATAAGAAAAATAACTATAATATTATCATTTCGTTAGGCTGTAGTTAAACCATTTAAAAATTGCGAGAGCAACAAAGTTAAAAGGAATTTACAAAATAATTGCAGCTGGCCTAAAAGCCTGATGGAGTCGGGAAGTTCATTCCAGATCTCTACAAACTTGAAAACAAAAGATCGACTGAGCTTCCCAGCAGATTTAATTCCCTTAAAGGAAGGGAAGGCTAACTTATATCTTGATGTGTTTCTCAATTGGCAAAGTCTAAGGGTTTTCCAACATAAGGGGACAAAAAGATCAAATATTCCATAGAGAAGCTTGAAGATTATGCATGCGCATTTAAACTGAATCCTAAAGCCAGTGAAGCTTTATCAACAAAGGGGAAACATGATCATACTTTCGTTTCCCAAAAATATCCTGAAAACCTGATTGGCTGAGGTTCCCCCAGGACAGGTTCGGGAATCGCTGCTGTAGAGCAAATGCAATAGGCCCAGATGGCGTAAAGTCAGCGATCATCTAACGATCATCGCTAAACTGGTTTTGACTGGTTTAGCGATGATCAGATTTGCCGACCCATTACACAAAATGGCTCGCTCTGCACGATTTTCTGCATGATTGCTCTCTCTCCGGTCCTGCCATGCAAATCAGGCCATTGGTATTGAAATGCCATGTAAACTAGCTGAGCGATTGATGCTCTAATATCGCTTTGCGATGCACAAAACAAATAGTGACTGCTCAAGACCAGTGGCTTACATGCCTTACCGATAGTTCAGCCCTGAAATTAATATAATATTTATAACAGTGATACCATAAATACAGTTTTTACAATAGCAGGGACATATATGCGCATTGTGAGCATGTGTGTTGAAGAAGTGTCTTATGTGTGCCCATTAACAGCATAAAATATAGAAGAGAGGGCAGCGAAAAGATGGGGCCAATGAGAGAAGGCTAAAATTTTTGTTCCTCATGATTAAAATATATACAAGCTGGGCCAGAACTTTATACAGCACAACCCTCATTTATGCCCCGCATTTGCATTGTCTGCTGCTCCCTCTCCGCCCCCCTCTGTACTGCCTCAATGGTCGCATGTATATGACGTCACAGGGTTGCATTGGCTACCTAAGACTGATGTAGCAAATCTGGCGCATGTGTACATTGTCGCTGTATCAACTGGACTATTCTGCACATGTGTGAGAGTCATTTTCACGGTGATCAATCGGACAGGGTTGAACGGAGATTACCGCGCAAATCATTTGCATGCAGACTTGTTTGAGTATCAATTGCTTTTTCGGAATCGGCCAAAAATTTGGCCCACAGCGATCCAAACGGTCTTACCGACCATGTTTAGTGCATCTAGAACTCAATCTTCAATTCAAATCTAATCTATATTAGGATTAGATTATTGTATTTATCCCAGAAAAAGCTTCCAGCAGCTTTAAGAAGTGTGGGCAGTGCAGATATTCACAATTGGTGCTGCCAGTGCCTTGGGCTTGATCGTGAGCTCCTCTTGGTGCCACCTGTGTTCTTAGGGCGGTGGAGAGCAGGCAGAGAGCAGGTTCTATTTCAGGGTAGGAGAGTCAGGGCAGCAGACAGCAGGAGAGTCGGGGAGGTTTATTTCAGGACTGGCAGGACAGTCGGAAAGGATGTGAGCGACTGGTCCCCAGCAGTCGCTTCATTTTGGATCGGCCAGCCCAGTCTGTGTTCCCAATTTTGTTTAGTGAATCGTGTCCTTCTTACTTTGCATGCCGTTTCCCCTCATTTGCATGTGCGGATTGGATAGGATCGGATGTAGATCGGCTATAAGGTTACTGAATCAGTTCGGAGGAAAAAAAAAAAATCGGGTCGCTAAACGATCGCAAACACGATCAGTGGGCTTAGTGAATCTAGCCCTGAGTCATCTTTTTTGGATGGAAATCAGTCAGTGTCCATTTCCAACAGTTTGTATCAATGAGCAACATCAAGGAAGGTCAGTGTCCTCTTGATGTCAATGCATCCGCAGCTCTTGGATTCCTCAGGACCAGCGCCTTTGAGTTCAGTGTTGATGGACTGGACTAAGTGAAAGCAAAGATCTCTCATTGATCATTGAGCAATAACCTTCTCAGTTGTGAGAACGTGTAGCACATTTTTTCCATGTTCCTCACATATTCTTTCACCTCCTATAGAAGTTTTCTTCTAAACAAAGCCAACAACTGAAGTTATCTCATGAAACAATGCAAGGTAGGAAGCTATACACACACTTCCCAGTGTTTTTCAAACACTTCCAGATCTTTTCTGAGTTTAGTTGGATAATATCACCCAGTTGTGAGGACCTATATTCCTCTGTCTTTGGAGTACACCTGCAACAGGTAAACAACTTGACTATTGCTTGAGATCTCCCGATCTCCCAAAAGAGCCCAGAACAGGTCAGAGCACAGTATAGGTCAGAGACAAGGCAATAGAAGGAATGTGTGGCGCAGTGGTTGGATCTACAGCCTCAGCACCCTGGGGTTGTGGGTTCAAACCCCGTGCTGCTCCTTCTTACCCTGGGCAAGTCACTCAGTCCTCCGTAGCCCTAGGTACACTAGATAGATTGTGAGCCCACTGGGATAGATAGAGAAAATACTTGAGTACCTGATTGTAAAAACCGCTTAGATAAACCTTGATAGGCGGTATATAAATACTTAATAAACTTGAAAAACTTGAATACAAGCAAGTAACTTGGCAGTAAGTAATACAGCACAGTGAAGCTACATTATATGGACAGTATGTCAGGGATAAGACAAAATAGGCATGTAATTAGGCCACAGGCGATTAGCATAACTGAGGAATCATACTAGGATTATGTGAGGGTTGGGATAACGTTGGGGGATATGGTTAAGCAAACAGGAAGGTTTTGACAGCTTTCCTGAAGTTTTATAATCCTAGTGCTCTGATATTTTGCACCCTAAACATTTCTTTTCAATTCTTCTTGTTTAAACCTCTGTATCACAACCACTCTATTAAATTGCCATAATCAAGTTGTATATTACTGTAAGGTTCAAAAAGGCCAGCATATGTAAACTAATGGCATGGTACTTGTCCAGGGCTGCTCCTTGTGACCCTGGGGAAGTCACTTAAAACTTCATTGCCCCAGATACCTGGACTTTAGGTTGTGAGGCCCACCGGGATAGATAGAAATACTTGAGTAATGATGATTTATTCTGGCATTGTTTACAACAGGGGTGCCCACACTTTTTTGACTCGCAAGCTACTTTTGACCAAGTCAAAATGATCTACCAATAATAAAATTTTAAAAAAACACAACGCACACTGGACGCATAGAATTGTTAATTATCATTCCTATTCCGGGGTTTTTTCCAAGAGGTCAAAGCAGATGACTCTATGCACTGTCACCTCAGTAACAACCATACAAAAATAGACAAAACCCACCCCCCTCCCTTTTTACTAAACCACAATAGCAGTTTTTAGCACAGGGAGCTGCGCTGAATGCCCAGCGCTGCTCTGGATGCTCATAGGCTCCCTGCGCTAAAAAACACTATTGTGGTTTAGTAAAAGGGGACCATATTGTAAAATATAGACAGCAGATATAAATTCAGACACATTTTGATCACTAAATTTAAAATAAAATAATTTTTCCTACCTTGTCTGATGATTTCATGAGTCTCTGGTTGCACTTTCTTCTTCTGACTGTGCATCCAATCTTTCTTTCAGCCTGTATGCTTCCTCTCCTCCAAACCTCATTCCCTCCCCCAACTTTTTCTTCCTCTCTCCCTGCCCTTTCTTTCTTTCTCTCTTCATGCCCCCTTTCTTTTTTTCCTATTTCTCTTCTTTCCTTCTGTCCCCCTGCCTGCCCCCTTTCTTTCTCCCTGCCCTTCCCCAAGCCACTGCCACTGCCGCTGCCATCGGGGAATAGGACCCAAACGCCACCAACGGATAACAGGCCCCAAAGCCGACGCCGCCCCATGCTCTCTCTGCTTCGGGCCGATCAATCTTCCTCTCCCCGACATCAATTCTGCCGTCGGAGAGGAAGTTCCGCCCAGCCAGGCAGCAATTGGCTGGCCCGAACTTCCTCTCCGACGGCAGAATTGACGTCAGGGAGAGGAAGATTGATCGGTCCGATAGATCGCCAAGGCAAAGGGAGTCCTGGATGATCGACTCACTTTGCCTTGGCGAGCTACCGGTCGATCGCGATCGACCTGTTGGGCACCCCTGGTTTACAACATCAAGGTACCTTAGCTCACATGCTTTATGAATGCCCCAAGGTTTTACCTTTCTGGACGCAAATTTGGTCCTTAATAAGTTCTATAACCAATTGTACTGCTGACTTGTCATTTGATATTATTATAATGCGATCTCTCCACCCTTGCTGTAAGACAGGTCCCTGTGAACCAAAATTGATTGATATATTGCTGTCCGTGGGTATACAACAAGTTTTGCAAAACTGGAAATCCGCTTCCTTACTAAACTTTACTTTCTGGTGGAACTCTATATGCTTATATAAAAGATACAAACACCATGCTCTTGATAAGAGAAGAACTAACTTCTAAATTCCAACACGTGATATCTGGACACCCATTGACAAATACTTACAATCTCTTTAACTGTGGTTTTTTGGTGTGTTTTTTTAATATATTAATTACCCTATCCATGTAATTTAGGTTGTTTTATTTCCTGCAATATGGAGATATCGAATGCCAATCTTCTGTATACTGTTTTTGTTATATGATGTACTTTTTTCTTTTCTTTATTACTCAATAAATAAATTGAACTAAAAAAAAAAAAAAAAGAAATACTTGAGTACCTGGATGCAAACCATTTAGGCTCTAAGCCTAAAATGAAGAAATTAGATTATCATCGATTCTGAAGATTTTGCCAACAGCCTTTTGTTGATTCGAAAGAAAAAGTAAACCTTTCATTGTGAAACTTGTTTAAATCATCATCTCGTCGAAGCTTACAATGTTACCATGACTTACATCAGGGGGGCCCAAAAGGTCGATCGCGATAGACCAGTAGATTGCGAAGGCAATGCGGAGCCCATCCCGAGTTCCATGATAGACTCGCATTGCCTTCACGTTCTTCCTGCTTCCCAACGCTGTAAACAGGACAGCAGAAGAGCCAGGCCCACCAGCCCCCCCCCCCCCCCGATGTCAATTCTGATGTCAGAGAGGACGTTCCGAGCCAGCCAATCGCTGCCTTGCTGGCCCGGAACTTCAGACATCGGGGGGGGAAGGCTGGTGGGCTCGGCGCTTCTGCTGTCCTGTTTATGGTGTTGAGAAGCAGGGAGAGCTCAGAACTCTGCGGCGGTGGCTTGGTGGCCTGTTCCCCGATTGCGGCGGCGGTAGCTTGGGGGAGGGGCAGGGAGACAGAAAGAAATGGGGCAGAGAGACAAAGAAAGAATGGAAACAAAGAAAGAAAGAAAGGGGGGACGGAGACAGAAAGAAAGGGGAGGGAGCAGGGAGAGAGGAAGAAAAATTTGGAGGAGGGAATGAGGTCTGGAGGAGAGGAAGCATACAGGAAACAGAAAGAAGGGAAGAAATATTGGATGCACAGTCAGAAGAAGAAAGTGCAACCAGAGATTCATGAAATCACCAGACAACAAAGGTAGGAAAAATGATTTTATTTTTAATTTAGTGATCAAAATGTGTCTGTTTTGAGAATTTATATCTGCTGTCTATATTTTATTAAACCGCAATAGTGTTTTTTAGTGCAGGGAGCCTATGAGCGTTGAGAGCAGCATGGAGCATTCAGTGCAGCTCCGTGCGCTAAAAACCGCTATCATGGTTTAGTAAAAAGGGAGGGGGTATATCTGTCTATTTTTTGTATAGTTGTTACTGAGGTGACATTGCATAAAGTCAACTGTCTTGACCTCTTTGAAAACCTGCAGAATATAACTGATAATTAACATTTTCTCTGTGTACAGTGTGCTTTGTGGTTTTTTTTTATTTTATCGTTGGTGGATCATTTTGACTTGGTCATTTGAAAAGTAGCTCGCAAGCCCAAAAAGTGTGGGCTCCCCTGATTTACATAAAATCTGAATAAAGTTGACTTGAACAAATAGATTTTGACACTAAAGAATACGAGCTAATACCCCTCATGCCAAAGAACATTCTCTGATGCTTAGTTTGAGTGTACCCTCATCTGTTTTTAAATATCCTTTTATCTATTTTGGAATTGGGTATAGCCATTATCTAATCTAATCTAATCTTCCATTTGCGAGTCGCACATACCTATTCAGGCTCAAGGCGACAGATCAAAGAGGAAGGGAAAGTTGTAGGGGGAAGGGGGCATGGAGAAGCAAGAGGACGGACATAGAAGTAGGGGGTGCTATACAAAAACGAACCCCCCAAAGCGTTATATTAGGATGCCCTTTTAGTTGAGTGTAGCAGTTGCCTGTTCTTATCTGTTTTTTATGCCAATTGATTTAAACTTCATACGGGTCCCGTTGATATGTGATTTCGACCGTTCAGGACCCCTGAGGAAGGAGTGTCGGGTCCTGTCTTCTCACCAAGAAGAACCATTCTTTTGGCTCACTACCATGTATTTTACTCCAATAAAGTTCCTGTGATTTGTACATCATTGCTGCAGTTGGACTTTTTTTTTTGTTTGGACAATTGTAGTTTTGTTCTGTCAACTGAATCTTTTAAGAAAAATAGATTCAGAATCACCGAGCTCTGGAACAACCTTACCTCCCCTCTTAGGAATCTGAGCTCCCTCCAAATCTTCCGTAAACATCTGAAAACCTGGTTATTTTCCAAAATGTAACTCTTCCTCTCTCTGGTTACTATGTCCTAAAATTGCTCTTCGTTTTCTCTTTTCCTTTCACTGGAGTTCCTTTCTACCCTAATCCTTGTTAACCGTGTCGAGCTTTGCGAATGTAGAGATGATGCGGTTTAGTTTAGTTTAGATTCATTAGAAGAAAACAAATGCTCAGCTACTTTGATTCTTCGTCAGCGGTGTTTTTCATGTGCTGTGTGGGATTAAATGGCACTGCCCTTCAAGCTGTCTCCCCTGTATTTCTAAGCCACAGAAAGTGGCATAATAAGTCGCTGGTAGATATCGTCCCCATTGCGACGGCGCTCGTATCCCAGGCTTCTGAACTGCAGTAGTTCGTATGCATTTGAAACAGTGATGTGTTGCTGTCGACACAGAAGCTGGATTGTTGTTGAAATTGCTAGCCTTTTTGTTTTTGTTGGCATGCCCTCCGATACAAATTGAATAGCTGAGAAAAATCTATTTGTATGACGGTTCCATCGAGATAGACGGTCTCTGTTGTCTAACAGCGAAAGTTGAGGCCCTCCAGATAAAAGCTGTTCGAATGCCAGTAGCTTGCTTGTGTCGGGCATTCATATTCCGCAGGTTCCGAAATCAAATAAAAAGCATATCTTGTTCTCTATTTTTGTTTTGAGGTGCTGGCCTAATACAGCAAGCGGGGAAGAGCTGACCTAGAAGTCCAGCAGACCAGAATACTTGAAATTAAAGCAAGATGCAATGAAGGTCACTGTTTCATTCCTGCAAGTATTTGTTTGGCTCTCTTTAGCAAGGGCTACATAAATTGGGGAAAGCTTTTAATCCAGAACATATTTTTGGCTTTGTACATTTAGAGAGTAATCAAAGACAGGGAGTTTGTTTCCTGGCAGTTAATACCTTAATAGAGTTTTTGACATTTTCCCTTTATGGGCTAAGGAATCAGAAACAGGAATGGCATTTACTGTGTTACCATACATAATTACTTCTGCACATTACGTATTTGGTACATCTATAAACTTTAGGGCCTTGCTAATAACAGTTTGGATTAATGTGGTGCTTTTCGTTCAGATGGGACCCCAGTGAATTTTAGAATTTCATCTTTCAGAAATTTTTATGCAGCCATATCCTGGGCAGATGGCATGTACAAAAGCTTCTAAGGGAATAAAACCAAAACAAAGAACAATGGGACCGATACAGAAAGGGAGATAAACGGAAAGGAGAGGCTTCTACCCAGTTGTCTGTCGCTGAATGGGCCAGATCCAGATATTTAGTGGCACATGCCCATATAGTGCCAAATATTCAGGCAGACTGCTTTGGCGCTCTCCAGACAGTGCCGGAGGGAAGGAGGGAGGCAGTGAGTCTGGGTTAGGGTTACCAGATTTTACCTCAGTAAAATCCGGACCCCCTTAGACCCGCCTTCAGGCCCGCCCAGTTCCACCCATTCCCGCCCCAGCTTCCCCCTGAGCTCTGCCCCGGCCCCGCCCTCGCTGCCTGTTTGTTGGGCAGGAAGGCAATCCGCGCATGCACGGATGCGATGCGATGATGTCAGCATATTGCGCTCCCTCCTGACGCAATTTTGTTTCAAAACCCGGACAAAGTGCTCGTCATGGTTTACAGGTAATTCAGTAAATGAGGGAAGGACATAATAAGAAATTAGAGGTTATGAAGAGGATAGCTAGTTTTACATTTTAAATAGATAGCTTTACGTTTTGGAGAAAAGCCAGGTTTTCAGATGCTTTTGGAATAATTGGAATGAGCTTTGGTTCCGCAGCAGGGCAAGGAGGTTATTCCAAAGCTCAGTGAACTTGAAGAAAAGGGATTTCCCTAATTTACCTGCATACATGACACCTTTTAATGAGAATGAGAAAGAGAGAGAGAAAAAGAGAGAGAGGAAGAGTGAGAGAGAGAGAAAAAAAAAGAGAGAGAAGAAGAGAGAAAACAAAAGAGAGGAAGAGAAACTAAACTAAACCTTAAGTTTGTATACCACATCATCTCCATAAAGACAGAGCTCGGCACGGTTTACAGGTAATTCAATAAATGAGGGAAGGACATAATAAGAAATTAGAGGTTAAGAAGAGGATGGATAGCTTTACATTTTGGAGAAAAGCCAGGTTTTCAGATGCTTTTGGAATAATTGGAATGAGCCTAGGTTCCGCAGTGGGACAGGGAAGTTATTCCAAAGCTCAGTGAATTTGAAGAAAAGGAATTTCCTTAATTTACTTGAATACATGATGCCTTTTAACGAGGGAAAAGATAGTTTGAGTTTTGTCACAATACTCACAATGAATATACACAAGATAAACTTGCATACCATGGAGGACAAGCTTGAGAACCCCTGTGCTAAACTGTGAATTTCTGGTGTGCATATGAGCGGATGAAGAAGCGTACAATTCCTGTGAATGAATATTATGGTACATGCTGGACTGCCGAAGCCTGAATTTCTGGTCTACATCTGTTGCAAACTGATTATTTTGGACAGCCGTGGCTCTGCATTCTGCTATATTGCACTCCTTTGCAAAATCCCAACTCTGTGCCGTGTTCATTGCTTTTATCCCGTTGCTGTCTTCGCTGTTTTGTGATATATGTGCAAAGGCAGTAATTTAGTCAATTATCTCACCTGACAGATGTGAGACTAGCTTATTGTATTGTAACACTAGACCTTTACTTAGTTATTCAGGTAAATTGCCACATGGAAGGCATTATACATTTTGTTTACACTGTGGCTGGTGTAGTCATAATATAGGATTAATTTCCTCCGCCAGTCAATCAAAGCAATTACTTTGCCATGGGTACTAGGACATATAAATGAAGTTTGTGTGCGCTTTAGCAAAAGATTAACTTTCTTGTTGTACTTAGATTAGTCGTTTCTTGGGATCTATACATGGCTCCAAAGATCAAGCTAGTTAATTAAGTTAAACTAATTTAAACTAATTATCTTGTTGTGGATGTGTGTATTTGGAAGGTAATGATGGCTGTAGAAGGATGATTCACTTTTAAATACTTGAATTGTTTTTCTATACAACTAAATTGGAATTCCTTTCATGGGGTATTTTTTTTTAACCTCTACACCAGGGGTCTCAAAGTCACTCATCGAGGGCCGCAATCCAGTTGGGTTTTCAGGATTTCCCCAATGAATATGCATGAGATCTATGTGCATGCACTGCTTTCAATGCATATTCATTGGGAAAATCCTGAAAACCTGACTGGATTGCGGCCCTCGAGGAATGACGTTAAGATCCCTGCTCTACACCGCTTTGACCTACTTATGATAAGGCAGTATAGCAAGTTTTAATAAATGTAAACTGCAAACTTATTCATTTTCCAGGTGCCCACACACTTTGTCAGTCGGCACCTGAAAAATGTTGAGACGTGGCTTAAGCAGACAGCTTCTATGAAATGTAATTCTAGGGCAGGGGTAGGCAGTTCCAGTCCTTGAGAACCGGAGCCAGATCAGGTTTTCAGGATCTCCACAATAAATATGCATGAGATAGATTTGCATCTCAAGGAGGCAGTGCATGCAAATACATCTCATACATATTCATGGTGGAGATCCTGAAAACCTGAGCTGGCTCCGGCTCTCGAGGACCGGAATTGCCTACCCCTGTTCTAGGGCAACAGGAATATCAGTGTTGACCAGTGAGTATTTACCCTCTTTTACCGTGAAGTCTGTAAAGAGCCTAATTTACATATTCTTCTGCTCCTCCTCCTCTCACTCTAGACTAGCGGTCTCAAACTCAAACTCTTTGCAGGTACATGGAGGGCTGCAGAAAAAATATTTCATGTCTTATTAAAGAAATGACAACTTTGCATGAGGTAAAACTCGTTATAGTTTATAAATCTTTTCTTAATTGCATCTGATAATTTCAGCTATATAAAGCTGAAAGCAGTGCAACATGCAGAAAGTGAAAAACTATGAAAGTATCAACTGCAAGAGACAAGATTTTGGACCAACTATTTTGAGGCCCTCGGTATTATAAAGAATGATTCTTTATGGAAAACTTGAGCCTTAAGTGTCCGTCGGTCGCATCCACAACCGCTTTCAGCTCTCACCTCCTCCAGCACCGGACACACGCCCAAGCTGCACTGCCTCCAATGGTTACCTTACGTTCTGGAACATTGCCCGCCTCACTGCTGTAACCTCACACAAGTGCTTTCCGGCATCTGTACGCGATTGTCCTCTCCACTCCACCTCACAATCGCGTACAGACGCAGGAAAGCGCTTGCGTGAGGTTACAGCGACCACCGGACACTTAAGGCACAGGTTTTCCATAAAGAATCATTCTTTATAATACTGAGGACCTCAAAATAGTACTTGGCAGGCCGCATGCAGCCCATGGGCCATGAGTTTGAGACCAGTGCTATAGACTGTGCTGGATTTCCTTAGTCTTATTTTCTACAGCAGCGTCTCTCAAAGTTTTTCGAGCCAGGACACAGGAAAGATAGTGGCCACGGCTTGAGGCACCCAGAAGTGCGCGAACGTTACATGCGTGACATCATCACGCTGACATCCACGCATGCACACAGACGACAATCCCTGAAATGCCAGTAGGGTGTGCCAGCAGGGAAGTCTAACAAATATCAACTGAGTAACCCCAACCACAGACTTCCCCAACTCCACCCTAGACCCACCTAAGCTCTTCCCCAGATCCCGCCCCCTTTACTAATTGTAATGTAATTCCATTTATTTTTCAAAATTCTTTATTTAATACTTGGGGATTAGCGCCCAAGAAAAGGATCTGGGTGTCATCGTGGACAACACACCGCCCAATGTGTGGCAATGGCCAAAAAAGCAAACAGGATGCTAGGAATTACTAAAAAAAGGGATGGTTAACAAGACTAAGAAAGTTATAATGCCCCTGTATCGCTCCATGGTGCGACCTCACCTAGAGTTTTGCGTTCAATTCTGGTCTCGTAATCTCAAGAAAGATATAGTGGCACTAGAAAAGGTTCAGAGAAGAAGGACCAAGATAATAAAGAGGATGGAACTCCTCTCGTATGAGGAAAGGCTAAAACGGTTAGGGCTCTTCAGCTTGGAAAAGAGACGGATGAGGGGAGATCTACAAATTCCTTAGTGGAGAATGGGTACAAGTGGATCGGTTTTTTACTCTGTCAAAAATTACAAAGTTTAGGGGACACTTGATGAAGTTACAGGAGAATACTTTTAAAACCAATAGGAGGAAATATTTTTTCACTCAGAGAATAGTTAAGCTCTAACGCATTGGCAGAGATTGTGATAAGAAAGGATAACGTAGCTGGTTTTAAGAGAGGTTTGGACAATTTCCTGGATGAAAAGGCCATAGTCTGTTATTGAGAAAGTCATGGGGAAAGCCACTGCTTGCCCTGGGTCAGTAGCATGGAGTGTTGCTACTCCTTGGGTTTTGGCCAGGTACTAGGGGTCTGGATTGGCCACCATGAAAATGGGCTACTGGGCTTGATGAACCATTAGTCTGACCCAGTAAGTCTATTCTTATGTTCTTATATTCTTAACATAAAAGCTTTTAATTCAAAACCAGCGCTAAAAAAGAAACATATGTCTTAACAATATAAGTTTCAAGTAAGGCATATTGGACTTGGGGAAAACTAATCTCTCTGATAGCTGTAATACTTTTTCATTAAGTCAGTATAAAAGTTATTCAAAGTTATGGCCCCTTTGTAAGAACAATTGATAAATGAATCCTGAATTGTAATATAAATAGAGAATCTCTTCCTACCTTCCTTGGGCATGACATGAAACATTTGTTTGATGGACCATTGTTCGCAATACTTGAGAAACAAAATCATCATTTGATTTATAAAGAATTTGTAATTCTAGTTTTATATTACTATTTCAGGACCTCTTAAATTTGGAAGGCTGGAAACTAACCTTGCATACTGAGCAAATTTGTGTGTCCACACAGCACTGGTATAGAGGAAAGATCGCAACATAAGAATAGCCTCCCTGAAGCCCAGTAGCCCATTCTCACGGTGGCCAATCCAAGTCACTACCACCTGGCCAAAACCCAAAGAGTAGCAACATTCCATGCTACTGATCCAGAGCACCATCAAATACACACAAATAGGGGCGAAATAAACTCAAGAACTTTCCACTTGAGTGATTAAGAAGAGGTTATACTTCAACAAAATGAAATAATCACTCATAAGTAAATTTCAACCGAAGCAGTTTCAATATTGCTTATATGTCTCGGTAGCTTTTCATGCTCAGAATCATGAAGGCAATGACTGGGGCATAAGCCCCGACCCTAATGTCTCACCACCCAGTCATCGCATCTTAAAGCACCATTTGTAGATGACATAAATGTTTAAATGGAATAACTTGAGGTGCCAGAAAAGGCAAAGCTACTTCTTCATCTGTATGCGTTAAACCATAAACGGTAACTTATCTTATAGTCTGCAGGTGTCAGGTTCCGACATGACACGTTTCGCATCTGCTTCAGGGAACCCACAAAATAGTGAGAAGTTTTTACTTATGGGCGGTGTAATAATAATAATAACAACTTTATTCTTCTATACCGCCATAATCTTGCGACTTCTAGGCGGTTTACAACTGAAGAGAGCTGGACAATCAGCGCTTTACAATATGCAGATAGAGAAATTACAGTATACAGAATCTTAGAAATGCAGCAATTATAATATACAGTTTGTTTAGAAATTCAGAGAGGTCCTTTTTGATAAAGTGGTGAATTACATAATACTGATTGTTTAGAATTTTTTCAGAGGGAACATATTAGGTAAAAGAAAAAGGAAAAAGAGAGAGGTGTAGTTGAAGTTTAGTTGACATATTTGACGAATAAGGCAGTTTTTATGGTTTTTCTAAAGGCGACGTAGGTCAGTTCAGCTCCATTTATGTAGTTGTCCAGCCAGTGTTGTTGGTACTTAAAAGTTCTGTCCAGAGAGGTTTGTATTTACAGCCGGTAATACTTGGATATGCGAATAGATTGCAATTTCTGGTTTGTCTCATGGGACTGTATAGAACGAAGTGTGATAATAGGTATGTGGGGGCTAGTCCCCATACTAGCTTGAAGCATATGCAAGACTCACTAAAGAAACACTTTATACTTTGCTGATTAAACTAGCATTTTTCATCTGGCCATCAGAGGAGGAAGCCGAAGAATGCTAGTTTAATCAGTAAAGCATAAAGTGTTCTTTCAGTGAGTCTATACCGCTCATAAGTAAAAACTGCTCACTATTTTGTGGGTTCCCTGAAGCAGATGCGAAACGTGTCATGTCGGAACCTGACACCCGCAGACTATAAGATAAGTTACCGTTTATGGTTTAACGCATACAGATGAAGAAGTAGCTTTGCCTTTTCTGGCACCTCAAGTTATTCCATTTAAACATTTATGTCATCTACAACAGTGTTTTTCAACCTTTTTACACCTATGGACCGGCAGAAATAAAAGAATTATTCTGTGGACCGGTGGTTGAAGAACACGGGGCTAAGTCGTGGGCCAGACCCCGCCCATCTCTACCCAATCTCCACCCCAGACCCCGCCCCATAATAGTACTAATTGCACCTTGCACATCCCATGCCTCATCTGGAAAACTTCCCTCTGACATTGCAAAGTCAGGAGAAGGCTTCCGGTTCAGGCACAGGATGCACATAGGACCCACTGCCTATGGCTTTGTGCAGTGCATCAGTGAGGAAGAGGGAGCTGGCTCGAAGATAACGCCACATCGATCGTACCGTGGACGGGCGGTTGAAGAACACTGTTTTGGTCCTGATGCACGTGCTGGCCCTGTGGACTGGAAGGAAATTTCTGTGGACCGGCACAGGTCCATGGACCGGTGGTTGAAGTACACTGATCTACAAATGGTGCTTTAAGATGCGATGATTGGGTGGTGAGACAGTAGTTATTGCCTTCATGATTCTGAGCACGAAAAGCTACCAAGACATATACAGTAAGCAATATTGAAACTGCTTCTGTTGAAATTTACTTATGAGTGATTATTACTGATCCAGGGTAAGCAGCGACCTCCCCCTTGTCTTTCTCAATAACAGACTATGGACTTTTCCTCCAGGAACTTGTCCAAAGCCCTTCTTAAAATCAGCTGTGCTGTTGCCACAACCTCTGCCAACGCGTTCTCTGAGTGAAAAAAACATTTCCTCCTATTGGTCTTAAAAGTATTTCGCCGTAACTTCATCGAGAGTCGCGCACAGTTTCCAAGTTTCCAAGTTTATTAGTTCTTAATATCCCGACCATCAAACAAATATCTGGCCGGTTAACAATAAAATTAAATAAGAGATTAAAAATAGTAACGAGAAATTAAAGATTGTAGAAAGTGCGTAGGAATATCTGAATTGAACATAAATGACAAAGACTAGACAAACTAGAAAGTGAGGGTAGTGGGGGAGGAATGGGAAAAAGTTACATTGTTTAGATGAAATGGAGAAAGTGGGGAGGGGATAAAACGTAAGGGTGAGGGCATGTTGTGGTTATATATACTTGCTTGAAGAAACAAGGAAGAAAATGAGAAGAAGAAAAAAAATAAATAAATAAAATGAAACATGGAGAGGATGAAAGAAAAGAATCTAGGTTTGGTTGAATGCGTCCCGAAATAAAAAAGTCTTTAGGTTAGTCTTGAATTTGGCTAATTGTAGTTCGTTGCAGAGGTATTGTGGCAGAGAGTTCCATAATGTAGGGGCAGTTACTGCAAAGTTTGTTTTACGTGTATAATAGAAATCTTTTAGGGACGGTATGAATAGAAGTCTTAATGTGCGAGGAGAACTTTGTGGTATAAGGAGTTTATCAAGAAATAAAGGTTGGTGAGAGAGTTTGATTTTAAAAGAAAGTAAAATGATTTTATAGGTGATGCGGTGGGAGATAGGGAGCCAATGAGCTTCTTTTAGGAGTGGAGTAACATGGTCGAATCTACTTTTTTTATGAATAAGTTTTATTGCGGTATTTTGTATTAATTGTAGACGTTGTAGTTCTTTTTGGGGGAGGCCGTTGAGAAGAGAGTTGCAATAGTCTAAGTGAGAGATTACTAAAGAATGGATCAGAATGGTAATTGAGTCAGTATCCAGTATAGAAATTAATGATCGAATGATGCGGAGTTTATAGAAGCAGACCTTTACGACTGAACTAATATGATCATGGAAGGTAAGATCTCGATCAAAGATGACACCCAGTAGTTTAATTTTAGTTTCCATGAGTAGTGGAATAGATTTAATAGAGATTGTTCCCAATAGAAATTCGGATGTTTTGATTGGGAATAGGAGTCCACGGGATTTATCAATATTGAGTGAGAGTTTGTTTGAGTAGAGCTAGTCATTTATATTATCCAATTTATTGTTTATATCTTTTATGTCTGAGAAGTTAGTAGAATTGATTGGGTGAAGGAGTTGTATATCGTCAGCATAGGCAAAAACTGTAAATCCTATAGATTGTGCTAAAGTAAGAAGAGGGGAAAGAAATATATTAAATAGTAGTGGAGATAGAATTGAGCCTTGTGGGACTCTGAAGGTTTGTAAAATGGTTGAAGAGATTTCGTTTTTTACAAGAACTTTAGAGCTGCGTTCGTGAAAGTAAGATATAAACCAAGAAAGTGCAGAGCCTGTAACCCTCTGCAACTTGAACAAAAGAAAAAAACTTTTGCGTTATTTAACTTTTGGGTGGAAATCTTTGCTCAGACAAAAGTATGATGCAGCTTTTTAATCCTGCATTGAGCAGCTCAGAAAATGGCAATCAGTTACTGTGGTCCTTCTAAACATACGTACGAAGTATCTGTAAACTGTGGTAACTGACAAGTAGGACTAAAACTGTTGACAATTTCTTGATTTGCCCAACTCACTTATGTATAGAAGTCATTAACTATTTATAAAATGCATTATGAATTGAGTTCCTTCAAACTCCAGCTCCGACTGACATTTCCAGCTCAAATCAGGGTAGCATTTGGCTACCGTACACATTTTGATAAAGCTGGTAGTTATGAAGTAGAAATCCTATAATCTTGCAGTTCCCAGTAAATTTTTTTAATTGTCATATTCAGATGTGGTTTTCACATTGCAGTTTGATGAGCGAACACAGAAGATGTGGCACTTGAAGCTCAGCAGTTCGGTAACGACACGAGTTCAGTTTTGATTTTTTTTTTTTTTTTTCTGAGCCTGTAGTATTAGATCATTTTTGGGCAATGTCAGATTTCAACTAAGTTTTTAGGTTTTGAAATTTTTTTTTTTTTATTGGGGGGGGAGATTTATCTGAATTGTACACATATACTAGAGAAAACACAAAAGTGTTCAGCTCTTTATAATGCTTTACTTTAATACGCATTTATTTCCATATGAAGTAATCATCCAGCTTGAGTTCTCACAGTTCATTATTAGAACCTCAGGCTACCCAGAACCACTCATCCAGTTTTGACTGACATGGCAATGCCTTCTTGACGTTTATATCAAGGATATTGTAGGACGTAGCCCTTTCAGGACCAAGGGACATATTTGTCCCATAACTTTAAAATCCTATAAATTTTGATTGGGATAGTCTACAGTTCTAAATTTGATATGTACGGATTCCATATGATACTGCCTTTATGTAAACAAACTGGTTCCGACATTCATTCATTAGCGTCGTTGCCAGATTGACGAGAAGATTCACTTGCCACACTGTCCATAAGCCAGAAGTGTGATTTTTTAAATAAAAATAATGATATTTCACAAAAAAAAATCAATTTTTTGGCATCTGCAAGCCCTTTTTACCATAAAAATGTCGTCAAAACCACAAAAATTGGCCTACGATCCTTATGGTCCTGAAAGGGTTAAAGGAATGCAGTAGGGGGAGTATGGAGTAGTGGTTAAAGCTACAGCCTCAGCTCCCTGAGGTTGTGGGTTCAAATTCACACTGCTCCTTGTGGGCAAGTCATTTAATCCCCCCATTGCCCCAGGTACGTTAGATAGAGTGTGAGCCCACCGGGACAGACAGGGAAAATGCTTGAGTACCTGAATAAATTCATGCAAACCGTTCTGAGCTCCCTTGGGAGAACGACATAGAAAATGGAACAAATAAATAGTGTGAAGAGTTTCAGCCTCTGATAACCAGAGCTGGTATTGTGACATCATAATGCCTCATTCCACCAATGAGAGCCAACCTCATCAGTGATGTCACAATGGCTTCACTGTTCTATACTTGGCTCACTTTTGCTGCATTTTGATTTCTAGAATGGTGCAGTGGTTAAAGCTACAGCCTCAGCACCCAGAGGTTGTGGGTTCAAACCGTCCCTGCTCCTTGTGACCCTGGGCAAGTCACTTAATCCCCCCATTGCCCCAGGTGCATTAGATAGACTGTGAGCCTGCCGGGACAGACAGGGAAAAATGCTTAAGTACCTGAATAAATTCATATAAACCATTCTGATATAGAAAATTGAATAAATAAATAATGTATGGTATTCATGAAAGGTTTTCTTCTAGCAAAGCTATTTTTAGAATTTATCCGATATACATTATTTTTGGGGGAGAGGGTAAAGACCATGAAGGGAAAAGCAAATGAGAATGCCATCTTTGCAACAGAAGGCGGTAAGCACCAGAATTGGCAGCCCTGTTGCAACTCTCTTGCTATTGCATAGAAATGTCTTTGTTGTTGTTTCTATTTTAAGGCAATATCGTCACTTTAGTAAGCTTTATGCCGGCACACAGCCCATGTTCACACAGGCTGATCGACGGGAACATCTGTATATTTGCAAATAATTTCTGTGCCTTGCAGTTAAACCACTTATGTCAAACTCCTAATCTTCCTATCTTCCAGTCATCTGGTATTTCCCCGGTTCTAATTGACATGTTAGCTAGGGTTTGTAATAGTTCTCCAATTTCTACCTTAAGCTCCTTTAATACTCTTGGGTGAATTCCATCCGGTCCAGGGGATTTGTCACTTTTCAGTTTGTCAATCTGATAGTATATCATGTCCAATTCCACATTCACTGAGGTGAGGCTATCCTCTATGTTACCCTTGAATACCCTCCCTGTTTCCGGCATTGTTGTTGTGTCCTCATTAGTAAAGACGGAGGCAAAGAATGAAATTAGCCTGTCTGCAATCTATTTGTCTTCTTTAATGCACCCTTTCCTTCCTTGGTCGTCGAGAGGGCCTACTGCCTCTTTTGCTGGTTTTTTCCCTTTTATATATCTAAAAAAGGGCTTGAAGTTTTTGGCTTCCTGCGCTATCTTTTCCTCATAGGCCGTTTTGGCGTCTCTTACCACCTTGTGACATTTCTTCTGATCGACCTTGTGATTGTTCCAGGCCTCCGTTGTTCGTTCACGTTTCCATTTTTTGAACAAGTCCCTCTTATCCCTTACCGCATCCTTCACCCCTTTAGTTAGCCAAGCTGGTTCTCCTTTGTTCTTGTTTCGCCTTAACGTGCGGAATAGCATGTGCTAGCCACTACCGCCTCCTTTTGAGCAGGCAGTAGATTTTTGGCTAGCGCGTGCTATTGCACGCGCTAATCTGGTGCGTGTGGTGAAACCCGTAGCGCACCTTTGTAAAAGGAGCCCTTAGTGTGCGCTAATTTATACATTAGCCTCCAAAAGTTGTGCGTGCACATTGGGGCGTTTAGCTGATCCACGTGCACAACTCAATTGATTAATTAGCCTAATCAGTGTCGACAACTGGCAATTAAGAATGCATAATTGATGGCTAATTGGGACTAAAAGGTATGCACACCGTGCAGAAAGCGAGATTCTGTAAAAAGTATGGGCCCGTCGCAGTGCATGAATTTGAAAAGGGAGCGTGGCCTGGTGTGGATTGTGAGCGGATCAGGAATGTTCCTAAACGTTAGGTGCAATGTTATAGAATACGCCCGATGCGCGCATAACTTAGGCACAGGCATTTAGGCCTGTTTTTAGTTGCGCTAAGCCTAATTCTATAAAAGGTGTATGCAGCTTATTGAATCCTGCTAAGCACCATTTTAGTCACTGCCAATTTTTAAGGCCCTAACTGCATAGTGTGAAATTGGGTGGGAATGGGTATGGATTATATCCGCGTCATTACATTACATTAGTGACGTCTATTCTGCCAATACTTTGCAGTTCTAGGCGGATTACAAAAGAAGATAACTGGACATTTCCAGGAAAATTACAGATTACGTTGCTAATTACTATGTTTCCCTGAAAATAAGACAGTATCTTATATTAATTTGGGGACCAAAAAACACATTAGGGCTTATTTTCGGGGGATGTCTTATTTTTTTCCATGTACAACAATCATCTCTCCTTTCCTCTCCTTCACCCCAATTCTTCCTCTTTCCTTTCTCCTCCCTCCCCCCATGTGCAGCATCTTTCCTCCCCTCTCACCCATCCCCTTGTGCAGCATTTTTCTATCCCTCCCTCCCATCCCCCTGTGCATCAGAACCCCATCAACCTTCCCACCATGAGACTGACATACTTCCGTTCTGAGGCCTCCAAAAATAGCGGCAGCGCTCTGAATGGGCTGCTTTGCAGTCTTCCCTGCTGGAGCCGGGCCTTCCCTTTGCAGCATCTTTCTATCCCTCCCTCTCATCCCCCTTTACCACACAACCCCACCAACCCTCCCACCATGAGACTGACATACCTCTGTTCCAAGGCCTCCTAAAGCAGAAGAGGTGGGGGTTGTTGAATCGATGAGTCCTATTTTTTCAGCAAATCAGGCAGCACTAGTGTCAGAGATGGAGTCAGGGAGTGTCAGGGACATTCAGTGGTGGTGGGGCCTTCGGGGGTCAATCTTAACTAGGCCTTATTTTTGGGGTAGGGCTTATATTAGGAGCATCTTTAAAAATCATGCTAGGACTTATTTATGGGATAGGTCTTATTTTCGGGGAAACAGGGTACATGGTTGAGACTTTGCTGGGAAATTTACAAGACGGGGGCTAGTCAAGGAGATGTATTAGTATTTCTTGATAAATTTTCTGAATAACAAGGTTTTAATTTCCTTTCTGAATGTTTTGTAGTTGGTCGTCGTCAGCATGTTGGAGAGGTGGTGATCTAGTTTTGCTGCTTGCGTTGCTCGTAGGTTGGCGTACATCTTCTTGCGCTGTGCACCTTTGATTGGGGGGGGGGGTGGATAGATGAGGTCTGAGTTCTCCTTGGTCTGGTTGATTTGTTTAGGCGACTGATTAGGTAGGGGGGGGCAGTCATTTAAAGCAGACCCACTTCCCGTGATATTTAGAACATGCACAACAGTTAATCCAGAGGCTTTGCAGTAGCTGCTTGAGAATTTGGGCACTTAGCTGGTACTAAGGGCAGAATACCATCCTTTAATAAAGGATCCCTACGAGTCGTCTCCTGCTCTGTACCTAACCTAGAATCTTGGGTGACTGGAGTTTGTCTAGTGAGTGATTAGTCGGGGAATGTCATTACTGGGGTGTGATAAAAGCAAAGGGGCTCGAGCGTAAGTCTTCCCAGTGATGAGTAGCAATCTGAACTGAATTAAGCACTTTCCCTGATTACTGGTATGGCAGGGCCAGAGTAATTCCTCTCTTTGTTTGAAGTACATCAAATAAAAAATGGGGGTAAAATATCATAATTGAGCAATCTACACCAATTTGTTAGCTTTTTGGTGAAAAGGGAAGCAAACAAAAACAATCTCCATATGATATTCTTGCATACTGTGGAGTGTTTTAGTCTCCCGTCGTGATGAGATGAATAATTAAACAGGCAGCTCTGATACCGCTGTTTCTTTAAAGCTTTTTGTTTCCTTTAATGCCGGCGATGACTTTTTGCTGGGCTAGTTTGAAACTACTACAGCTGAGATCTCTCCAAATGGAGAGAGAGAGATTTGGCATAATACATTTCCAGACAAGGTTCATGGTGCATTTTGCCTTTGATATGTATGTCTTTATAGCGTCGGTACACCATCCCGATCTGAACGCAGTCATATAAACTACACATTTGGATTCTTGCAATTTAAGGCAACCATATGTTTTAGGGCTGCATATGAAATGCTATAGAGAATATCCTTATGACATACTTCATTTACCCCCTCATTCTCTAACATGGTATCTAAATTTATACATCATAAGAACATAAGAATAGCCTTACTGGGTCAGACCAATGGTCCATCAAGCCCAGTAGCCCGTTCCCACGTTGACCATTCGAGGTCACTAGTACCTGGCCAAAACCCAAGGAATAACAACAGTCCATTATTTCAGAGTAAGCAAGATTCCGGAACCCCAAAAAGTAGCAACATTCCATGCAGAATTCCCAAAGAGTAGCAAGATTCTATGCAGAATCTCAAAGAATAGCAAGATTCCGGAACCCCAAAGAGTAGCAAGATTCCGGAACCCCAAAAAGTAGCAACATTCCATGCAGAATTCCCAAAGAGTAGCAAGATTCTATGCAGAATCTCAAAGAATAGCAAGATTCCGGAACCCCAAAGAGTAGCAAGATTCCGGAACCCCAAAAAGTAGCAACATTCCATGCAGAATTCCCAAAAGTAGCAAGATTCTATGCAGAATCTCAAAGAATAGCAAGATTCCGGAACCCCAAAGAGTAGCAACATTCCGGAACCCCAAAAAGTAGCAACATTCCAGAACTCCAAAGAGTAGCAACATTTCATGCTACCGGTCCAGGGCAAGCAGTGGATTCCCCCATGTCTTTCTCAATAACAAACTATGGACTTTTCCTCCAGGAACTTGTCCAAACCTTTCTTAAAACCAGCTACACTATCCGCTCTTACCACAACCTCTGGCAAGGCGTTCCAGAGCTTAACTATTCTCTGAGTTAAAAAAAATTTTCCTCCTATTGGTTTTAAAAGTATTTCCCTGTAACTTCATCGAGTGTCCCCTAATCTTTCTAATTTTTGATGGAGTGAAAAATCAATCCACTTGTACCCGTTCTACTCCACTCAGGATTTTGTAGTCGTCAATCATATCTCCCCTCAGCTGAAGAGCCCTAACCGTTTTAGTCTTTCCTCATACGAGAGGAGTTCCATCCCCTTTACCATCTTGGTCGCTCTTCGTTGAACCTTTTCCAGCACCACTATATCTTTCTTGAGATAAGGAGACCAGAATTGAACGCAAAACTCCAAATGAGGTCGCACGTGTAAATTTGTATAATACTAGCACTTGTGTAAATGCTAGCTGAACACTAGCTTAAAAATAATGGGGGTCAATTTGCTGACCACTGCCAATGTTATTCTCAAATATTCATTGCCAGGCCCTGTCCAGGCTTCAGCATTGAATATCTTGGTTTGTGAAGCCACCTAATGAACTTGGGATTTGGGGAATTTGTTCCAGGCCTAATGACGCAGCAAGACAGAAAGGACGGAGTCTGGAGTTGGCAGAGGAGGAGAAGGACACCCATTGAGCAGAGCTCTTGTGGGGAGGGGGAGAACATAGAGGGAGAAAACTGAAGAGAGATAATGAGGGCCATCTGAGTGAATGCATTTGTAGGTCAGTAAGAGGAGAATGAATTGTATTCGAAAACGGATGGGAAGCCAATGAAGTGACTTTAGGAGAAGGGTAACGTGAGAATAGCAGCTCTAACGGAATATGAGTCATGCAGCCATGTTATGGACAGATTGAAGGGGAGAAAGATGGCTGAGTGGAAGACCTGAGAGTAGCAAGTTGCAGTACTCCATCCCCAGAACGCTGCCAAAATAGCTGGTTTTCACTTAAGCGCTAACCACTCATTTTCAGTCCCACTGAAAATGACTGGTTAGCCCCAATAGATAATTTAACCAGCCAGGAGCCATTTCTGACTGGATCAGTCACTTTAAATATTGACCCCCCCCAACATGTTGAAGTCACTTAGCATATAAATGCAAAAGGGCATTTGAATGCGTAGCTGAAAAAATGTTGCAAGTTATGTGCTAAAGAGTTGCTTTTAGGCGTACCCAATTCTGCATGCCAGCTCCTCGAGAGAGGCACCCACGCTTCATTAGAATATATGCTAGCCTCAATTAATGATGAGCTCCGTCCTCACCCACTGGGCATCCTGTTACTATACCGTCCACCTATCCCTTGGTCCAATTCCTCTAACCTTGTCTTCGAGACCATAACTAATGCCTTTCTCAAATTCCAAAGATTACTAATCATCGGAGACGTTAATCTCCACCTTGACGACTCCACCAGCAAGGACACAATAGAATTCAATGACTTCCTCATCTCCCTAGGTTTCTCCCCCCCCCCACATCCGCTCCTACCCATGAAAAAGGGCACACCCTAGACCTCATCCAGTTCCTCGACCTCACCCCTTATAAAACGTCTGCCGAAGACACCCGTTGGGAACACATCCCGTGGTCAGACCATCTCCTAGGGGCCTTCTGCCTCCCCATCTTCATGTCTCATCTCGGATCCCCACCCCGATCCCCCAATTCTATTACCTTCCGGAAAAAAATTTCGAGCAATCTGTTCTGGACCAAATTCCTCAACCTCCTCCCCTCCATTCCCAAGCTTGCAGACTCTGAAAACAATTGGCACAACTGGATCGCCCTTTCCAAGTCCACCTACCACTCCCTCGCCCCCCAAACCACTAAATCCATCACCTATCCCCATAAAGCCCCTTGGTACCTTCCACTCCATAGAGACCTGAAACAAAAATGTCGAGCCTTAGAGCGAAAATGGAAAAAAATCCAAATCCTCATCTGACAGACAGGCCTGGAGAGTCAATATCAAACTCTACAACTCAATATTAAAAAAAGCAAGGAAGAACTTCTATGGAGACAAGATCTCCAAATCCAAAAACCAGAATGGCACATTGTTCAACATTTGGCGCTCCCTAACCACTAAAAATGACTCCACCCTTCTTCCCTCATCTCCTTCAGGCGAGGTCCTAGCAAAATTCTTCAATGATAAGATCTCTACCTTAAGGCGCTCCTTCCCGCCCGCAATCTCCTACAATTCTCTGGTGCCCCCCGAACCCAACCCCACCCTAGCTGCTCTCAACCCCATCCCTGCCGACAGATCCTGGACTGTCTTCGAGCTCATATCTGATTCTCAGACCCTTAAACTCTGCCTCAAGTTAAAATCATGCAACTGCATCCTGGACCCATTTCCCTCCTACCTATTTGAGAAAATCCCCGCACAGGCCATCACATCTCTTACCAAACTCATAAATTCTGCCCTATTATCAGGCCTATTCTCCACTGAAATGGGACACATCGCATTGACCCCTTTACTGAAAAAAGCTGACCTAGACCCCTCCATACCATCCAACTACCGTCCAATAGCAAATATCCCTCTCCTCACCAAACTGCTCGAGTCTATCATATCTACCCAGCTCTCTTCCTACTTAGAAAGATTCTCCATCCTCTTACCTTACCAATATGGCTTCAGACCCAACTTCTGCACTGAATCCCTATTGGCCTCTCTAATCTCTAAGGTTCAGCAACTGCATTCTCGTAACAAGTTTGCTGTCCTTCTACAATTCGACCTCTCCGCAGCTTTTGACGTTGTCCACCACGACATTCTAATTTTCCAACTCTCCGAGATAGGCATTAGCTCCATAGTTCTTGATTGGTTCTCCAAATTCTTGCGCTCCCGCTCTTACATGGTTAACATGAGCGGCACCTCATCCTCCCCCTGGACCCCGACTTGTGGTGTCCCACAAGGCTCACCCCTCTCCCCAATCCTCTTTAACATTTACATGTCCTCCCTGAAACTACTCCAACTATCCCCCCTTGAAACTCTTTACACTTACGCTGATGACATCCTCGTCCTCCTTGAGACCGACTCGAACCTCACTAACCTCTCCACGAACATATCCTCATGCATAAAGAACCTCCAATCCTGGGCATTCACAATACATATGAAACTAAACGAGTCCAAAACAAAACTCCTTTGGCTCGGCCTAAAATTAGACCATCTACCTTCCTCCATCCCATTGTCCTCCGGCCCCCCATTACAGCTCGAGTTCTCAAGCAAAGTTCTGGGTGTCACCTTAGACTCTTCTCTATCCTTCAACGAACATCTCCAATCCCTGGTGAAGAAATGCTTCTTCAGCCTTCACATGCTAAGGAAAGTCAGACCCTATTTTCACCAAAAACACTTCGCAGTCCTAGTACAATCCATCATCCTCTCCAGATTGGATTATTGCAATTCTATCTCTCTCAGCCTAACCAAGAAAAGCCTCCACAGACTTCAGCGGATTCAGAACACCGCAGCTAAGCTTGTTTTCGCGAAAAGCAAATTTGTTCACGTCTCACCACTCCTGTCTAAGCTCCATTGGCTCCCAGTAATCCCCAGGATCCATTTCAAATGTGCGTGTCTGGCCTACAAGATCCTACATGGCATCCTTCCTACCGTTATCCCTCTATCCTGGAACTCCCCAACCCCTACTTCCTCCAGATCCTCCCAAATTTTTAAACTATCCTTCCCTTCCATAAAAGGTATTTCCCATGCAGGCAAACTTGGGTCATCCCTCCCCTTTAGAATCACTGAGATCTGGAATAACCTCACCTCCCCACTCCGAACCTCAAGCTCCCTCCAACTCTTCCGCAAACACCTAAAAACCTGGCTATTCTCCAAACTGTAACACTTCCCCCCTCTTAGGCCTCTCACCTTCCCCCTTTACACCTAACTCTTTAATCTCTCCACTGTAGTTCCTCTCTCATCCTTCTTCCTGTAAACTGTGCCGAGCTCCACATTCGTGGAGATGGTGCGGTATATAAACCCAAGGTTTAGTTTAGTTTAGTTTAGATTGACATGGTACAAATGCAGGAATACTGATGCCAATTAACATTAGTTAATGAATATTAGTTAGATTGTGAGCCTTTCTGGACAGATAGGGAAGTTTTAAGCACCTAGGGCTAGATTCACAAAGCAAACCGATCGTGTACCGATCGGTTTGCGACCCCTTAGCCACCCCAGCCCGATTCACTTACTTGTCTTCTGACCATCCTCCGATCTGCGCATGCAGATGAGGGCAAGGCCATGCAAATGTAGGCAGGGACGCGTTTCACTAAACTTTTTTCCTATTTGACTGTGCTCGCAAAAAGCGACTGCTCAGGACCAGTCGCTGAAGCCCTTTGCGACTGCCCTTCCTTCTGCAGCCCTGCTCTCTGCCCTGTCAACCCCGATCTCTTGCTGCCCCGAATGCTTCCTGTAGCCCCGAACGTGCCTGCCTGCTCCGAACACACCTGCCTTCCAACCCCGAACCCGAACATGCCTGCCTGCCCCAACTCTCCCACCCTTCCCTACACTCTGCCCCCAACTCTGCCACCCTTCCCTGCGGGCTTAAGCGGGTTAAAACCACAGGCTCCCAAAAGTGTTTGCCCCCCCAAAAAATCTATTGCCGGCCCTGAGGTCCAGCAATAGCATTTTTGTAGGCTTTCTTGCGGCCCTGGCTGCACTAAGAAGAAAAAACCCCAACAGCAACTCTGACAGCACGGAGGTCCCGCGCATGCTCAGACCATCTGCAGATGGTCTGCGCATGCGCGGGGATCGCTATATAGAGCGATCCGTGCCTGCAGATGGGGGCATTCCTCCGACTGCCCTCATCTGCATGTTAAAGTTTACTGAATTAGTTGGAGCTGCCCGGATCGGGCCCAAATTGGGCCCGATCTGGCAGGTTAGTGAATCCTGCCCTTAGTGTTAACCGCCTTGATCTGACAATAATTGTGAGGAAAAGCGGTATATCAAATAAACTGAACATACATAGACTAGTGTTCTGTAATGAAATCTTGACTCTCAGATGGCAACAGCCCCGAAGCCCTTGAAATCTCTATGGCTAGCCGCTAGCGTGGCTTTGTAAAAGAGGCCGTTTATTATGGGACTGACCCTGATTTTTAATTTTCTCATGTGCTGATTTGTTTGAAATGTTTTTGTCAAAAAAGTAAAAATATATTTAAAGGAAGATATAGGGCTCCTTTTACTAAGGTGTGCTTGCAGTTTTCGAGCACGCTACAATACCGCACGCGCTAAACGCTAACGCCTCCATAGAGCTTGCGTTAGTATTTTTCGTTTAGCGCGTGGTTAACATGCACTAATCTTTAGTGCGCGCTAAAAACACTAGCGCACCTTAGTAAAAAGAGCCCATAATGATATAATATTATGTATTTCTCCTATCTCAATATAATATGAAATTAAATCACTTGGATGCAAAAGCAGATTTTTTTTTCTATTAATTATGTTTCGTGTTTATTAAAATTTGATGCAAACGCTTATAATGTAGTTTCAAAGCGAATTACAAATATAAAAAGGGGTAACGCGTTCTAAATCCCAAATCATGTCCTACGCTATCTCTATCAATTCCTATCAGCTGCCCTCTTCTTAATTACGCCATTGTTCTAACTTCTAGATTTTAGATGACTTATGTACTCCTTCAACTGTAATTGTATTCCAGATCGAATGCTTATTACCTGCCTCTCAATCACTGACTGTATGTATCTTTGTTGTAAACCACTTTGAACTTATGGTATAGCAGTATATAAGAAATAAAATTATTATTAACTTACTGCCGTAAATAGGCCAACACACTAATGTGTTTAAGATCAGTCTTCTGTCAAAATTAAGTTGTTTGTATGTTAAGATAATTTGTACCATTTTCTGGTATAAATGCTACATTGAGGTTCTGAGGCGTCACTTGTCATTCACAAGTCCTGGGGACCCTTTTAGTAAAGCTTAGCACTCACGAAATGCTGGACATCCTGTTTTATGCCTATGGGCCACTTGGCACATTAATGTCCGTTAGCGTGCGCTAAGCTTTAAGGCTCCTTAAACTTTTACCACGCTAGATCATAAGACCCGATGGTCGAGCAGTCCTGAGAAGAATCACCAGAAGCCTCGGCTGCCATTCAATGCCCTAATTACGTATTGCAATTTTTTGTTACTGTTTAAGATGAAACCCAGACTGGAATTGGAGGCTAATGGACCGTTTTGGATCAGTTTGATTTTAGCAGTGTGACGTCCACTCTGAGATGAAGCTTTTTGAAACTCTTTTCCCGCAAAAGTACAGTAAAACCTTGAGTTGCAAGTAACTTAGTATGCAAGTGTCTTGCAAGACAAGCAAAACATTTTATTAAATTTTAACTTCATAAACAAGCAATACATACAATATACACACATTACACAATCACAACTGAACCGATGGTTCATCTTTCTCTGACGCTGCGGGAGTGTAGTGACTGTTCTAAATAAGCAAGGTCTTGCAATACAAGTACGCACAGTATTTTGTATTAAAGTTTTTGGGTTTTGGAACGAATCATCTGAGTTTCCGTTATTTCTTATGGGGAAATTCGCTTTGATATACAGTGGTACCTTGGATTACGAGCATAACCCTTTCCAGAAGCATGCTCGTAATCCAAAATGCTTGTTTATCAAAGCAAAGTTCCCCATAGAAAATAGTGGCAACACTGAAGATTTGTTCCAGAACCTGGAGTCTGTACCTGTCGGGTGTCGGGTGCTGCAGCGCCATCTCTTTTGTCCGCCAGCCGAAGAAGAACCCCACAGTGCCGCTTCGGGGTGGATGCCTCTAATGTCCGCCAGCTGCTGGAGAACCCTGCAGTGCCGCTTCAAAGGGATGCCTCCTCCATCCACCGGCCAGCCCTCCACATCAGATGCCCCCCGCATGCTGGAGAGCCCCCACCTGAGCCCACGCAGCCGAGCGCCGCCCCACCCACACGCCGTGCACGACACGCACAACACCGATGATTGATGCTGTGCGCGTCACACGCAACGCGCAGGCAGGACGGCATCCGGCCGCGCAGGCCCAGACAGAGGTCCTCCAACCTGTGGAAGGCGCCCGACGTAGAAGGCTGGCCGGAAGACGGAAGAGGAATCCCCCAAAGCGGCGCTTCCTGGACTGTAAGTGCTCATTTATCGGGTCAGTACTTGGTTTGCGAGTCAAAAGTTTGCTGAGTATTTTGCTCATCTTGCAAAACACTCGCAAACCAGGTTACTCGCAAACCGAGGTTCCACTATAGAAGCGTTTTGGATTACAAGCATGTTTTCGGAACAAATTATGCTCACAAACCCAGGTTTTACTGTATTTCCAAGTCAAGAATTTGAGACCCTGCCCTAGAAAAGAACTATAGCAAACAAATGCTCCAGTAGGGCAAGTGTAGCATTTTAGCATTAAGACCCTAACAAGTTTATAGTCCAAAAAGGGCACTTGTACTTTTTTTTTTTTTTTTGCTTTAGCTACATTTGTTTCTTCACGTAATTCCTTTCCTTCCTTCTCTCTGCCAATGTAAGTAATGAAATAATGCCCCAGGTACCAGAAAACCACAAATCAGCGCAGAAAACAGACCACAGTCCCCCTTGCGCTAGCCCAATTAGCGTTCGCTAACTAATTAGTGCGCGCTAAATGCTAACGCACTCATTATATTCTATGGACGCGTTAGCATGCGCTAATCGTTAGCGCACGCTAAATTGTCTTAGTAAAAGGACCCCTATGTGTTGAATGTGAGAGACAAAATAATCTGTCATGCAAGCTGCCACTAATCAGAAGGTGCAAACAGCAGAATTTGTTTAAAGCTTCCTTTGTTCTTGCCATTCTCCTGTACTAGAGATGGAGACTGTCAGAACCGAGACTGCGAGGGGATCTGATCGAGACTTTTAAAATACTGAAAGGATTCGACAAAATGGAGCAGGGAAAACAGTTATTTACAATGTCCAGTGTGACACGGACAAGAGGACATAGACTGAAGCTGAGGGGGGGACAGGTCCAGGACAAATATCAGGAAGTTCTGTTTCACGCAGCGAGTGGTGGACATCTGGAATGCTCTCCCAGAGGAAGTAATTGCAGAATCCACCGTTCTAGGATTTAAGGGTAAACTAGATGCACATCTCCTTAAGAGTGGCATAGAGTGATACGGGTAAGGGTAAATTAGATGCACATCTCCCTTGAGAAGCATACAGTGATATGGGGACTAAAACTAGGCCAGGGTACACCTGGCGGGGCCTCCGGACTTAATGGTCCCAGGGTCTGATCCGGAGATGGCAATTCTTATGGTCTTATGTTCATTAAGGATTACATTACATTACATTAGTGACTTCTATTCCGCCAATACTTTGCAGTTCTAGGTGGATTGCAAAAGAGGAGAACTGGACATTTCCATCCATCTAATCGAACCCATTTCTGTTTTGATCCCACAGTTTTTACTTGTTATGTTTCATTTTTTAACAAACTGTAAACCGAATCGAGCTCCATAGGGAGTAGATTCGGTATATAAAATGAAGATCAGATTAGATTAGAATTACAGGATAGGGTACTAATTACATGATCGAGTCCTAACTGGGAAATTGACAAGATTGGGAATAGTTAAGCTATCTTGATAAATTTTCTGAATAGCAGGGTTTTAATTTCCTTTCGGAATGTTTAGTAATCAGTCATCGTTAGGTGGTGATCTGGTTTTGCTGTTTGTGGATCCCGATGATGTATCCAGTCTTACAACCCTTTCTCAAGACTTATTTAACTGAGTCATTTTAAGATATCTTTGATAGCTGATAGGGAAATGCCTTTGGGTTGGCTGGTCAATTTGGAGGAGCTTTTGAATGTTGGGTCATGGCCTGGAATAAAAGCTGAAATATATGGATACCATATCTACTGTGATGCTCTTTACTACAAGGTGTGGAGGTGAGTGGCAACCCCCACTGGGCCTGTGCTCCCCTGATTGTTTCCATACTGTACAATCTCACCCCCACCTTTGCCATACCTTTAACATACAGTTCTCAGTGAGTTTGAGCTATGTGTTTACTCTAGTTTCACAAAACCAGGCACATAGCCAGACCTTGACCTTGAGACCTCACCCTGCTACCACCCACCTCACACATACCTGAGCCTGCAGGGATACCCAAGCAATGCCAGCAAATGTACTCCTCCCATGCAGCATGCATGTTACCTGGGCGGCCCCACCATGCTGGGCCTCCCTCTCTTCCCAGTGTATGCTCAGTTTCCATAAAACTGAGTATGTGCAGTGGATACCTGCCCCCTCGCATATGCGCACTTTGGCAAAAACAGCTTGTGTGTGTGTGTGTGTGAGGGGGGGGGTAAGAATAGCCTTACTGGGTCAGACCAATGGTCCATCAAGCCCAGTAGCTCGTTCTCACAGTGGCCAATCCAGGTCACTAGTACCTGGCCAAAACCCACAGAATTACAACATTCCATGTTAACTGATCCAGGGCAAGCAGTGGCTTCCCCCATGTCTTTCTCAATAACAGACTTTGGACTTTTCTTCCAGGAACTTGTCCAAATCTTTCTTAAAACCAGCTACTCTATACGACATGGTGGTGGTAGCCTAGAGAAAATGTAGGCCATGACTGGAGGAGCGCTTCTGCTGGTGGGACTTGGGAATCCAGGGGTCTGTACCTGAATTGGGGGGCCCAGACTCCCCCAAGGCCCCCTGTGGCTATGTGCCTGCACAAGATTGAGAGAGCATCATGCAATTAAAACTTGAGCTATAGGTTCTATCAGGAAACAGAATAGCTGTTCAAAAAGTAGCATCACAAGCCTTCAGAGAAAGCCCTTGCAGTGGCGGGGTGGGAGGCACCTGCTTGAAGGGGATGGGCATACAGACTGCTGTGTTGTCCACTGGGCATTTTAAAAATATGGGGGAAAATCTGAGAACTAGAGTTGGTATTGCAGCATTGTGTGGTTTTCTAAATGGCATACACTTCCCCCTCCCCATTCGCGGTTTCTGCACTCGTGATTTCACATAATCGTGATTTTTTTCTGGGGAGGGGGAAAATTTAAAAAACCCATATTTTTTACCTCCCTGTCGCCTTCCAGGCCTTACCTGGTGGTCTAGTGGACTTTCGGGGCAGGAGCGATCTTCCTACGCACCTGCCCCGTGCAGATCGCCATGAGGAAATGGCTGTAGGGAGTTCCCGTCGTAGTCTCGAGAGACTACGGGAACTCAAAGCAGCCATTTCCTCATGGCGATCTGCACGGGACAGGAGCGTAGGAAGATTGCTCCTGCCCCAAAAGCCCTCTAGATCACCAGGTAAGGCCGGGAAGGCGGCAGGGAGGTGGGGGTGGGTCAGAGCCGGATAATCGCGGTTTTTCGCCATTCGCGGTCCGGCTCTGCCCGATTCCCCCGCGAATAACGAGGGAGAAGTGTATAACCAAATCTGATTCTTGCATCCATCCCCCTTCAGACTGTTCCCAACAACCCAAAAACATGCTTTGAAAACCTAGCACTCCAAGAATATGGTCATATCTCTCACGTAAAACAGTTGCAGTCCATCCTTTTTTGGGGTCCTTCTGTAGATAATTTGTTTTGCATTAGGATAAAGCATGATTCCAGGATGAGATATGATATTATGAAATCCATTATAAAAGACTTTTAAAAAGAGACAGACATTTCTAAATGATTTCATTACCTTCAACAAATAGGTATCCATTAGGGGGCTCCTGAGCTGTCAGTAGTGTTGCCTTTTGATATACTTTTCACCAAAGCTTTCCTTCCTCACTCTGGTTTTTTTTTTTGTATTTTTGGCTTACAGAAAAGGTCACGGATCGCCTACAGTGATGAGGTTCGGAACGAACTGCTGGGGGACGATGGGAACTCCTCGGAGAATCAGGTACCATGCTAATCAAGGAAGCCCTGGTGGGTGGCTGAAGGGTGAACGGGGTCACCGGTACACTGAGCTCCTCAAGCTGCTCCCTGACGGCATTAGCAGCAACTCAGGCAGAAGCGATACTGTTTAATGCAAAGCCGGGGTCTTAATCAACTTCAAAATGATTCGTGGGGATCCTACATTTAACCCTTTGCCTTCTGATCACTGGCTGCTCTCTTTATATTGAATCTTTTTTTCTCTCTTTTCTTTCCTGTTTGGAATAACTCGAAGCGCACTGTTTGCCGACAAAGCTTAGGAGTTCACTTCACAGATGTGTCAAAGGGAGGGAAAAGCATTCAGACTGTGTCTTTGATAAGTGGGCAGTATAGAAACGCGAAGACTAACAGATGAAGCAAACGAAAGCGAGCTTTAAGACAGCTGATCGAGAATGCTAATGTCTTGTTCACAATTGCTTGCCTTTGAAACAGACTTTAAAAAAATCCTTCCTGTACTCGGTTTACAAAACTTGAATTTATTAAACACATCAAAGTTTATAATATTGTATACACAGGTTATTGTATTAATATGACATTACGGGGCTCATTTTCAAATGAGAAAAACGTCCCCAAAATAGTATAAAGTAGCGCTTGGATGTTTCGTTTGCTAAAGCGTCCAAATTTCCATCTTCAAAACCACATTTTTCTAGATGGTTTTCTGTGCTGTTTGTCTGCAGTGCGTCTAAATCTCGGGGGGGGGGGGGGGGGGGAGAGGGTATCGGTGCATGTTTTGGGTAGCATTATGGAGGACTTATGATTTGGACGTTTTTCCGCAATAATGGAGCACTGCAGAAAGCATTCAGGGCTGAAATTGAACATTTGAGGCTAGATCAGTTCAAATAATGAATAAGTACCAAAAAGGTGGCCAAACTGACCAGATGACTTGACTACTGGAGGCGTGAAGGCATGGTCTCCTTTATTTATTCATTTATTTTTATAGCCTGTCCTCCTCAGGAGCTCAGAACGGGTTACAGTCAATAAATGCTTAAAACGTCCCTATCTGTCCAAAAAAGCTCACAATCTATCATATAAACAATTATTAACATGCTAAGATATTAACATAATTAATTAAAAAAAGAAAAGAATAATAATAGTATCAGTCCAGTCTTCAGGAAAGTAAAAAGAAAGAAATATAATATTATAAACTCAAATAGAATGTAATTCTAGATGATGAAAAAGCAAAGTATCCATATGGAATGATATTCATCTGATCTCTGAAGATGGAGATATGAGTGAAACAGTACATACCAGCCTGTATGACTTAGAGCAGCAAGCAGGTCTGTGGAGTAGTCTAGTGGACTGCTGAGAAGGGTACCCAGGCCCGTATCCCTCTTAACTAGTACATTTGTACTGGAAAGTGTGAACCCTCTAAAACTAAACTTCTGTAGTGCTGAAAGGCGTATGCAGCGCTGTACATTTTTGACATTTAATAGACGGTCCCTGCTCAGAAGAGCTTACATTCTAACTTGGACAGACAGACATGATATATAGGGTTGAGGATTCAGAACCCAAGGTGAGAGGAGTTAGGAGTTGAAAGCACTCTCAAAGAGGTGGGCTTTTAATTTGGACTTGAACACTGCCAGATGCAGAGCCCGACGAAGGGATTTGGGGATTCAACTGAAAATAATAAGAAAGAGCACAAGGAATGGCAAATCAGATACAAGGCACTGATGAAAGCAAAGGTAGACTTTGAAAAGAAGATTGCGCTGGAAGCAAAAACACACAGTAAAATCTTTTTTTAGGTTTATTAAAAGCAAGAAGCTGGGAAAAGAATCAGACCGCTAGACAACCGAGGGGTAAAAGGCGCACTCAAAGAAGACAAGACCATAGCGGAGAGATTAAATTAATTATTTGCTTTGGTCTTCACTGAGGAAGATGTGGGGAAGATACGGTGTCAGAAATGGTATTCAAAGCTGATGAGCCTGCGAAATTGAAGCAAATCTCTTAACACTGGAAGATGTAATGGGACAATTTGACAAATTGAAGAATAGCAAATCGCCTGGACTTGATGGTTTACATTCCAGAGTACTGATAGAATTTAAAAATGAAATTGAAGAGCTATTATTAATGATTTGTAAATTATCCTTAAAATCTAAGATGGTACCAGAAGACTGGAGGGTAGCCAAAGTAATGCCAATTTTTAAAAAGGGTTCCAGAGGTGATCTGGGAAATTATAGACCAATGAGTTAGACATCCGTGCCGGGCAAAATGGTAGAGACTATTATAAAGAAGAAAATAAGAGAGCATATACATAAGCATGGATTAATGAGACAGAGCCAGCCTGGATTTAGTCAAGGGAAATCTTGCCTCACCAATCAACTGCATTTCTTTGAAGGATTGAATGAATATTTGGCTAAAGGTGAGCCAGTTGATATTGTGTATCTGGATTTTCAAAAGGCATTTGACAAAGTACCTCATGAAATACTTCTGAAGAAATTAGAAAGTCATGAGATAGGAAGTAATGGCCTATTATGGACTAAGAACTGATTTAAAGTAAACAGAGTAGGGTTAAATGGTCAATATTCTCAATGGAGATGGGTAAATAGAAAGTTTTGCAGTTTAAAAAAGCAGAAAATGATTACTGGTAGAAATATGTGGTATAAATACCAACTGGGTATGGGTGATAAAGCCTCAAAACCCCGTCGGAGAAAACGTTTTTTTAGACTAGAAAGGGAAATCATTTCATCGGCTAAAAAACTCCCAACAATTGCTTCGGAAATCACAGTTGGTCAACCAAATAGAAGTACAAAACAAGAGCAAGAACTTGTCTTCAAATCGTGTAGCTGCTAGCATGTGCGGTCACACCAACGGTGGCCAGTGTTTCGCCCCCTGTTTTGTGCACGGTTCATAAATTCCCTGATGAAGCTGGGAGGCAAAACGTTGGCCACTGTCGATGGGACCACATTTGATGGCAACTACAAGATTTCGAGAGAAGACATCAATGGACCCCAAACAAATTTGAATATCTTATTATGCCCCAGCAAGTCAGCATTCATTTTCTCATACTTATAAGTTAAGCATAAGCTCGCCCACCAGAAAGGAAAACTAAGGCGATCCCAATTCTTCCAATTGTTTATAAGTACTTATTTGATTATTATTATTTGTATGTAAATTGTATTGCACTTTTTGTTCGCATTAAAAACTAAATAAAGTAAAAAAAAAAAAAAAGATTTTGAGATCAGTTCATGCTCTTGTTTTACACTTAAATTTAGCTGACCAACTGTGAGTTCCATTACATTACATTAGGGATTTCTATTCCGCCTATACCTTGCAGTTCAAGGCGGATTACAAAAGAGTTGACTGGACATTTCCAGTGAAGAAACAACGTTTTTTGTTTTTTTTTACAACAGAAGAAAGATAGCTGGATAGATTCCGAAGGAACTTACAAATTGGATAGTAAATTGACAGTACGTTACTGTGTGATATAACAAATAGACTGCATTTGTTGAGAGTGTTTTTAGCCGCTGAAGTGATTGCCCTTTCTAGTCTGACAAATATGTTGGTATTTATGTGCACATATTTATACCAGTAATCATGTTCTTCAGTCAATCTTTGGTCTTTAAACTCTCTCAACTCTGGAATGATCTCCCCTTTTTTTTTAAGGAGTTCCAGTTCATTTCAATTTTTCCGTAAATCTTTAAGAAAACTATTCTCTTTGCCAAACATTTTGAAAATTAATTCTTTTGAAATTTTGCTATTATCTTCTATGTATCATTTGTAAATCATTCCCTGTTTATTTAATTGCTGTAAATCGAGTCGAGCCGTCTCAGAATGATGACTCGGTAGACAAAGTTAAGCTTTAGTTTAGTTTTGAACTGCAAATCTTTCTGGGTGAGGTGTACTTAAATAATGGGGTTCCCCAGGGGTCAGTGCTGGGACCGCTGCTTTTGAACATATTTATCAATGATCTAGAGATGGGAATAACTAGTGAGATAATTAAATCTGCTGATAACACAAAGTTGTTCAAAGGTATTAAATCACAAGAGGACCTGGGAGACTGGGCATCAAAATGGCAGATGACATTTGATGTGATCAAGTGAAAGTGATGCATGTGGGAACTATAGTTATGTGATGCAGGGTTCCAAGTTAGGAATCTCGCCCAGAAAAAGGATCTAGGTGTCATAGCTGAGAATACATTGAAACCCTCAGTTCTGTGTATTGTGGTGGTGGCTAAGAAAGCAAATACAGTGGTGCCTCGCATAACAGACGCCTCGCACAGCGAACGCTGCGCACAACGAACTTCTTGTCTTGATTCGTACAACGGACTTCGTTTCACACAACGAAGTCGCCCGAGCTGCATCCTTCCGCGCAGTGTGCGTGACGCTACCGGCTACCATCCTCCTCCTCCATCAACCAAATGGGAAGTTACATCATGAGGGGAGAGGAAGGAGGAAGGAAGCCGTTGGCAGCATACGCACTGTTAGAGCCCCGTGGCTTGTGTTAAAGTTGTTTACAGACTTCAACAGCAGCGGGAGAAAGCAGTCGCCGGCCCTGTTTCGCCGATCGAGGGGGGGCCCTGTTTCGCCGATCGAGGGGGGGCCCTGTTTCACCGATCGAGGGGGGGGCCCTGTTTCACCGATTGAGGGGGGGTGCCTGGTGTTGCCGATCACTGCGGGGGGGGGGGGGGGGGGCGGGCTTTGGCAGAGGTGGGAGAAAGCAGTAAATGAGTGGAAATTGGCAGGCCTGGGGATGGAAGGGCAGTCGAAATACGGTATGTTGGAGCAGGGGATGAGAGGGAGGGAGAGAAGGGGAAATATTGGACAAGGGCAGAAGGGATGCTAAATCATAGGGTGACAGGCAGAGAGAACAACAGGAAAAAGAGTGGAAGCAATCTTGAACCCTGAGGGTGAGGGAAGAGAGAGGTGGTGAGATGATTGATCATGGGGAGAGGGACAAAAGGGAATAGAGATGGGATAGGAAGATAGTGGAAGTAAAAGGACAGGGAGATGTATGTTTTTAGATGTATCTAAATAAAAATAATAACAAAAAATTTATCTTTTTTTATGTCATCTTAGCATATTTTATGCTACAGAACGAATTATTTTTTTTAACATGTATTGTTATGGGAAAACGCGTTTCACATAACGAACTTTTCGCATAACAAACTTGCTCCTGGAACCAATTAAGTTCGTTGTGTGAGGCACCACTGTAGAGTGTTAGGAATGATCAAGAAAGGCCGTATCGAGGTGGAAGAGGATCTCTTTTTCCTTAAAGGACATACGGCAACAAGAGGGCATCCGTTGAAAATCAGGGGTGGGAAATTTCATGGCGACACCAGAAAATATTTCTTCACTGAAAGGGTGGTTGATCGCCGGAATAATCTTCTACAACAGGTAATTGAGGCCAGCAGCGTGCCAGATTTTAAGAAAAGATGGGATTGGCATGTGGGATCTCTTCATGGAGGTAGTTAGGGGGGTGGGCCATTAGTGTGGGCAGACTAGATGGGCCGTGGCCCTTTTCTGCCGTCATGTTCTATGTTTCTATGGAAAGCAGAGATGACAATATTATAATGCCATTGTTTTGCGCTATGGTGTGACTGCATCTTGAATACTATGTGCAATTCTGGTCACCGCATCTCAAAAAAGATATAGCGGCATTAGAAAAGGTACAGAGAATGGCGATGAAAATGATCAAAGGGATGGGACGACGTCCCTCTGAGGAAAGGCTAAAGCAGCTAGGGTTCTTCAGCTTGGAGAAGAGACGGCTCAGGGGAGATATGATAGAGGTCTATAAGATACTGAGTGGAGTGGAAAGGGTAGATGTGAATCGCTTGTTTACTCTTTCCAAAAATACTAGGACTAGGGGGCATGTGATGAAGCTAAGTAGTAGATTTAAAACAAATTGGAGAAAATATTTATTCTCTCAGTGGGTAATAAACTCTAGACTTCATTGTTAGAGAATGTGGTGAAATCAGTTAGCTTAGCAGGGTTTAAAAGAGAAGTCCATAAGCCATTATTAAGATGGCTTGGGCAAATCCACTGCTTATTCCTAGGGGTAAGCAGCACAAAATCTGGTTTTCTCCTTGGGATCTTGCCAAGTACTTGTGCTCTGGAATGGCCACTGTTGGAAACAGGATACTGGGCTTGGTGGACTTTCGCTCTGTCCCAGTATATATAATGGGTACCTTAGCATTTAGTGAGCACTAAATCAGTGCGCCTTAGTAAAAGGACCCCTTAATTTTAAATAACATCTTACTTATACATTAAACACATCTGAGTAATTATACCACCACCAGTTATTGAATAATATGATAAGCAAGCATGAATAAAATAGTTTGCTAATTCCTTCTTAAAGGTACAGAAATTAGACAATGCATAGTTTTCGGGAGATAGAATATTCCATAATTTGGGATCTATAACCTTATAACCTCCTAAGTGCTAATATTCAGCTCAAGATGGCCACTGAATATTAGCGTGTAACAGCTAGTCCAGTCACCGGCTATGTCACAGGACAGGCATGTGGAATCTCTTATGGAGAGAAGGAGATAGTGGATGCTGCAGATGGGCAGACTGGATGGGCCATTCGGCCTTTATCTGCCTTCATGTTTATCCTATATAATAAAAGGCTAACTCGCGCATGCGCAGTCCTATTTTCGTGTTCCGTGCGCTGTAGGTCTGTGGCCGAAGGAGTGCGCATGCGCGCGAATACGTCACCACCCGATCGCCTCCACAAGCCGGACCGCAGCCAGACGACGTTCTCCGTTTCTCCTGTCGCCGCCGCCGATCTCCGTTTCTCCTTTGCCGCCCACCCCCTTCTCTTCCTGCGGGTCCGAATGGCGATTCAAGCAGCGTGTACATCAGTCTCCACACGCTGCTTCGGGCCCTTCTACTGCCCTGATTTGCTCTGCCGCGTCTCTGATGATGTCATCAGGGACGTGCCAGAGTAAAGGGGGCCAGGGACAGAGACAGACAGAAAGGACAGCGGGAGCCGCGTCAGGAGGGGTGCGGGATGCGGCAGTGGGAACTTTTCCAATGGGTGCAACTGGGCAGCTGTCGGGAACCTCTGATCAGGGGCAGAGCAAGGTAAGAGTATCATAGGGATAAGAAGGAGGAGGGAGGATAAAAAAGGAAGGGATGCCTACTGCTGGACAGGGGGAGAAGGAAAGAGATGCTGATGGACAGGGGAGGTGAAGAAAAAAAAACGGAGGACTAATGTTGGACAGGGGGAGAAGGAAAGAGGTGCTGCTGGACAGGGGGGAGGTAAAACAAAGGGAGAAGGGCTGCTGCTGCATAAGGAGAGCAGTGAAGGGGTGGTGGTGGACACAGTGGAGGTAAAAGGAAGGGAAAATGGACAGGGGGAGCAGGCAAGGGGTGGTGATGGACAGCCAAGGAAAAAGAAAGGCAGAAAGAAAGAAAGCGGCTAAGGAGAGAGAGAGAAAAAAAGACAGACACACACACATATGTTCTAGCACCCGTTAATCTAACGGGCTTAAAGACTAGTATAACCATAAAGCTCTATGACCTCACAATGCAAGTGTTAAGAGCCGTGGAGGGGCATAATCGAAAGGGACGTCTAAGTCCGTTTACGTCCAACTCGCAAGTCGCCAAAGTAAAAAACAGCCCAGGACACATTTTCGAAAAATACGTCCAAAATTTTTTTACTTTCAAAAATCATCTAATTATACGTCCTGCCGTTCTGATCGTTCAAGTCACTAAAGCGTCCATCTTTATACTACATTTCCGTCCAACTTTTCATCCAAGTCCAAAACGCCTAGAACAAGCCCTGTTGGATGGGGGAGGAGTCTGCAAAGTGATGGACTGAACACCCAGACATGCCACCTAAATAGTGGGGTACCTTACAGGGCACTGCTGTGAACTTCACAAAAAGGGTGCCATGTCTTCTCCCCACTACAGCTCCCTTATAGGTTTCCCTGTAAGTTTCCAAGCAAAAAAGAGGGGACTTGTATTGCTTATTTTCTTTTGTAAAAAACCAAATTGGACATACCGTTATATATATATTAGTCAGAAGTTAGCTGCGTTCATGAGGTTCTAAGGTTTTGATATTTTCTGAAAGAATGGGATTGATTTGACTTTTCTAGAGAGGTTTTGTGTGAGAAGCATCACATCAGCCTAGCACAACTTAGCTTCTGTGTAGGTCAAAGAGAAGAATAAACATTTTCTTGAGCTTGCGAAAGATATGACAGAGTGGTTGATACATGAATACCAAAGGAGACGCAGTCTCATTTCTCAGCTTATCCGAGCACCTGATTTCTCGCTTTGAACTATCATTTTCTAAGAGTCTGTACGTCTGTGCTTTGCCAGGTGCTAGGCATGCATTCTCTACGTCTCAGAAGGATTTCTTTCCTCTTTAAATCTTGTGTTCCGGTTTAGGTGCTTGAAACTTATGTTCTGTGTAATAATGCAGGGCTGTGGAGTCGGTAGATAAATGTTCCGACTCCGACTCCTCAGTTTTTTGTACTTCTGACTCCGACTCCGCGTGAAACAAGATCTTCATCCGCGTAAAAAGATGTTGTGCGTATGGTGGGAGAGCTTGGTTGGATCGAATTTTTCGAGTCTACACCAGGTGATTTCTACCAACGAGATATTGAAAACCTTGTTGAACGTTGGAAATAAGTTGTAAACAACAAGAAGGGAGAATACATTTATAAGTATTGGTGCTCCGAATTGTGCGTTGCGTGCCATATAGTGAAGCACGTGTTCGTTTTGCGGTTCCGTGAGGCACTGCATGCATTGGTCTTTATTCTTACAGTAGAGAAGTCATTAATTATAACTTTTTGTGAATTGGGACATTTAAACTTGCTTTTTTTAAATTCCAATCTAAATTTAGTCGGAGTCAGAGTCGGTGCATTGTTTGGCAACTCCGACTCCAGGTACCCGAAATTTCCTCCGACTCCGACTCCTCGACTCCGACTCTACAGTTCTGAATCCCACATGCTCTGACATTACATCTGAGTGTGATATTAGGGGCTCCTTTTACGAAGCCGCGTTAGCGGCTTTAGCGCGCGCGCCTATTCATCACGCGCTAACCCCTGCGCTAGCTGAAAAACTACTGCCTGCTCAAGAGGAGACGGTAGTGGCTAGTGCAGCCGGTGGTTTAGCGCGTGCTTTTACGTGCGTTAAACCACTAATGCGCCTTCGTAAAAGGAGCCTTAGGTGTTGTGTTCCATTAGTTACCTTGTTCAAGCATTTATCATGCTACAACTGTCAACTCTATACTAGAGAATTGCACGGGGACAGAAATCCCGCCCGTCCCCGCCAGGATCCTCTCCGTCCCCACCCATCCCCGCAAGAAATTATCTCCATCCCCGCCTGTCCCCATAAAAAGCAGCAATTACTTCTGACAGGATCATCAATTCCACAGTTTCTTTTGCTGTTTTCCTTGTGGAACCCTTTTTTTGTTTTCTGTTCAGGTAATTAACTTATAAATCCCCTCTTTTACTAAGGCTGACGTGTCCATTATATTATATGGACGAACCCTGCTTCCAAAGCCTTCCATCCCCGTGGGAGTCCCGTTGGCCAGAGGGGGGTCCCTGTGGGAGTCCCATGGGTTAGGGGGGATTCCCGCGATCCCCGTTCCCGTGCAGACCTCTACTCTATACTCTGTGAAAGTAATGGCAGTATATATTTAGAGGCAAATATTTTGGGGGAAGTATATAAATTGTGTTTATCAGTTACATACTAAATTGATTTTGTAAAATTAGAGCATATTTTCATGCATTTAAAACAAAAAGTGATATCGCTCTTTTTTTTTTTTTTTTTTTTAAGTGCATGAAAATATGCTCTAATTTTACAAAATCAATTTGGTATGTAACTGATAAACACAATTTACATGCTTCCCCCAAAATATTTGCATCTAAATATATACTGCAATTACTTCTGAGATGTAGAGAATGCATGCCTAGCACCTGGCAAAGCACAAATGTACGTGCAAGAGAGGGTAGTTAAGCTCCGAAACGCATTGCCAGAGGTTGTGGTAAGAGCGAATAGTGTAACTGGTTTTAAGAAGGGTTTGGACAAGTTCCTGGAGGAAAAGTCTGTAACTGAGAAAGACATGGGAGAAGTCTCTGCTTGCCCTGGATCGGTGGCTACTCTTTGGGGTTCCGGAATCTTATGCTGAGATTCTGGGATGTTGCTACTCTTTGGGTTTTGGCCAAGTACTAGAGACCTGGATTGGCCACCGTGAGAATGGGCTACTGGGCTTGATGGACCATTGGTCTGACCCAGTAAGGCTATTCTTATGTTCTTAGTACACACAGATCATGAATCATGTACTCATGGCAAACGAAGTATGGACTGTTGTCCCAAATTGCTTAAGGGTGTTAAAGCAGTGTGCCTGATCTTAGTAGCTGGTACTTTCTAATTATTTAAAACAGAGGACATGCTGAAGGGGAGTGTGTGGTGCAGTGGTTAAAGCTATAGCCTCAGCACCCTGGGGTTGTGGGTTCAAACCCACGCTGCTCCTTGTGACCCTGGGCAAGTCACTTAATCCCCCCATTAGCTAGATTGTGAGCCCACCGGGACAGAAAGGGAAAAATGCTTGAGTACCTGAATAAATTCATGTAAACCGTTCTGAGCTCCCTTGGGAGAATGGAATAAATTATTAACGTCCTTTTGTCATGATTGATGCCATTTTTCTAATATTTTTCTATTAATTATGTAAGATTTAGGGTTGGGTGGGGGATGGGTTTCCATGATATGAAAATAAAATAAGTAGAGGGATTCGAGGGTGGGAGTGGGAGGGTTATAATTATAAGATATAATGATAAGATGCACAAATGCTTAGATTTATGTTTATTTATTATAAATTTTTGTACACTTGATGAAAGTTTTAAAATGAATAAAGAATTTATAAAAAAAAAGAAAACGGAATAAATAAAAATAAATGTCTGGATAAAATTAAAGTTTCCAAACGGCTTCATCTAAATATTTCAATAAGTTTCTTCGTTCACTTTAGGCTGACCTCAGTGGCTATATTCAAAACTGTCTAAACTTAAAGTTTTGAAATCCTGTAGATTGCTTCCTCATCGGTCTTAACCCAGTGTTAACATTTCAACCTTACTCAGAAATTTCACTATTTTAAACCGTTTAGTACTCATCTCAGTGAACTGCTCGGGGCTTCGACATGAATCCACGTTTTGCTGGTCGCTGCGTCAAGGAGCTTCCCCTAACTTTTGAGACTTGTCACCGCCAACCCTTTCCTTCATTAATCCATGTGAATTAATTTATTTAAAAAACGTTGTATACCGCCTGGAGTCGCAGCGGTTTCCATATAAACGTACATAAAGCAAGAACAAATAACAATGCATATCACTCATAAAACAATATCAAAACACATAAGATTCTTCAATAACATTTTCAGGAAAGACAAATCAGAAGAGTGCCTCCACAACCAGCTTGGTTTTCAACATCTTCTTAAAGTTATAATGATCTGAACATAATCTCAGTTGGCCAAGAATATTTAGGAAATCCCCAGTATTATTTGCATTATGCTTGCTGAGGTACACTTTGCTCACATTTGAACCCAACTTATAAAAAGTTGCTCAAAAGAACATTTTTGTGCTCGTGGCCCATCTGAAATTGCAGGGAATGTTGCCACGGAAGTGACTTTGTGATATGGTATAAGAACATAAGAATTGCCGCTGCTGGGTCAGACCAGCAGTCTGCTCACGTGGCGGCCCTTAGGTCAAAGACCAGTGCCCTATTTGAGTCTAGCCTTACCTGCGTATGTTCTGGTCCAACAGGAACCTATCTAACCTTTTCTTGAATCCCTGAAGGGTGCTTTCCCCTGTAATAGCCTCAGGAAGAGCGTTCCAAATTTCTACCACTCTCTGGGTGAAGAAGAACTTCCTTACATTTGTACGGAATCTTTTTCCTTCCAACTTTAGCGAGTGCCCTGTCGTTCTCTTCACCTTGGAGAGGGTGAACAATCTCTTTCTCTGCTAAGTCAATTCCCTTCAATATCTGTCTTGTTCTCTTAATTGTATTTTATCCTTCTGCGGTACACAAAACTCCATGCCTTAACATTTCAAAGTTCAGTTTTCATACTTTTCCAGCAAACCATATTCTACTAAATGGAGATATATATATATATGCCACAAACACAGGCGTCTTTGAAGGTACATAGATCCTTTAGTAGGATGGAAGCGATGGCAAAAAGCAACTTAGCTTCTTTGTAGGTCAAAGACCAGAATAATCAGCTGATTTCCATATCATTTCTTGCCTGGATTTGCTGTTGCAATTGTGCCTGGCTTTGTTAGATAGTGGGCATTTCTAGAAATGTGAATGCATTATAAACTGGAATACACAAATGAGTCTGTATGCAAAACAATTTGTTCAGGTAACTTCAGGAGTTACCCAGGCAAATATTTTCTACCCTCCCCTGAAATTTTGTCCAGGCAACTCATCCAGACAAAAAATTAACCAGATAGGAAAAGGCCGGGAAACAGGCGTACCAGCATAAACTTTAACCTGGATAGCATTGATATTGGCTAAGTTCTTTAGGCCCCCCTTTTATCAAACCGCGTTAGGGTTTTTTATCGCCAGCCATGGCGGTAAAAGCCCCGACGCTCCTAGAATTCCTATGAGCATCAGATCGTTTACTGCCACGGCCAGCGATAAAAAAACAGATACACTTCTGAATATTCAGTTAATTAATACTTCCTTCCTAAGTGTAACATGGATATTAAAAAAAAAAAAAAAGTTTTGATTTTAACTCGCACTATGGAATTAATTGCAAAATAGAATATTTTTGTTCTTTTGCGCATAATTTTGAGGTAAGGCTGCCTTGTTCCTATTCAGCTTAATATGTGGGGATCACAGGATACAGCTTTTTCTAGCAAAATATTTTGGTTTGAGTTATTTGGCTCTTTCTCTCAGTTTTCAGGTGCTCTCAGTTATTTAAATAATAATAATAATAATTAAAAACCAAAACAATTTAACACATCTAATGTATGTAATTCGTAGGGTGAGTTAGTGCACTCTGTTTAAGGCCCACAAATAAACCAAAAGTGCCTTGAGAAAGGTTTCACAGTTGCGATTGCAATGCATTTATTAATCAATTTGAAACGATAAAGCTGAGCCTCGGAATTTGAGAAACAGATGCTTCTTTAAGGCTGTGCTGGTTTTAATATTATATTCAATTTCTCCATCTTGCTGATCATTTTTAAGAAAGAAGCGCAATAAATATCGTGGGCAAGGGAAAGTGTAGGGTAGACATTGGGATTTTGAAGAACCTGTTAGTGTTGGCTTTGGTACATTAGGTCGTGTTATTTCAACAACTTATATTTCTTTTATAGTTAGATTTTAACTGCCTATTAACAAAGCTCAAGGCAGTGTACATTGATAAAGTAACATTATGCAAGGACAATAAAGAAGTTTCTGCTGTTTTAAATGGGTCATTGGATTTACCTAGAGCAGAACGATTCATACTTGTATCAGATTTATTGCTTTATAGGTATGAAACAACCTGCTGTGTGGCCTGGAGGAAGGTGTGGCTCACTGGTAGAGCTGCTGCCTCTGCACCCAGAGGTTGTGAGATCAAATCCCCAGCGCTGCTCCTTGTGACCTTGGGCAAGTCACTTAATCCTCCAGTGCCCAGCCCTTTGAATGTCAGCTTTGAAATGCCAAAGCCACAAAAAGGCAGGATACAAGTCCCCATTCCCTTCCCTTTCATCAAGTCCAGTATCCTGTTTCCAACAGTGGCCAAACCAGGTCTCAAGTACTAGGCAGAAACCCAAAAAGTAGCAACATTCCAGAGCTGAGATTGTGATGTCATAATGCCTCAATCCACCAATGACTAAGAGCCAGCCTCATCAGTGATGTCACAATGGCTTGGTTGTCCTATACTCTGCTCACATAAGAATTACCATACTAGACAGACTGAAGGTGTGGCTCACTGGTAGAGCTGCTGCCTCTGCACCCAGAGGTTGTGAGATCAAATCCCAGTGCTGCTCCTTGTGACCTTGGGCAAGTCACTTAATCCTCCAGTGCCCAGCCCTTTGAATGTCAGCTTTGAAATGGCAGTTCCATTCCCTTCCCTTTCATCAAGCCCTGTGGCCAACCCTGGCAGAAACCCAAAGCTTAGCAACATTCCATTGCTGAGATTGTGATGTCATAATGCCGCAGTCCACCAATGCCTAAGAGCCAGCCTCATCAGTGATGTCACAATGGTGTGGTTGTCCTATACTCAGCTCACAAAAGAATTACCATACCAGAAAGACTGAAGGTGTGGCTCACTGGTAAAGCTGCTGCCTCTAAACCCAGAGGTTGTGAGATCAAATCCCGGTGCTGCTCCCTGCCTAGAGGGAAACATGGTGGAATGAGGAAAGCAAATGGGATACAGCACTGCCGGGGTACAAGCTCTATCGCCAGGACAGACAGGCGGTGGAATAGCACTATACATAAAAGAAAGCATACAATCGACAAGAATGGACATAGCAGAGACGGCCAACAAGCTAGAATCACTATGGGTTAAAATACCAGGAAGGAAAGGACCTGAAATAAAGATAGGCCTATACCGGGGGTCGGCAACCTGCGGCTCCAGAGCCGCATGCGGCTCTTTTCCACCTTTGCTGCGGCTCCGGTAGTGTGTCACGCAGGCATGCAGCTTAAGTCCGGCGTCGCGGCGGGAAATAGCCATGCTGAGCAGTGAGCTCAGCACATACACAGATGAAAGCCTTGCTTGCTGATTGGTCCGGCGGCCCCGCCCCGCCGGACCAATCAGCAAGCAAGGCTTTCATCTGTGTAGTGCTGAGCTCACTGCTCAGCATGGCTATTTCCCCCGCGACGCTGGACTTGTAAGGTGCACGCCTGAAAAAGAAATCATCCTGGCCGGGGTCGGTGTCATGCTCCGGAGATCTACAGCCTTCCTATCTCCCTCTCCCTTCTACCTGCTTCCGGCCACATCCCCTGCTCCGCGGCTCTCTTCGGCAACTCAGCAGCAGCGATCGACACAAGCTTCTGACGTCGGGGCCTACCCTCTGCGAGTCCCGCTTGTTTCAACTTCCTTTTTCCACAAAGGCGGGACTCGTAGAGGGAAGGCCTCGATGTCGGCAGCTTGTCTTGATCACTGCTGCTGACGAGTTGCTGAAGAGAGCCGCGGAGCAGGGGGGTGTTGCCAGGTGCAGGTAGAAGGGAGAGGGCCAGATGCAGGACTCGTGGGTGAGGGAGCAGAAGAGAGAGGGGAGGGAAACAAAAGGAAATATTTCATACTGGGCTGGGCCGGAGTGGAGGGAGGGTGGAAAGATTCTAGCTACAGGGTGCAGTAACAAAGGAAAAGGGGGGAAAGCTGAAAATGGAGATAGTGACACAAAGAAGAGAAAGGGTAAGCAGGACCTACTGAATAAGGATAGAGATACAGAGGGGACATGAAGAGGAGGTGAAATAGAGACATAGAAGTAATGCTGAAAAAGTGTGTGGGGGGAGATAAAGACATTGAAAGGGCAAATGGTGAACATGGCGTAAAGATAAGGACAGAGACAAATGAAGATTCTGAAAAAGTGGTGAGATAGGGATATAGGTGAGATGGACACAAAGAAGGGTGATGCTGGAAAATAGGTGGAATGGTAATTCTGACAGACACAGAAGGGAAATGCTGGATCAAGGAGAGATGGGGCTCAGGCTGGATGGAATGAGGAGAAATGCCTTGTTGGCCCGGAACTTCCTCTCCTACGTCAGAATTGACGTCAGGGAGCGGAATGCTGGTCAGCGCAATACTTCTGCAGGGAAAGCTTGGGACGGCGGTGGCTTGGGGGCTGTTCCCCGATTGCGGTGGCAGCAAACCGAGTGGCTTGGGGGACGGCACGGAGACAGAAAGAAGGGGGAACAGGGAGACAGAAAGAAAAAGTTGGGGGAGAGAATGAGGTCTGGAGGAGAGAAAACATACAGGAGGCTGAAAGAAAGGAAGAAAGATTGGATGCACAGTCAGAAGAAGAAAGTGCAACCAGAGACTCATGAAATCACCAAATAGCAAAGGTAGGAAAAATGATTTTATTTTCAATTTAGTGATCCTGTATATAGCATTAAGATAAGAAACAATATATGCAGTGTTAGATTTGTTTTATAATGGTTTTGCGGCTCCAAGTTTTTTTTTTCTTTTCGAAAACGGGTCCAAGTGGCTCTTTATGTCTTAAAGGTTGCAGACCCCTGGCCTATACTATCGTCCTCCCGGACAAACCGGAGATATCGACGAAGAAATGGAAGCCGAGATGAAGCGAGAATGCAGAAGCGGTAACACGGTTATTATGGGAGACTTCAACTACCCCGGGATAGACTGGAGTCTTGGAAGCTCAAGATGCGCTAGGGAGACAGAATTTCTGGAGGCTGTACAAGATTGCTTCTTGGAGCAGCTTGTTAGAGAACCGACGAGAGGAATAGCCACTCTGGACCTAATCCTAAATAGACTGAGGGGACCTGCAAAGGAAGTGGAAGTAGTGGGACCGTTGGGAAACAGCGATCATAATATGATCAAGTTCAAGGTGGAACTAGGAATACTGAAAGGAAAGAGAACCATAGCGACAACTTTTAACTTCAGGAAGGGAAACTACGAAGCAATGAGGGGAATGGTAAAGAAGAAACTTAGGAACACTTCCAAAAAATGGCAGACGGTGGAACATGCCTGGTCCTTTTTCAAGGACACGGTGAACGAGGCGCAAAATCTGTATATCCCCAGATTCAGAAAAGGGTGCAACAAGAGTCGAACAAAAGACCCGGCGTGGATAACTAAAATAGTGAGGGAAGCGATAGGCAATAAGAAAAATTCATTCAGAAAATGGAAAAAGGACAAATCTGAGGGAAACTGGAAAGAGCACAGGAAGTATCAAAAAGAATGTCACCGTGTGGTTCGAAAAGCCAAAAGAGAGTATGAAGAGAGACTAGCCAGGGAAGCACGAAATTTCAAATCGTTCTTTAGATATGTTAAAGGGAAACAGCCGGCTAGGGAGGAGGTGGGACCGCTGGACGACGGAGACCGGAAGGGAGCAGTGAAGGAAGAGAAAGAGGTCGCGGAAAGACTTAACATGTTCTTTTCGTCTGTATTTACAAGCGAAGACACAACCAACATACCGGAACCCGAACAAATCTTCAATGGAAATCAAGCACAAAAGTTAACATCCATGGAAGTGAGCCTCGATGATGTGCGCAGGCAGATAGAAAAACTAAAAACTGACAAATCCCCAGGTCCAGATGGAATCCATCCAAGGGTTCTGAAGGAATTAAAGGAGGAAATAGCGGAGCTACTACAGCAAATTTGCAACCTATCTCTGAAAACAGGTGTGATCCCGGAGGATTGGAAGATAGCCAACGTTACGCCCATCTTTAAAAAGGGATCAAGAGGTGACCCGGGAAACTATAGACCGGTGAGTCTGACCTCGGTTCCGGGGAAAATGGCGGAAGCACTGATAAAAGAAAACATCGATGAACATTTTGAAAAAAACGAACTTCTGATAACCAGCCAATATGGTTTCTGCAAGGGAAGATCGTGCCTGACTAACTTATTGCACTTCTTCGAGGGAATTAACAAACAGATAGACAGAGGAGACCCAATAGACATCATATACCTAGATTTCCAGAAAGCCTTTGACAAGGTGCCTCATGAACGTCTACTCCGGAAACTGAAGAACCATGGGGTGGACGGAGATGTGCATAGATGGATCAGAAACTGGTTAGAAGGTAGGAAACAGAGGGTAGGAGTGAAGGGCCACTACTCGGACTGGAGGAAGGTCACGAGTGGTGTTCCGCAGGGCTCGGTGCTCGGGCCGCTGCTTTTTAATATATTCATAAATGATCTAGAAACAGGAACGAAGTCTGAGATAATAAAATTTGCGGACGACACCAAACTATTTAATGGAGCTCGGACGAAGGAGGAATGCGAAGAATTGCAAAGGGACTTGGACAAACTAGGGGAATGGGCTGAGAGATGGCAGATGAAGTTCAATGTTGAGAAGTGTAAAGTTTTGCATGTGGGAAACAGAAATCCGAGGTACAATTATATGATGGGAGGGATGTTATTGACTGAGAGTACCCAAGAAAGGGACTTGGGGGTAATGGTAGACATGACAATGAAGCCGACGGCACAGTGCGCAGCGGCCGCTAAGAGAGCGAATAGAATGCTAGGTATAATCAAGAAGGGTATTACAACCAGAACGAAAGAAGTTATCCTGCCGCTGTACCGGGCAATGGTGCGTCCGCATCTTGAATACTGCGTCTAGTACTGGTCACCGTACCTTAAGAAGGATATGGCGTTACTAGAGAGAGTTCAGAGGAGAGCGACACGACTGATTAAGGGGATGGAAAGCCTCTCATACGCTGAGAGATTAGAGAACCTGGGTCTCTTTTCCCTGGAGAAGAGTAGACTTAGAGGGGATATGATAGAGATTTACAAGATCATGAAGGGCATAGAGAGAGTAGAGAGGGACAGATTCTCAAACTTTCAGAAAATAAAAAAACAAGAGGGCATTCGGAAAAGTTGAAAGGGGACAGATTCAGAACGAATGCTAGGAAGTTCTTCTTAGGTAGATTGTGAGCCCACCGGGACATAAGAACATAAGAACATAAGCAATGCCTCTGCTGGGTCAGACCAGAGGTCCATCGTGCCCAGCAGTCCGCACACGCGGTGGCCCAACAGGTCCAGGACCTGTGCAGTAATCCTCTATCTATACCCTTCTATCCCCTTTTCCAGCAGGAAAATGTCCAATCCTTTCTTAAACCCCTGTACTGTACTCTGCCCTATTACGCCCTCTGGAAGCGCATTCCAGGTGTCCACCACTCGTTGGGTAAAGAAGAACTTCCTAGCATTCGTTTTAAATCTGTCCCCTTTCAACTTTTCCAAGTGTCCTCTTGTTCTTTTATTTTTCGAAAGTTTGAAGAATCTGTCCTTCTCTACTCTCTCTATGTCCTTCATGATCTTATAAGTCTCTATCATATCCCCTCTAAGTCTCCTCTTCTCCAGGGAAAAGAGACCCAGTTTCTCCAATCTCTCAGCGTATGAGAGGTTTTCCATCCCTTTTATCAAGCGTGTCGCTCTCCTCTGAACCCTCTCGAGTAACGCCATATCCTTCCTAAGGTACGGAGACCAATATTGGACGCAGTATTCCAGATGCGGGCGCACCATCGCCCGATACAATGGCAGGATAACTTCTTTTGTCCTTGTTGTAATACCCTTCTTGATTATGCCTAGCATTCTATTTGCTTTCTTAGCGGCTGTTGCGCACTGTGCCGTCGGCTTCATTGTCATGTCCACCATTACCCCCAAGTCCCTTTCTTGGTTGCTCTCATTCAATAATATCCCTCCCATCGTATAGTTGTACCTCGGGTTTCTGTTTCCAACATGCAATACTTTACATTTCTCAACGTTGAACTTCATCTGCCATCTCGCCGCCCATTCCCCCAATTTGTTCAAGTCCCTTTGCAATTCTTCACATTCCTCTTTAGTCCCAGCTCCACTAAATAGTTTTGTATCGTCCGCAAATTTTATTATCTCACACTTCGTGCCTGTTTCTAGATCATTTATGAATATATTAAATAACAGCGGCCCGAGCACTGAGCCCTGCGGAACACCACTCGTGACCCTCATCCAGTCCGAGTAGTGGCCTTTCACCCCTACCCTCTGTTTCCTACCCGCCAACCAGTTTCTGATCCATCTATGTACGTCTCCGTCCACTCCATGGTTCTTCAGTTTCCGGAGTAGACGTTCGTGAGGCACCTTGTCAAAGGCTTTTTGGAAATCAAGGTATATAATGTCTATGGGGTCTCCTCTGTCCATCCGTTTGTTAATACCTTCGAAGAAGTGCAATAAGTTCGTTAGGCACGATCTCCCCCTGCAGAAACCATGTTGGGTTGTTTTCAAAAGTTCGTTTCTTTCCAGATGTTCATCGATGTGTTCTTTAATCAGTGTTTCCGCCAGTTTCCCCGGAACCGAGGTCAAACTCACTGGTCTGTAGTTTCCCGGGACAGACAGGGAAAAATGCTTGAGTACCTGAATAAATTCATGTAAACCGTTCTGAACTCCCCTGGGAGAACGGTATAGAAAAATTGAATAAATTAAAAAAAAAAAAAAATACCCAACGTGTGGTGGACACCTGGAATGCTCTTCCAGAGGACGTTATAGGGCAGAGTACAGTTTTTGGGGTTTAAGAAAGGATTGGACAATTTTCTGCTGGAAAAGGGGATAGAAGGGTATAGATAGAGGTTTACTACACAGGTCCTGGACCTGTTGGGCCGCCGCGTGAGCGGACTGCTGGGCGCGATGGACCTCAGGTCCGACCCAGCAGAGGCATTGCTTATGTTCTTATGAAAGAGGGTACAAAAGATTGCAGTTGTTGCAAAACACCGCATCCAGAATGATTTTTCAATTGAGTAGATCTGAGAGAGTTACCTCGTTGTTGATTGAGGTACATTGGCTGCCAGTGAGAAAGAGAGGGCAGTTTGATTGCTTGTTTGGTCCTCAAGGCTGTACATGGATTAAATTCTGGTAGTTTGACCTCTGCTATGAATATTCCAAAGTCAAGCCCAGAATCCTCTTTCCAACAGTGGCCAATCCAGGTCCCAAGTACCTGACAGAAACCCAAAGAGTAGCAACATTCCAGAGCTGAGATTCTGATGTCATAATGCCTCATTCCACCAATGCCTAAGAGCCAACCTCATCAGTGATGTCACAATGGCTTGATTGTCCTATACTTGGTGAACATAAGAATTACCCTACTGGGACAGACTGAAGATGTGGCTCACTGGTAGAGCCGTTGCCTTTGTACCCAGAGGTTGTTAAATCCTAGTGCTGCTCCTTGTGACCCTGGGCAAGTCGCTCAATCCTCCGGTGCCCGCCGCTTTGAATGTCAGCTTTGAAATGCCAAAGCCACAAAAAGGCAGTATACAAGTCCCCATTCCACTCCCCCCCTTGTGTGGCTCCACAAAACTAGTGGAGACTGTTATTTAGCTAACCTAGATCCATGCAATAATAGTACAACAGCGGAAACCTGAAGTCCTATCTGAGAGCAGCATAACTTAGTTATACCCGCGGGCTCCTTATTCTCACGCACATGGCACCAGATGAAGTAGGACTGGCAGCTAAATAAGTTAGGGTCTTAAGAACATAAGAAGTTGCCTCCACTGGGTCAGACCAGAGGTCCATCGCGCCCAACCCCGCTCCCGCGGCGGCCCATCAGGCCTATGACCTGTGAAGTGGTCCCTGACTATTCCTATAACCTACCTCTACTTCTCTCTGTACCCCTCAATCCCCTTATCTTTTAGGAATCTATCTAAACCTTCCTTGAACCCCTGTAGTGTGCTCTGGCCTATCACAACCTCCGGAAGCGCGTTCCATGTGTCCACCACCCTCTGGGTAAAAAAGAACTTCCTAGCAAGATCTCAAAATCCTCTTAAAATTCATTTGACATTTTTAGGACACGCCGTGCAAGATACGTATAGACAAGCCAAACGTTTAACCAGAAATATGCTTGACGTGCATGCCATGCTGATTTCAAATGTGTTCAGATACAATTTTCATGGGATTGTTGGAGTAACGGTGTAAGTTCTCAGTGTCTTTAAGCATCTGAACTTTATGCTGACTTCCCTAGCAGTAGAAGGTGTTGGTCCCCCGAAAGAAGTTCAGCCCTTAAACTAGGGATGTACATTCATCTTTAAAAGATTTCCCATGCAGATTCTTGTTGCTTTTAGCCAAAAACGACGGGAAATTTTTGGACTTTTTTTCAGGTTTAACGGTGTGCACTCTTTGAAAATAGCACAAGTCTTCGTGAAGATTATGCTCTATTAACTGCATTGCCTCTGAAATAAAAACGAATAAAAAACAAACAGACAAAAACGAAATTTAAAAAAAAAAAAAAACCCAAACCCCTATAAACAACACAGGAAACGAAATAGAGCAGAACATTTTGTCCTGCACAGCTTTATCTAAATTCAGAGCTTCACTTTATTAGCACTGCCGTTTACTAAGGGCTCCGTTTTGAGCGCATGCACCGGATTAGCGCGCGCTACCTGAAAAACTACCGCCTGCTTAAGAGGAGGTGTCGCGGCCAGCGCGCGCGCGCTATTCCGCACGTTAAAGGAGCCCTAAGTGCCTGCCTCGGTTGTTTTTGGGGGGTTTAAAAGAAAATAAAACTCAGATTTGGGGGGGGGGGTCTTAAAAAAATAAAGCTGGTACCTCTGTGGAAGTAAAGATTTGACTCGTAAAATAGCACTCATGAATGAACTTCAGTAAATCATGAGGAATCAGGAGGTGCGAGAGATTTGGGACAATAAGATGATCAGCAAATAATGAGAATGGTGAGAATTTAGCTGGACAAATACTTGGACTATTTTTCCCAACGTTGCTTGCTTTTTTTTGACTGCAAAGTTCATCTGGACTTGGTCTGGCTTTATATTAAGGCTGTCAAACTGCCGTGGCGACAGCAAGAGCACAGGGGGCAAAGCTGGTCAATTTAATTCCCAGAGATCTAAGGCAGGCCGGTATCATTTCATATAGCCCTAGCCGAGCAGATCATTACCAGACACAAATCTATTTGTTACATGGCAAGGGTTGATAGCAAAATTAAACAGACAGCCATCATCGGTTCAGAAAACTGCGCGCTCGGCCCAGCGATAACGTGTTAAAAGGCCGCTTAATAGAGTTCAGCCTTCACTCCGTTATCTGTAGGCGGACAGAGACGGCACTGGCGTTATCGGCTTTCTAGTTATTTATTTTAAACAATTCGGTACTTTTCCAGGCCATGTGACTTGCCTCCCAGGCGCGCACGCACACACACACACACACACACACACACGGTATTGATATTAGTCGCAACAGCAGAAGGCAAAGCCACAAGAGACTCCACTGGTTTAAACCAGCGTAAACCAGATTTTTTTCAGGCTACAAAGGACCAGATGATGATTCTGAACGGAAACAAAATCTGTGTATAACAGCAACAAAATTCGGCCGATTTATCATTGCCTAAAACGGTGGAGGCACACATTTTTATTTAATTTAAAGCTCCTGATGGAATATGCCAAGTTCACTAATAACAGCCCAGTCCAGCCCATTGCATTTTCCTTGGCCCAACTGTTGTTCATTTAAAACTAAAATATATCTTTTGTTGACGTGAATGAATATCTCTCAGGCTAGCATTTAGACAGAGAAAATGGTTTCGTTGCTTAGCTTAGCTACAAATCCTACAGGAAGCTTAAAATCAGCCAGGCAGCACAAACAAGATAAAACTTTTTTGTTTGAAACCTATTGAGAAACGAGACAAACCCTGAACTGTGTTGCATTGATTCTGGGAGAGCCTTGCAGCCCAAATGGACCCTAATTTGGGGGTCGTTTTAAACTTTGGCCCTTTAAGCATTCTAGTTAATTGAAGAATGGTGGTCTTGGAACGGGAAAGATAACAGTACGATCAACTCCAAGATTGTTCCTGTCTCTTTTCTAAAGACTCGCCATTTGCTCTTTTCACCACAAGGAAGACATGGCGGCAGTTAGGAGGGTGGAAGGGGCTTAAAAGGGTGAGAAAGGAATGACCCCTCCAAACGCGTCAAATCAGGCACCAGCTCATTAGATAATGCGGTTTTAATATCTTAGTGTTCTGGAAAGTTCTTCTATCGCCCTTAGCCTGAAAAGGGATTTTCCTTGAATATGTTCCAAGTTAGGGTAAAAACCTTACGGCATTTGCCCATTCATTGCAGTTTTCCACTGGTTTGTGCCTAATGCCAAATTAGCAGTTTTCATAAAACCTGGATGCTATTAGTGTGTGCCTGGCTTAATGAGCTGGATTTTTTTTTTTTTTTTTTTTTTGCATACACAGTCATTTAAGGAAGGTAATTGTTTTGGTTGACTTTAAATTTGTCACAAGCGTCCAGCTGTCCATATAAACGCTTGGTTTGACATGGTGCATATTTTTGATGCAGTGTTAAATCTAGCCTTTAATTTATAAAAGGGTGGCTTTCCTGTTAAATTCGGGGGCAGTCTTATTCTGCAAATATTGTGGGTGAGGGTTGTATTTCAAGAGGAAAACATAGCCTCAACTCTCTTAGAATTGGACTTATGAAGGCACCCGATGGAGGAAATAAGTGATGGATTCTGTTGCTTATACTTACAGAATCTTGCCTAGCTATATAATAATAATAATAATAATAATAATAATTTTATTTCTTATATACCACCAAAGCCATAGTAGTTCGAGGCGGTTTACAACGAAGAAGGGCTGGACAATCAGCGAAAATGGTACAATGTTACAATCAGAGAAAAATAGGTGGCAGAGAAAAAATGGTACAACAGAGAGAAAAAAAATGGTACAACAGAGAGAAAAAATGGTACAAACAGAAAGAAAGATGGGTACAATTATGGCTTAATTACTATGATTTCTAACAGTAAGCAGTGGGACATTTTCATTCTCTGCCTGTCTTTGTTTAGGGTCCCTCCCATTGCGCCAACATGCACGCACACACACACACATACATACACGTACTTCCATATATATGTAAAAATTTGAGACTACCATTTTTCACTACTAGCCATGGTTGTTCGTAAATGTAAAATATATGTTTATTGGGAGCTTCTATACTGCTACTAACGACTGGGGAGTCAATTCAGAGCGGTCTACATGAGTTTCTGTAGAGATGTTGCCATACAGAGTTATTAATACCGGCATGATTATGCCATAATCAGTCCTCCTCCTTATGTTACTGACTCATTGATCATCCTGCTTATATGCACACGTTTATGCCAAATCAATCGTCCTACGTATATACACATATAATACTGGGTTTCCTATTGCAGCTAAATACAACTCCTAAGGAGGTTGGCCATTTCAACTCAATGTAATCTAGGTCAAGTTTATTAAAATGTGATAAATCGTTTAATCAGACTTCTAAGCGAAGAACATAAGTAAAATTGACAACATTCAGCGGGTATGATATGACAGACGGACGATAGAGCTACAAGACATTACAGTGGCAAAAGGGAAGGAGGGCAGGAAATACAATATTTGATACAAAAGGAAAGGACAATTGGATGGGTCAGTAGGAAGTAGCGGAAAGAAGGCAGGACAGAAATAAAGAGATAAGAATAATGGACAAAAGGGAGAAAGGAAAAAGCAAGGAATAGTAATTCTGCAGAGCATTATTGGTTTGCATCCGTGACATTTCTAGTTTCCTCTCGTGCAGCTTCATAATTTCAGTTGAAGTAGTCAGAAAATGTAAAAGATAAGTAAACACACCCCACCAAAAGCGAGTGCAGTATTGAAAGCCATCTGTATTGCAACACCTTCCAGAAGCTCATGTAAATCTCACCCAGTCATTAGTAGCGCTATAGAAGCTTTCAATGAATGCAAACGTTTCTCTCCTCTCGGTCCTCTTGGCGAGCCCTGAAAATAGTCTTGTGCTGTGGTTTGGCCTTTTAGAAAGCCGCAGACAGCGTCTTGCCGTCCTTTCAGCCCGAGCCATGCTATAAGCAGGCTGCTTCTAGTCTGCAAATGCAGCGATGCTAAAGTCAGCCATTCATAAATAGAATGGCGTTCCACAGTCGGCATTCCAGCAGGGCATTTTCTCCTTTGCAGAGACCCCATCTGTGCAGTTGGTTTGCAGAACTAGTGGAGTTCAAGGAAACTTTTTCAGCCGAACTGAGTTGAAAAGGCCAGCTCACAACCCAACAAAGTTGAGACAGGGGCTAGCAACAGCGTTGCTTTTATTGTAACGGGCAAATCATTAGTGTATCGCTCGGCAAAACGCGTCTTTCTCTCCCTGAGTTTAATGAATGAATCTATCATGCTGGATTTGTCAGTAAAATCAGCAATTGGTTGTCAAAAACATAAATGGAGAATACTTTAAAAAAAACCCTATCTTTTCAGAACCACTTCAACTGCGCTACCTCAGAAGAGAAGAATGGTAAATGCATTTTCTTCTTTTATAAAACACACGTCTGTGCAGTTGTTCCCCTTTATTTGATGACGGCATCTCAGATGTGAGTTTAAAAGAGAATTTCATACTCTGCTCTTTGTTTAATGTGACAGTGCAAGAAAGTGATCTTTATTCATTCAGCACCTCCCCCCCCCAAAAAAAAAAACCAAACAAACTCTGCATGTAGTCTTGGGTTTTTACCGCCTTTTGTCTGTGATTTTTAAATGCTAAACATGTAAACAGATAAATTGTCAATGTTAATTCTGTACCCTGTCATCCAACTGATCTTTCTTTCCTGCCATTTCTTTCCTTTTTATCTTTTTTTTTCTCTCTGCGCTCGTGTTGCAGTTGATAAAATTGCGTGAAGAGGTGAGTTCTATAGTTTTCTGCTTCTTCTTGTCTGGTCTTTATCTCTCTAACACTGACTTTCTGTGCAGGAAGTTGAGCTCTACTTTCCACGTTGATGGGAAATCTAAGCGGGAGCTCCAAAATATACATTTTGCATAATGATTCTTTTAATATGATTATTCTCAATCTCCTGGCCGCTTCATAGAAGCTAGCATCATTTCTAAGAGTGGAGGGAGGAAAAAACCCCCAACAAACTACAGTATTAGCAAAATGGTGGCGTGGTATAAGCAGCCATGTGCAAGACATGGCGTCATCTCATCTAAATAAATCAATATTAGCTTACAACTTCTAGATTGATTTATCCGCTCTTTTTACGAAACTGCACTGCTCCCGACGCTCATAGGAACTCTATGAGCGTCGGGAGCAGCGTGGGCCATTCAGCATGGCTCCCCGCGCTAGAAACTGCTATCGCAGTTTCGTAGAAGGAGGCCTTAGTGTTTTGATTACAATAACTATGCTTTGCTGAATGAATGGTATCGGACTAACCAATTCTAATGCTGGAATGATTTAGGAATTGTCTCAAATATTTATAAATTAGGGCCACCAGGTACTATGGTGTGCCAAATATTAATCATAGGGAAAGGGATTGGGACTTGTATACCGCCTTTTTGTAGTTTTTAGAACCACCCTCAAAGCGGTTTCCATACAGGTACTTCAAGCATTTTCCCTGTCTGTCCCGGTGGGCTCACAATCTATCTAATGTACCTGGGCCGGTGGAGGATTAAGCGACTCGCCTAGGGTTATGGGGAACAGCACAGGGTTTGAACCCACAACCTCAGGGTGCTGAGGCTGTAGATGTTACCACTACATCACACTCTCCTCCAATACAATATCAGAAGAGAGCCAAGTATAGAACAATGAAGCCATTGTGACATCACGGATGAGGTTGGCTCTTAGGCATTATGACATCACAATAGGAGCTCTGGAATGTTGCTACTATATGGGTTTCTGCCAGGCATTATGACATCAGGGAAAGGGATTGGGACTTATATATTGCCTTTTTATAGTTTTATAACCACACTGAAACAGTTTACATAAAGGTACTTCAAGAATTTTCCCTGTCTGTCCCAGTGGGCTCACAATCTACCTAATGTACCTGGGCCAGTGGAAGATTAAGTGACTTGCCCAGGGTCACAAGGAAAATCACAGGGTTTGAACCAACAACCTCAGGGTGCTGTGGCTGTAGCTTTAACCACTACACCGCACTCTCCTCATTCAAACTAAATTAGAAATATAGCCACGTTGGAATTAATTCTATAAGAAAGTACTACAATAAAGGGGATGGAAGACTAAAGAGTTGGGGGCTCTTCAGCTTGGCAAAGAGACGGTTAAGAGGAGACATGATTGAGGTCTACAAAATGCTGAGTGGTACAGAACGGGTAAGAATGAATTGATTTTTCACCCTTTCCGAAACTAGAAATTACAAGGCAGCACTTTTAAAATGAATAGGAAGAAATATTTTTTCACTCAGAGAATAGTTAAACTCTGGAACTCATTGCTAGTGGTTAGTGTAGCTGGGTTTAAAAAAGGTTTGGAGATGTTCCTGGAGGAAAAGTCCTTAGTCTGCTATTGAGACAGACAAGGGGGAAGCCGCTGCTTGCCCTGGGATCGGTAGCATGGAATGTTACTATTTCAGTTTTTGCCAGGTACTTGTGACCTGGATTGGCCACTGTGTTAACAAAATACTGCACTAGATAGACCATTGGCCTGACCCAATATGGCTGTTTTATGTTAAGCTTAGCGTGCGCTAATAGACAGCTACACATCCTGTTTTATACCAATGGGCCATGTGGTACTTAGCACATGCAAACCTTTAGTAAAAGGGCCCCCTAGGTTGTGAGCTCACTAGGGACAGAAATGCAGTAAAATAATAATAATTGGTAAAAATATATCCATCTTTCACGAATCGAGAATCGGTAGTCTTTTTGCAAAGAGTGAGCAAGAACTTAGGTATGTAACATAGAAACATAGAAAATGACGGCAGAAAAGGGCTATAGCCCACCAAGTCTGCCCATTCCAAATACCCACCCCCCTGAATTCACTCCCTTAGAGATCCTAAGAGGGTAGCCTAACGAAGTATCTTAACAGAAGGAAAGGAGAAATCTGTCAGAGTATGTGGTGAACGCTTAGACCAGGGATCTCAAAGTCCCTCCTTGAGGGCCGCAATCCAGTCGGGTTTTCAGGATTTCCCTAATGAATATGCATTGAAAGCAGTGCATGCACATAGATCTCATGCACATTCATTGGGGAAATCTTGAAAACCCGACTGGATTGCGGCCCTCAAGGAGGGACTTTGAGACCCCTGGTTTAGACGTAGCAAATACAACAGGTTCCACAAAATAATCCGCTGTAAGGCCAAACAATGCTTTATAGCACAGCAGTCCAAATTTAAAAATAACCCTGGCCTCAAATCGGAAGCCAGTGCAGCCTACGATAGACATTATTTTCCTTAATAAATGAGGGAATAAAATAGTCTTCGATCTTTTTGGAACTCCTCCTTTATATTGTTGTGGACTAACAAACAGTTGAAACTTATCTAATTTACCTTGTTAATATATTTCCTTTTTATTGATGTTAGTTGGATACTGCTGATTTCATATGATTCTTATTGTCATAAAAAAAAATTGAAACTTAATAAAGATAAAAAAGAAAGGAGTGACATGATCAAATTTTTTCAAATTATAAATCAATGGCATCCACTTCTCAGAAGGGAACAGTACCTGCTTGCCTTCTGCCCACCCTCTACCCTGCATTGGCTCTGTCTTCCTTTGCTCCTGCGTGGCAATAGCAGCAGACAACTGGGATTTCAAATTTGAACCGGTGTTTGCATCTTTATCTTGGCTGCTGGACTACGGGGGGTTTTCATTGGCTAAAAATGTACTATTTTAGTCTTCCCGTCTAAGAAAATGCAAATGAATTTAATGAGATTCAGGATGGTTTATCAATGTGTGCTGTGAACAGTATTCCCAATTAATCGATCCCACCATTGATGGTTGTTCAATAACTGACAATGATACTAATCATTACCATGAGAATACAATGTCAGTCCATTTAAATTTTTTTTAATCATGGATCCTCAGATGGTTATACTGAGCTTATTTAGTTATTTAGATTTATATCCCGTCCTCCTAGAAAGCTCAGAACGGGTTTCAAGATAACATACATAATAGCCTCAAGTAAAACGGAAGTGGTACAGAGCAACAACATGGAGGGCGAGACACAGTCATCAGTTAAGCATTTCAAATAACATAACCTGCTTCGTCATTGGTTCAAAACTTTAAAAAAAAAAAAATTATATCTAATATTTATTTAATCAGCTTTGAATATTTTTTTCTTCTACAATTTTTACTAAACACTTATCTGATTGGAGCACTGTGAAGGGCCACCTCTCCCGACATGACTGTTTCAGTATTCTTCCTCAGGGTCGAGGCACCTCACATACATCAATTTTGTTCTCTAAAAATGAACCAAACAAAACAATTAGGAAAATGGAAATTTATGAGGAATCCAGTTCAATATATATCTTTAATCTATACTTGTGGAGCTATAACCCCCCCCCCCCCCCCACACACACACACACATAATCTAAGGTAGAAATAATTTCACTTTACCATTTTCTTGAGAATCCCACTATATTTGTCTCATTCACTCTCTACTTCTTTTGCTGTTCCCAGCATCTGTCATCAGATAATTTAAACTGAAAATATGTCACTTGCACATGGCACTTTCCCATTGGAGGAGTTTTTACACTAAGGATATTCAGTCAATTTCTTCATTAAGCCTCTCCTGTGCCAGAGTGTTTAATTGAAAAATCCAGCATTGCTCCTTTATATTAAAAAAAATGTTCAATATTTTTTAAAAAACAGTGTCGTAGTAACAACAGTAGACAACCTTTGAGGAGGACTTTTCATCAATGGACTCAGGTTTGGGTAGTGAAGAAGGAGCACAATTGAGTGACAGCATGATTTTTTACCTCGGCGATAATGGGGCAGATACAAACAGTGAGGATCATGTCGGATGAGAACTTATCGTCAAATAATTAATCTGTCTTGTATTTCCTTAACTTTGGATCAAATTTCGTTATAAAATCTCGGATTGGGGTTGTCCCCACATTCAGATATGATCCATTTCAAGTCAGATGTGAATTTTTTAGATTTTTACATAAGGTACAACTGAAAATGTTTTTTCATAATCACTTGAGTTCTACTGATAATTTGATTATTTCATCAAAATCAACCTGGCCTCTGTTGGGTCCTCTCCACCAAGAATGTAGCTACATTTTGTGATTTAATATTAAGGGACTGATGGAGAATCACTTCAATAAATGCAAATTGAAAAAGAACATCAAGCACTATATTCCCTAAGAGACAACCCTCAAAGAGTGATATCACGTGTCGATAAGGGTGGAATGATAGTAATACAGTCCAGGGAAAATTATGTCGCTGAACCTTATATACAACTGAATGACACAAATTATTATCAGTGATTGGAAAACAACCCTACATCTGAGATAATAAAATTGGCTTATTTAAGAGCGAAGTATGCCCACCGTGAACTTCTACAAGACACAGAGAAAGATAGAATCACAGCTTTAATATATGTGCAGAAATAAACCCTACAATCCATTCTTATTAATCAAATTATCTTACGCCACTGGCACATACTCCAGTTACTGGATATGTTTGAAGAACCACCTTTGTTCGCCTATTAAAGAATGAGAAATGTAGGGAAATGTCATGATTCAACTGCCAGTGCAGGATCAGCAGGCAGGAGGATACCATGGAAGATGTGGTCATTGTCACTGGTGTTCATTGTCTATGACTGGGAACAGTTGGGTTCATCCTAAGACCAATGAAGTGTTCTGGGCTCACTCAGTTACTACATGTGATGCCATGAACGTGATTTATATAATTCAATGCCCTTGTGACAAACTGTATGTAGTGCCGACAATTCGATTGATCAAGATGCATTTGACAGAACACAAATCTAGGTTACAGCACTGATTGTGGACCATTGGAAGACCTAGAGCCATACTTTAGGTCAGTGTTTTTCAACCGCTGTTCCGCGGCACACTAGTGTGCCGCGAGATGTTGCCTGGTGTGCCGTACGGTCAGGGCCGCCATCAGGGCAGTACCACCAGTCTAGGGAGAGGGGCGGTCCGCCCCACGTGGACAGGAGAGAGCTGGACGGGGGACCCGCGGAGTTCAATACATCTCCAGCCGCGAGTCTCGTCTTCTGTTCCTGCCTGCCCTGCAGCTAACATATAGCCGATCGCAAGCGTTCCCCGATGTCAGCGCTGACGTCGGAGGGAGGGCTTAAGCAAAGCCTGCCCTCCGACGTCAGCGCTGACGTCGGAGAATACTTCCGTTCGGCTATTTGTGCGCGGCAGGGCAGGCAGGAAGCAGAAGACAAGCCTCGCGGCTTGAGCTTCGTTTTGCTGAGAAAGTTGCAAAGATGGGCTGGGAGGCAAATACGGAACACAAAAGGGGGGAGGGAGTGCGTTTTGGACACAAGGCATGAACTTGGGAGAGAGGAAGGGAGGGAAAGAGATGCTGAGGTGGGGGAGGGAATGCGTTTTTGGACACAGAAGAAATGGACTTGGGAGAGAGGAAGGGAGGGAAAGAGATGCTGAGGTGGGGGAGGGAATGGGTTTTTGGACACAGAAGGCTTGGACTTGGGAGAGAGGAAGGGAGGGAAAGAGATGCTGAGGTGGGGGAGGGAATGCGTTTTTGGACACAGAAGAAATGGACTTGGGAGAGAGGAAGGGAGGGAAAGAGATGGGGGAGGGAATGCGTTTTTGGACACAGAAGAAATGGACTTGGGAGAGAGGAAGGGAGGGAAAGAGATGCTGAGGTGGGGGAGGGAATGAGTGTTTGGACACAGAAGGCATGGACTTTGGAGAGAGGAAGGGAGGGAAAGAGATGGTTGTGTACACGGGGAATAGAAGAAAGGAGAATTTTTGGTCATAGGGAGGGAGTGAGGTACAGATAATGGCATACCAGGGTGGGGGGGGCGGTCTGCCCCACCCCGGGTTTACGTCCCAAGGGGGTGCACAGCTGGCCACCCTCCAGTGTTGTCCCTAGGCCGGCAAACTGCGGCTCTTTAGCCACTTGAGTGCCACCGCCACCATCGGGAACAGGCCGGCGCCAAGTTCTCCCTGCTTTTCCCTGTGGGGCCGGCCAACTCTCGCCACTCGCGTCAATTCTGACGTCGGAGAGGACGTTCTGGGCCAGCCAATCGCTGCCTGGCTGGCCTAGAACATCCTCTCCGACGTTAGAATTGACGACGGGTGGCGAGAGTTGGTCGGCCCTGCGGGGAAGAGAAGCAGGGAGAACTCGGTGCCGGCCTGTTCCCGATGGCGGCAGTGGCAGCCTATTCCCCAGTGGCGGTGGCAGCATTATAAAATACTTTCTTTGTGTTTATTTGATTCCTATATATTTATATATAGTCAATATAGGCACAGTTAAATTTTTTAACTTTTTCTAATGGTGGTGTGCCTCGTGATTTTTTTCATGAAACAAGTGTGCCTTTGCCCAAAAAAGGTTGAAAAACACTGCTTTAGGTGATATTAAGCTGCATATAAAAGACACTATTCAAGCAGAGTTGGGAAAGGGTTAATATTGAACTTTTTTTTTAATATAAAAAAGTAATGTTGGATTTTGTCAATTAAACACTCTAGCACAAGATGGACTTCATGAAGAAATTGACTGGATGTCCTTAGTGTAAAAACTCCTCCAATGGGAGAGTGCCATATGCGAGTAACATATTTTCAGTTTAAATTTTCTGTCAGATGCCAGGAACAGCAAAAGAAGTGGTGCAGCAGCCGCTGAATGAGACAAATATTTTGGAATTGTCAAGAAAATGGTAAAGTGAAACTATATCTCACCACATTCCATTGTGCATATCTGAATCACCCAACAAGTAGGCACTGTCGTTTAATCCAGTTGCCCTACTCCCACTCAGCCTGAGCATGAAGGCGCTGCTGGTCACATCTCAGGCAGGCCCCTCCGTCCAAGAGGAGTTTTCAATTGCAATTGAGGGGTAGGAGCCCTCACTTTAGAGTGACATCATCCTAACCCCCTTTTTTCTTGTGGTATCCTGGGCCGCCAGCCTGCTCCTCCCCTGGCCCCTCTTGTTGGTCCTTCCATCCTGTACCCCTCCTTACCTATCTTACCCCGAGTCCACGTGAGGTTCCTCCTTTGTGGATGGCCTCCACTAATCTCTCCAGCCTGTGCCTCTAACTGGGGAGGCCTCGACTGGTTGCACTTCCTTCTGACTGTGCATCCACTATTTCATTCTTTCTGCCTTCTTCACGCTTCCTCTCCTCCAGACCTCAATCCCTTCCCTAACCAACATCTCTCTCTCTCTCTGACCCTCCGTGAGTCCAACTTTTCTTCCTCTCTCTTCCACCCCCATTGGCAACATGTCTCCCTCTCTTTCTCACTGTCCTTCTCTCATTCCTTCCCTTGCTGCATAGGGAGTGGGGAAAGAGAGAGAGAGATCCAGGGTGCATCTCTCCCATGCCCTCTACTTCCATATCCAACATTTCTCACTCTCTCATCCCCTGGATCATGTGCAGCATTTTTCACCATTGCCCAACAGCCCCATACCCATTTCTCCTTCTAACACCTCTCTCCAGCACAATGCCACATCTCTTCCTCCATCACTATGTCCAACATTCCCTTGCATCCCTTTCAATTTGACCCTCTGTTCCCTCTCCACCACTATATCCAACATTTCTCCCTCCCACCCCTTTCTACCTCTTTGTTTACTCTTGACAGAATTCTGTGCATCTCTCCATCACTTCATTCTGCTCCTGGATCAAGCATCTCCCTCCTTCTCCCCTTCCACCTTCTGTGTATTTCTCTCTCCTCTCATCTACCCCCATGTCCAACACCTCTCTCTCCCCCTTCCTTATGCCCTATGTCAAATCTCTCTATCCCCCTCCATACACCATCTCTTCCTTCCTCTCCTCCATTATTTGCAATTTCATCTTCTCCCCTCACCATGCATGTATCCTTCTTCTCATCCTTCCCTCTTCTCCCCCTGTGTCACCAGATTTTCTTTCTCTTACCTCTTCCCTCCTTGTGTGCCATTAAATATCCTTCCTCTTTTTCCCTGTACGCCAAGGCTTGCTTCTTCGGGTCACGGTATCAGCAGTGATCTCACATGCTGTCTGCTTCTAACCCATAATTCTCCCCTCTGCCATGAAGAGACTTCCAAGTTAGCAACAGGCAGCTTGTGGGAATTGCTGCTGATACCACAATGAGATTCAATGCTGAGTCGCCTCTCCCCCCCCGCCTCCGATTCGATGCTGATTCAGCCTACACCCCCAACTCTGATTCGATGCTGATTTGCCCCTTCCCCTGCCTCTGACCTAAACAGCAGTGGTAAACAGGCTGCTCGGTAGCCTGCCCGCCAGGACTTCCCTCTGCCGCATCATCAGTGATGTCATCAATGATGTGGCAGAGGGAAGACCCCAATTCTTTTCTGGCCAGGGTTGGACAGCTCCTTCTTAGGCCAGGGTTGGACTGAGAAGGATGTAGGCCTCTGAGCAATAATGGTCATGACCCTCACCCCTCAGTTCACTAGACCTTTAAATAAACTTTAAATTCAACTTTGCCGTATTTAGTTTTCACTTATCTTATGCGTGACCTGGGAGGGAATGACCGACATGTTTCGCTGGAGTGCTTTATCAAAGGACCCCCTAAAAAAAGAGAAACAGACAATACTATCCATTAACCTGTACCTCTTAACTTATTTTTTAATTTTAATTTTTAATTTTTTACTTTTTATAACTCACACGGTTGTTAATGCCATCCGACTCCTAGAACTCTTAAAAAGTAAGATGGCGGCAGCAAAGTCGAATTTAAAGTTTATTTAAAGGTCCAGTGAATGTTATTTATTGAGTACATCCTAAATTAAATTATTGAAAATATATTTAAATCAATAGAAAGAAAGTTTGGGCCGATGATGAAGAGCCATGTAATTCTTCCCGCTTGAAGTTTTTGCTAGGCGGTGGAGTGGTGGGTCTGAGGCCGGTTTACTAAAATAAAATAATAATATCCAGCACGAGATTGAGGAGTCAATTTCAAGTGAAAGTGCTGGACTTATTTGGGCTTTAACATCAAATTTTGGTGGCTATAAATGAATATGTATGAGACACATTTGCATACAATGGAGGGTAGTGCATGCAAATTTATCTTGAAAACCTGACTGGCTGGGTGTGCCCCACTTGGTCTACAGCAAAATCTGTAGCAGTAAAATTTCCCAGTCCCTGCCACCTCTTCTTAGTTCCTTTACTTCTTCATGAGAGATTCAAGCTGAAGACAGCTTGCACATGGAACCAGACCCTTTGCCTGGGTAACATTTTCTGTCTGCACAGAGACAGAAGCTGTAACCTGAGCAGCAGCTTTGGTGATACGATGTTTACCAGCCATACTGTGGTGCAGAAGTACTTACACCTGGAAGAATAAAGAAAGGGCAGAAAAATCCTACCAAAGTAATGCCCTGTTTCTGGTTGGCTGAAGAGCCTATAAATCTGGCATCATGTTTCTATGTTTCAAGTCCCCTTATGAAGAGGGACCACATTTGCTCTTTTCCAATCTCAAGGAGCTTCTCGCATCTCCAAGGATTTATTAAGCAAATCTGCAAGAGGTCTCATAAGAATGACTCCGAGTTCCCTTCAGACTTTAGAGTGGATTTTGTCCAGTGCCATGGCTTTCTCCACTTTTAGTTTTTACAGTTGTTCATAAATACTTCCTTTGTGAAAGGTTACTCCACTTCCATATATATCCTTGTCAGCCAACTGTAGCCCTTCTTCAGACTTTTCTTCCAGGAACACAGAACAGAAGTATTTGTTTAGCATGTCTGCTTTTTAAAAAAACTTTTTCAGTTAAATTAAAAAGAGCACTAAGCCGGATGCACTATAAATGCAAGTGGTCAAAGATGGGACAATATAAATAACTGAGTGATATTGCACAGAATGAGGCCTCTTAGGATCCCTAACAAATGGCTGAGGGCAGAGTGGAAGAGAGCAGGATTAATCTTTCTATGGGCTCTAAGAACACACTGCTGCCACCATAGTCTGGCTATGCCACTGAACAGTACAAAGCTAACACAATCCAGTTAATAAATTCCAAAATAAAATACCTTATTTTTACCTTTGTTGTCTGGACATTGTGGTTTTCCATCATGTTGGTCCCAGTTTCTCTTATGCCTTTCTGTGTCTTCTGCTAATTCTCTTTCCAGTGTCTGCTATCTATTTGGCTTTCCTCATCTCTCCTGTCTTGTTTCATTCCCTCACTACACCTGTCTCTGATATACTGATTATTCCCTTTTAGTTTCTTTCCTCCTTTTTTTCTGCCCCTGTCTACTCAAATTTCTCGCTCCTTTCCCAGCCTCCTAGACCCTTTCATCTACACCTCATTATCCTCTGTGCGCAGTATCCTTGTCTCAGTCTTCTCCTTGCCACCCATTCTGCCTCTCTCTCTCTCTCTCGCTCTCTCTCACATTCACACACACTCGCTCATTCTCTCACACACACACACACACTCTCACACTATATCTCACCAAATTCCATTGTGCATATCTGAATCACCCAACAAGTAGGCACTGTCGTTTAATCCAGTTGCCCTACTCCCACTCGGCCCGAGCATGAAGGTGCTGCTGGTCATATCTCAGGCAGGCCCCTCCGTCCAAGAGGAGTTTTCAATTGCAATTGAGGGGTAGGAGCCCTCACTTTAGAGTGACATCATCCTAACCCCCTTTTTTCTTGTGGTATTCTGGGCCGCCAGCCTGCTCCTCCCCGGCCTCTCATGTTGGTCCCTCCATCCTTCCATCCTGTACCCCTCCTTACCTATCTTACCCCGAGTCCACGTGAGGTTCCTCCTTTGTGGACGGCCTCCACTAATCTCTCCAGCCTGTGCCTCTAACTGAGGAGGCCTCGACTGGGTCTCAGGTCCCCATCCTCTCTTCCACACTTCCCGCTTCCCCCCTTCACAAAACGTAGTCTGAGTCTATCATATCTTCTGCTCAGAGAAGGTTATTATAGGCCGCAGCATGGTTACAAAACAGGGTTACAACATACAACTTATTTCTACTTAAGCATAACATAACTAACTATAACAGAACTAGCTAATCATCTATAATCCTAGCACCTATACATTACTATTAGCTCTCAGAATCTACCCGGAGCCACAATATCTCACTACAAGGGGGGCTGTTGCAAATCAACATTTATACTTCCATTAGTGCTTACCTGTATCACCAGATGAGTAGGCATCACAGTTCAAGTTGGTTGCCCTACTCCTACTCGGCCCAAGTTGCTGTACAAGATTCTTGGGCCCCATTATCTGTTACTGATTCCTCCTCGCTATTCAAGCGAGAAGGGGCTTTTGGCAGGCAGGCCCCTGTGTCCAAGAGGGGTTCTTGAGGGGGTAGGAGCTCTCATTTTAGAGTGGCACCATCCTAGCCCCCACTTATTCCTTTTGATCTCCTGGGCTGCCCCTTCTGCCATAACTTGAGGCAGTGACTCCTCACTCCTCACTTGCCTAAAGTTCCCACCATGTCCCCCATCTTATGCTGCAGTCTCCATAAACATCAATATGTCAACTGTGTCCTGGATCAAAAGAAGGGAGGTCCAACCTCGTCTGCAGTGAAAAAACCAGCCAGGAACAAACAAACCAAAACTGCAGATATGTACAACGATGTAGGCGAATTTTATTGTGACAAGCAAACTATATATTAAAACCTTTTTACCAAACAGGGGACCCAACACGGTCCGTGTTTCGGACAACCTTCATCCGGGGTCCATGGTAGATAAAGGAAAAAACATATGTCACAACAAATATTGAAAAAGATAATATAAAACTATTTGCAGAGACCCTCGGCGTGACATATCATCTGTTTGGTTTTATATTATCTTTTTCAATATTTGTTGTGACATATGTTTTTTCCTTTATCTACCATGGACCCCTGATGAAGGTTGTCCGAAACACGGACCGTGTTGGGTCCCCTGTTTGGTAAAAAGGTTTTAATATATAGTTTGCTTGTCACAATAAAATTCGCCTACATCGTTGTACATATCTGCAGTTTTGGTTTGTTTGTTCCTAACTGTGTCCTGGATATCACTAGTGAAAATCTCATCTGGGCAGTATAGCCCTGGGCAATCCTCCGTGATCTGTCCATGTATGATGCCACTTCAGCGTGTACATGAGTTTGCACTTCCATGTAATGATTTAATTTTTTTATCTGGTCTTTTCTACCACACGATGGAAACTTTTTCCCTTCAAATTCGGCAAGGGATCAGCCCTTACAACCCTGGATATCTCCGACATATCTTGCTGCATTTTTTCCCCCCAACTCAATGCTGTGCATGGAGGACAAGTCATTTCCCCCGAGGAGTATGATGAGCACCCAAAGGCACCATAGTGAACAGGAAGAATCACGTGAATCACATCAGTGAACAGAAAGAGTCGCATGAATCGCGTTCAGTGAGAGTGTGGTTTTACCTATAACTTGCATCTATCAGACTTCCACATACCAATTGCCATTTCTGATCCCTAGACAAACCCACCTGACTTGGAGATATAGCTGCTCCTACCCTAAAGGAATGTGTTACGAACTGCCTACTGTCCAATCCCATGACCCCGAGACTCAAACTAAGCAAACTAGAGAACTAACTGATATCTAGTCAGTGGGAGCCCATTTCCATGACAACAACCATGGAGCCCCCAATTGTCTGATAACTAGTATTTGGTCAACATGTGCAGGAGGCTTATGCACTTCCCTGGCATAGCACCCAAGGTAATCACCAACCCCTTTGTACTCTGGTCCATCTTGGACTTCTATACGGTTATCTGCATAATATTTGCCTGTACTCGTTATCAGTTATCAGTCACCTTAAGGTTAGCTGCATGTTGGATGGTACTAACTCACCAAACCTAAAGGCGCTAAAAAAGGCTAAGGTGAAAGCTGCTTCCAACATGGTTGTTTAGAAATTATTGTTGGCATACCCCTGGTAGGGCCTCTGGTAACATGGCTGTCTGGTGTCTGAAATTTTGAGGTGCTAAATTGCCCACTCTTAGGATTTAGCAGATTGCGAAGTGGTTTTCAATTAACAAGCACATAAGCACATAAGCATGGCCTCTGCCGAGTCAGACCATAGGTCCATCATGCCCAGCAGTCCGCTCCCGCGGCGGCCCCCCAGGTCAATGACCTGTAGTGATCTATTACTCAAGAGCATTTTGTCTTGTATAGTAACCCTCTAATTGTACCCCTGGATTTCCTTACCCCTCAGGAATTTGTCCAATCCCTTTTTGAAACCCAAAACCGTACTCTGCTCAACCACCCCCTCTGGAAGCGCATTCCAGGTGTCCACCACCCTCTGGGTAAAGAAGAACTTCCTAGCATTTGTTCTAAAACTATCTCCCTTCAATTTTTTTGAGTGTCCTCTAGTTCTTGTTGCCCCCGCCAGTCTGAAAAATCTGTCTCCCTCTACCTTCACTATACCCTTCATGATCTTATAAGTTTCTATCATATCCCCTCTAAGTCTCCTCTTTTCTAGGGAAAAGAGCCCCAACTTCTCCAGCCTCTCAGCATACGAGAGGTTTTCCATGCCCTTTATCATTTTTGTCGCTCTTCTCTGGACCCTCTCGAGTATCGCCATATCTTTCTTTAGGTACGGCGACCAGTACTGGACGCAGTACTCCAGATGCGGTCGCACCATTGCCCTGTACAGCGGGAGGATAACTTCCTTGGTTCTGGTAGTGATACCTTTTTTGATAATGCCCAACATTCTGTTCGCCTTTTTTGAGGCCGCTGCGCATTGTGCTGCCGGTTTCATTGTTTTATCCACCAAAACCCCCAAGTCCTTTTCTAGGTTGCCTTTTCCCAATGTCATCCCCCCCATTATGTAGTTGTACATCAGGTTCCCTTTCCCTATGTGCATAACTTTACATTTCTCCACATTAAAACTCATCTGCCATTTATCTGCCCACTCACTCAGTTTGTCCAGATCCCTTTGGAGTTTTTTACATTCCTCTACAGATCTAACCTTGGTTGGTGAGATTCTCTGAGCCTTCCGCTATAAGTGTGTGTGTGTGGGGTCTTCACATAGCTCACTCCATGTGGGCCAGGACAAACCATATAAAATGAGGCATGAACCAAACTACTCCACTGGATCTGTGGAGTAGAGGTATTTTGGACAGCCTGGGGGGCTTCCACGTGGTTCCTGCAGGGCGGACTATTTGGTGTAGCGCATGTGCCGATGGAATAACCCAATGCATGGGAGGTGAAGGCATTCCGGGCAACACGGGTCTCCTAAGGAGATTGCCCCCAAATTGTACAGATAACCTAAAACAATCATCTGCCTAAGAGCATGTCGCTGCATGAATTACAATGCTCAGACCCTTAGATTTAACATGTATACATTGGATGGCTCATCCCATGGACACCACAAAGCAGCCGATCCCATGAACACCATGTGGCCTCCAATATTTATCAATACAGCTGCAATACTACTTTATTCTAAAGCAACAAATAAAATCTTTTTTCTACCTTTTATCATCTCTGGTTTCTGTTTTCCTCATCTTCTCTTCACTCTCCATTCCATCCAGTGTCCGCCCTCTTTCTCTGTCCCTTTCATTTTTCTCTTTCTGTCTCCACTCCCTCCCCCTTGTTCTGGCATCTCTCCCTTCTCCTTTCCTTTCTTCCTTCCCACCCCAACTCACCCCATGGTCTGGCATCTGCTTCCCTTCCCCCATGCCCTGGGATCTCTCTCCTCTCTTCTCCTTCCATCTCTCCCTCTCACTCTATGCTCTGGCATCTCATTTCCTTCCTTTCCCTCCCTGATGGTTTGGCATCTCAGTCTCCTTCACTTACCTCTCCCCATGCACTTTCATCTAGCTCCTCTCCCTTCTGTCTATCTCTCCCTCCCCCTCCATGCTCTGGTATCTCCTCTCTTTCCTTTCTTTCCCTCCCGCCCTCCTCCCTGGTCTGGCATTTCTGTTACCTTCCCTTTCCTCCTCCCTAGGCCCTGACATATGTTCCTCCCCCTCCATGACCCAGCATCTCCTTTCCTTCTCAGTGGTCCGGCATCTCTTTTTTGTCTCCTTTCTTTCCTGGTCTTCCTTCTCCCTCCCTCCCTCTCCACAATCAAGTGCAGCATTTCTCTACCCCTCCCTCCCTTCCTTTGTCACCCTGCAGTCTGCAGCATAACGTATCCCTCATTCACTCTAGCAGCATATCTCACTCTTCTCTAGGTCTAGCAGCAATCCCCTTCTCATCCCTTCTAGATTCAGAAGCACCTCTTTTCACCTCCCCTCCCAAATCCAGCAACATCCTAACTGTACTCTCGAGTTATGGCAGCACCCCTTTCCTCACACCTCCCCCCAGGGCCATCAGCACCATTCCTTCTCCTGTCTCCAGGGCCAACAGCATCTTTCCCTTTCACCTCCCCAACCAAATCCATCAGCATCTCTCCCTCTTTTCTCCAGTTCTCTAGCAGCACCTCTCCCTCTCATACTGCCCCCAAGGTTAGCAGTACCCCTCCCTCTCCTGTCCTCAAGGCCAGCAGTGCAATACCTCCAGTAGCACACTTCTCTCTCACCACCCACTCCCCGGGTCCAGCAGCTACCCTCTCTGGCCAGCAGTACCCCTTTCTATCCCCTAACCGATCACTGCTGAGCAGCCCTCCTGCTCCCTGTCCCGGATCACTGCCGTTAGCGGCAGCCCAGTGATTTCTACAGGGAGACTTGTGACCTTTGGCTAGGCCATGCCCTACCTCCTTGAAGCAAATTCCTGTTTCCTCGGAGGCAGGGTGCAGCCTAGCCAAAGGTTGTGAGTCTCCTTGTAGAAATTGCTGGGCTGCCTCTACCAGCAGCGATCCAGGATGGTGAGAGAACTGAATGGGAGACAGAGTGCTGGCTGAGGGGCAGAAGTCAAGAGGGTTGCCTGGCTCCACGTGCCCCTTGATAGTGGAGTGGCGTATCGGGCCCAAGGCATGTGCCTACTAGGCCTACTCTTTAATCCGGCCCTGATTGTAACTCAACTTGAGCTTCACGTGAAATGCTGAAGCCAAAAACCAGATAAATAACTTGAGTGATGCATTTATTAATTTATTTATTCCATGGAATAGAAAATATGAAAAACTAAATGTAGAGAGCTTTATTTGGAGGAAAGTTTCTCCAATTGGATATTACAAAATTGATGAAGTATGGAAGTCTCGGCAGCTATTTTCATCGCTGACAGAACGTGGGCAGGAGCGAGTAGGATCACTCCTGCCTCAGCTCTGCCACTAGACCATCAGGGAAACAAGGTAGGTCTGGGGGCTTTCCTGTGGGTCCAGGAGGAAGTTGGTGGTTCCTGTTCAGGGAGTGTAGGGGAATGCTGCCTTTTCTTGTAGGGGGGTGGGTGGGAGGGAGGAGGGGGCGCGGAAAGTATTTTTTTAATTAAAAACAAAAGACAAAAAGTTACCATCTAATTATCTGGATTTTTGATTATCCGGACTACCCTCTGCCAAGGTTAGTCCAGATAAGCAGCGTTCTACTGTAATCCAGGTTATTGTGCTTTATGAAGATTTAGACCAGCTCTCAAAGGCCACAAACGGGCCAGATTTTCAGAATAACCCTAACAAATATTAGAGAGATTGACATGCCCATTACCTCTATTGCGTTTGGCCTGTTTTGGGGTCCCTGGGGACTGAATATAAACAATCCTTATTTAAGTGAATGCATCCTTTCTCATGTTAGTTTTGTACTCATAGTAGTGATAAATGAGAGTAAAATACTTCAGAGTATACTGAGACGCTTTCTGGGCACATTTGAGCAGAGAATATCAAAAGATATGACAGAGTTGACTAGATGGGCCCTAATATAATGGTTTCAGAAGCTTGTGCCTAGAGTTATACTGGTACATCTGTGGAAATTTGACAAACTTTGACCGACTTACCTTCTGTGGGCTAATGATTCCAGTTTAAATTATGTCGGTATAAAATCTGATACCTGGTTTCAATGTTTTTCTTTGTTCTGTAAGCTTTTCGTGTAGCATTTCTGTCTTCACTGCATCACCAGGCATCACCTTTCTGAAAATGTCAGACATTGTGAAGTAGAGAAAGCACAATTCAAAGATCTGTGTTACATGATGGTCTCACAGTTCTTGTGTGCCTTTTTCGCTTTACAATTGTTACGGAGTATATCTAGTACATCAGGTTACACATTTCTGTTTGAGAAGCACAAGTGTCTCCTTCCCAAAAAAGAGTTAGCAAAGATATGTATTTTCAATTCATAGTTATGGCGAATGATAGATGGGCCATTTTAGTCATTATCTGCCATTTGTCATCTTTCGGTTGATGTACATACGGTATACAGTTTTCAAATGATCCTAACAGTGACCTTTTGCTCAATCTCTCCAGCACAATCATGGCCTCCTCAGGGCTTTCTTGGATCCCTGATATAGTTGTACCACTGCTGTTTACAATTGTAACTACAACAATTTATTATTTCTATAGCACTACCAGGCGCACGCAGCGCTGTACATGTAAGAGACGGCCCCTGCTCAGAAGAGCTTACAATTTAATTATGACAGTCACACAGGACAAAAGGGGATATAAGAACATAAGCAATGCCTCTGCTGGGTCAGACCTGAGGTCCATCGTGCCCAGCAGTCCGCTCACGCGGCGGCCCAACAGGTCCAGGACCTGTGCAGTAATCCTCTATCTATACCCCTCTATCCCCTTTTCCAGCAGGAAATTGTCCAATCCTTTCTTAAACCCCAATACCGTACTCTGCCCTATTACGTCCTCTGGAAGAGCATTCCAGGTGTCCACCACACATTGGGTAAAGAAGAACTTCCTAGCATTCGTTTTGAATCTGTCCCCTTTCAACTTTTCCGAATGCCCTCTTGTTCTTTTATTATTCGAAAGTTTGAAGAGTCTGTCCCTCTCTACTCTCTCTATGCCCTTCATGATCTTGTAAGTCTCTATCATATCCCCTCTAAGTCTCCTCTTCTCCAGGGAAAAGAGTCCCAGTTTTCTCAATCTTTCAGCGTATGAAAGGTTTTCCAAACCTTTTATCAGACATGTTGCTCTCCTCTGAACCCTCTCGAGTACAGAAACTACAGAAACTACAGGCCTGTGAGCTTGACCTCGGTTCCGGGAAAGATGATGGAAGCAATGGTAAAGGATGCAATCTGTGAACACATAGAAAACAATGGACAACTGAGGGCGAGCCAGCATGGCTTCTGCAAGGGAAGGTCGTGCCTCACGAACTTGCTGCACTTCTTTGAGGGAATAAACAGCCAGATGGATAAGGGGGAATCCATAGACATCATTTACCTTGACTTCCAAAAAGCCTTCGACAAGGTACCTCACGAACGGCTACATAAAAAGCTGTGGAATCACGGGGTGCAAGGGGATATCTACCGATGGATCAAACACTGGTTGGCAGGCAGGAAACAGAGGGTTGGAATAAAAGGCCAATACTCAGACTGGCAATGGGTCACGAGCGGAGTTCCGCAGGGGTCGGTGCTGGGACCTCTACTGTTCAATATATTTATAAACGATCTGGAGACGGGGACAAAATGTGAGGTTATCAAATTTGCTGATGACACCAAACTCTGCAGCAGGGTTAGAAACACGGAAGACTGTGAAGACCTGCAAAGGGACCTAACGAGACTGGAAGACTGGGCAAATAAGTGGCAAATGAGTTTTAACGTACAGAAATGCAAGGTCATGCATGTAGGGAAAAAGAACCCCATGTTCAGCTACAAAATGGGGGGAACACTACTAGGGGTGAGTAACCTTGAAAGGGACCTGGGGGTGATGGTAGACACATCACTGAAACCATCGGCGCAGTGTGCGACAGCCTCAAAGAAAGCAAACAGAATGCTGGGCATCATCAAAAAGGGTATCACAACCAGGACGAAAGAAGTCATCATGCCGCTATATCGCGCAATGGTGCGCCCGCACCTGGAGTACTGTGTGCAGTACTGGGCGCCGTACCACAAGAAGGACATGGCAGTACTCGAGGGAGTGCAGAGGAGGGCGACTAAACTGATAAAAGGTATGGAAAATTTTTCATACGCTGACAGGTTAAAAATGCTGGGTCTGTTCTCCCTGGAGAAGAGGAGACTTAGAGGGGACATGATAGAAACCTTCAAAATCCTTAAGGGCATAGAGAGAGTAAATAAGGACAGATTCTTCAAACTATGGGGGGCCACAAACACTAGGGGTCACTCGAAGAAATTGAAAGGGGACAGGTTTAGAACAAATGCTAGGAAGTTCTTTTTTACCCAGAGGGTGGTGGACACATGGAACAAGCTTCCGGAGGAGGTGATAAGCCAGAACTCTGTACAAGGGTTCAAGAAAGGTTTGGATAGGTTCCTGGAGGATAAGGGGATAGAGGGGTACAGATAGAACTTGAGGTAGGTTGTAGAGGTGTTCAGAAACCACTTCACAGGTCGTGGACCTGATGGGCCGCCGCGGGTGCGGACCGCTGGGCGAGATGGACCTCTGGTCTGACCCAGTGGAGGCAACTTCTTATGTTCTTATGTTCTTATGAGTATCGCCATATCCTTCTTAAGGTAGGCAACCAATATTGGACGCAGTACTCCAGATGCAGACGCACCATCGCACGATACAACGGCAGGATAACTTCTTTCGTTCTGGTTGTAATACCCTTCTTGATTATGCCTAGCATTCTGTTTGCCTTCTTAGTGTCCGCTGCGCACTGTGCCGTCGGCTTCATTGTCATGTCCACCATTACCCCCAAGTCCCTTTCTTGGGTACTTTCATTCAATAACATCCCTCCCATTGTATAGTTGTACCTCGGGTTTCTGTTTCCCACATGTAATACTTTACATTTCTCAATGTTGAACTTCATCTGCCATCTCATTGCCCATTCCCCCTAGTTTGTTCAAGTCCCTTTGCAATTCTTCTCAGTCCTCTTTAGTCTGAGCTCCACTAAATAATTTGGTGTCGTCCACAAATTTTATTATCTCACACTTCGTCCCTGTTTCTAGATCATTTATGAATATATTAAATAGCAGCGGCTTGAGCCCTGAGCCCTACGGGACCCCACTTGTGACCCTCCTCCAGTCCGAGTAGTGGCCCTTCACTCCTACCCTCTGTTTCCTATCCGCCAACCAGTTTCTGATCCAACTATGTACGTCTCCTTCCACCCCATGGTTTTTCAGTTTCTGGAGTAGGCGTTCATGGGGCACCTTGTCAAAGGCTTTTTGGAAATCTAGATATATGATGTCTATGGGGTCTCCTTTGTCCATCCATTTGTTAATTCCTTCCAAGAAGTGCAATAAACTGGTTATCAGAAGTTTGTTTCTTTCAAAATGTTCATCGATGTTTTCTTTTATCAGTGCTTCCGCCATTTTCCCCGGAACCGAGGTCAGACTCACCGGTCTGTAGTTTCCCGGGTCACCTCTTGATCCTTTTTTAAAGATGGGCGTAACGTTGGCTATCTTCCAGTCCTCCGGGATCACGCCTGTTTTCAGGGATAGATTGCAAATTTGCTGCAGTAGTTCCGCTATCTCCTCCTTTAATTCCTTCAGAACCCTTGGATGGATTCCGTCCTGACCCGGGGATTTGTCAGTTTTTAGATTTTCTATCTGCCTGCGTACATCTTCAAGGCTCACTTCCATGGATGTTAATTTTTCTGCTTGATTTTCATTGAAGAATTGCTCAGGTTCCGCTATGTTGGATGTATCTTCGTTTGTAAATACAGATGAAAAGAACATGTTAAGTCTTTCTGTCACTTCTTTCTCCTCCTTCAGCACTCCCTTCCTGTCTCCGTCGGCAAAGGTCCTCCCTAGCCGGTTGCTTCCCTTTAACATGTCTAAAGAACAGTTTGAAATTTCTTGCTTCTCTGGCTAGCCTCTCTTCATACTCTCTTTTGGCTTTTTGAACCACTCGGTGACATTCTTTTTGATACTTCCTGTGCTCTTTCCAGTTCCCCTCAGTTTTGTCCTTTCTCCATTTCCTGAATGAAATTTTCTTATTGCCTATCGCTTCCTTCACTATTTTAGTTATCCACGCCGGGTCTTATACTGAATTAGAAGGGAGGGGGCTGATGAGGTGAAATCACATAGGACAAAGGGGAGTCCAAACTGGAAGGATGGATTTTCTTTCTTCGTTTTCTGTGTAAGTGTATAGTTAGATATGCAACTAATAAGTATATGTTTTTTGATCCATCACACCTTACCAAATTCTTAACCTTGAAGTGCCTGGAGAAAGAGGGAACAACAATAATTTAATTTGATTTCTTATATAATGATTAGTTAGCCTTATTTCTTTTATTTTCTTCATTTGTTATTTATATTACCCACTCACTGAAAATCTTAGATCATGATTTGTAGACTAGAGATTATTAAGTTTGATGCATTAATTGATTCTTTTTGTAAAGCTTATTTAATTTATATAATCTTTTCTGTACAAGATGTTCAAAATGCTTGTTAAATTTTGAAAATGGATAAATAGATAAATAAAAAAAAAGAAAAAGAAAATAGAAGTGTTGGTCATCGGGTGGGGAGGAAAGGAAAAAAGCACTATCGTCGAAAGGAGATTCAAATATAAAACGAGACCCCCCCATTTTTGGCCCCAAAATCTCAGTTTATATTTGAGTATATAAAGTACTTTAGTATGGGGGGGGGGAAGTTTCTGACTTGGAACTACAAGTTACAATCTTTATCTTGATTAAAAAATGCTTATTAAAAAAAGAATAAACTTTTTAAGTAGGTCATCCAGTATTCAGAAATGTACAGTTTTCACTTATGATCAAAACCCCCTATAAAATCCCTCCATGAGAAAATGAAGGGGGCCTTTTACTAAAACAGAAACATGCCAGCAGAATCAGATAAAGGCCAAATGGCCCATCCTGTCTGCCCATCCACTATCACTAATTTTTCTCCCTATTGGCTAAGGCTCTTTACAACTGCATTGTGATCTCATAGAACTTTAGTAACATAGGCCTAGATTCACAAAGCCCACTGATCGTACCCGATTTGTGGGCGATCCGAGGCAGACTGACCGATTCATCAACCATCTTCATGCAAATGGGGACGATTGGAGGCACGTCCCTCCCCGACGCCACGGATCGCTAGAGAGCGATCCTGACGCATGCTCAGACCATCTACTTTGCCTGTAGATGGTCTGTGCATGCGTTTGCTGTCCGTTTTTTTTTTTTTTAAATTCGCCTCAACTCTCCCGCTCTCCGCCATCCTTCCCGGCAGCGCGATCCCATGGTTTTAACCTGCGGGTTTAAAGCGGGTTAAAACCTTGGGCTGGTGCTGCAGGGAAGGGAGGCAAGCAGGAGCTGAGAACTTTTTTTCAGCAGAACAGGAGAATCGCGGCAGAGAGCAGGGAGGGAGCAGGGTTGGTGGAAGTTGGCTGGGATTTCAGGGCGGCACGGAGCAGGAGAGTCGGCAGGGACCTATGTGACTGGTCCTCAGCAGTGGTTTGTTTGGGGATCGGCCAGCCCAGTCGGTGTTCCTCATTTTTTTTGTGTGAATTGCTGCCTGCCTACATTTGCATGCCGTTCCGCCTCATGTGCATGCACAGATCGGATCGGGTGCGGGAGGAAGGTTAGTGAATCGCTGCGGGGTCGCAAAGTGGTTGGGACACGATCGGTGTCCTTAGTGACATAGAAACATGATGGCAGTTAAAGACCAAATGGTCCATCCAGTCTGCCCATTCGCAGCATCCACTATCTCCTTTCCCTTAGAGATCCCACGTGCCTGTCCCCTGCTTTCTTGCCTTAGTGCACCTTTGCAAGGATTTTTCCTGCAAACTAAGGCCATTTTTGCCACAGACATAAAATGACCAATTTTTCAGTTTATGTAGTAATAACCTTAGCACACACCCATTAAAATATTTTCAATGTGATAACTTACTGTCCCTGTTTTGTAGATGGTAAGTGCACGTGTGGTAATCCTGCACTAAACAATTAGCGCGCAGTAATGTATGAATATAAGAATAGCCTTATGGAATCAGACAAATGGTCCATCTAGCCCAGTATCCCGTCTTCACGGAGGCCAATCCAAGAACCTGGCAAAAACCCAGATGATAGCAGCATTCCATGCCACCGATCCAGCATTCCATGCCACCGAAGCAAGTAGTGGCTTCCCCCATGTCTGTCTCAACAGCAGTTTATGGACTTTTCCTCCAGGAACTTGTCCAAACCTTTTTTAAAACCTGCTACATTAACTGCTCTTACCACATCCTCTGGCAGCGCATTCCAGAGCTTAACTATTCTCTGAGTTAAAAAAAATATTTCCTCCTATTGGTTTTCAAAGTATTACTGTGTAACTTTATCGAGTGTCCTCTAATCTTTGGAAATTTTGATGCAGTAAAAAAAAAAAATCAATCCACTTGAACCCGTTATAGTCTACTCAGGATTTTGTAGACTTCAATCATATCTCCCCTCAGCCGTCTCTTTTCCAAGCTGAAGAGCCCTAACTTTTTTAGTCTTTCCTCATACGAGAGGAGTTCCATCCCCTTTACCATCTTGGCTGCTCTTTTTTGAACCTTTTCTAGTGCCGCTATATCTTTTTTTGAGATAAGGAGACCAGAACTGAATGCAATACTCAAGGTGAGGTCGCACCATGGAGCGGTACAGAGTCATTCTAACATTCTTAATCTTGTTTACAATCCCTTTTTAAATAATTCCTAGCATCTTGGTTGCTTTCTAGGTCACCGCCGCACATTGGGCGGAAGGTTTCAGCATATTGTCCACAATGACACCCAGATCTTTTTCTCGAGCGCTTAACCCCTAAGTTAGACCCTAGTTTCCGGTAACTATGATTTGGATTATTTTTCCCAATGTCCATCACTTTGCATTTGTCCACATTAAATTTCATCTGCCATTTGGACGCCGCGCTGATTATTGCGGGAATGGCCTTGACACGCCCCCTTCAAAAAAACCAGAATTTTTTATTTTTATACCACACAGAATAGAGTGTAGCAGTAATAGTAAATTGACACTTACCACAGGGGGCCTGAGCGTGTCCTGCGACATGCCACGTTAAGCTGCTTTAGGCGCATGTTAGCAGACAGGACCTTACGTTATTACATTACATTACATTACATTAGTTATTCATTTACAACAAAAAAAGAAAACTGAAAGTCGGCCTGCCTTTTGGAGCTTTGATGCTATCCTCCATCTTCTGTCTTCCTGCAGGAGATCAATCTTAAGAAACTGTTGAAAACGCAGCTCTTTGTTAATGATTTCCTATGAAAATGGTTTTTTTTAAAAGGAGCCCGAGAGCTTGTCTCGACGGGCGTATGGTAACACGGGGCTGGGAGGACCTCGTGTTTCCCGCGAGGCAAGCTGGGGGGGGGGGAGAGGACCGTTAGGTAAACTTTAGAAAAGAATAGGGGAGGGGCTCGCGCCAAAAGGTGAGTCTAGGATAGGTGGAAATTGAGGTAGAAGGGGCGGGCAGGGGAATAGATAAATCGGGACCCTGGAGGACTCGTTTTGTCTCAGGTCCTCCAGGGCGGTTTTTCTCCCACCCACCCGCCCTTGGTTTGGTGGCCCTTGGTGGTCTCCCGAGCTACTGGGTGCTGGGGCTCATCTGGCGATGAGCGGTGGTCCGGCTGGGAGCCGTGCTTTGGGGTCAGGTGACCTGGGTTAAAGGGGCATATGGTCATGCCACCCCTCAGACGCTTGCTGTTTGTGGCGGGGTCGGGGGCAAAGGTAAATGTTTACACGGGGTAGCTCGGGAAGAGCTTGCTGATGTTGTTTGTCAATTGAGGGTCAATATGTTTATGAGGTTAACTTATTCATGTTAATTTATTGTTATGGTGGATTAAATAAAGAGCTGCGGCTATATACCATAATAAAGTGTGTTGGTTTTATTTAGGGATGGGTATGGAGCAAAGGGGGCTGTTGATGGACAGCAGCTGGGACTATCCAGATCCCGCTGTTAAAACTTTTATTTAGTTTTTAATGCCAACAAAAAGTGCAATACAATTTATATACAAATAATGATAATCAACCAAGCACTTATCTATACAAAAGATAAAAATTCCCTCCCCTATCCATCATTACCATCAGAAATAATGTAATGTAATTTATTTCTTATATACCGCTACATCCGTTAGGTTCTAAGCGGTTTACAGAAAATATACATTAAGATTAGAAATAAGAAAGGTACTTGAAAAATTCCCTTACTGTCCCGAAGGCTCACAATCTAACTAAAGTACCTGGAGGGTAATAGAGAAGTGAAAAGTAGAGTTAGAGGAAAAATAAAAATAAAATAAACATTTTAACAAGACAGCATTGATCTAAATACTTTGGAAGGTAGAAGAGAGGAGAGAAAGGAATAGAAGCAGAAGGGGGAGCCGTTGAACAGTAGAATTCTGCAGCATCCACTATCTCCTCCTCTCCCTATTGGCTAAGGCTCTTAACATTTGCATATCTTCTTCCCATTGGCTAAGGCTCTTTGCCTGCATTGTGATGTCATAGAGCTTTATGGTTATAGAAACCTAGAAACATGATGGCAGATGAAGGCCAAATGGTCCATGTAATGTAATGTAATGTAATTTATTTCTTATATACCGCTACATCCGTTAGGTTCTTTTTTTTTTTTTAGTCACGGTTTGTTTATTAAGATTTTAAGTTTACAATGCATGAAAAAGAGTAAACATACATAATGAACAGCTGGAAACATGCTGATCCGAGTACAATTAACACTCAAAGGTACACAACAAATAAGATTGCATAACTATAAATTCCATGGGGCAACAAATGCATATCCCAAATTAACTCTAGAAAAACCTCCTAACAGCAAATATAAGCATGAAAAAGGCAATGATACAAAAGAGAGGAGAAGAAAGGGAAGAGAAATAGAAGGAGGGAAAGAGAGATAGATAAGAGTGGTCAGTTCAGGAGGAAGAGATGGAGTGCAAGTAAGATTTCAACAGTGACCATTTCACCTGAAAGGAAGAAAATCTATCAGAGGATTTAGCTAAATAAGCCTCAGTTCTGTAAGTGAGGCATACAAGATTCCACCATTGAGAGTAGGAGGCCTTGGATAGGTCCTTCCAGCAGGTAAGTAAGATTTTTAAAGCCAAGGAGAGTAAGAGATCAAACAGACAAAAATTCGAGTCAGAAATCAAAGTGGATACTTCAAAGGATTTCAGAAGGAGCATCTGGTAGGTTAAGGGTATATTGATATGAAAGATGGAACAAATGGTGTCCCAGGTAGAGGTCCAGTATGAAATAATTGCAGGACAGGAAAAGAGAAGGTGTTTGAGGGAACCTGTGTCAGATTGACAAGTCCAGCAGAGATCTGAATAAGAGGCATTAATTTTATGTGATTTGATTGGGGTCCACATTGCTCTATGTAGTAGGAAGACCATGTGTTGGAGATTTGAAGCTGAGCGGGAAGTGTGGAAGGTGGAGTGATAAACATGGGACCAGGCTTCCTCTGAGATGGAGATCCCAAGATCCGTCTCCCAGGGAGTCTGTGAAGCGGATAGTGATATAGGAAGTAGAGACTTGATAAGTTTGTAAAAGTGTGAAGCTGTGTGGCCTAGGGCTAGAAATTGTCGAGAGAAGGTATATAAGGAGGGAGCCGAGCGAAAAGATACAGGGAAAAGGCCAGATTTTTTAAGTGATGATCTTAGCTGAAGCCACTGATAGAAGTGGGAAGCGTGGATAGAAAAAGATTCCATTAAATCGTTAAATGTGAAAAAGGTTCCGTTAGGGTGACTTATCGAACCCAAGTCCCAAATATCATGATTAAACCAATGAGGCCAGGAGACAGGTTTTTTGTCAATGGTGATGTGTTTATTATACCACAGGGGACAATAGGAGGAGAGATGCCAAGGGATATCAAGGCGGGAGTCGAGTTCAGTGAGGACTTTATGCGTTATCGAGAGAATAGGATTTTTGAGGTGATCAAGGAAGTTCGCAGTGCCCATCAGGCGGAGAAGGGGAAGAGGTTTCACAAGGGACGTTTCTAAACGTAACCAATTGGGTATGTCCGACAAGGAAGGAGAGGAGAGCCACTCCGCTCCCTGTCTTAATAGAAAGGCTTTATGATAACAGTAGAGATCTGGAAAGTTGACACCGCCCTGGTGTGTGGGGGCTTTCAGCTTACAAAGCGCAATTCTATGAGGTTTGTCATGCCAGAGGAATCTCGCCATCTTGGATTCCAGTTGTTTGTATAGAGAAGGTGGAAAAAGGAGGGGAAACATATTGAAGATGTATGTGAGTTTTGGTACCACCATCATTTTTAAGGTGTCTAATCGGCCCCACCATGAGAGCTGTAAGGGAGACCAGGAAGAGAGAATGGAGGAGAGCTGAGTGAAGAGTTTGGAAGAGATTAGTTGTATAGTCGAGCGGATGTCTCTACCAAATGTGAGTCCTAAGTATTTAATCCCGTCTGAAACCCAGGAAAAAGGCTGAGAGGAGATAGTAAAAGGGAGACAGGAATCATTTAAGGGCATAATTTCAGTTTTGTCCCAGTTAATTTTGTATCCGGAAATCAAGGAAAAAGAAGAGATTAACTGTATCAAGGAGGACAAAGAGGGTTCAGGATCTGAAAGATATAGCAAGATGTCGTCTGCATAGGCAGAGATCTTGAATTCAATACCTGCTATTGAGATACCCTTTATGGTGGATGAGGTTCTAATGGCTACAAGGAGGGGTTCCAAGGCTAAATTAAATAAAAGGGGGGATATAGGACAGCCTTGACGGGTCCCTCTATGTAGAGTAAAGGAGGAGGAAGCTTCGTCGTTCACAATCAGTTTAGCAGTGGGACTATTGTAAAGAAGAGATAGCATATGAATGAAAGGTGGAGGAATACCAAATTTAGATAAAACAGTAAACAGATAGTTCCACTCCACTCTATCGAACGCTTTTTCAGCATCAAGTGAGACAATGGCTTTAGGGCTAGTGTCCGATAGAGTGGAGTGGAGTACATGGCATAATAATCTAGTATTGTCCGCTCCATAGCGACCCTTCATAAAGCCCACCTGATCCCTGTGGATCAGATGAGGCATAACTTTTTCTAATCGGAATACCAAGAGTTTAGCAAAAATTTTGTAGTCCAGGTTTAGGAGTGAAATTGGTCGGTAGTTCTTCACAAGTTGAGGATCTCTGTTTGGTTTCGGTATAACAATGATGCTTGCTTCTAGGAACCGACGGAGTCCATAAGGATTAGACAATAAGTTCTGGAAGTAAGAGAGCAGATGTGGAGATAGGAGATCTGAGAATGTCTTGAAAAATTCTGAGGTTAAGCCGTCTGGACCTGGAGCTTTGGCTGAGGGCAAAGAGGAGATGGCACGAAGGACTTCCTCAGAAGAAAGTGGTTGTTGGAGAGACTGCTGTTGGGATTCAGACAGAGTGGGCAGATTCAGTGAGCGAAGAAAGTCTGGAACAGAGTTAGCAGACGAGGAGGTTTCAGATGAGTAGAGATCTTCATAGAAGGTTTGGAATTCTTTTAAAATGTCCTTGGTAGAGGTGTGGAGAAGGCCAGAAGAGGACTTAATATGAGTGACCCTGTGTTTGGAGTGCTTGCCTTTAAGGAATGTAGCCAGTAGACGACCAGATTTGTTGGCAGAGGAGTAGTATGTAGCAGATCGGCGAAAGATGGAAGCTGAGGCAAGCGAGCTGAAGATTTCATTATATTGAAATTTAAGAAGTTGTAATTTTTTATAAGTGGAAGGGTCATGGTGGTGGTAGAGCTGAGACTCATAAGAGTGGATCTCTGATTCCAGTTGAAGAATGGTAGATTTGCGTTTTTTGAGTTGAAAGGCAGAATAACTGATCACTTCTCCCCTGAGCCAAGCTTTGTAGGATTCCCAGACAAGGGAGAAGTCTGTAACTGAAGAAAGATTTATGTCGAAAAATGATTGAGATTCCTTCTTAATGTGGGAGAGAAAGTCCTCATCATGAAGGAGAAAGTTATTCATTCTCCATTGTCGAAAGGAGGAGGGAACAGACCATTGGATTGTACAAGAAACAGCTGCGTGATCTGAAACAGTGATGTCGTAGATTCGTGAGGAAGAGACAAGATTCAGAATGTCTTTGGATCCTAGAATGTAGTCAATTCTGGAGTGAGATTGATGGGGAGCAGAGTAGAAAGTATAATCTTTGGTGGTTGGGTGAAAAATTCTCCATATGTCAGACCATCCATATAAGTCCATTAACTTGTGAACTGCAGTGCGGACTCCCAGCTTAGCAGGGCGGCAAGTAGAAGACCTATCTATGAATGGGTCGATGGGAAAGTTGAAGTCCCCAGCGAAAATGGTGTGAGATGTTAAAGAGACGGAGCTCGCAGTCTGGAAAGAATGAAAGAAAGAAGGGTCATCAGCATTGGGGGCATAGATGTTGAAGATGTTTAAAGGTTGACCCTCTATTGAACCTTCAACAAGGGACCATCGGCCGCTGGGGTCGTATTTATGAGAGGAGAGTTGAAAATTAAGGGATTTCTTCATCAGGGTGATAACACCATGTTTTTTACCCTGAGCCGGTGCGGCGAAGCAGTGTTGGACCCAGCCCCCTGACAGTTTCTGTGCTTCCTCTAGGGAAAGATGAGTTTCTTGTAGTAGACAGATATCCGCTTCCAAGTGTTTGAAGTAGTGTAGGATCTTTTTCCTTTTAATGGGGCTGTTAATCCCATTGACGTTAAGAGAGACTAGGTGAATTTTAACCATTTATTTTAGCAGTGAAGGATGAAATCCAGGAGCAACTGAAGACATTTAGGTGAGACCATGATAAGATGGAAAGAAGATGACCACTCCGTGCAGGCAGAACAAGGAGGGGGAAGGAAAAGAAGGTAGCAGAATCATGCTTACAGCAAACCAGAACAGAATAATAAACGAAGCTCCATAGATGGGGTCGCATGTTATCAAGAGGAGCTCAGCAAACCGCTCCTCAGCCTGCCTCATGGTGAACGCTGACGCAGAAGAAACAGGAACACAGCCCTCTAGAGCGGTAAAGAGAACAAATAGGGTTGATCAGTCAGGTCATTGCTCCCACATATTCATCAAGGTATTTTTGAAGGTCCACTGGCGAATCAAAGTTCTTAGTGGAGTTGTGGTAAGTCACCCGCATCCGGGCCGGGTAAAAGAGCCCATATTGTGCTCCAATACTTTTTAGTTGAGGCCGCATGGACAAGAAAGCCTTTCGCTTTTGAGCAGTAGTTTTTGAAACATCAGGAACAAACGTGATCCGTTTTCCATCCACAGATAAATTAGAGGTAGATTTTGCGGATTGCAATATTTGGAGAGCATGTGGGAAGCGTAAAAGCTTCATAACAATGGGTCTCGGAGGCTTGGATGCTGAGGGGGGGCCCGAGGGGACCCTGTGTGCTCGCTCGATCTCCAAGGGAGGAGAGAATTGAATCTTTAACATTTTTGGGATGAAAGAATGTAAGAATTCCAGCATGTCTTTCCCCTCTGTGGACTCCGGTAAGCCAAGAAGGCGCACATTGCTCCTACGCATGCGGTTAGAAATGTCTTCAAGATCCGATTGTAGAGATGAAATTTTGAGCAAGTCTCTTTGCACAGCTAGGTATTGGGCGTCATGTGCTGTTAAACGTTCCTCTACTAATTCAATGCGGGCGTTTTGCTGCTTTAATTGAGTCACTATATTGGTCATTTCTGTTTTGATGTCGGCAGTAGCAGCGAGATTCTCCTGCATCAATTCACGGAGAATCTGCAGGTCTTGCGAGATGGAGGCGCTGTGATCCGCGACCGCGTGGGCGGCTGGGGCCTTAGCTGGAGACGGCGGCTCATGTTTGGAGCGTTTAGAAGCGGAGTGCGGCGGAGCGGGGCTCGCAGGCAGGGCAGAGTCTGACTTACTGGGCTTAGAAGACATTCCGGTAAGTGCAGGCTGCGACGTGGGACCTGAAAACGCGCTCGGAGGAGCTGTGGAGGCACTTAATAGGCAGGGCTGGAGCGGAGCAGAATCGCTAGGCAGCCATCTTGAATGCGGGCACGCGACGCCCCCCCATCCGTTAGGTTCTAAGCGGTTTACAGAAAATATACATTAAGATTAGAAATAAGAAAGGTACTTGAAAAATTCCCTTACTGTCCCGAAGGCTCACAATCTAACTAAAGTACCTGGAGGGTGATAGAGAAGTGAAAAGTAGAGTTAGAGGAAAAATAAAAATAAAATAAACATTTTAACAAGACAGCATTGATCTGAATACTTTGGAAGGTAGAAGAGAGGAGAGAAAGGAATAGAAGCAGAAGGGGGAGCCGTTGAACAGTAGAATTCTGGAGAAATTTAAATGATAGAAATAGAACAAAACAATAGATAAGATTAAAGATAAATCATAAGCTGGAAAGAAAAATAAAATAAAATAATGCCAAAACAAAAGATATAGCCCCCCTCCCGCTCCCACCCCCCTCTGAACGGAACAACGGAAAGTAAAGATAAAGAACAACTATAGCAAATCTACAAAAGACGTCAATGGATCCCAAACAAATGTGAATATCTTATTCGCCCTTTAGTCGCAGGGCTATAAACAAACAATGGACAGACATTTTATCAAGTTTCAAGTTTATAAAAAATTTGATTAATCGCTTATTCAAAATTCTAAGCGATGTACCAAAAAGTAAAATTACAAAATTTCTGGGGGAAACAAAACAAACGAATAAGACTAACCTGACAAAACATATTAAACCAGGGGTCCCCAAAGTCCCTCCTTGAGGGCAGCAATCCAGTCGGGTTTTCAGGATTTCCCCAATGAATATGCATGAGATCTATGTGCATACACTGCTTTCAATGCATATTCATTGGGGAAATCCTGAAAACCCGACTGGATTCGGCCCTCAAGGAGGGACTTTGGAGACCCCTGTATTAAACAAAAGGAAGAAATGGGGAAAGAAATACAAATTGTTGATAGTAAATAAGACAAGTAGAGGGAAAACCCAATAGGAAGGGTGCGAGCAGTGGCCTTCGAATAAGTTGGGAAATAGGATTCGATTGAGGCTCCTAATTTAGCTTTCTAGCAGTCAAACGCATCTTGAATCTGTCTAGGTTGCGTACTGCCCTTAAATGAAAGGGGAGGGAATTCCACGTTTGGGGGGCTGTGACAGAAAAGATGAACTGTCGCCGTGGGTTAATGTTTTTGAAAGAGGGAACAATGAAACCGCTCAGCAATAAAAGTGTAAAAAGTTCAAACCTAGATATTTGTTGGCACTGGATCTTACAGGAAGAACAGAAGTAGCAACATTTTCATAGGTAGAATTGAGATCACCTTAGTTTTCCTTTTTGGTGGGCGAGCTTATTTTAACTTATAAATATGAGAAAATGAATGCTGTCATGCTGGGCCATAATAGTATGTTTTGTGTGTAATCAATATGTTAACCGCATACCGTATTTGCCTGCGTATAAGACGACTTTTCAGTACCTTAAAATCCTCCCCAAAGTCGGGGGTCGTCTTATACGCCGGGTACTGTTTACATGCCCTTACTTTACATTAGAGAGCTGCACGGGGACGCCCCTAGGGTCGCGGGGATCCCGTGGGGACGCCCCCTAGAGTCGCGGGGATCCCATGGGGACGCCTCCGAGGGTCGCGGGGCTCCTGCGGGGCTGGATGTACTCAGTCTTCTGGATGTACGCGGCTCTTCTTCTCCCTACCTTCTCTGCTTGCAGCACAGAGCCGAACGGAAGTCTTCCCGACGTCAGCGCTGATGTCGGAGGGGAGGGAGGGCTTAAACAAAGCTTAAACAAAGCCCTCCCTCCCTCCGACGTCAGCGCTGACGTCGGGAAGACTTCCGTTCGGCTCTGTGCTGCAGGCAGGGCAGATAAGGAGAAGGAGAGTAGCCTCGCGGTTCGAGTGGCTACCAAGGGAGAGGGGCGGCCCGCCCCGCCCTGGTTGCAGCACAGCCGGCCAGGTTCCCTTACTTTTGTGGCACTTCCCCGACCGACCGATAACAGCCCGGGTCCGACAATCCTCCCTGCCCTGTAGCCGCGAATCTAAATTACCTTCTTACAGCAGCTGTAAGAAGGTAATTTAGATTCGCGGTTAAGGGCAGGGAGGTTTGTCAGACCGGGGCTGTTGTCGGTCGGTCGGGGAAGTGCCACAAAAGTAAGGGGACCTGGCCGGCTGTGCTGCACCCGGGGCGGTAGAGAAGGTGTGCGGAAGAAGGGGTAGTCTTATATGGCGAGTATATAACAAACTCTATATTTTAACTGTAAAAGTTGGGGGGTCGTCTTATACGCCCAGTCGTCTTATACGCCAGCAAATACAGGTAGTTTTATGCGGTATATAAAAATTTAAATAAATAAAGGCAACTGCCAGACGGCAGCATTCGAGCTCAAAGCCTGCTGTGCCTTGAAGAAGTGCTCTCAGGAAGCTAGGAAAGTGGGGAGGGGGGGTGAAGAAGATCAGGACAGCAGCTACAGGGGCCTCGGCACAGGTCGATCTGGGGAGCTTGTGCGGTCTGCTCAGGCTCTGGGCTCCATGTCCGCTACTGGGACACCAGTAGGACCTGAGAAGGTAAGGAGCAGGAGGGGTGAAGAAAAGAAGGGAGCCCCCCCTCCTCAGACCTTACCCTCGTAGCCAAGCCCATACCCCCCCCATTGCATTTTTTAACTTGTTCACGTTATGCTAGGCTTTTGAATTTACTTTTCATATAAAATTGAAAAACGTAATAAAAAAAAATGTTCAAACAGCTCAAAAAATAGCCTTAAAGGTTTAATCAGCTGGAAAATATACACTTAGGGCTTCGAATCAGAAGCCCTAATACAGTTTCTAAAAACTGCCTACATAAAATGGACAAAACTTCTTTGGATTCGGAGAGAAATACAGCAACTATACTGGTCGCCAAGATGCCTTAGGACATGTTGTAGGAGGGGGGGCTAATAACGCTGTAAGAAGAGAAAAACACCATAGCACAAGCCCAAGAATAGATCAGCTAATAAAATGGAAGGAAACCCCCACCAATGAAATATTAGACTTTGGTAGCCCTGGTTTTGCTCTTCTTCTTTGGTGGCCTGGGCTAGTTCTTTCCAGCTGCTTTTATCATTTTAATTTTAACACTGGTTTCTAAATGTTATTAAGGGCTTGTCTCCCCCCCCCCCCCTTGTGGGTTTATGCTGCTTATGGATTCTGTGACTGAAAAAGGCTGTTGGTTTTTTTCCACAAAAATTCTCTTGTTAGTGCAATTTACTTGCTTTTTATCCACTGTATATGAGACAGCTCTTAATTATTATGGACTGTTTTTTCCCCAGCTTTTTCTGACCTTCACATCGCTTGCTTTCTGTGCTGATCCAAATACATTGTTTTAATGATTTCTTCTTCCTCTCCACCCCCCCTCCCCAACACGCATACACACACACATGCACACACACACAATTCAAGGCTGGCTTTGATGTGGCTTTAGCTGCCTCGATCGTCTGGCCGCATCTCCGAGATGTGTCACCTATGCCGGGAGGGAATAGGGAAATCACGTTTTGAATGATAATGATAACATACTAATCACTTCCTTCCTTTGAAGATAGAAGCGAGATATTCTGTCAGCATCCCTGGCTGCAAGAGCTCCGAGGCACTGGTCTAGGTGTATTAGCTTAACTGTGCATGTCAATACAGCTTGCATCTCCGAGATCCATAGGGGCTCATTAGAGCAAGGGCAGATCATTGTGCAAGGCAGCTACTCAGATAATGCATGTGGCACCTTCCATTTCTTTTCCCTTTTTTTTTTTATTACTAGAAAACAGTTCTTCAATTTTAAATGACATCTGTCAATGTGACAAAGTTTTAAGAGTTCTTTGACAGCTTCTCAAACTCTTTGTGGAATAGAGTCGGCCGTGCTTTATTTATTTGGGTTTAGTTTCTCCATCTTCTGCTTAGAAGCTCAGAATCTTCTCTTAAAATCAAGAAAGAAAGATACAATTCAACTATCCCCGCTGTCAGAAGTCACCGCAATGAAAGAGAATATAGAGTATATTTATGAGTGGTGTTTTGTTGGTCTCTAATATATGTGCTGTGTGCTTGTGTTTATGTATATATACATATGCGCCCATAAAGAGATCTGTGTGTGTGTGCAAGATCTCTCTTGTACTTTGCATCCAGTGAATGTGTAGAACTGCGTCTTGTCATTTAATTAATCTTGCATTGTATCTGTGGGTGTATATGCAAACTATGCAGCCCGGTATCCAAAAAGAATCGTTTGAATTAGATGTGCCGGCAGAAGGAATTGAGGCTGAAATATTATGGCATCAAAATAGTAAGCCGAATACCGATGGCTAGGCAGAATGACGATGTACTGCTCTCTAAGGAAAGGACCCCAGATTTGAGGCATTCGCCTCGAAGAAGGCAGCTATGCACCTCCATTCATTTTGTGCCGTTTGACTTAGAAATGAATGCAAATGTCCCGTGAGGTCTATTGATCAGAGATTGTCTGTGATAAGGTAGCAGTGGACTTTTAATGTCCCCGGCCTAGAAAGCATCGTTAATTTAAAGTAAAATGGGAACCTCGCCGACCGTGGTCTGATATTTTCTTTCTTTCTTTTTCAGAGAGCGCATCTGCTCGATAACACCGAGAGGCTGGAAAGGTCATCTCGGAGACTAGAGGCCGGTTACCAGATAGCAGTGGAAACCGGTAAGAATTCCGAGAGTGAGCAAATTGTCTTGCTTAAGCACAGCAGTCTTCAACACCATGACATTTCAGGGGAACTTCAAAGGGGATGCGCAGACAGCAGCCTGAGATGTGGTTTACATATTGGAGAGACAATTGGGAGCTTATTTGCGCTTAGGGTTTTTTTTTTTCTTCAAAGTTAAAAGGCACGACTTCTACTGAAAACAGTTCCTGAGGTTTAAAAGTCTACTGAGCAGAAATGGAAAAAAACTTTTGCCTAAAATCTACATTTGTCTAAATAGGTTGTTTTGTGTTGTTGCTTTTCTCACTCACAAGGATTTCTAGCACGTATTGCTTGCTACAGTTTTTCAAATTTTACTTGTGCATAGGAAAATTAGCAATTTTTCATAAACATGCTATAGTATCCCTCACATATGCATGATCTAGAAGGTAAATTAGCCTATTGGAAGCTGCCATGCAATTTGGAAACGAAATCAGTGAGTTGTTATCTGCAGTTTCCTCTTTGATTTGCCAATGAGGAGCCAAGGGAAAAATTGCATTGAAATTCGTAGGCGTGTTCTAAATTCCATATTGAAGGTATTGGCCGCAGCTACTTAATTAGCTCTTTCTAAAATCCTGGGGCTCGTTATACATGCAGTAATAGGAGGTAGCTCAAGTTTGCAAATCACAGCAGCAATAATTAGACTCCCAAATCTAATCTGTCTGAAGCTTATAAAATATCCTCGTGACGGTTCGTAAATATCTTTGCTCTTCCCTTTTCTCATTTGGTTTTAGTGCGATAACTGTCCCTATTTGTCTGGTAATCTAAGCAGCCGACGTGTCTCTCCTCGTTACGTTCTGAACTTGGCAATCCTCTATGATATTGGCATACGCACATTTGGTGACATGATCCAGATAGGCACCTCGGGGCAGTTCTTTAACTGAGCGCTTCTATACAGATGTCCTGAAGCTGCGCAGTAAGAGGCCGATATTCAGCACTATTTAATCAACTGGGAATGGCTCCCAGTTAGCTAAATAGCACCTAGCCAGCTGCCCCATGATATTCAGAGGGGTATAATAATAATAACTTTATTTTTCTATACCGCCATAGTCAGGCGACTTCTAGGCGGTTTACATTGTAAGAAGGCTGGACATTCAGCGAATAACAAAAGGTCTTAATACAATACAATATGTCTACATACAATACAATACAATGAGTCTAAATACTATACAATAATCTAAATGGGAAACTTACGTATTAATTGGAGTTCTATGGGTAGAGAATACCTGAATACATGAAAGGAGCTTCTTGAGAGAAAGAAAAAAGGCATTTACAGGGGGGGAAGTCCTAGTGAGGGAGGGGACAGTTTTAGTCAATGAATTTGGCGAAAAGGGCGGTTTTGATCGATATATATAGACAGCTATCTCCCACTAACTTTTCAATTGATTATTTATCTGTTTAAAAAACTAAGGGCTCCTTTCACTAAGGTGCGTGTTTTTAGCGCGCGCTAACCCCGCGATGTGCGCCAAAAACTAACGCCTGCTCAATGGAGGCGTTAGTGTCTAGCACGCTTGGCATTGCAGCACGCGCTAAAACCTCTAGCGCAGCTTAGTAAAAGGAGCCGTAAGTGGCTTACAGTAAAAACATTCAAAATCATAAAATGGACAAAAAAACAATTTATCTATACAGAAACTATTACAGCAGAGTTATCATAAAAGAGGCCTCTCTTTGAGCTATTCCTATTCATCTGAATGCAAAACTCAACCTTTCATCCAAATGTAAGATCAAAGAAATGTGTTTTCAGCAGTTTTATAATTTGGAACACGTTTTTACAGAAACGTATCATTCCCGGAATCTCGTTTCACAACCCAGATCCAACTACAGAGAAAGAGGATTTAGCAGTGTTTACAGACTTCTCTTTTCCGTACATCTAACAGCAGACGATTTTCTGACCTCAGTGACCCACTTGGCCTATATAAGGATATCACTGTCGCAGGTCCACAATGGTGGAACTCCCTTCCCCAATACATTAGATCAGAACAAGACATTTCAGCTTTTAAAAACCTCTTAAAAACTTATTTGTTTAAGGATGCTTATGATCTTTAAAGATTCTAAACTTATCTATTTTGTTTTAATTAATATCCACAAAGTGTGCCTTGAAATTATTTACCCTACCTTTTGTTTTTCCCTTTTTTTTCCTGTGCCCTTATTGTAACTCTACCTCCTTTCCTCTTTTTTTCATGTTAGTTACTACTTGAATTTTATTATATTATGTTTAAAGTTGTTTTATTATATTATGTACATCGCCTAGAGAATTTGAAATAGGCGGTTTATCAAGAACTAAATAAACTTGAAACTTGAACTTGATCAATTCCTTGATGGTGCTCAGGCCCATGCCTCCCTGGGTCATATGCTTTGGAACTGTCCCAAGATTCTTCCGTTTTGGAAAAGACTGGGTCACTATACTACAGTACTTTGGGGCAGGCGCTGGCTTCCTCAGCCGAGAGCTTTATTTGGTTATTATAATATAGCCGCACCAAAACCTAAGGGGATGTCAGCCTTTGTGACCAGAGTGCTACTGCTGGGGAAAAAGGCAATTCTTACTAACTGGTTGTCCCGGGACCCCCCCTTCCTGATGATTATTCATGCAACGTTGGAGCGAAGATTGGTGGGAGACCTGGACAGAGGTCCGGGCCTCCGATTTTCTTGGATCTGGGAACGCTTTTGGCTGGACCTTACACCTCATGCCCGTAGTAGATTATTGAATCTGTGAGAGTGACCTTCTGTTTCTCGACATGGCACTGGACTCTTAGGGGTTGGGGTTGGGTGGGGTCGTAGGGAGGGAATTTCTGTGTATTGGATGACTTTGCTGATTGTTCTGACTGTTGCCATGCTTTGTAGTTGAAATTAATAAAAATATTTGAACATAAATTCCTTGATGAACTAATTCAGGGGTGTCAAAGTCCCTCCTCGAGGGCCGCAATCCAGTTGGGTTTTCAGGATTTCCCCAATAAATATGCATGAGATCTATTAACATACAATGAAAGCAGTGCATGCAAATAGATCTCATGCATATTCATTGGGGAAATCCTGAAAACCCAACTGAATTGCGGCCCTCGAGGAGGGACTTTGACAACCCTGAACTAACTTCAGAATTTTGTATTGTATGCTGCAACCAGTGAAGTTTCTTTAATATCGGTGTTATATGTTCAAAACTGGCTTAACGGATTGGCCAGTGACTGGCCGTACCACAGTAACATAGTAAATGACGGCAGATAAAGACCCGAATGGTCCATCCAGTCTGCCCAACCTGATTCAATTTAAATTTTTTTAATTTTTTCTTCTTAGCTATTTCTGGGCAAGAATCCAAAGCTCTACTCGGTACTGTGCTTGGGTTCCTACTGCTGAAATCTCCAGCCCATCTGCACCCCGACATAGCCGGTCACCTCCATTATTCAGCGGCTTGCTGGCTAGGTTTGCCGGCCAGATAGAGCCACCTGAAAGGGTGGTCTATCTCTGGTTGTTGAGACTTAGCCAGCGATCTCCTGCAGTCTGAATATCAGGAGTGTAATCTGTAAAGGAATCTAGGCGTTTATGTTTTTCAGTTCAAATAGTTTATTGGTTTTAGTCAAAAAGAAAAAAGTGCAAACAAAACAGAAACATAAAATACAGAAATGGTAACAGGACATGTTACAGACAAGCTGTATTAAAAACCTCAACATCTGTATAAATAAGAGTATCCTGAACATGATACAACTAGTCGAAACACGTAGCAGAAAACGAGCGTAAAATGTTAGCAGAGACATGTATCTGTTGGTACAGGAAAAAAGGAAGAAAGAAGAGAAAGAGCTCCCAGTGAGCACCACAGAACGACAAGCAACCAGGTCAAATTTTTGGAGAGATGGCATTGGCGACAGTTTAGGTTTGTTCAAATTTGATATTTAGCTGAATCGTACGCAGAGTTCTCAGCAGTTTACATAAACACTAGGAGTTCCTTTTACAAAGGTGCGCTAGCGTTTTTAGCACGCGATAACCCCGCACTGCATGGAAAATACTAACGCCAGCTCTATGGAGGCGTTAGCGTCTAGCGTGCGCTAAAACCGCTAGCGCCACCTTCGTAAAAGGAGCCCTAGGTATCTAAGTTAAAATAAAAAAGGAATGCCATTTGGAATAGGAAAGCACACAGGGAACAACAAATTCCAACTTTAAAATACATTGTGTTTTTTTTCAGGATGATCTGCTGAAATTCTTCAGTGGTTATGATCCATTGCTAGAGCATCTGCCCCGAATGCTTGCTGGAAAAAATGTGTTTTAAGAAGCGTTTTCAAGGCTTTAGTATTATTCTCCGCTCTGATGTTTTTAGGGAGGCCATTCCAGAGACTAGGTGCCAAATCAAAGGAGGCTTTTGCATGCGTCGACTCCCATTTTGTTCTACTTTCCTCCTGGGAGAACGAGTCTGTTATCTTGCATTGATCTTAGTACACGTATTGGAGAATAGGGAATTGTCAAAGAGCTGAGATAGTCTGGGATCAACGTGTGAAATGATTTCTGAGTAAGCAAGAAAATTTTGAATTACATTGCATTAGTGTTTTCTATCCCGCCAATACCTTTCGGTATGCAATTGGGAGCCAATGATATTGTTTATACAGAGGGGTAACGTGGTGGTATTTACTCTTGTGTCCTAGTAGAGTAACCAGGAAATATTTCTCCACCGAGAGAGTGGTTGATCCTTGGAACGAGCTCCCGGTGCAGGTGATTGCGGCAAACAGCGTGCAAGAATTTAAGAGCAAATGGGATGCCCATGTGGGATCCCTTAGAGGGTTAAGCCAAGGGAACCTGTCACCAGAAGTGGGATCCCTAGGACTTGGGGGTGGGTCAGTAGAGTGGGCAGACCTGATGAGCTATGGCCCTTATCTGCCGTCATCTTCTATGTTTCTATGTAACCTGGCATAAGTATGGACGTCTTAATGCAGTAGGGACATGAGTGACTTAGACCCTTGCCTCTGCTCATGCTTTGCCCCTGTGTGCCCCCACCCCGGCAAATATGCACTATGTAAGGCAGGACGTTGACATTTATTCATGTGTGTGTGTGCACCTCGTTTATAGACTTTCCCTTTCCTTTCTCATTTATTGTTCAGCAAAAGGTTCTTTTTTGCTATAATGTCCCACCAGTAGTCTTACCAGAAGATATTTGTTGATCAAAGTGAAGAGAGTTTTGAGTCTGTCACTTTTGCCCTTCCATTAGTTCGTTACTCTGCTTTCACTCTCAAGAATCAAGGTAACCTCAGATATTCTCCCTATTAGAAGTTAAAGTATATTTCTTACTTTGAATCTAGTTTTCAGAGGAGGCCTTCAAGTTTTCGCCAATCATTTCAACCTCTGAAGTAGAAATGAAAAAAAAAAAAAAAAAAACCCTGTCCAGATTATGATTTTTTTTTTTTCTTGAGAGCTCTGCATCTGAAGGGAACATCATGGTAGGCTCCTAATTTCAAAGGTTGGGGTGGATAGGAGTTAAAAGTATTCTTGAAGAAATTCTAAGTGAGGAGGATGGTAAATATTTAGACCCCATGCTGGGGAGGATTTTAGATGTTTTTCTGGTGTGGGGAAACTGTTCTGTGCACACCATGCAGTTCTTGGATTAGACTTACTGGTACCTTTCCATCAACCACTTTAAAACCAAGGAGCTTTTGGTTAGGTGGTCTGGATCTTAAAGCTATGATATAAACTAGATTGCACTCTTGTATGTAAATGATTTCTAAAGGATATAGGGGTACGGCTTTTGCACTATTTATTAACCATTTAGCAAGAACTAGAATGTTCTGGGACCCAATGAGCATGAAGAGAACATCCACACTGCATAAGACCTGGCAAGAACCTAGGCCTTACTCAAGGCATGGCATGAGAGGATCATGTGACATGTACTAAGTTCATTGGCCTCGACAAATGAAGACAAAGCTTTCAAGAAAACACAAACCCCCAAATTCTGAAATGTCCACCTAAAGTTAGATGCCTACCCTGGCGTGCGTAGCTGATGTAGGCGACTAACTTACGTTGTATGTCTTCTTAATCGGCACTAATAATTTAACAAACAACTCGCAATTGATGTTAATTGGACTTGGGTAATTGTGTACAACTTGGTAGGCACATAGCAGCGCCTACCTAAAAGTGGGTGTGGTTGAGGGCGGCTCGCAGGCATGTTTTCAGGTTATGTACCTCTTTTTTTAGGCATTGTGCGTACAGCTTAGGCGCATGTACTTAGGCCAAGAAAAGCCTAGCGTAACTAGGGGTGTGCCTAAAAGTTAGTACGCATAGCAAAGCCTAACGCCGCTACGCCGCTTAGGTGATGCTAAGTGTGATTCTATATAATGGGCCTAACATTTATAGAATTGTGTTTAGCACTGCACTAGTGGGTGCCAGTTTTATAGGTGACATCTAGAATTTGGCCCAAAGGGCGTCATCATGGTTACTTTGATTCAAAAGGCCTGCATGAGAGTAACAAAACAGGTGATAGGCTCAGGAATAATCTAAGGAAATACTTTATTACAGAAAGGATGGTAGATCTTTGGAATAGGCTCCTGGTAAAAGTGGTGGAGCCAACGACTGTGTCTGAATTCAAGAAAGTGTGGGACAGGCACGTGGGATCTTATAGGGAGAGGAGGAGATAGTGAATGCTGCAGATGGGCAGACTGGAGGGGCCATTTGGCCTTTATCTGCCATCATGTTTCTATGTTACTAAAGTTCTATGACATCACAATGCAGGTGTAAAGAGCCTTAGCCAATAGGGAGAGGAGGAACATAAGAAGTTGCCTCCACTGGGTCAGACCAGAGGTCCATCTCGCCCAGCGGTCCGCTCCTGCAGCGGCCCATCAGGTCTGTGACCTGTGAAGTGGTTTCTGAATACTTCTTTAACCTACCTCTAGTTTTATCTGTACCCCTCAATCCCCTTATCCTCCAGGAACCTATCCAAACCTTCCTTGAACCCCTGTAAAGTGCTCTGGCCTATCACATCCTCCGGAAGCGCGTTCCATGTGTCCACCACCCTCTGGGTAAAAAAGAACTTCCTAGCATTAGTTCTAAACCTGTCCCCTTTCAATTTCTCCGAGTGTCCCCTAGTGCTTGTGGTTCCCCTTAGTTTGAAGAATCTGTCCTTATCCACTGTCTCTATGCCCTTTAGGATTTTGAAGGTTTCTATCATGTCCCCTCTAAGTCTCCTCTTTTCCAGGGAGAACAACCCTAGCATTTTTAACCTGTCAGCGTATGAAAAATTTTCCATACCTCGTATCAGCTTAGTCGCTCTTCTCTGGACTCCCTCAAATATTGCCATGTCTTTCTTGAGGTACGGCGACCAGTATTGGACACAGTACTCCAGGTGCGGGCGCACCATTGCGCGATACAGAGATAGTGGATGCTCTGGATGGGCCATTTGGCCTTTATCTGCCATTATGTTTCATTAGAATTAAAATACTTGTATTTTACAGTTATCTGATTCTGAATTGAATAAAAGCTCAGAATGTTTAATATGGAAACCACCCTTCAACTGTGAGCCTGTTACTCCAAGCCCTTTAATCAATGGTACAAATGAATATTTGAAATAAAGTTTTCTCCGAGCAGAAGGCACGGTTATCTTAACTCCTCTCCTCTAATGTGCCTTCTTTCTATCTAAGAATGTTCCGGTTGTATTTAGTGTGCATTTCCTTTGGTAGAATCCTCTGACCAGATTTTGCAATGTTCAGAAATGACACCTTTCTTCTTAGAAACATGAATCGTATTACTCCGAGCAGTAACATTCTAAAGGTAGGAAAATCAGCCTCTCTTCTTTTGAGAGTTGAAATATTGCTCCATAGAAAGAAATATTAACTATACGCTGGCAAAGCAAGAGCAGTTATCTATGCCTAGACTGATTTCTCTACCCCTGAAGGCACATCCATCGACTTTTCTTGTTAGGCGCTCCACAGAGTTTTAGAATGCGAGTCTAAGTTCCTACAGTAACAGCTTCGTAAAACATCTGAGAGCTTGTTAAAGCAATGTGAGGCTATATAGCCTCAATAATCCACATAGCTAGGTCCATAATTATAAGTACTGTACATAGATTCTTTAGAACAGAGCATAAAGTGCCTGAATGACAGACTTCTATAGAACTATTCTCAAAAGTGGCCAAATTCTCACAAATTTACACCTGCTTTAGAGAAGACACATTACATTAGTGATTTCTATTCCGCCATTACCTTGCGGTTCAAGGCGGATTACAGAAGAATTGTTATCTAATATAATAAAATGGTAAGCCGCGCATGCGCACTTCCTATGTGTGCGCCGGTTTTCCATGAGCTGTAGCGACACATAGGAAGTGCGCATGCGCGGCTTACGGTTCTTTGAAAGACGCGGCGGTGGCTACTCTCACGATCCCCGCCTGCGTCGGACTTCCGACGCAGGTGGGGATCATGAGAGGAGCCACCGCCGCGTCTTTCAACTAAAAAAAAAAAAAAAAAGTCAAGACGGATGTCGGCCGCCGCGGCTTTCGGCGGCTGCAGGCCGCGGCAGCTGTAGCCCGCCGCGACCGAGCACGGAGACGGGCCAAAGTTTTTTTCAACTTCAGAGTTAGACTGCTGGCGGCTCGGGCTGTTAGGTCCAACACGCGAAAAGAAAATAAAGAAAACGTTGGCCCCCGCCGAAGAAGCGGAAGGTGGAGGAGGGGCGTGAGGAGCCGGAGAGCTGTATGTAAGTGTGTGCGCGCGTGTGTATAGCCGAGGAGGAAGTGCAGCAGGTGCAAGGAGGTGGGGAGAGTGGATTTCCCCTACTTGGATGTAAGGCATCAAGAGGATTGGAGTAAAAGCTTTGGTCCTGTGATCCTCACTCTTTTCCTGGGGCTACTGCTGGACAGGGGGGGGAGCAGGACATAAAGGAGAAGAGCTACTGCTGGACAGGGGGAGGAGGGAATGGGAGGGGTGCTGCTGGACAGGGGGAGATAAAGGGAGAAGGGCTACTGCTATATGGGGGGAGCAGGGAAAGGGGGAGAGGTGTTGCTGGACAGGGGGAGGAGGGAATGGGAGGGGTGCTGCTAGACAGGGGGAGATAAAAGGAGAAGGGCTACTGCTATATGGGGGGAGCAGGGAAAGGGGGAGAGGTGTTGCTGGACAGGGAGGAGGTAAAAATAAGGGAGAAGGGCTGCTAGCACCCGTTAATGTACATTTTCTAATTTGCTAAGGAGTAGATAGTGTTTCAGGTGAAGCTTGGGACATGCCTGGTTGTGTTATATTGGTTTTATGTATTTTTTGAAGAGTAAGGCTTTTGTTTGTTTTTTGAAGGTTTTGTAGTCTGTGGTCAAAGACAGCAGATTGGTGAGTTGTCTGTCTAGTTTCGCTGCTCTGGTGGCCAGTAGGTTGTCATACAGTTTTCTTCGTTTGACATTTTTGGTTGGCGGGTGTGTGAATAGTGTGTGGGTTCTCCTGTGTCTGGTTGAGGTGGATTGAATTAGTCGATTGTTCCAGTAGGTTGGGCTGTCTCCGTTTATAGCTTTAAATAGTAGGAAGTAGAATTTGAAGTGTACTCTGGCTTGTATTGGGAGCCAGTGTGAGTCGTGGTATGCCTCTGTGATGTGGTTGTATTTTTTCAACATGTGTGTACATGTCTGTTTTATAAAATATACTAGGTGATCATCCGGCGTTGCCTGTGTATATTTATCCCAATCTTTTATTAGACAATGTATGTATGTATAGTGTATGTAGACAGTATGTATAGTGTAAAATCAAAGTAATTTTATGAACAGGTTTTTTAAAGTATAAGTACAATATACAACCAGTTAAAATTGTGATGGGGCTTGAGCTTAACTAGGACTTAAACGGCATCGAGAGTGTCACTATTCATCTCAGCGACCCCGAAATCTATGGACTATAAATACTTGATGTTACCCCCTTCCCACCCCCACAGTATTTTTTCCCAGTTAGTAAGTCATATGTATACCAAGTTTGGTTGAAATCTCTCCATGCGTTTCAGAGTTACGCTGGAACATACATACATACGTGCACATAGATACATCTGATTTTATATACTACATTACATTAGTGATTTCTATTCCGCCATTACCTTGCAGTTCAAGGCGGATTACATAAGGCATTATCTAGAAATTTCGGAATACATAAGAAGTTATTTGGACATTTCCAGTGGTATTATAGAGTGGAGCGGGTTGCTGTTGGGGATTGCGATGATTCTTGGCGGTGCTAGTTTGACTTTAAGGATTTCTTGAATAGCAGGATTTTTATTTCATTTCTGAAGGCTTTGTAGTCTGGGGTCGTGATCAGTAAATTCGAGAGTTGGTGGTCTAGTTTTGCTGCTTGAGTGGCAAGAAGGTCATTGTACGGTTTTTTTCGTTTGATGTTTCTGATTGGAGGGTGCGTGAACGGTGTGTGGGTTCTCCTATGTCTGGTTGTGGTAGTTTGGATTAAGCAATAGCTCAGAAAATCTATGTAAAAATGATTACCTCTCCAGAATATATACGCCAGTATATAACGGACTGTCAACGGTGATAGTTAGGAGCGTTACTGTTTCTTCTGAGATTCATTCACCATGATTGTCACAGGTCCTATACACTGTATTAATGCTTTGTTATTTTCTACTCTGATTGCATTTCCTCACAGTTGACCATCACAATTCTACTAATATTATTCAGTTTTATAAGATAAATGCTCATCTGTAGCTTATCCGACACGAGTCATGTTTCGCTATGAGCTATTTCAGGGATGGTCACCATTACTTTGCCAGCCATGCCATGATGTGATCAATTTCGTCTGAATTTTATAAAATAAGCATGTGCATTCAGTTCAGGTCACTTTATTCATTTCGTGTACTGCTCTTCATAGTACACTAGAGTGGCTTACGAGCAAAAACAACCCATAAGTTTTCAACATCAACAGATACCTCTGGCCTGTTACACAGTTAAGCAGCAGCACAAATATAGAAACATGACGGCAGATAAAGGCCAAATGGCCCGTCTAGTCTGCCCATCCACAGTAACCATTATTTCTTTCTCTCTCTCTCTCTCTCTCTCTCAGAGATCCCGTGTGCCTTTCCCAGGCCCTTTTGAATTCAGACACAGCCTCTGTCTCCACCACCTCTTCCGGGAGACGGTTCCACGCATCTACCACCCTTTCTTTAAAAAGTATTTCTTTAGATTACTCCTGAGCCTATCACCTCTTAACTTCATCCTATGCCCTCTCATTCCAGAGCTTTCTTTCAAATGAAAGAGACTCATCTCATGCGCATTTACATCACGTAGGTATTTAAACATCTCTATCATATCTCCCCTCTCCCGCCTTTCCTCCAAAGTATATAGATTGAGATCTTTAAGTCTATCCCCATACGCCTTATCATGAAGACCACACACCATTTTAGTAGCTTTCATCGGTGTCAGGTCAAAAGCGCGCTGGGACAAAGGCGTGCCCAGACAATTGAGTGCAGCGCGGAGGCGCACGCCGCTCAAAATTACTGTTTTTAGGGCTCCGACGGGGGGGGCGTGGGGGGAACCCCCCCACTTTACTTAATAGACATCGCGCCGTGTTGTGGGAGCATTGTGGGGGGTTTGGGGGGTTGTAACCCCCCACAATTTACTGAAAACTTTACTTTTTCCCTGCTTTTAGGGAAAAAGTGAAGTTTACAGTAAAATGTGGAGGGTTACAACCCCCCAAACCCCCCATAACGCCGGCGCGATGTCTATTAAGTAAAGTGGGGGAGTTCCCCAACAAAACCCCCTGTCGGAGCCCCTAAAAACAGTAATTTTGAGCGGCACGCGCCTCCGCGCTGCGCTCAATTGTCCGGGTGCGCCTTTGTCTTTCGCGCCGTTGTCTATGAATCGCTTTCATCTGGACCGACTCCATCCTTTTTATATCTTTTTGAAGGTGCGGCCTCCAGAATTGTACACAATATTCTAAATGAGGTCTCCCCAAAGTCTTATACAGAGGCATCAATACCTCCTTTTTCCTAATGGCCATACCTCTCGCTATGCAACCTAGCATCCTTCTAGCTTTCGCCGTCACCTTTTCAACCTGTTTGGCAACCTTAAGATCATCACATACAATCACACCCAAGTCCTGCAAAAACCATAACTTAACTGAAGTGTATGTAAAACAACAAGCCATAATCAAACCAAGTCAAGACTTAAATAACAAATACAAAGAGGCATCCATTTCTGCTCTGCCTAAACTCTGTCCCCTGGAGCACTAACCGCAGCTGTTATGTTAATCAGGTTTTACATTCTTCCTTTACCTATTCAGTTCAAGATTGGATTATATTACAAGAGGTTGGGTCAGTTATCCAGGAAGTTACAGTAGCCAGTTTGGCATGGACATTCAATAGAGCTGTTAGTACAGGTAGATCAGAACAGTTACTAATAAAGTTAGCACTCCACAAGAGACAGGAACATAGTAACATAGTAGATGACGGCAAATAAAGACCCGAATGGTCCATCCAGTCTACTCAACCTGATTCAATTTAATTTTTTTTCTTCTTCTTAGCTATTTCTGGGCAAGGATCCAAAGTTTTGCCCGGTACTGTGCTTGGGTTCCAACTTCTGAAGTCTCCGTCAAAGCTCACTCCAGTCCATCTACACCCTCCCAGCCATTGAAGCCCTCCCCAGCCCATCCTCCACCAAACAGCCATATACAAACACAGACCGTGCAAGTCTGCCCAGTACTGGCCTTAGTTCTTCAATATTTACTATTATTTTCTGATTCTAGATCCTCTGTGTTCATCTCACTCTTTTTTTAACTCCTTCACCATTTTCCTCTCCACCACCTCTCTCGGGAGCGCATTCCAGGCATCCACCACCCTCTCTGTAAAGTCTACCACCCCTCAACCTTAAATTTTGTCCTCTGGTTTTACTGTTTTCCTTTCTCTGGAAAAGATTTTGTTCTACGTTAATACCTTTCAAGTATTTGAATGTCAACCTCGAGCAGAGCAAAGCAAAAAACAAGTGGAAAGAGACTGTACACATCAACCTATAGACCAATTACAATTTATTGAAAATAATCATAAGAACATATCACATATGTAAAACACAAAGCCTTATTTAGAGTCCTTTTTTGTTTATATCTTTGGATCCAACACGGTCCGTGTTTCGGCTTTCACTAGAATGCCTTCCTCAGGGGTGGACTTGTGATCCAGTAGATGGCGCTGATATAATATACAGTGGTACCTCGGTTTACAAGTGCACCGGTTTGCGAGTGTTTTGCAAGACGAGCAAAACATTCGCAAACTTGGTGCCTCGTAAATCGAGCTTGCCTTGTTGTACGAGCACCCCCCCCCCCCCGCAAACCGGCACCTTCCCCCCGCGATCCGGCACCCCCCCGCCGCCATCGGGCACCCCCCGCCGCAACCTGAGATCCCCCAACTCACCCGAACCCTCCTCTTACTTCCAGTGTAGCCTCCGCATCGGCACCGGCACCAGCATGTCCTGTGCCCGAAAATCTGCTTCCTGTGCCGGGCCTTGAGCATGCGCGCATGCTCAAGGCCCGGCACAGGAAGCAGATTTTCGGGCACAGGACATGCTGGTGTCGATGCCGATGTGTAGGCTACACTGGAAGTAAGAAGAGGGTTCGGGTGGGTTGGTGGATCTCAGGTCGCGGCGGGGGGGGGGGGGGTGCCCGATGGCGGCGGGGGGGTGTGCCCGATAGCGGTGGGGGGGTGTCCGATGGCGGCGGGGGGAGGGTGCCGGTTCGCGAGGGGGGCCTTCGGGTGGAGCAATGCCGGATCTCGTGGGGGGAGGGGAGCAGCGCTGCTGGCCTCGGGGGGAGGGAAGGTGGGGGGTGGGAACATATCAAAGCAAGTTTCCCTTACTTCCTATGGGGAAACTTGCTTTGATATACGAGCATTTTGGATTACGAGCATGCTCCTGGAACGGATTATGCTCGTAATCCAAGGTACCACTGTATATCTAAAGGAATAGCTCTAGGCTTACAATACTGCACTAAATGGCTCAATTTTAACGCTACAGGAAAAAGCTGGCAGCGTCGTGACTGAAAACCATACAGTCAGGTCATAGTTACAAGTTGAAGTAGGTCATCATTATGTCCTAGGAGCTGCATTGGACAGTTTAGAAATGGGCTTTTACAGTTACCGTTTCAGTTACTTCCATTACACTTGGCTCTTCTTAACCATCAGCTTCAGATCGCTGTTTTGAAATACAAATAATAAAGTGGAAAATACAGGGTAGGGGACTAAATCCTAATGCCATAGGAGGATTTGCAATGATGCCCTCAGAATTTCTATCTCTCTACCACTCTGGTCGGTCTCTCAGAGGAATAAGTGATAATGTATTATCTGAACTCAATAGCCCTTATGGGCTCAATATTTAACTCTTTAATTGGCAGATGGTGAAACGGCTGCTTTTCGTAACTTGATGTTGAATGAGAGCAACAGTGCCAAATAAATGGTCAGGAGAAGCTCCTGGCTGTTTTAATCTCCTCTTCGGGACTAACAGGGCATATTCAGTGGCATTTAACCAGATAGTACATCTTTTTGCACATACATACTTCTATGCAGTTTTATGAGAGCCCTGTTCCTTTCGTAAAGCATGCTTTATACATGGAAAATGCTTCAGTAAATGATCTTCTCAGTGTTTTTGATTTTACTTATGCAAGCCATTTATTAAAGGTTACATGTAGAGGTTGCATGTAGAATCCACTTACTTATGGACGAATAATAATAATAAAGCTTTATTTATATCCCGTCATACCTTTTCAGTTCTAGACCGTATACAATAGTGGAAATAGAAGTTGATGGTTACAAAGGGAACAGTGGTCAATATATGTTAGGCAGACATAGGCAACTCCGGTCCTTGAGGGCCGGAATCCATTCGGGTTTTCAGGATTTCCCCAATGAATATGCCTGGCTGGCTGGGTAACTACATCAATGGAGCCAGGCTGACCTACGGCGCCTTTTGGAAAGTAATTAAAACCGTACTATTTGGCCGATTCATCTCCTAATTAGAAGCCTCACTAAATTTATATTTTTCTTCTGTCTATTCCTTGTGTAATATGTTGAACCTTCACCATTTACTTTCTATAATTCGCTGATTGTCCAGCCCTCTTCGATGTGAACTGCCTAGAAGTCATCTGACTATGGCGGTATAGAAGAATAAAATTATTATATTATCTATTTGCATGCACTGCTTTCAATGCATATTCATTGTTGAAATCCTGAAAACCCGATTGGATTCTGGCCCTCGAGGACCGGAGTTGCCCATGTCTGTGTTAGGGGGAAGGAGGAGGAAGTAGAGGTGGCCAGGGGAAGCAAAGAGGGCAGGGGGGAGGGTCTTTTAGGAAGGGTCAGGGGGCAAATAATAGACAAAAAATAGTAAAACGTAGTCTTGCCTGTCTGATTTCTTACGTCTCCATTCTTAGCCAGTTTTATTTGCTATTAAAATGTTGGCCTCCTTTGTATTACTTGATCTTGGATTGATTTTTTTTTCCCCAAATCCCTTTCTCTATTAATGCTTCAGTTTGATTAATGTAATTGTCTGGTTGAAGGTTCTACTGTATAATGATCATTAAAACAGGATCTTGATTAACTAAGACCTAATGGTCTTAGTGATTAAGTAAGAGGAACTGTCCAAAGTCATGAAGGTTAATATCAGTTCATGAATGAACTAATTTAAAAATAAAAAAGGAGGGAAGAGAGAGAGGGTGGGAATCCAAACCCTAATTTGTGTTTTTACTGTCAATTGAATGATAGGTTTTTTTTTTTCCTTTCTAATATTGTTGCTTTAATTTTTTCACATCAAGAGAGTAGTTTGTAACAGGGCACCATGAGTAGGTACCATTAAAAAAAAAAAAAAAGAAACAAGTAGGCACTTGTCTTTATAAAATACTAGCTGCCTGGCAGAGAACATGCCGAGAGTGTAAGTTTAAGGCAAGCGATACAGGGGCTGGTGATGGGCATTTCTCTGTACCAGCTTTGAATGCAGTTCATTATATAGATACATCAGCATGTGCTTTTTTTTCTGTGGCAGATCCAAATAATCTTGCCGGCCATATCTGCTTCAGTGCTACGTTACAACAGTGTAAGAAGGTTTAAAATCTCATCTGATTGTGATTAGCAGACATGGAGATTCCTGTAGATATTTATTTTGTGTATAGTACTTGCGGTTCAGTGTTCGCGGCCCCAGTCGTTTGTGGGTTTCTTGCCCAGAAATAGCTAATAAGAAGAAGGAAACTTGGGGGTAATGGTGGACATGACAATGAAGTCGACGGCACAGTGCGCAGCAGCCGCTAAGAAAGCAAATAGAATGCTAGGCATAATCAAGAAGGGTATTACAACAAGGACGAAAGAAGTTATCCTGCCATTGTATCGGGCGATGGTGCGCCCGCATCTGGAATACTGCGTCCGATATTGGTCTCCGTACCTTAAGAAGGATTTGGCGTTACTCGAGAGGGTTCAGAGGAGAGCGACACGTTTGATAAAAGGGATGGAAAACCTCTCATACGCTGAGAGATTGGAAAAACTGGGTCTCTTTTCCCTGGAGAAGAGGAGACTTAGAGGGGATATGATAGAGACTTATAAGATCATGAGGGGCATAGAGAGAGTTGAGAGAGACAGATTCTTCAAACTTTCGAAAAATAAAAGAACAAGAGGACACTCGGAAAAGTTGAACGGGGACAGATTCAAAACGAATGCTAGGAAGTTCTTCTTTACCCAACGAGTGGTGGACACCTGGAATGCGCTTCCAGAGGGCGTAATAGGGCAGAGTACAGTACAGGAGTTTAAGAAAGGATTGGACAATTTCCTGCTCGAAAAGGGGATAGAGGGGTATAAATAGAGGATTACTGCACAGGTCCTGGACCTTTTGGGCCGTCGCATGAGCGGACTGCTGGGCATGATGGACCTCGGGTCTGACCCAGCGGAGGCATTGCTTATGTTCTTATGTCCCTCCCCAATAAATGTTTAGATTGAATCAGGTTGGGCAGACTAGATGGACTGTTCGGGTCTTTACCTGCCGTCATCTACTATGTTACTATGTAATACCCTTTAGTGGCACCAAAAGTGAGTCTCCAATTTCTGGAATTGCTGCCATATTATCTTTTTTGCATGTGTGCAAAATCTGACATCCAGCTTTCTTTCCTCTACCTGTTTGTTTTGGATTTGTTTTGTTTTTTTAAAGGAAACCAAAAGGAAATTTTAAGTCTGTTTTTTCCAGCGGCTCCCAGTCAAATACCGGATCGTGCATAATGTTGTAGTGTTGATTTTTAAAGTCTTACACTATGGGCTCCTTTTCCGAAGGTGCCCTAGCGTTTTTAGCGCACGCACCGGATTAGCGTGCGCTAGCCGAAAAACTACCGTCTGCTCAAGAGGAAGCGGTAGTGGCTAGCGTATGCAACATTTTAGCGTGCGCTATTCCACTCATTAAGGCCCTAACGCACCTTTGAAAAAGGAGCCCTATGTGATACCTTGGTATTTGACTCAGGTGCTGAAAGTTACCAACCATGCAGATCTTTAAGATCTGAGGGGACACTAAAACTAGTTAGTGATGCTCTTAGTAGGATTTACTATGCAAAAAGAAGGGCTTCAATGATTTCTGTGGTGGGAGTACTTCTTTGGAATAGTTTGACAGGATCACTTATAGTACTTTCTGATATTAAGAAATTTAAGAGTGTGTTAAAAACAACTATTTACAGAAGACTGGAAACTGACAGGGGTGACGGTCAGTCTAGAAGAGGTATGCAGGCAGATTGATAGACTTAAGAGCGATAAATCCCTGGGACCAGATGGCATCCATCCGAGGGTCATCAAGGAACTGAAAGGGAATATAGCTGAACTGCTTCAGCTAATAGCCAATCTGTCATCAAATTGGGAAAGATTCCGGAGGACTGGAAGGTGTCGAATGTTATGCCGATCTTCAAGAAAGGTTTGAGGGGAGATTGGGGAAACTACACACAGTGAGTCTGACCTCGGCACCGGGAAAGATGGTAGAGGCGCTGATAAAGGACCGCATCATTGATCACCTTGACGGACACGTTTAATGAGGACCAGCCAGCATGGTTTCAGCAAAGGCAGATCTTGCCTGACGAACTTGATGCACTTCTTCGAGGGAATAAACAGCCAGATAGACAAGGGCGACCCAGTCAACATTGTATATCTGGATTTTCAGAAGGCGTTTGACAAGGTTCCGCATGAACGACTACTTCGTAAAATTGCAAGCCATGGAATCAAGGATGAAATACTCACGTGGATTAAAAACTGGCTGGAGCATAGGAAACAGAGAGTGGGGGTAAATGGACAATACTTGGACTGGAAGAGTGTCACCAGCAGGGTGCCGCAGGACTCTGTGCTTGGACCCGTGCTCTTCAACATCTTTTTAAATGATCTGGACATTGGTATGATGAGTGAGGTGATTAAATATGCAGACGATACAAAGTTATTCAGGTAGTGAAGATGCAGGGGGATTGTGAAGATCTCCAAAGTGACATAATCAAGCTCAAAAAATGGGCATCGACATTGCAAATGAGGTTCAACCTGGATAAGTGCAAATTGATGCATGTCGGTAACAAAACTCTCATGCACGAATACAAGATGTCCGGGGCGGTACTTGAAGATACCTCCCAGGAAAGAGACTTAGGAGTTCTGATTGACAAGTCAATGAAGCCGTCTGCACAATGCGTGGCAGTGGCGAAAAGGGCGAACAGAATGCTAGGAATGATAAAAAAAGGGGATCATGAACAGATTTGAGAAGGTTATCATGCCGCTGTACCGGGCCATGGTCTACCCTCACCTGGAGTACTGCGTCCAGCACTGGTTGCCGTACATGAAGAAGGACACAGTACTACTCAAAAGGGTCCAGAGAAGAGTGACTAAAATGGTTAAGGGGCTGAAGGAGTTGCCGTTCAGTGGGAGATTGGAGAAACTGGGCCTCTTCTCCCTTGAAAAGAAAAGACTGAGAGGAGACATGATCAAAATATTCAAAATACTGAAGAGAATAGACTTAGTAGATAAGGACAGGTTGTTCACCCTCTCCAAGGTAGGGAGAACGAGAGGGCACTCTCTAAAGTTGAAAGGGGATAGATTCCGTACAAACATAAGGAAGTTCTTCTTTACCCAGAGAGTGGTGGAGAGCTGGAACGCTCTTCCGGAGTCTGTTGTTGGGGAAAACACCCTCCATGGTTTCAAGACTAAGCTGGACATGTTCCTGATAAACTGGAACGTACGCAGGTGAGGCTGGACTCATTTAGAGCACTGGTGTTTGACCTGGGAGCTGGCGCGTGAGCAGACTGCTGGGCAGAATGGACTACCGGTCTGACCCAGCAGCGGCAACTCTTATGTTCTTATGAAGCTTTTTAATGAATCTTTTGTATTTTACATTTATTTGAAGATTTTTTTTTAGGTGAATGTTATCTATTTCTGTATTGTGATTCAGATTGTGTACGTATTATGTGAACCGCTTAGGTTTAAGCGATGCATAAATTTTTAAATAACATAAATAAATTAACTATTTTTTTGCTGAAGCTTCAGTGAGGCTAGGAATACACTGTGAAGTCTTTGTCCAAAGGTATAAATAGTGCCCGAGCAGGCTCCAAGGGGTTAATTAGAAAATATTCCTTCACCGAGAAAGATGGGGGATGAAAAATCAGTAAATTTGAGATGAGTACAGAGGGAGTCTAGTTTTGAGGAAGGAAAGGGAGAACCAGAGATCAGCAGGGGGCTTTGTTGTTGAATAAGGGCGTAAACTATGTAAACCAGTGGGTCCCAACTCCATCCTGGACGATCACCAGCCAGTCGGGTTTTCTGGATAACCCTAGTGAATATGCACGAGAGAGATTTGCATATAATGGAGGTGATAAGCATGCATATTCATTAGGGCTGTCCTGAAAACCTGGTGGTCCTCCGGGACAGGGTTGGGAACCACTGGCCTACATGTGTCTTAGAGCTACCCGAAGAAAACCTTTATAGTTCAGTTTACACAGCAAGAACGTTTTGTGATGTGCCCTCCAATGATTTTACAGCAGAACTCTTTGGCTGATCACCATGAAAGACAAGTCATATGCCACACTCCATTGTTTGACTGATGACTTCTATTAAAAGCTGTCCAATCTTATAGTCATAAAACATAAATACAGCAACTCTTGAATGTGCTGTTCTGAAAAGCTTTATGTTTTCACTCTGCATTGTTCAAAATATTCTGCTCATATAATTGCATATGCTTGATTTTCTGATGTAATCATCTTTTCAGAAAGTGCCTTCATTGGAAGTGACAGTATTCTATAGGCACATAAAATACATATATATTTGTTAGTTAAATAGATTCATGTCAGGAGGTCAAACTCTAGAAAGAGAATAATCTAGTAATTTGCTGTGTGGTATGTTTACAATCACCAATAAGAGAAACTTTTAAACTTTTGCATATCTTCTAGTGACCATTGTAAAGCAATTGACAGCAGCTTCAACCAGGTATCTTGCCTCAGCCTACTATGACACTTCAACAACCTTAGAAATGTGCTGATATGACCAGTCATATACCTTCTTACTGGTTTGTGTCAAAAGCAGGGTGACTAAGTCAACTGAACTTTCTCTCCTTCCTTCCCTTGCCTCCAAGGCCATTCTTCTAGTCCTGTGCCCATAATCTGCCCCCTCCAGCTTTTCTTCTTTCTTTACTCTTTCTCCTGTACTCCATTCCAGGACCAGGACCAGTATCTCTCTTCTCTCCCTGCCCCTTCCCATAGTATTGCGACTCTCCCCCTCCCAGGATCCACCATAAGAACATAAGAATCACCTTACTGAGTTACACCAATGGTCCATCAAGCCCAGTAGCCCATTCTCACGGTGGCCAATCCAGGTCACTGGTACCTAGCCAAAATCCAAGGAGTAGCAACATACTAGCAAGATTCAGGAACCTCAGTGCGAGCAACATTCCAGAGCTGAGATTGTGATGTCATAATGCCTCATTCCACAGTGCCTCAGAGCCAACCTCAGCAGTGATGTTACAATGGCTTGATTGTCCTATACTTGGCTCACGTAAGAACATAAGAATAGCCTTACTGGGTCAGACCAATGGTCCATCAAGCCCAGTAGCCCATTCTCAATCTACCTGGCCCCCATTCCAGCATCTGCCTCTCTCTTCCTCTTCCCCCAACGGCACCCTCAACCAACAACAGAGCCTGCACCAGGAAAACCTGGTGCTAAGGGCTGTAGTTCTAACCATTGCACCACACGCACTTAGACAGTAAACCACATGTCAATTCCAAAGCCAAGCTTATATCCTCTTGATTTACAAGCAATCATTTCTCTAGGATAAATATCAAATGTGTACCGTCAACATTTGTCCAGTTCTTTTGGCCTCTATGTTCCTCAAAGTATATGGAAAAAAAACAACCATATATATATATTGCATACTAAATCTTCTATCTTTTTTAGTAAAAGGACTGCTTGTAAAGGCAGGTCTACATTTGAGCATGAGTTGGGCACTAGATAGGCTTCAGTTAGGTGGACGCAACTAGGGGTGCTGGAGGTATCCACTCATAGGTGAACAGGGCTTCTATTTTTTATGTTTAATAATGCATTTAAGCAATAATGCACTTAAGCAAAGCACATGAAAAAAAAATATATATATATTGCATACAAAACTTCTATTTTTAGAGTAAAGAGGACTCCAATTTGATAACGATAGAAAAAGATGTTTAATAATACATTAGAAACATAGAAACATAGAAAAAGACAGCAGATAAGGGCCGCGGCCCATCTAGTCTGCCCACCCTAATAACCCTCCCCTATTTAACTCTGTGCAGAGATCCCACGTGACGATCCCATTTCTTCTTAAAATCAGGCACGCTGCTTGCCTCGATCACCTGAAGTGGAAGTCTATTCCAGCGATCAACCACTCTTTCGGTGAAAAAGTATTTCCTGGTGTCGCCGTGCAATTTCCCCCCCCTGATCTTCCATGGATGTCCTCTTGTCGCCGTCGGACCTTTGAAGAAGAAGATATCTTCTTCTACCTCGATACGGCCCGTGAGGTATTTGAACGTCTCGATCATGTCTCCCCTCTCTCTGCGTTCCTCGAGTGAGTATAGCCGTAATTTGTCCAGCCGTTCCTCGTACGGGAGATCCTTGAGTCCCGAGACCATCCGGGTGGCCATTCGCTGGACTGACTCAAGCCTCAGTACATCCTTGCGATAATGAGGCCTCCAGAATTGCACGCAATATTCCAGATGGGGCCTCACCATAGATCTATACAACGGCATAATGACTTCAGGCTTACGGCTGACGAAACTCCTACGTATACATCCTATGATCTGCCTAGCTTTAGATGAAGCCCGCTCCACTTGATTGGCAGTCTTCATGTCTTCACTGATGATCACCCCTAGGTCCCGTTCTGCAACCGTCCTTGCTAGGATCTCGCCATTTAGGGTGTAAGTCTCGCATGGATTTTGACTGCCAAGGTGCATGACTTTGCATTTCTTGGCATTAAAACTCAGTTGCCAGGTCTTTGACCATTGCTCCAATAGGAGTAGGTCGTGTTTCATATTGTCCGTTGTGCTCTTGCTTGTTATATTACACAGTTTGGCGTCATCGGCGAATAACGTTATTTTACCGCGAAGCCCCTCAGCCAGGTCCCTTATAAAGATATTGAAAAGGATCGGGCCTAAGACCGAGCCCTGTGGCACCCTGCTGATCACTGCCGTCGTTACGGAGGGGGTGCCGTTCACCACCACCCTCTGAAGCCTACCACCAAGCCAGTCCCCAACCCATTTTGTCAAAGTGTCACCTAATCCTATAGAACTCATTTTGCACAACAACCTGCGGTGTGGGACACTATCAAATGCTTTGCTGAAATCCAAGTATACAATGTCCAAGGACTCTCCAATATCAAGCTTCCCCGTCACCCAGTCAAAGAAGCTGATCAAGTTGGATTGGCAGGATTTCCCCTTGGTAAATCCATGTTGATGGGGATCCCGTAGATTCTCCTCATCCAGGATCTTATCTAATTGGTGTTTGATTAGGGTTTCCATTAGTTTGCTCACTATAGATGTGAGACTCACTGGTCTGTAGTTCTCAGCCTCTGTTCTGCAACCTTTTTTGTGGAGTGGAATGACATTAGCCATTTTCCAGTCCAACGGGACTCTACCTGTACTAAGGGAGAGATTGAAGAGAGCGGATAGTGGTTCCGCCAGGACATCCCCTAACTCCCTGAGCACCCTGGGGTGTAGGTTGTCTGGCCCCATTGCTTTGTTAACCTTGAGTTTAGTCAGCTCACAGTAGACACTGCTTGTTGTAAACTTGAAATTACTAAACGGGTTCTCTGAGCCATCCTTTTTCTGTAGCTGAGGGCCGGAACCCGGCGCCTCGCGGGTGAAGACCGAACAGAAGTATTCGTTTAACAATTCAGCTTTTTCCGAGTCTGCTTCTACAAAGTTCCCGTCTGGTTTCCTAAGGCGTACTATCCCGCTTATGCTGCGGTTTCTGTCGCTAATATACCTGAAGAAGGATTTATCGCCCTTCTTGATGTTCTTTGCTAAAGTTTTCTCCATTCGGAATTTGGCCTCTCTAACTGCTGTTTTGACAGCTCTTGCTCTAGTCAAATAGACTTCTCTAGAGTCCTGAGATCCTGTATGTTTGTAGGAGATGAACGCTTTTTTCTTCTCTTTTATGAGGTTCGAGATCTCCGCTGAGAACCATTGTGGCTTATTGTTCCTGCGCCGTTTACTCACTGATTTTATATAGCGATTGGTCGCCTCCTGAATGGTAGTTTTCAGAGTCAACCACAATTCCTCTACGTTATCTGTTCCCGCTTGGTTTTGTAGTGCATGATGGATGAAATCCCCCATACCCTCAAAGTTTGCGTTCTTGAAGCTAAGGACCCTGGTCGATGTGTTAGTTTTGGCGAAACCCTTCCTGAGTTTGAACCATATCATGTTGTGGTCGCTGGAGGCCAACTTATCTCCCACTGAGACCTCAGTGACACTTTCGCCATTGGTAAGCAATAGGTCCAGTATTGCCTGTTCCCTCGTTGGCTCCAATACCAGTTGCCTCAGTTTAGCTCCCTTCATAAAGTTCAATAGTCTCCTGCTAAACTTCTATTTTTGGGCTAAAGAGGACTCTAGGTTAATATTAAGGTCAAAATATGTTTAATAATGCAAGCAAAGCACATGGAAAATATATATATATTGCATACTAAACTTCATTTCAAAAAGGTTAAGAAAAGGAAAAGAGATAAACTACTCACAATGGCTGTGCTTCAGAGCAAGTGGACATGTCTTGACATCAGTGTGACATCATCAATATGCACCTAGATGGCAGAATGCCACTAAAAAACAGGAATATGTGCTGGGGTATCTGACTATACTTGGGATTTGAACCTATGACCTTTGGAAGATGAAAGGTGTGCCTTTAACCACTGAGCCACAGGAGCTTTTGTTTAGGCAGGGTTTCCTCCCATGTGAGATGATACCTTAAGAGATCATAATCATCTCGGGGTAAAAATAAGTTTCCCTCTGGACCCTGGAAAGGGCAGAGTGCAAATGTAAATGACATAGTCCATAATCCATACTCTCTTATGAGACCAAAAAGAAGCTGTTAAGGTACTAGGGGGGGTGTGGGTTGTGGGAATTTGAATCAATGACCTGTGGAAGATGGAAGTTGTGCCTTTGACCACTGAGCCACAGGAGCTTTTGTTTAGGCTGGGGTTCCTATTATTTTTTAGTGGCATTCTGCCATCTAGGTGCATATTGATGATGTCACACTGATGTCAAGACATGTCCACTTGCTCTGAAGCACAGCCATTGTGAGTAGAGTATCTCATTTTCTTTTCTTAACCTTTTGGAAATGAGGTTTAGTATGCAATATATATATTTTTTTCATTTACTTTGCTTGAGTAATGCATTATTAAGCATCTTTTTGTATTATTATCAAATAGGAGTTCTCTTTATCCCAAAATAGAAGCTTAGTATACAATATATATATTTCATGTGCTTATGTAATGCATTATTAAACATATTTTGACCTTAATATTAACCTGGAGTACTCTTTAGCCCAAAAAATAAAGCCCTGTTCACCTATTTGTGGACGCCTAACTGATGCCTAAGTCACGTCCACCTAGAAACATAGAAAGATGATGGCAGATAAGGGCTATAGCCCATCAAGTCTGCCCACACCATTTACCCACCCTCTTAAGTCTACTGACCCCCTAAAGTATAATTGTAATTATACTGTCACTCTACTGACCCACTCATTCAAGTCCTAGTGACCCTATCCCTTGGCATGACCTCGTAGGGATCCCACATAGGTATCCCATTTGTTCTTGAAGTCTGGGATGCTGTGTGCCTCGACCACCTGCACTGGAAGCTTGTTCCAATGCTCAATCACTCTCTCCATGAAGAAGTACTTCCTGGCGTCTCCACGAAACTTCCCTCCTTTGAGTTTGAGCGGATGTCCTCTTGTGGTCGAGGGTCCCTTGAGAAGAAAGATATCATCTTCCACCTCGACCCGTCCCGTGATGTACTTAAATGTCTCAATCATGTCTCCCCTCTCCCTACGCTCTTCGAGAGTGTAGAGCTGCAATTTGCTCAGTCTTTCTTCGTACGGGAGACCCTTTAGCCCCGAGACCATCCTGGTGGCCATCCGCTGAACCGATTCAATTCTGAGCACATCTTTACGGTAATGTGGCCTCCAGAATTGCACACAGTATTCCAGATGAGGTCTCACCATGGCTCTGTACAATGGCATCATGACTTCAGGTTTCCTGTTGACGAAGCTTCTCTTGATACAACCTATCATCTGCCGTGCTTTAGATGAAGCCTTCTCCATTTGAGTGGCTGTTTTCATGTCAGCACTAATGATTACTCCTAAGTCTCGTTCTGCCGTAGTCCTGGTTAAAGTTTCTCCATTCAGGGTGTAGGTTCTGCAAGGATTTCCGTTACCGAGATGCATGACCTTACATTTCTTGGCGTTGAAGCCCAGCTGCCAGATCAAGGACCAAATTTCTAAAGTACGCAAGTCTTGCTCCATAGCATCCTGTAGATTATAGCCGTTTACTATATTGCATAGTTTGGCGTCATCAGCGAATAAGGTTACCTTGCCTTGACGCCCTTGAGTCAGATCCCCAATGAATATGTTGAAGAGGAGTGGGCCCAGGACTGAACCCTGTGGCACTCTGCTAGTCACCTCCGACATTTTAGAGAGGGTACCGTTAACCACCACCATCTGAAGTCTGCCACTAAGCCAATCTTTAACCCATGCAGTTAGTCTCTCCTAATCCCATCGATTTCATCTTGTTCAGCAGCCTGCGGTGTGGGACGCTGTCAAACACTTTGCTGAAGTCCAGGTACACGACCTAGTGCCCAGCTTACGCTCAAAAGAAGACCTGGTTTTGCAATGCCTTCATTTTAAGTGTTAGGTAGATGCATTACCACGCTCAGAGGCATGCGATTCTGTAAATGGATGTCTATTGTAGACGTCTGTTTTGAGAATCGTGTCCAGCATTTGGACGTCTTAAGTTTCAATTAATGCTTGTTAAAGTCATTAATTGGACTTATTATCCACTTTATTTGGATGCCTAAGTTGATGGACGTCCACATTGTGGACGCCTAAAGGTAGATGTCCTTTACAGAATCTGGCCCCTAGGTGTTCAGTCCCAACCCACAATATTGGAGTAGCAGAAATCCAACACTTTTCTAAGCATATGCTCCACCCCCTTAGCCTGAGAGCTAGCAAACATATCTAGTTACATTTTCTGCAAGCAATCCGTGCAGAAGTCTTTTGCAGTTGCTCTGCTTCTATTTCTTATTTTTTTGTGTAAAGTTCATTTTTGCGGTGGCTTCAGTGCCTTGAGAACCCTTCCCGGTGGTCCCCTGTAGGAGGAAAGGACAGAATCCTGTGGTGCTGGACTGCTGCTTCACAGAGAAACTTTGGTGGAGCTGTGAAGCCAGCCTGCTGTGTGCCACCATTCCTAAACTTGGGGTCCGTTCCCCTGGGAGTTTTCTTGCCCGCTGACCTTGTCAAGGGTTTTCAAGTGCAAACTGTGTGCGTCTAGAGGGAAACCCACTTGGGTTTTAAGGCGCAGGCTGCCTTTCCTGCCCATGACCGCATGGCAAGGATCTATGGGGCAGAGGTCGTAGTCGGTGTCTGGCCAGCTGGCAATCTGAAGAACTTCCACTCTGGTAATTTGGAGAAGTTTCTAAGGCAGAAAAATCATTTTCCTCCATTCAGCTGCTGTTTAAAATTGCTTACGGGCATGACACTGCAGAACTGTGAGTTCCCTCCATTATTTCTGGATCATTGTTAATGTCATTTTTCACAGTTTCTGAGGGTAAGGTTCAGGTCCCCCACTCTCCAGACCTCAAATTGCTATTTTTTATTTTCAGGTTTTATTTTTGCTATTTTTGGTGCAAATTTGTTGACAGGGCCATCTTGGATTTTAAACAATCTTTTTTTCTAAGTTTTATTTCTGCCTCAAAACCCCTTGACATCCTCCCAGTCTCTGAAGTATCTGGGCCTTCTCTTCGTCTCCAGACAGGGTGTATTTATTCCCGAGGCACACAGACAGAAACTTCAACAAGTCAGAATTCTCCTGCTCCCTCGGCCTGGCATTTATCTGTAGGTTCTGAAGTCTCTGGCAACCTCCTTGGAGGCAGTCCCCTAGGCCAGATCACTCATGCACCCTTTAGAGGAGTCCCTCCCCTCTCGGTAGGCTCCGCAGCGATTTTCCCTTCTGATGCCACTCCCCTGGACAGTGCCAGCTGGCAGCAGCTTCAGCTGGTGGCTTCAGGGGGAGGCTGTCTGCCAGGGTCAGGGGCTCACTGCAGGGACTGCTCCATTTAGTGGCAGTGGACTCCTCGTCCAACATTCATCTGGAGCTTCAGGCAATTTGGCTGGTGCTACTCCCTCCCTAGCCCCTTCTGAAAGGAACAACAGTGCAAGTTTCTCCGATGACGCCACAGTGGTGGCATACATACATCATCAAAGGGGCATAAGAAGCTCTCTTTTGGGCCAGGAAGCTCACATGTGGTTCCACTGGGTGGAAGAAAATCTTCTGTCTTTCTCGGTGGCCCATGTGGGCAGAGTCGACAATGTTTAGGCAGACTTCATCAGCCAACAAATCCTGGACCCTGAGCATGGTCCCTCTCGCAGAAGGTGTTCCGTGTGATCATACAGCACTGGGGGTCAGCCCCAGATGGACTTGTTGGCTTCGGCAGAGAACTCAAAGACCAAGCACTTTTTCAGTCAACGAACAGTGAGGAAGCTAGGGCTAGATGCCTTGGTTCAGCCCTGGCCAGCTCACGAGCTCCAGTATGATGTTCCCTCCATAACCTCTGCTCAGTCAGCTCCTGGATAGAAACTCATCCCGGCCTGGTGCTTCTAATAGCTTCAGACTGGCCTCATCGCCCATGGTATGCGGATCTCGTCCATCTTCTATCGGGTGAGAAACTCTGGCTCCTTCTTCATCGATATCTTCTCAGTCAGGGGCCAGTGTCCATGGAGAACCTATGGCGCTTTGGTCTTCCGAGCATGACTAATGAGCATACACCTTTGATGAAGCACGGTTTTTTGGATGTCATTATCTTGACTTTTTTGTGCTTGATGAAACCCTCTACTATGGCATCTTATGCCAAAGCCTGGAAGGATTTCCAACAGTGGTGTGCTAAGAATCATGTGGAAGCTGAGAGGGCTTTCTTTTCAGTGGTCCTGGATTTTGTTCAGGTGGGCCTAGTAACAGGTTTAGCAGTGGCCTTCCTTAAAGTTCAGGTTGCAGGCCTTTCATGTGTTAGTTCACTTACTGCTCATCCAGCTGTGTCCAGGTTTCTGGGAGGGGCACTTCGTTTCTAACCTCCCTTGCGTCTTCTTTTCCCTGCGATCATTCTGCAGGGCCTTTGAGAGGCCCCATTCGAACCACTGAAGAATGTTTCTCTTCTGGATCTGACAGTCAAGACTGTCTTTCTGGCTGCCATTGTCTCGGCACAGCGTTTTTTGGTGCTTCAGACTCTTTCATGCTGGGTGTCCTTTATTCATATTCTGGATGCAGAAGTTTTCTCCATACTGTATCTTCCTTCCTTCCTAATGAAGTTGATTTCTGCCTTCCATGCTAACCAGGAAGTTCATTTGTCTGCTTTTCCTTCTGCAGGCTCGGAGTGAAAGGATCGGATCTTCTGCAAGTTGGCTGTCAGGAGAGTCTTGCTCCACTGGAGCGGACTAATGATTTCCGGCTGTTTGATCACCTGTTTGTCCTGACTGTTGCGCCTCACCGTGGTCAGCCAGTGGCCAAGGCTTTGATCGCTCAATGGATTCAAATGGCCATTTTTGTGACACATCACCCGTGACAAGCAGCCGCCAATTTTGCTTGACGCCCACTTGACTGGAAGTGTGGCTGCGTTATGGGCAGAGTCTCGTAAAATTCATCCTAATGAACTTTGCAGGGCGACTACTTGGTCCTCTCTTCATACTTTTACCCGGTTTTACCGAGTGGATGTGGCGGCTTATTCTGATGCCACTTTTTGGCACCTTGATGTTGAGGGTGGGCTCTTCTGTCCCTCCCTAGACGTTACCATTGCTTTGGTACGTCACCTAGTGTATGGAATCCAGAAGGGATGTAACAGAATGGAAGATTAGGTTTATACCTTTAATAATCTTCTTTCTGCTAGTCCCTGTAGGATTCCATACGACCTGCCCTCTCTGTGTACACTCAGTTGTTTGGAATAGCCTGCTTCTTTCTGCCTTGATGATTCTTCTTACAGGCTTGAACACTTTCCAGCCAGTTGACAGATCCTGTGGGGAGTTTTCTGTGATTATGCGCATTGCACACAGCTGATTAGTTCTACAATGTTCCTCAATGTTTTTTCTGAGTTGCTTTTGTGCCTGTGTATTACTTGTTCATGTTATGCAGAGCAGTTCTGTTCAAGATTTGTTTATGTTGCTGGGGATCTTCCCCCGTACCCCCTTGCCATGGATTTGTTCAGGTATGTGACTTGGCTTTGGGACTTAACTGGATATGTTTGCTAGCTCTCAGAAAAGTGTTGGATTTCTGCAACTCCCGGATTGCGGGTTGGGATTGAACACCTAGCATATGGACTCTTACAGGGACTAACACAGGGGTGTCCAATGTCGGTCCTCGAGGGCCGCAGTCCAGTCGGGTTTTCAGATTTCCCCAATGAATATGCATGAGATCTATGTGCATGCACTGCTTTCAATGCATATTCATTGGGGAAATCCTGAAAACCCGACTGGACTGCGGCCCTCGAGGACCGACATTGGACACCCCTGGACTAACAGAAAGAAGATTGTCGAAGGTATAAACCTAATCTTCCATTATTTGATGTACCGCTAATATTAAACAAAGTTAAAATCTAATCAGTTTACATTAAAAAGAATCATGGGAGGGAAACAAACCAATAAAAACTTTCGAGCACAACAACCAAAACAAGCAATATAAGAAACATATGGGAGAATACAGAAGGAATATTTACAATAGTATCAATGAGCAAAAAAAAAAAAAAAAAAAAAGTGGAGGAAGGAAAATTATATAAGGGAGGTAGGGAAAGAAGATATTAGCTTGAAAGAGGTTTGATCATAAGGACAGTATAAGGACTAGGTGCCAAAGGCTTGTGAAAAATAATAGGCCTTTAATTGGGCTTTGAATTTTAGAAAGGAGCTTTCTGCTCGGAGACAGAGGGGAAACGAATTCCATCGGGTAGGAGCCATAACTGAAAAGGATGAATTTCTATGGATGTCTAAGACTAATTGTCTGAAGGAGTGAAACACCAGAAGGTATTGCTGGGAGGAACGAAGGGCTGTTTGTGGGGAATATGGAACAAGAAAACTAAGCAGACAAGAAGGAAGGCCAGAGGATTGAATGTGAAAAGAGAAAAAATATATATTTGAAGGGAATATGGTAGGTTACTGGGAAAATATGTTTGGCTTTTAAGAGAAGGGTAACATTGTCAAATTTTGAATGTCGATAGAGGAATCTTGACTGCAGTGTTCTGTACAGACTGTAGTCAGTGAATCTGATCATTTGGAAGGCCAATGAGAATAGAATTACAGTAGTCGAGCTCGGAGAAGACCAGAGAATGAAGAATACTCAGGGAACCTTGTTGGAGGAGTGAACAAATTGAGCAAATATATCGAAGGGCAAGGAAAGCGGAAGAAACCACTTTAGAAATGTGCAAATGAAAGGATAGGGTATTCAAGAATCTTTGTTGATGTAGTGAATGAAAGGGCCTTTCATGGTAAAACAGGGTAGGTTTGAAAGGGGGATACTGGAAGAAAAGAGCATTATTGCACACAAACTTTCATAGAAATTGATATGCTATGGGCAAGTTAGAAAGCAGTTAAGCTTTTCTAATTTAAGCGTAGCTGTAAGTCACTTGATTACTCTTTCCCAAAATTCTAGGACCAGAGGGCATTGAAGCTACTAAGTAGTGGATTTAAAACAAATAGGAGAAAAATATTTCTTCACTTACCGTATTTTCGCGGATATAACGCGCGCGTTATACGCGTTTTTACCTACCGCGCATACCCCTTGCGCGTTATATGCCTGAGCGCGGTATACAAAAGTTTTTAAACATAGTTCCCACCCCGCCCGACGCCCGATTCACCCCCCCAGCAGGACCGCTCGCACCCCCACCCCGAACGACCGCTCGCACGCGCTCCCACCCGCACCCGCATCCACGATCGGAGCAAGAGGGAGCCCAAGCCCTCTTGCCCGGCCGACTCCCCGACGTCCGATACATCCCCCCCCGGCAGGACCACTCGCACCCCCACCCCGAAGGACCGCCGACTTCCCGACAATATCGGGCCAGAAGGGAGCCCAAATCCTCCTGGCCACGGCGACCCCCTAACCCCACCCCGCACTACATTACGGGCAGGAGGGATCCCAGGCCCTCCTGCCCTCGACGCAAACCCCCCTCCCCCCCCAACGACCGCCCCCCCCAAGAACCTCCGACCGCCCCCCCAGCCGACCCGCGACCCCCCTGGCCGACCCCCACGACCCCCCCAACCCCCTTCCCCGTACCTTTGGTAGTTGGCCGGACAGACGGGAGCCAAACCCGCCTGTCCGGCAGGCAGCCAACGAAGGAATGAGGCCGGATTGGCCCATCCGTCCTAAAGCTCCGCCTACTGGTGGGGCCTAAGGCGCGTGGGCCAATCAGAATAGGCCCTGGAGCCTTAGGTCCCACCTGGGGGCGCGGCCTGAGGCACATGGTCGGGTTGGGCCCATGTGCCTCAGGCCGCGCCCCCAGGTGGGACCTAAGGCTCCAGGGCCTATTCTGATTGGCCCACGCGCCTTAGGCCCCACCAGTAGGCGGAGCTTTAGGACGGATGGGCCAATCCGGCCTCATTCCTTCGTTGGCTGCCTGCCGGACAGGCGGGTTTGGCTCCCGTCTGTCCGGCCAACTACCAAAGGTACGGGGAAGGGGGGTGGGGGGGTCGTGAGGGTCGGCCAGGGGGGTCGCGGGTCGGCTGGGGGGGCGGTCGGAGGTTCTTGGGGGGTCGGTCGTTGGGGGGGGAGGGGGGTTTGCGTCGAGGGCAGGAGGGCCTGGGATCCCTCCTGCCCGTAATGTAGTGCGGGGTGGGGTTAGGGGGTCGCCGTGGCCAGGAGGGTTTGGGCTCCCTTCTGGCCCAACTACACAAAGGTACGGGGAAGGCGGGTGGGGGTGTCGTGGGGGTCGGCCAGGGGGGTCGCGGGTCGGCTGGGGGACGGGCGGAGGTTCTTGGGGGGGGCGGTCGTTGGGGGGAGGGGGTTTGCGTCGAGGGCAGGAGGGCCTGGGATCCCTCCTGCCCGTAATGTAGTGCGGGGTGGGGTTAGGGGGTCGCCGTGGCCAGGAGGGTTTGGGCTCCCTCCTGGCCCGATATTGTTGGGGAGTCGGCGGTCCTTCGGGGTGGGGGTGCGAGTGGTCCTGCCGGGGGGGGGGGGGGGGTATCGGACGTCGGGGGGGGCATCAGGCTTTCAGGATGGGGACAGACCTTCAAGGGGGGGCAGGACTTCAAGGGGGGACAGTGCACGGAAAGTCAGGGGGGGTGAACGGAGAGTCGGGACAGCGCACGGAAAGTCAGGGCAGTGCACGGAAGTCAGGGGGGGTGAAAGGAGAGTCGGGACAGCGCACGGAAAGTCAGGGCGGGCGAAAGGAGCGTCGGGCATCATGCGCGGTATACCCGTGAGCGCGGTATACAAAAGTTTTTGTACATATCATCGTGATTTCTGCGCGCTATACCCGTGTGTGCGTTTTACACGGGTGCGCGTTATATCCGCGAAAATACGGTAACTGGTAATTAAACTCTAGGATTTGTTGCCAGAGAATGTGGCGAAAGCAGTTAGCTTATCAGGTTTTAAAAAAGACTTGGATAACTTCCTAAAAGAGAATTCCTTAAGCCGTTAATAAGATGGATGTGGCGAGATCCACTGCTTATTCCTAGGATATGCAGTATAAAATATGTTTTATACTCTTTGGGATCTTGCCAGATACTTGTGGCCCGGGTTGGCCACTGTTGGAAACAGGATTCTGAGCTTGATGGGCCTGCGGTCTGTCCCAGTATGGCAGCTCTTATGTTCTTATCTATGTAAGTAATAGGGACAGTAAAGAAGGAAAAGGCAAATACTTAATGTTTCCTTTTTTAGAGGCACTGATAATGCAGCTTAGCAACTGGAAGAAAGAGCTTGGACACCTGCAGACTCAATGCCAAGTTTCAGTACTGCTCCGAAGCAGATGACTTTGTCTTCCTGTGCTCATAGAGAAGCTCTTCAGAGCGCTAACTTTGGGCTTAATTCACTTCAAGTCATAATGGCAGAGGCAGATGTACATATTGTTGCTATTGAAAAGACTTGATTGATTAAGTTTTATGAATGGTATACAACAGTGTTCTCAAACTCCAACCCTTTGCAGGGCCACATTTTGGATTTGTAGGTACTTGGAGGGCCTCTGAAAAAATAGTTCATGTGTTATTAAAGAATTGACAATTTTGCATGAGGTAAAACTCTTTATAGTTTATAAATCTTTCCTTTTGGCTAAGTCTTAATAATAATATTGTCATTTATAGCTAAAGAGATATACGATCAAGAAACGGTTTTATTTTACTTTTGTGATTATGATAGACATACTGAGGGCCTCAAAATAGTACCTGGCGGGCCGCATGTGGCCCCCGGGCCGCGTGTTTGAGACCAGTGGTATACAACCACAAAAAAAGAATATGGAGTTACTTCTTCAATCCAATCCAAACCTTAGTCTTTTATACCGGGCCAATCCCACTAGGGACTTGATCTGGTTCACAAAATTAATTAAAAGACAAACGTCGTCTTTTACAAAGGCACGCTAGCGGCTGCGCCGTGCTAACGGCCCCGAAGCCCATAGAGATTTAAAGGGCTTCGGGGCTGTTTGCCGCGCGGCTTTGTAAAAGAGGCCGAAAGGAAAGGGATAATTTGACAGAAAATTTATCTGTTAAAATCCCTTATTTATTAGTTAAAAATTTCTGGAAAAGATACGTCTTTAAAGTTTTCCGAAAAAAATATCAGGGAAAGGAGAACTCTAATTTTTGATGGAAGATCATTCCAGATTTTTACCAAGGTAATTGATGTAGAGTGAGAAAGCCTACCTAAAGTTTTAATACCCCTAATAGAAGGGAATCAAAAATATATTAAAGCAAGCAAAAGGGGGCATGAGGAAAGGAGGATAAACCCTAGATTAATTTGTACAGACATGAATGAACATTCATGTACAGACCTCTGGCATAGGTCGAAGAATTGGACAGAGACCAAAAGGTGTACATGTTACCGGTAGGAGGTTTGGGGGGGGGAGTCCCATTTACAGACTCACAAGTAAGAGAGATACTGGACTCTCTACAAGGGAACCCCTCAGACGAAGGGAAGAACGTGATGTTGGACGTGATATTTATAGACCGTGAAAGTTGTTCTAATCGCCAGGTAGAATTTTTTTTTTATTTACCACTTATAGCCTAAGTACTAAAGCACTTTTCCTATCTGTCCCAGTGGGATCACAATCTGTCTAATGTACCTGGGGCAATGGGGGATTAAGTGACTTGCCCAGGGTCACAAGGAGCAGGGTGGGATTTGAACCTACAGCCTCAGGGTGCTGAGGCTGTAGCTCTAACCACTGCACCACACACTCCCCCACACTTACCTGTGATTGTGAAAAACAAGAGTCCTGTATTTAAAACAATATTAGCCTACTCTCTTGTTTCAAACAAGTCTGGGGACTAGCACCTTCCTACCTGCAAACTCACTTCATTCTACACAACTCCGCACGAACCACCAGAAACAAAAACATCTTTGCCTACCCAAAGATCACAGGCTGCAGATACAAATCCTAATCTTCCTGGATAGAACCTTCATGTTCCAAGCGAATAGACAGCAAGTCTGGCTGAGTAATGTAATGTAATGTAATTTATTTCTTATATACCGCTACATCCGTTAGGTTCTAAGCGGTTTACAGAAAATATACATTAAGATTAGAAATAAGAAAGGTACTTGAAAAGTTCCCTTACTGTCCCGAAGGCTCACAATCTAACTAAAGTACCTGGAGGGTAATAGAGAAGTGAAAAGTAGAGTTAGAGGAAAAATAAAAATAAAATAAACATTTTAACAAGACAGCATTGATCTAAATACTTTGGAAGGTAGAAGAGAGGAGAGAAAGGAATAGAAGCAGAAGGGGGAGCCGTTGAACAGTAGAATTCTGCAGCATCCACTATCTCCTCCTCTCCCTATTGGCTAAGGCTCTTAACATTTGCATATCTTCTTCCCATTGGCTAAGGCTCTTTGCCTGCATTGTGATGTCATAGAGCTTTATGGTTATAGAAACCTAGAAACATGATGGCAGATGAAGGCCAAATGGTCCATGTAATGTAATGTAATGTAATTTATTTCTTATATACCGCTACATCCGTTAGGTTCTAAGCGGTTTACAGAAAATATACATTAAGATTAGAAATAAGAAAGGTACTTGAAAAATTCCCTTACTGTCCCGAAGGCTCACAATCTAACTAAAGTACCTGGAGGGTAATAGAGAAGTGAAAAGTAGAGTTAGAGGAAAAATAAAAATAAAATAAACATTTTAACAAGACAGCATTGATCTAAATACTTTGGAAGGTAGAAGAGAGGAGAGAAAGGAATAGAAGCAGAAGGGGGAGCCGTTGAACAGTAGAATTCTGGAGAAATTTAAATGATAGAAAGGCAAAACAATAGATAAGATTAAAGATAAATCATAAGCTGAGAAACTGCAAAAATGAACCCAAACTGACTTACAATGCATTCCGAAAATCTATTAAAACCGTAAACGCTATTTCAATCTCTCAGGAAGCTCCAATTTTCATGTATTCTTTACCCATGGAACCCCAATTAGTATGTAACTTTTCTATTTTAGGCTTCTTGTTATTCGCTGACTGTCCAGCCTTCTTTCAATGTGAACCGCCTCGAAGTCGCTTGACTATGGCGGTATAGAAAAATAAAGTTATTATTATTTATAATATTTATTGAATGAGCAAGTCAATTTCAGCATACAAAAATCAAGAACATTTTGTTAAATCACAAAACTCTCCCCAATCCCAATCCTCCCAATCTTCCCCATCCCACCCCACCCCACCCCACCCCACCCGGGCAGCAGCAGCGGTAAAACAAACAGTTCAAAAGGAACCAAATTATATAAATAATATACAAGTCATTCGTCCCAAAGTCGCTGTTGAATAGTCGAGACAAATGTTAAACTAAAGGTGTACCAGCATTGGCGGAACAGCCTGCCCTTTTTTGTTGTCAAGTCCACGAGATCCCTACGTTCCAACAACATTTGCTGCAACATTAGGGACCTCCACTGTTGAAGAGAAGGAGGTTGAGGCGAAAGCCATTGCGTTAGTATACATTTCCTGCCCATGAGTATTTATTATTAAGTGTTACTTGGGTATCTTTTTTTATGGAATTTGCTACTGTTGACAAAGTGAGTTCTTAAAATATATCCTTGAAGTCTTGTAGAATCAATATTAATATTAATTTTTGATACTCAATCTGAACAAGCAGGTTAAGGTGGTTTGCAAAATTCTATATTTATTTATTTTTTTTTTATTTCTTATAGAATGCAAATCTAAGCAGTTTACAACTTACATACATAAAATAGATATAACATTAAAGCGTATACTACTCTTCAAGATATATGGAGGGGCATAATAATTTTAAAAATCTACCGTGAAAAGAGAGAAGTCAGAATACACGATCCAAGATGGCGACGGTATAGGAACGCTGTGCGCCAGCTCCTGATAGTTTTCTCAATTAGATACTTTTTTCGAATAATATTGATTTCCTACCTTCGACATGCCTAAGCGGAGAGGGAAAAGCGCCGCTGGGGCCTCGCGGCGCTCAGAGTCCTCCGTATTCGGCAACATTGATGAAATCATCAGGCGCATGCAGGGAATGTCGGCAGGATCAGGGCTACCCCCGCTGGAGACACTGCAGGAGAACGGCGAGCAGCAATCCTCCTTGGGGCTGGAAACCACCTTTAGCCCTGACAACCGAGCACCTCCCCCGCATCCACGAACGGCTAGTTCCCCGAGGGAGGGGGAACTTCCGGGAATCGGAGTGCTTCCTACTCTAGAGGCAGTAGAGATCAGTCCGGGGGACAGAGAATCGGTTCTCCAGATTTCTCTGGGAAACCTGAACAAGGAACTCGAGGACAGGACATCTACGGGGGAAGGAATAGCCCAGTCCGGACAGATATTGGAAGACTTGCCAGTGGGTGAGAATAAGACTTTACATTTTCAATTTCCCCAGATAACTAAACCCCAGGAGGTTACATTGGATGCTCTGTGGGACCTGGTAGTTACTATTCCTAAAACTATAGCATCCCAATTAAATCAAGTGGAGGAACGGTTTAAAGTGTATGATAAAGATATCCTGGAAATACGGAAAACAACCACTGAAAATAAATTACAGATTGAAAATCAACAACAGAATATTAATTCCCAAAAAGTTATACAGGAGGCTTTAATTAAAGATAACACCAATTTAAGAAGGAAATTAGAGTCACTTGAAAATTCCACAAGAAGTAATAATCTTAGATTAATTAATTTTCCTAAGATTATAACAGTGACTCCTAGAGAAATGATTACTCGTTACTTGACGGAAATATTGGGAATTTCTGAATCTTCTATACCACCTCTAACTCAGGTGTACTACCTTCCTGTTAAGGATGTTAAAGAAGTTAATCAAGAGCCCTTGGATGTTACAGCTTTATTGGAATCCTCAGATAGGGAAGTAGCTACGCCGGCAACATTGCTTCTTTCAGTAGCTCTCACAATGGACAAGATATGGTTATTGAAATTATACTTCAAAAATAAATATAAAGAATTTTTGGGACTAAAAGTTCAAATGTTTCCTGATTTGGCCAGAGACACACAGAAGCGGAGAAAAGAATTTCTTCTGATGAGACCAGCAGTAATAGCCCTGGGAGCTACTTTTTTTCTTCGTTATCCTTGTAAATGTATAGTCCATTATAAATTGCATAAATTTGTTTTCTTTGAACCATCTCAACTGACAACATTCCTATCACTGTCAAGATTGGAGAAAGAGCCAGCTCAGGATGGATAAGAAAGATAGTAGACGACTGTTAGCACAGTATTAACTATAACTGTTTTTCTTCTTTAATTGATTACTTAAATTCCGTTTATTTTGAATCTTGGATCCTAAATAGAGGACTTGAGTGAGATTTAAGATACAATTATTTCTTGTTTTGTATTATGTTGTATTTTTTGCTTCTTCAATTTTGCTTTTCTGTACAAGTTTATACTTGATTGTTATATTGAAAATTCATAAATAAATAATAAAAAAAAAAAATCTACCGTATTTTTCGCTCCATAAGACACACTTTTTTCCCCCCAAAAGTGGGTGGAAATGTCTGTGCAACTTATGGAGTGAATGTAACCCCCCCCCCCACGCCACCTTTCAAACTGTATGGCCAGCAGCGTGCCTGATTTTAAGGCCAAATGGGATCGACACGTGGGATCTATTCACTAGGCAAAGGTAGGGGAGGGTCATTAGGGTGGGCAGACTAGATGGGCCGTGGCCCTTATCTGCCGTCTATTTCTATGTTTCTATGTTTACCTTTTCGGCAGGGCGTGCGTGCAGTAACAGCATGCTGACCTCCCTCGTGGGCTAAGGCTCCGTTGTGGTGTTAAAGGGCGCGCAGAGACAGGCAATTACGAACCGGCCAGGAGAAGCGCGGGATGGGGAGTGATGTCAGTGTGCCACGAGCCTGGGTCCTGCTGCGGCCCGAGAATGGTGGCTGCCGCCTTCCTACAGCGTTCTCTGTCGGGTCCTGCATCTTCCTGGGCGCTGGGAGCCAGGAATCTCTGGGCAGCGGCTATGGGGCTCTATGGACTTTGTCCCAGGACTGAAAGAGCGGAGTCTGCCCGAGTACCTGAGGAGGAGCGAGAAGCCCGTGAACCGGATCCACAGCAATCGCCGCTTCTCAGAGCTGGTATGAAGGAGGCGCGACGACCTATGCTCCAGGAGCTCCTGACTTTGCTTAGAGGTCTAAAATAATCAAGAAGCATTATCAGAAAGCAGAGCTGCTTTAAGGTTCTTCTCCAGACATGGGATTGTATCCCTCCACTAAAGTCTAGTTTGGCCAAACTTGGAAAGAGGTACAGGAACTGCTTTATATTACAAAAGCTCCCCATAGTCTGGTATCTCCTCCTTCCTGGTTCCCTCACCTGTTATCTAGCATTTCTCTCAGCCCCCCCCCCTGAGTTCAGCATTTCTGTCTCAGATCCCCCACTTCTTTGAGTTCAGTACCTCTTATTCTTACTTAGGTTCACCCTGCCCCTGTCCTTCAGACTTCTCTATTTTTCCAGCAGCAGTACCGTATTTTCACGCATATAATGTGCGCGTTATACACGATTTTACAAACCGAGTATAACCATGCGCGTTATATTTGTGCGCGCGTTGTACTAAATTTTTTTTACATAGTTCCCCCCCCCGACGTCCGATTCACCCCACAGGACCACTCGCACCCCCACCCCGTGGGACTGCTCGCACTCGCACCCGCTCCCTCACCCCGCAGGACCGCTCACACCCCCACCCCGAAGGACCGCTCACACCCCCACAGCCTCCCCACCCCACCCCATCATGGAGAAGCTGCCTATCGTTGTCCTGCTGCTTCCTCTGCCGGCGGTCCCGCCCCTTCTCTGAGCCCTGCGTCTGCACTGCTTCCTCTTCCGGCGGTCCCGCCCTTTCTCTGGGCGGGACCGCCGGAAGAGGAAGCAGCGCAGACGCAGGGCTCAGAGAAGGGGCGGGACCGCCGGCAGAGGAAGCAGCAGGACAACGGTAGGCAGCTTCTCCATGATGGGGGGGAGGCTGTGGGGGTGCGAGCGGTCCTTTGGGGTGGGGGTGCGAGTGCAAGCGGTCCTTTGGGGTGGGGGTGCGAGCGGTCCTGCGGGGGGGGTGAATCGGACGTCGGGGGGGGCATCAGGCTTTCAGGGTGGTGACAGGACTTCAAGGGGGAGAGGAGAGTCGGGGCGGGCGAAAGGAGAGTCGGGGCGGGCGAAAGGAGAGTCGGGGCGGCCAGAGGAGAGTCGGGGCGGGCGAAAGGAGAGTCGGGGCGGCCAGAGGAGAGTTGGGGCGGGCGAAAGGAGAGTTGGGGCGGCCAGAGGAGAGTCGGGGCGAGCGAAAGGAGAGTCGGGTGGCGACGGGAGAGTCGGGGCGGCATGCGCTGTATACGGGTGTGCGCGGTATATAAAAATTTCTTTACATAAATTACAGTTTCCCACGTGCTATACCCGTGTGCGCATTTTACACGGGTGCGCGGTATATGAGTGAAAATATGGTAAGTCACTGCTTGGGCTGACCCCAATCCAGCTACGCTGCATCCTATCTGGCTGACACAATTTGGTTCAGAATGTTTCTTTTCTGATTTTCCGCCTCTAAATCTAGGGTGCATCTTATGGTCAGGTGCCTCTTATAGTGCGAAAAATGCGGTAAGTCTGTTTTAGGCCTAAGGCGCTAGTCGTCCAAAGTCGGCAGCATCTAAAGTCCATTTTCGAAAAATATGTCCAAAATATATTTTTTTTGAAAATCATCTACTTCTGCGTCCAGCCGTTTGATCATCCAGACTGCTGTTGTCTATCTTTATACCACATTCTCGTCCAAGAACAAGACCTTTTGGACATGGGAGGGGTCAGCAAAGTGACGGACTGGCCACCCAGACATGGCAACAGAGTAGTGGGGCACCTTACAGGGCACTGCTGTGAACTTCACAAAAAGAGTGCCACATAAACAAATCACTACAACTCCCTTATAGGTCATGTTGAGCCCCCCAAACCTACTATACCCACCTGTCTACCACCCTAATAGCCCTTATGGCTGCAGGTGCCACTTATATGGCAATACAGTAGGGTTTGGGTTTTTTTTTTTTGTGGGCTCACATTTTCCACCATGAATGCAGTGGTTAGAATGGGTGAGGGTCCTCCTTTCTATGATTCACTAGCCCACCCCCCCAGACTACTTAAACCACCTCTGTGCAGCTCTACTAGGCTTTCCTATGCCAGGCGCTGATGTTCTGGAGGCAGGTATGTACGTTTTTATTCCGATTTTTATGGCGGGGGAGGGGGGAGTCAATAATCACTTATTCCGATTTTTATGGAAGTGGGGGGGGGGGGGTATGTGTGTGTCAGTAATCACTGTGGGAGTGTTTGGGGGTCTGTGCTTTGACCCTGCAGTGGTTATCGTCACTTTGGATACCTTCTGGACACTTATACCTGTTTTTAGATAGCCTAAGTCACAATGTACGAGAAGTTCTGTCTAGGCAGTCTCATCAAATTTTCAATTATCGCTGCAGGACGACTAAGTTTGGTCAGCCCACGTCCCGCCCACCTCCCGCCTTAACCACTCCTCGAAAAATGCCCCTTTTCACTCTGGACGCACTGTGACAGTGAAAAGGCCTAAGCTGCTTTTACACACGTATAAAACCCTTTTCGATTATCAGCACTTGGACGACCTGTCTTTTTGATCGTCCGAGTGCCAATTTAGGTGGTTTTTTTAGACGTATTTTTGTTTCAATTATGAGCCCCATAGTATTCAAAATCTTGGACAAGGTCTAAAATTTCTGTTTTAATTCATAAAAATGCCTGAGAAAACAGATGTGTTTTTAAAAGTTTTCTAAATTAGTAGTGTGTAAGCTTGAAATCTTTTAGAGGCCCTCTGGGTTTTCTGGTGGAGACCACTGCCCTATGTGATAGACTAAAGGCCCAAATATATATACCACAAGAGAAGAGAGGCAGGGCAATAAAAACTTACTTCTTCACCAAATTCCCTTAGCCTCTGCATCTCAACATTATTAAACAGACTATCAGAGCATCCAGCCCACCAATCTTCCTCCTTCAGTTTAAACGCCCCGAGTGTGTACAAATGGCAAGACTACCATGGAGTGCTTTAGCGTGCCCGATCCCTATGTAATGAAATTCAATAGCCAAAGTCAAAGGAAATTTGAACTTAAGAGTTTTGGAAGAGGATTAAGTAGAGAAAACATTAGATAGCTAAGAACAAAGTCCCATGATATTTGATTTGCCAATCTTCCGTATCAACATACCGGCAAACAAAAAAGAGGACGATAATCTGTCTGGATTTTATGGATGTACTTTGTAACCCGTTCTGGGCTCCTTTGGGAGGACGGGCTAAAAAAAATCGAATAAATAAATAAATAATTGTAGCCAAATACCACCAAATGGAAAATGATTAAGGTGAAATTTTTGAATTTTTTAAATTATTAATCTAATCTAATCTAATCCTTAGGTTTGTATACCGCATCATCTCCACGTTCGTAGAGCTCAATGCGGTTTACAGTAGGAGAAATAGGAAGGAACTACAACAGAGGGTTAGAGGTAGAAGTGTGAAGAAAATTTAGAGGACTTAGGATGCCAAGATATAAGAGTTTCCTTGATTCCTAAGTTGGAGGGAGACTTACATTTTTTGAGAAAAGCCAAAACCTTAATTCTCTTGGTGGCAAGAGATGGCTAATGGGTTTCTAAGAAAATGTTTGTGAAGTGGAAGTAGCCGTAGTCCTTATTTTTTCCTGTGTGGATTCCATATCTAATATATCCTGCATATCTAAATAAGGTGAAAATCAGCTGCTTCAGATCCTGGCGTGCCTTGGGGCGCCATTCATTTTTACTGCATTTGAAGATGTTTTGGGGATACTGGAACCTTTACATTCTGCTGTAGGCTAACCCAGGGATGGGGAGGGGAGGTCGCAGCAGCCAAAGTGTCTGAGCAGTTGCCCTGTTCATTGAATTAACTACGTGTCTTTGAAGGCTAGATTTGTTAATCAGAAAACTGTTAAAGTGTAGACCAAGTTCAAATGTTTTACTTGTTAGGAGGAAAATATCATTTACTCAGTTTTAAATGTGTTTTTTTGAAATAAAAGTACAATTTTAGAAATCAGATGAATATATGTACACATCGGGGGGTGGGAGGGAGTTTTTCTGGAAATTTTACTATATTATGTGTTTATATTATATTTATGATATAATTGATTATAATATTTGAAAGAAGGTGGATGGGACGGGATATAATTTTTATGTTTGTAGAATTATATGAGAATTACAAGTGTTATTGTTGTTACTAATGATATATTCCTGTACGCTTGCTGTAAGTTTTCAAAATGAATAAAGAATTAAAAAAAAAAAAAAAATCCAAAAATGCAAAATAAATCCAAAAAAAGAATAACTTCTAGTTGTTCCCCCCCCTGCATATATTGTAATCTTTGTGGCAAACATAAGATTGGGAAAGCCATCTTATCTTAAATATCCACAGTTGACTGACTCGGGCAGAGTGAGTGTCTAAAACATTCAAATAAGACGTTAATATTTGGATTTATCTCAGGATCCTGTCCAGGGAGAAACAGATGCGCTCCCCACTCCTCCCCCCACTTCCACTAATTGTATTTGTCTCTTGTCAAAACTCAGCGTTTCCCAAGTATCTCAGAAAAAGATTTTTACCCCTTGTAGGTAATCATTTCTATACAGGTAGTAAGTGCAAGTCATGAGATCCAGTATTGACCTTAGCAAGTATTAACTTCTCAGATCGATAAATCCGGTTATTGACCTCCAAACCAAAGTCAATATCTGCTTGTTAATTTGCAAACTGTAGCTGACACATTTAGTCTTTCATTATCACCCAGCTTATCCCTGTTTGCTTGTATAACTGTATATTTGTCAGTGTTTGCCAGAGATCTTGACGGCAAGGAATTTCTAAGACTGTTAGCAGATGAGTGAGAGAGGCTTGGCATACAATAGAAGGAAGAACTAATGGGTGGGCGAACTACCAGGTCTTTCTTATGAAAACAATGGCCACATCTATTCTTTCTCTGCTATTTCGCCAGATATTTCAGTTCCTCGGGTTTCATCTTCCATGATGTAGATCAGCAGAAGACCACCAGAATCCCCGAACACAGCAGGGAAGAAAGGAACAGCTCTATGTGAGCGTGTTAGAAAAAGAAAAAAGAGCAAAAACTTGAAATAGACTAAAATCGACACTTGCAACCCTTGTACATGTGTAAAAAGAACAAAGCGTAGACAGTTTATAGTGCTCTCAGGTTCCTTGGCTGGATCATCAATTTGAGACCCTTTATCTGTTATCCACCTAGAAGCCTCTGATAGGCACTTTATATCTTAATAAAATAAAATGAAATTTTTATGCCTTGTAAGCAACTTCAGTGTTGGTCAATTCTGGTATAATGTCTGTATTTAAACACATTAAAACCCCTCTTATTCATATCAGATTGTCTGAAATCTTAAAAGGTTAGCCCCAAGAGCCCCCCCCCAAAGTATACAATTAAATAAGAAATTGCTTTACATTGGCACATTGGAAAATATGACAGGCATAAGCAGTCTCTACGGGATAAGTACGACTAAATAGAATTCTATTTATAGATGTGAAAATCAGAAATCAAGCGTCTTGGCTTAAAGTACGCTTTCAATAACGTAAAGTCTTAGCTGCATTTTTGATGTTAATGAAGAGAAACAAAAGCATTTTCCTATTAGATCAGTGAGCTGATTTTTAAAGAATTTGATTGTGTCTCTATTAAGGTCCGAGTACTGCTTGGACTTCTTTTATGAAATCTTAGAGGGAAAGTTGCCTGTTCTTGACTTAAGTAGGTCAGACTTGAATAAACCTCTCGGGGAGTCAGACAAAGGTCATAATGTGTTGAGAAGCTTATTATCAGGGTAGTGATTTACGATGACCGGTCGGAATTGTTGGTTATGCTGGATAACTGTATCTGAACTTTGTACGAATGGTACTCTCTTGTTTAGTATTCTACAAGTCAAAACCACAGCCCAGGGCGCTAAATGCTCCTACGCTTATAGGAATTCTATGAGCATCGGAGAATTTAGCGCTCCAGGTCATGGTAAAAGGCTTAGTAAAAGTGTTGGGGGGATGAGGGGAATGAACTATCACGTTGGAATAATCTTCCCTTTCTTTCTGAGCTTTTTTCAGGTGTTGCAGATCTGATTTGATCTCTGACCTTTGCTGGACCCTATGGCGGAACTAGTTCTGGAGCACACCCTGCTCTTTACTGCTGTCCATATGTCCCTAATCGTGCCCAGCAGATCTGAAGGGAATTCGAATTCTTGTGGTGCTTTTGCCTTAAAATCCAGAGAAAATTAATTTAAGAAAGTTATTAAAGCAGTATGATTTAGGTATCCTATCTCAGTGCAAATATATGTACAGAAACATGATGGCAGGTAAAGGCCAAATGGCCCATCCAATCTGCCCATCCGCAGCATCCACTATCTCCTCCACTCCCTACTGGCTGAGACTCTTTACACCTGCATTGTGATGTCATAGAACTGTAGTAACATAGAAACATGATGGCAGATAAAGGCCAAATGGCCCATCCAGTCTGCCCATCCGCAGTAACCATTATCTCTTTCTCTCTAAGAGATCCCACGTGCCTATCCCAGGCTTTCTTGAATTCACACACAGTCTCTGTCTCCACCACTTCTTCCGGGTGACTGTTCCATGCATCTACCACCCTTTCTGTAAAAAAATATTTCCTTAGATTACTCCTCTCAACTTCATCCTTATGCCTTCTCATTCCAGAGCTTCCTTTCACATGAAAGAGACTCGACTCGTGCGCATTTACACCACATAGGTATTTAAACGTCTCTATCATATCTCCCCTCTCCCGCCTTTCCTCCAAAGTACAGTATACAGATTGAGATCTTTAAGTCTGTCCCCACACCATGTATACATTAATCTATTTCATAGTGCTCTGAAGTTGCATGGGTGCTTAGAAGAGTACTGTTTCAGAACTGCACAGCCAATACAACTATTCTGATGCTTGTGGGCTTAATTAAATCGATGGATATTTCCAGAGCTAAAAACCAGGAAAGCCTTTTGTTTTGTTAGGTCCTAGGCCTGCAGAAAGACTTCCCATATTGCGTTCCTTTCCCACCTTGCGTGGCTGCTATAATTATATAAATGCTTCAAGAATTATGACTCAAATAAAAAAGGAATAACAGGAGATTTCCAGATCAGGCATATAAATCAGTCTCATTTGCTATTTGTAAAGGAAATTGTAATGCTTTATAACTTGGCCTATAAAATCAGAAAAAGGAACATGTATTCATCAGAAAATGAACTCAACCTCCTTTTGACGAACGAGCAGAAACGACAGCGTACTTAAGCTAAACTTTCATCAAGGCCAGTGTACACAAGGACTGTTAAGTCAAGTGGTTGCAGGTTTCCATCTGTACAGATTGATCAAAATTGAAACAGCCCATTAAGAATTGATTTCAACCAGTTTAGATAAGCAGAAAGAGTCTTAGTGCTGGCCCTTGAGGCTTTGGCTACTGAAAGTTCACTCGATGCTGGGCATATACCAGCTCCACAGGCCATCAACTTTATTAGTGCGGAGATAAGCTGATTAGGTCTTGTCAATCAAAGGTGCCAATATCTCAATTGAGTCTTTCTATTTTTTTTTTTTTCTTTTATAAAAAGCATTGAAGCGTCCAACAAAGGGATAAATGTGTGGTATGCATCCCCTGGTTGTCACCATGCAGGGTGCATGGGCCCTGTGATGATGTGATGAGTATATTAAAGCCTACATCAATTTGTTTTAAAGTGTTTTGATTTTTTATGGTGGCATTAAGAGAGAGGACATTGTGGTTACAGCTTTACTAGAAAGCAGAGTTCTGGAAGGGAAAAAAGTGTTCTTTGAAGCCTACCGGGGCTTTGAGGCTCGCTGTGCCAATGGGCGGCCAGGTCCTCCTATAACTGGCATACTGTGATCCAGCACTAGCCTAGATATGAGTCTTCTGTTAAAATTATTCATTTGCGGATAATGAAAAGACGTATAGGTTTTACTCTGAAACTTAAGTTCTTAACCTAATGTATACTTTATGCAGTGTTAATAACATGGCTCACATTGGGTTGAATCTGAGAATGAGAATTCATTGTAAACAGTAAACTCGCAGGAACTTGCGTCCGAATCATTTCACAGACGTTTATTTATAACCCTATTTGTCGTTAAATGATAAATCTGACCTCTCTGTAAAATAAAATGCTGCAGTTTCAGCTTCGGTCTATAGTTAGTAGAGAAAGCTTCAGGGACAAAAGCTTTCTTCTTATCTCCTTCGGTGCCTCCCCTCATGCTTCAAGTGTAGACGGCGGAAGCGTCGACTTTCCTCCTCGCACCCAGTGAAGACTGAAGACCCAGTGCTGCCGCTCTGCTACTCGGGCTTCACTGCCCAGTCAGTCTCGTTAAAAAAAAAAAAAAAAAGGCCACCGAGCACTTTCTTCCCCCTAAGTGTATTTAGAACTGGCCCTCATCGACCGAGGCATCCGCCAGAGCGGCACACCGCTTAAAATAGAACTACTTGCTCAACTGCGGATGAGGTGGGGGGGGAAGAAGTAGGAAAAGAGAGAGAGACGGAGACAGACATAAAAGCACATATGGGCCTCTTAACTGGCTTCAGGAATATACCTGCATTCTTCAGCCAGAAGTCATTTTCTGCACCTGTTCTCGAGAAAACCTCTTTTTCCTTTGTGGTTTTGCCAGCACCAAAAGTCCAGGCTGGTGCTTCTGTTCCCTTCTACACTATCCCCAAAAGGGCTGTTTTAAGCACTTCCAAGATTTGAAAGGCAGGGTGGTGGTGTGAAGGGAAAAAAAAAAAGACAAAAGGTCTTAACTTAAAGAAAACAGGCTCAGGGTTCTGTGGGATGGGGGGGATCATGTTTCCATGCTGCATCTTTAAAACTGTTTCAATTTTTGGAGTGTCCTATCAGGGGATAGGACATGAGACCCCCCCCAAAAAAAACAACACCCTGCTAGGTTTGTAAATGATAAGGAACCGCCGAGTCCAGCGCTCCAGACAGTGCTGCACTTTGCAATAATTCAAGCTGATTTTTAAATAATATTCAAAGGAGCCCTTGAAAGAAAAGGGAGCAGCCAGCGCGTCCCATCCCGTATCTTGCACAGATATCAAAAATGAGTGAATCAAGAGAGCTTCCTTCCTGCTCATTTGATCGGTCTCACTGATCATCACTGGTGTTTCTCCCCGTAGCAGTCAGAGAAGGTAGCTCTGAAAGAGCCTGGCTTGATTTCAGGATGGACTTTGGCTTTCATTGAACTGTTTACAGGTTGGCGGGAGCAACAGGGCTGATCAATACCAACCTAATAGAGCAAAAGGCGAGGGCAGAGTGTTTGCACGATTAAAAACCACATCGCAAATGCATTTCATCTTTTCACTGCTGTTAACTGTGTCATAAGCACTCGGGAAGTGCAAATGTTTACACTTTCAAATTATATGCAGTGCTTTTTACGCCTTGACGTAGTTCGTAAAACTGCCCTTTATCTATTAGGGATCTTTTGTTTCAATAATGCATTCTAAAGTTGAATCCTAAAACAATTAAAATCATTTCAAATTACTGAAGGTGTATCTGTATGACAGTCATACGGGCCTCATTCAAATGCACAAGTAGGCTGTGTGTGTTAATTAACAGGAAAAGGCTTTTAATTGCATTGCCTTAACTCTGTACTTTTAAGAATTAAAGTCCCTGAGATGGCACGCGCTTTTTCAGGCCTCTTTCACGTTATCAATCTAACCCTGGCACTTCCTAAGCAGTCCCTTTAGCTCTTGTACTGACAGCAGGCTATGATGAGGAAAAGATTAACGCTTTGAACCTATTATGGCTCTACTGAATATTGTTTGGTTCGGCCCCAGATATGTTATTCATATTCGGCCGAATAGTGATTTAAATTCAGATATGAATAATCTGAAGCTCTACTGCGCTAAATCCTACCGAAATAAACACTTGACCTCTGATTTCACATTGTTTCTTGTATTGGTTGTAATGTTAAAGCTCAAAGAACCATTATTTGTATTCAGTATTTGGCCAATAATATTTTTCATTATTCATATTCCAGCCAAATAGTAAAATGTGCTATTTGGTGTGACCCTAAAACAAATAGCTCTCTACCCACAAAAGCAGAATATTTTACATAGCCTGTTCAAATGAATTTTGGGAGAAGCATTTATGTATTCTACTTTGCTTTGCTTTGGCTAAAGAGCAAGTAATTAAGGATAATTAAGCTTAATAATTTAGTTTTAAATCCAACATGTGTTTAAAAGTTTTCAAAAATCAGAAAGTAGGATATATTTATGCTCTGTGATTTATTCTCTCTGAAAAGTGCATCATTATTGTTAATTGTGGTATTAATACTAGGAATACTTGCAGATTTATATTCATGGAAACGTTGTGGTTGCCAGAAGTAGAATGAAAACCTTTATAAATTTGTGTCAAAAGCTGTTAGATCCTTTCTCTGGTTTCTTCTTCATACCTTGAGCGAAGAGGAACACATTTAAATATGCCTGTCTAAGTCATTTTTCTCATTCTGTTGTTAAAAAAAAACCAAAACCAACCTACGAGTCTGGATCTTTTTCAGTCCGTGGTCATCAATTAACCATTTGATTTACTTTTTAAAGGCCCCCGAAGGCGAGCTACCGAGCTGCCTCCACGTCCGTCCGTCGGTCCGTGTACTGTCTTATTAAGCAGCCCCTGAAAAGAATTTAGCATGCCCTAATTATCTGCAGCCATTGAGACCCTCTGATCAGTAAACAGAGTATACTCACGAAGACACTAGAGGCCAGGTTAAAGGTACTTTCTGTGAAATATCAAAATATAAGGGCTAAGATGTTTTAGTATAAAAAAAGAAAATCAATATTTGTTTTATGCTTTTCCTTGGAGCATTAGTGCGTCTTCAAGCCTTAGAAGGGCCACAAGCACTTCTTTTCCCCGTCTTTATCCTCCAGCCTGCTTGCCAAATGTTTGTGTCGGATTTCTGAAGATGGTAACCAAGAGAGAGAATTATAAGAGGACCTGGGGAAGCAAATTCAGCATTACATTGACTTTACTTCCCCCGAGATCTCAAATTTAGCCAGCTTAACTTAAAATGTTCTCTGTATACTTTATTTAGCCTCTATCAAAATGATATGCGCTATAAAGTACCAAAATGTATTGTGTATATATATATATTTAATATTTGCACACACATAAATATGAATTAATCTGCTTATGTTGTAACCAAGTATCTTTTGATCTGTATGATAGAAATGTCACTAGTTGCTTCTAATATAAATTTTTATATATTTGTTTATATTAACTCAAAGAGTATTGCTTTATAAAATATTCCTTTAAGAATTAAAAAAAAAAAAAAAAACCCAGCAATTCATTTTCTATTTTTCCCTCTAGGCTGAGCTGTTTATCTCTCTATCCTTGTTCAATAAAAGTGACTTTTCTAATCATTTTTCCCCTAATCAGGCTTTCTCAGCGAGGTATCTTATCATTTGAGAGGAAAATGACACCGATCCTATCGAAAAACCGAGGCGATGTTACCGTGTCCCCAATCGCAGCTCCCCAGCCGCCATATCTACCTTCTCCACAAACACCAGGCACTGCTTTTTTTTTCATGCGAACTTCAAAAACAGGGCAATGTAATTAAAATTGCACCCGCGTAGGGTTGCAGGGCTCAGCCAGACGTAGTGCAAAATGGGATGTGGGAAAACAGATTCTCCTCAATGTGCTAATTCCATCGTCACGTGTTTGCGGCTTAATTTTAATCAGTTTAAAAAAAAAAAAGCCACCCATTTGCAATAAATTGGCATTATCTTCTGTGACACCAGAGGACACGTTTAGTTCAGGGATTCAGAGGGTCACTGGCAACGGCATAGCGTGGCGATACAAAGTATTTTTACGCTTGAACTGCGGTAGCTAAGGTACAATCCCTAGTTAAGACCTCAGACAAAGCCCATAACCCACACAGAGCGAAGTTCAGCTCAGAGATGACCTTCAGCCTTGACAGAGCTTAAAATATTTAACTGAATATTACTTGTGAATCTTTTCTACTTTGGCTTTCCTGATGAAAGGCTGGGCTTCATTTTTAAAGTGAATTATTTCAGCACAATAACTGGCTCAACAGATTTCTTCCTCCATTATATTAATAGCAAAAGCCGTCATTTCTAGGTCTTTTTATTCACGCTTGCATTAATCAGACTTAGTTTCTACGTTGCGACCCCCCAAGCTTATACATCTAGATAGAACTGGGGGCTCCTTTCACGGAGCTGCGGTAGCGGTTTAGCGCACGTATTAGCGCGCTAAACCGCCGGACGCGCCAACCGCTACCGCTTCCTCTTGAGCAGGCGGTAGTTTTTTCGGCCAGTGCGGGATTAAAAGTCACGCGCGTTAAAGCCGCTACCGCGGCTTCATAAAAGGAGCCCTATATTTATATCCCTGGGTGCAGAGACCCTACAGTATGAATCGGTTTCTCCCACCTTATGAGATGCATCAGTTAAAACCGCCCTTATTTAGTGCCGCTTCCTTAGCGTTGCTAGCATTCTGGTTTTTTCAAACTTGTGTTGTCATTTTTGGTCTTACTCCCTGTGTTTTATAACGTGTGTTATACTGTGTTCATGGTCTCTGTTATTGTATAAAACTTGAAAGAAAGCAACCCCCCAAAGTCCTTTCAAAGTAATACGAGTGTGCACTGCTGAAGAATCAGATGAAGTCATAGAAGAAAACAGACGTTAACATGTTTTAAGAAGGATAGGTCCTTTCTACGATCGAAAAAAAAGAAATGTCTTTTGGGCAGGGGGAGGTTTGCTGCCAAAGCCTGTAATTTGGGTCACTGTAAAATCATAAAGTTCTAGGAAATGGACATGAAAATAGCCAAGAACCCAGAATAATAGAGAGTGTTGCTTAATAGGAGATTTATTGCATCCTAATGGATGTTTTCTGCCCAAAATACGGCGTGGGGTTGTTTTTGGAAATAATCAGGTTGGAGACGGCAGCGCCATTCCAAACTCCTATCCTAAGAAGAAAATTGCATGCTTTAACTAGACAAACACTTTATGGATCCAGTATGTCTAGGCCATTTGGAGAGATTTTAGAAATGCCGACCTCTTATAGAGTGAGGGACTTTGTTATATGAAAACGGCTTCCCTTTGTTTCTATACCTTAAATGTTTGATTGATTTGATTAAAGTTATAGGGTTGTGTTCTAGGTGGGGGGGGGAAAAGAGAGAGAATGCAGTTTTAAAACATACACTTTCCATGCAGACCCTCATTTATAAATTAAACCCATTCTCGGTTCCTCAGTATAGAAGTTACTGATTTATGGTCTATTACTTTGGCGGTTCTTCTGGGCCTACAGAAAATTAATTTTTCTAAGCATCCTGTCTCCTGCTTTGTTACGTTTTTAAAAAGGAAATCTCTAAGTGAAGATCACATGTACCTAGTAAACATGTTTATACAGGAAAAACATTGTAAAGGTACAGGATCTCACGGTTGGCGTATTTAGACAATTTATATGGCTGTGTATTGCTAATACCTAACACCACAGCTCTATGGTCTTTGAGGTTTGTACACGCGCTAGAATTCTTGTTCCAGTAAAATCTGAAGGCCTGATTTATCCTCTGGTCCGATTTTTAAGACTAGGTATTTTATTTTTGCAATTATTATTTTCAAGGAAGCAGGCTTTGTAGAATCAGTATTCTGGAAGCAAACAAAACTTTTCCTGTGCATGTCCTGTGTCCTCGAGTGGGCATTTGTAAGGGATGCAATTTAATTTCACAGTCCGGCACTCCGGTAGGTGATGTTTATAGTCACTGAACTGAACACATCATTGTGATGGAAAAAGCTGAGGCCACTTTTAGCTGCAGAAATAAGTTTTGCAGTTTAGAACACGGTACACTCAAAGCAACCAGTCTTTTAAATTTAGACATTTGAGATTTTATTTCTTTTAATAACTCACAAAACCAAACTAGGTTTTATAAAATAGGAACCTGCTCACATATACTGTACATGGCAAATATGTAATGAGAGCGTTTTATCCTAATTGTGTATATCATCTTTTATGTTAATTAAATATTTTTTCTAGATATTTTCTACAATTTTCATTTGTCTTTATGTATATATTTTATCATTTTTTAACAGGAATACCCTTTTTCTTTGAGAGCCTTTCCAAACTAATTGGAAAGTAAACATTCTGACACTTTATTTGGGAGCCTTTTATTATATTTCGAATACAAAGAGTGACAGTAAATGTTCTAATAAAAATGTTCAGCTGTTTGCACGCTAGACACTAACGCGATTCTCTAAACGGCGCCATCACGTGACTGACACGCAATTGGCGGCCGTTGAAAACGACGCTGTTTAGGTAGGCCCAGCTTCTCTAAACAGCGTCGTTTTCAACGGCCGCCAATTGCGTGTCAGTCACGTGATGGCGCCGTTTGGAGAATCGCACCTTCAGAAAAGGTAAATGCCGGAAAGAGTGGGCCAGGGTTTTCATTTGGCGCCTACCTTTGACGTGAATCGCACTTCCATAGGCGCTTTATCATTTCCAGCGTTAGCCATGCCTACAGTGGTGCTGGGCACGATTCTGGTGCCATCTTTTTAGGTGCCTTGGAATTTGTTTTAAAAGGTCTTTTAAGTGGCATTTTGCTCTTAACTTAGGGGCCTACCGGCGCCATTTATAGAATATGGGCTGTAGTGCATTCAAGCCCTAGGAAAAAACATACTTTTATTGACCCTGTGCTTTTAAACAGCAAGTTAAGCAAAAATGTTTTTTCCTTATTCCTGCATGTTTGATTTTCAAGATTATCCTTATGATTTTATAGCCCTTCTCTCCTTTTTGGGGTTTTTTCTTAATTAGCTATTAAATAATTCTAAATAAGTTTTTAGTCTGCTCTTATACCTTGTGTCAGGCAGGGTGCGCTGTTGAGCCATCAGATGCACTCGAGTATTTCTCTCATTAGGTGCTTTCTGATGGCAGGAACAAAAATCGTGCTTTTAAAGCATGTTGAATCTCTGCACCTTTTCCTCTGCTACCAGAGCAGAGTCTTGGAAAGAGACACTTGATTGTACAATTTAGAATGTAAAATAACCATGATATTGATATGATGCTTTCAAAATCTATGTCCATGTTCTATTAACAACTAAACAATATGTCCTGTATGAATAATCAAATTACAACGAGTTTGGAAATAAGAAGGATGTTTTTGTATGGGTCACTATGTCTGAATTGGACATCTAAAGCCTCATTTTGCAAAGGATGTGCAATGGGACGTTGACATTTAAACACAGAGAACTCCCCCAGTTTTTTACAATACATTTTTCCAAAGGTGAAGCCTTTTCTAAAACATGTAGAAGGATTGTGGCAAATTCATATTTGCAAATATGAACAGAAAGAACATTAGTTTCAAGAAGTTCAAGAATTTGTATATGCAAAAAAAACCAACAAAAAAACCCATCCCTCAGCATCTCCCACATATAATTGCTGGTAATTATTTGTATTTCTTATATACTGCTTCTGTTTGAAGCGATTTACATTCTGGGACTCTTAAGTATTTTTCACTATCTGTTCCAGCAGGCTCACAATCTAACTATGTTACCTGGGGCAACAAAGTGTTAAGTGACTTACCCCAGGTCTCAAGGAGCAGGTTAGGGATTGAAGCCATAACCTCAAGGTGCTGAGTCAGGGATTTGAGGCTTATGCAGCTGAGAACAGAGCTTGGGATGGGGACGGGACCAGGGGAAGAACTTGCAGAGACGGGACAGGGATGGAGATAGATCCCGCTGGGAGAGGGACAATTGTCCCCATTTAATTCTCTAAATCCCAAAATGTAAATATTTACTTGCTAAAGATTTAAAAAAATAAAAAATGATTGGGTGTCTAGGCACAGTTGTAGTCCTCTGACTCACTCGTTTCAAGCATTGAATGTAAAAGCTGGTAGGGAAATTTTTGGAACTACAGTCACACCTCGGTTTGCAGGTAACGCGGTTTCCGAGTGTTTTGCAAGGATATAAAAATGCTCGAGAGGGTGCAGAGATGAGCAACAAAGCTAATAAAGGGCATGGAGAACTTGGACTACGAGGAACGACTTAAGAGACTGGGATTGTTCTCCCTTGAGAAAAGGAGACTGCGAGGGGATATGATCGAGACCTTCAAAATACTGAAAGGAATCGACAAAATAGAGCAGGAAAACATTATTTACAATGTCCAATGTGACACGGACACGAGGACATGGACTGAAGCTAAGGGGGGACAAGTTCAGGACAAATATTAGGAAGTTCTGCTTCACGCAACGAGTGGTGGACACCTGGAATGCTCTCCCTGAAGAGGTAATTGCGGAATCCACCGTTCTAGGATTTAAGGATAAGTTAGATGTACTTCTCCAGTGATATGGGGACTAAAACTATGCCAGGGTACACCTGGCGGGGCCTCCGCGTGTGCGGATCGCCGGACTTGATGGACCTAGGGTCTGTTCCGGAGATGGCACTTCTTATGTTCTTAAGCAAAACACTCGAGCAAGCTGTAACTTGCAAACCTAGCGTTGACTCGATTTGCGAGCCCCCACCCTGGGAACCAGCTTTGCTGCTCCCTCGAGGCCTCTCTTCGCGACCCAGATCGCCTCCTCCCCCCACTGTGCTTACCCGTGCGCCGGTGCTGAAAGTGACTGCCGCTGGTTCTCTGCTGGGCTGCTGCGGGGTCTTGAGCATCTGCGCTTGCTCAAGGCCTTCTGGCTCTCTCCCTCTCCGAGATTCTCTGCTTGTATAATATGATGAATCAGACAAAAAGTTTTAAACTCTATACATTTCTAGGCATCCATGAAGTTTCTTATAAAGGGTGTCAGGTCAAAAGCGCGCCGGGACAAAGGCGCGCCCAGACAATTGAGCGCAGCGCGGAGGTGCGCACCGCTCAAAATTACTGTTTTTAGGGCTCCGACGGGGGGGGGGGCGTGGGGGGGGAACCCCCCCCACTTTACTTAATAGACATCGCGCCGCATTGTGGGGGCATTGTGGGGGGTTTGGGGGGTTGTAACCCCCCACATTTTAATTAAAACTTAACTTTTTCCCTGTTTTTAGGGAAAAAGTTACGTTTACAGTAAAATGTGGAGGGTTACAACCCCCCATAACGCCGGCGCGATGTCTATTAAGTAAAGTGGGGGGGGGTTCCCCAACAAAACCCCCCGTCAGAGCCCCTACAAACTATAATTTTCTTCGGCGCGCGCCTCCGTCTTGCGCTCAGTTGTCGGCACGCGCCTTTGTCTTTCGCGCCGTTGTCTATGAACCCTTATAAAGTATAGAAACACTGTCGTATCTCTTCAGACCATATATCAATCTCACTGCAGTATTTTGAATCAGCTGCAAGTTCTTTACCATTTTTAAATTTAAGTTCAAATACAAAGAATTACAATAGTCGAGTTGTGATAATATCGACATCTGAACCACCGTCGCAAAATGTTGTTCACTTTTCTGACTGTCCTTATCTGTAATAAAGAAATCTCTCGGCATTCAGGAGCTGCATTGCTTCCCGTGGCGGATCTTACCTCTCATAAGTTCCTTGCAGTTTTCAGAGATGCCAAGTTACCTAGTTCCATGCTGGAGAGTTTGAGACAGTCCTGGATTTCTGACCATACCATCCAAGGGCATTATGGGACTTGACTAATTTCAATGGGCAGGATCAATCACTGTAAATCCCACACTGCTTTGAGATGTCATTTCAAACCAGGACTGTCCCAAAATCTCCAGCCTGGACCTGGGTAACTTGGCATCTCTGAATTTTCTAGGTAGGTATTTGTGTCTATAGAAGTAACAACTGAAGGCTATTTTTGTTCAAGCAGCTGGACGGACCAAATTCCTCATATCACCTTGCCTTCTGTTTCCTGCTTTTTGGCCTTTTGCCCCTAACTCAACTTTTTTTTGATGGGTGTTTTTGTAGGTTAACATGGGGTTTTTTTTATATCAAGTTTCAAGTTTATTGTAGTTTTGATTTAAACGCAATATCAAGTATTTTCAATGTGTATAGCAATATGAAAAATTTGGGGAAACAAAAAAAAAATCATTTGAGACAATAAAACATACAAACCTATCCATAGTTAATTAAAGATACATAAGGAATATAAGGATAAACTACATTTGTTTTTCAAATTGTGTGCCCTTAAGAGATTCCAAGTGTGCCACGAGAGATCCATGATTTTTACTTTATTTTTTTAAATTCTCTTCATAAGTATACACTAGAATAGATGCCATATACGTCACGTACGCAAGAGTCTGTCAATGTTATGAGTGTCTAAGGATACAACCGCCCAGACAAGCATCATTCTTTGACATGAACGGTCCTTGAAAGCGTACAGCAAGTAATTTTATTTTTAATGCACTAATTATCCTAACTTGAGCAACAGAGCAGTCAAGGCTTTGTTACCGTTTGGATCTTCTTATCTTTGTGAACTTGGATTTGGAGCGCTGACAGAAATTAAATCGAACAAAAGATAATGACTGTAGATCACAGGTGTCAAAGACCCTCCTCGAGGGCCGCAATCCATTCGGGTTTTCCAGGATTTCCCCAATGAATATGTATTGAAAGCAGTGCATGCGAATAGATCTCATGCATATTCATTGGGGAAATCCTGAAAAACCGGCTGGATTGCGGCCCTCGAGGAGGGACTTTTGACACCCCTGCTGTAGATGGTAGGTGATGAAATGTGTGTTTGCTTGTCAACTATCGAGCCATGTTTTGAGTTAATTTGCACTCAAAAACAAGCACATCCATTGCATTGATTAGCAATTCTATTCTATCTACTTTACTCCCTCTTCTACAAAGCTGCGCGGCAACAGTCCCGAAGCCCTTTAAATCTCTATGGGCTTCGGAGCCGTTAACGCGCGGCTTTGTAGAAGAGGGGGTTAGTTTCACCATTGTTACAATTACCCATACATAGCTTAAAGAACTCTAAGGGCTTCTTTTACTAAGGTGCACTAACCCCATGCTACACGCCAAGAACTAAAGCCAGTTCAATGTTGGCGTTAGTGTCTAGCATGCGCGCTAAAACCGTTAGCACAGCTTAGTAAAAGGAGCCCTAAATAAAACACTCAAATTTTTTGTTGTATTTGCAATTTTATAATTTCAATTATTATGTGCCGTGAAAAACATTTGCTCCATTTAGTTTTTTCTGAAACCACTCTTCCCTTGCTTGTGATGTATTAGTTTTACGTAGATGAGGACTGGCATATAAGAAATTTGTATTTAATTGAGGAGGACTAGTGAAATAGGACTAGCCTTCAAAATCTGTATTTCTTCTAAAGCAGGAAGCCCTTCATAATTGTGTTTCTAAGTTCAATTAGCCAACAGGTAAAACTGAATAATTTTTTTTTTAAGCAGAAGTCCTATGATGAATGAAGTTTATTAATCATATTTTCTAGGATTTTTTTTTTAAACTTCATTAAAAAAGGTAAAACTTGATAAAAGAAATGCTCTATTAGGTGAGAGAAACCACAGAGCATTTATACCGCACACACTATTGGCTCCTTTTACGAAGGTACGCTAGTGTTTTTAGCACGCGCGCTAACCCTGCGCTACACGGAAAATACTAACGCCAGCTCTGTGGAGGCGTTAGCATCTAGTGTGTGCTAAAACCGCTTAGCGCACCTTCGTAAAAGGAGCCCTATATCTTCCTAAGGTTTATGTCCAGTCTTTGCTTTCTCCCTCCCCAATTAAAAATACCCCTCAGATTATCTTCTACTATTACTTTGCATTCAGTCGTGTCCGACCCTTTGAAGCTCTGTAGGCCAGTCCTCGCCATGCTTCCCTGTTTTCCATGGATTCTTTCAATTACTTGATGTTCATTCCCGTGTCATTCTTGAGGGTATCCAGCCAACGGGTTTTTGGCCTCCCCTGCTTCCTTTTACCACTGACCATTCTAAGTAGCACCTCCTTTTCTAATGAATTCGCTCTCATCACATGTCCAAAATAGGTCAGTTTTTGACTGGTAATCTTGCCTTCCAGAATCAACTCTGGGTTTATACGATCAAGAACATCTTTGTTGGTGATCCTAGCTGTCCATGAGATTCGTAGAAGTCTTCTCCAGCACCACAGCTCAAAGGTGTTGATTTTTCTTCTATCTGCTTTCGTGAGTGTCCATGTCTCGCAGCCATATGTCACAATTGGGAACCCAATGGCAGTGATCTGTCTTTGTTTGGATGGTGATGGAGATGTCCTTGCACTTCCATATTTGGTCCATGCTCACCATGGCTGTATACCCCAGTGCTAATCTCTGCTGTGAAACCGCCACTGTGATCAGTGAGGGACCCAAGGAAAACGAAGCTGTCAACCACTTTCTGTTCCTACAGGCCCATAAATAGGGTTGATACAATAAGAACCAGTAAACGGACCAATAGAGACATCATTCTGCAATGAGTTTTTAAGGGTAATACAAGTAAAACCTTTTTCTGTTTTTGACAAATTTGGGATAAACATGTCTAAATGCTGATTTGCTTGCTCTCAGATCCTTGTGATGCAAAGCCCTGTGATGAAAGAGGAGTATATTGAACTGATGATAAAGAAAAGTAATAGAAACCCAGGGAGATTATTCTGCTTTAGAAATTTAACTTTACAGTCTATTAAGTTAGTGGATTATACATGTTATGCTGATGGTCTGATTGAATTACCAGCATTGCTTCACTAAAAAAATTTTTCTTAGGTTATTTGCCATTTGCTATGAAGATTATAATAGATGCCGTTTCCGAAGTCATCTCTCAGTAATTGGTAATTCCCATCCTTTGTTTAAAATGAAAGTTTCTTTTCATTTAAAGAAGCAGCACTCATAGGCTCATTTTTGTGTTGTTGCAGTTTCAGAATAAAGATTTTTACAAAAGCAAAGAGAGCAAAGAGAGCACAAGGTCATAATAAATAAAAGAAATATAGTTTTCAAAAAACAGACCCAATGATCTCTTTAGGCTACATAATGCCAGAAGGAAAACCCACTAAATCAAGAAATAATGACTAAAGTCAATGAAACATCAACAAAGGCATAGTAATTCCACTCTAGGTTTTCATACATCGAGCTGGCAATTCTAATTTTTTTTAAAAACTTTCTAATCTGACTGAAGTGTGTCTACAGAAGAATAACTATTTCCTCCGATAGCCAACAAGGAAAGCAGAAGGGGAAATGTGGCCCCCAAGTGCGTAAGTTTAAAAGAAGTCTTTCTCCAGTCCTGAGTACTCTTGGCTACATTGTAAAATAAGGTCACTTTTTGTCCACAGTAAGAAACTTTCTTAAATTTGAAATTATTTTTAAATACACTGTAACAGACCTGTCAGACTCTGATCACAAAACTAATAATAATAATAATAATAACAGTTTATATACCGCAGGACCGTGAAGTTCTATGCGGTTTACAAAGATTAAAAGATGGTACAAATTGTTTGAACTTAACACGCCCTTTGACTATACTTAATATTACCCATCGACACTTATAATTCCCTTATATCTCATTTCCTCAATGTTTTTGGTGCATTATAGTGGTTGGCGTTTATCATATGAATGGTTACAGACTTAACATCATAGTTTAAGTATAAGATATTCTGATCTGTTTATTTCTCCCTTTTACTTTTCCCCCTTCCTGGAGTTACTAATCCTTTGTATTATCGATCCCATGATATGGGGCATTGCTTTATGGATCTGTTATGTATCGCTTTATGTACTGACGCAATGTTTTACTGTTGTATATCAGTATTATTTTCTGTTCTATTGTAAAACCTTAATAAAAACTTATTGAACTTAAAAAAAAACAGGGTGGAAGCTAGTGATTAACAGCTCAAGGGATCAGTTATTGAGGAGAAAGAGTTGTACGGGTCAGTTGCCTGAATTCCCCATAAGTAGTAGGCGTAAGCAATTGTTCTAGATCTTTACCCCATAATGCTGCCTGATGTGAGAAAAGGTGTTGATGGTGTCTTTTGAGTTTACATCCTCTAACTGGAGGGGAAACAAAGATCGAATGTGAACTTCTCTTATGTCTGTTGGCTGAGAAGGAGAAAAGATCAGTTATGTATTTAAGGGCTAGACCGTATAGTACTTTAAAGCAGAAACAGGTGAACTTAAACTTTACACCTGCCTCCATCGGTAGCCAATGCAGATGTCGGTAGTAAGATATCACATGATCAAATTTCTTTAGCCCAAACATCAAATGTTATAAAAAAAATGCAACAACATCTAGACTGTTCAAGTTTCAAGTTTATTGGTTTTTGATATCCCGATCATAAAACAAATATCTGACCGGTTAACAATAAAAAGTAATTTTTTAAAATAAAGTAAAAACTAGTTATAGGTGTGTAGAAATATATTGGTGAAACATATTAGACATATACAGATAAACATGACTGTGGGGTTAAAAGAATAGGGAGGGAAAAGTTACATAAGATAAAAAGAAATGGGGAAGAAGGGAGGGATGAACATAAGGACAGGGGTGCTTGGTATGAGTGGTATGCTCAGGAATAACTGAAATGAGAAAAGCAAGAAGTAGGACTTTTGGTATAAAGGTAGATAAGTAGATGGTTAGAAGAGATTAGGATTTATTAAAGGCATCTTGGAATAGAAAAGTTTTAAGATTAGTTTTGAATTTAGCTAAATGGGTTTCATCCCGTAAGAGTTGGGGGAGAGAATTCCATAGCGTAGGTGCTGTTACGGCAAAATTAGTCTTTCTTGTATAGTATGATTCTTTTAGGGAGGGGATGAAAAGGAGTTTTTGGTCTGTAGATCGTAGAGTACGGGGAGAGCTTTGAGGGATTAACAGTTTGTCTAAGAATAGTGGCAGGCGAGAAAATTTGATTTTAAAGACGAGTAGTAGGATTTTATAGATTATGCGGTGTGTGACTGGGAGCCAATGAGCCTCCTTAAGAAGCGGAGTAACGTGTTCGAATTTACCTATTTTGTAGATGAGTTTAATGGCGGTGTTTTGTATGATCTGCAGACGGCGTAGTTCTTTTTGAGGTAGTCCATTTAATAGTGAATTGCAGTAATCTAAATGAGATATAACTAGAGAATGGATAAGGATCTTAATCGAGTTAGTATTTAAAATGGAGATAAGTGAACGAATAATACGAAGTTTAAAGAAGCAAGTTTTTACTACTGTACTAATGTGATCATGAAAGGAGAGATCTTGGTCTAGTGTAACGCCAAGTAATTTTATTTTCGTATCCATGTGTAAAGGTGTAGATTTGATGTAGATAGTTCCAGGTAATATTTCAGATTTTTTGATAGGAATAAGTAGGCCACAAGATTTAGTAATGTTAAGTGAGAGTTTGTTAGAGAACAGCCAATCACTTAAGGTGTCTAATTTAGAGTTAAGATCATTAATGTCCGAAGAATTAGAGGTATTAATAGGGTAAAGCAGCTGGATATCATCAGCATATGCGAAGATTGAGAATCCTAGTGATTGTGCTAAAGAAAGAAGAGGAGATAGAAAAATGTTGAATAGAAGTGGGGATAAAATAGAACCCTGCGGAACTCCAAGGTGTTCATTGGTCCTTCAATTTCCGTCTCCCATCTCTGTTCAGTCATAAGTTTAGAAATAACCATCTCCTCAGGTTTCCCAATTATTAGAGTCTGTCAAATAAATATGCTATAATTCTTTAAGGGCCAAGAATCTTGACTTACGTAAACTGAATAATCTAAAATTCCTAAATCTACTCATCTGCTCGAGTGCTTCCAATTTGAGTTGTAAAACTAGGCTGTACTTTAATGAAATGTGTCCCCATGTCCTGGACTGTTGCCAACTGTGATCCATTCAGTCTGTCAGTCACATTCTGGTAAGTTCAGATGCCACAGAAACAGAATCACAAAGAATAGCTTTGGTTCTGGAAGTACACTCAGAAGTGTCTTCTAGAAGATCAAACCTCCTGGCAAATAAGATCTGAAAAACTTCAGGGATAGAAATCAAAACTTTAACTGAAGAAATACCACCAAATTTGGTCTACCACTTTCAGAATTTTCACTTAGTTGCACAGCAGTTCTACCATTGATAGCTCCTGAAGCTAAAATCAAGCCTCAGTTCTCCTTAACTTGGTTTCTCTCATCTTTAGCCTTTTCTGATTGCAAAGCTCTTCTTAGGGGGAGGGTGTGTAGATCAGCTCATCTGGAGAGCACTCTGCCTGTCCCGCCTTGTGCTGGGGATCATATATCAATCAATTGGCTCTTGGACAATTGGCTGAGAAGCCCGAATGGGCTGCAGTTAACACATGGTCTAGCTCCAGATTATCTTGTTGACCATACCATACCATACCATACAGTTTCTTTTATACTGCAAATTTCAACTGGGATTCAGTGTGGTTTACAATAAGAGTGATGAGATTTACAATAAGAATACGATGGAAGAGATTCACAATAGATGTGGTGGATTCCCGACAAGAGCCTTACTGAGGGCGTGAACACCAGTGAAGGTAATAGGACTGTAGTTGTATGTTTGGGGAGAAGAGGTGATTCTTTAATCTCTTTCTGAAGATATAGTATGATTGTATTTGTCGTAGATGAAGTGGTAGGTTGTTCCAAGACTTGGGTCCTTGGCACTTGAAAGTTGATTCATGTAGTTTCTTATGAATGACCCGTGCAGGATAGGGGGGGAGGGGTAGTTTGAAATCTTGCTGTGGTCTGGCGGTGAGAAAAGAGTGTGCAGTTGTGATTTCTGAGCTCAGACCTGTGGAGTTGTCGCCATAAATGGCCTTGTGAACCATGCAAGCTATCTTGTATTTATGGGGAGCCAGTGCAGATGATTTTTCAGGAGAGGAGAGACATTGTCGAATTTGCTTCGTTTGAAAATTAGTCTGGCTGCTCTGTTTTGAAGGAGTTGCCGTTTTTTGTAGTCTTTTTCTGCAATTCCATTGTGTAAGGAGTTGCAGTAGTCCAGGTAGGGGAGGAGGACTTCTTGTGCAGTTGTTCTGAAGTCTGGTTGGCTTAGTGATGATCCGATTGCTCTTAGTTGTCGGAGGCGGAAGAAGAATTTTTTTGGCTAGGGCATTGATTTGGTCCATGCAGGTGAGATCTGAGTTTAGGAACACTCTTAGTACTTTTGAGTACCTCTCTATTTTGAGCTTTTCTCAGTTGTGAGAACCAGGTCAGTGTTTGTAGACTCTAGATAGACATTTACTACCAGTTTTTACTTTGTTTTCTTTTCCATCTGTAAAAGATATTTTCATAGATTGTCTTTTCAGGCTGCATTATGAGATAAGGAATTTAGTATTTTGATAACTAACTCTATTTCATACCAACATTATAGGAAATTGCTTAAGACTTTTCCGTTTACAAATGTTTTGCCAGTTTAAATTGCTAACCGCAGGAAAATGCAAGGTTTTGCGGTATATAAATCAACTTTTAGGTTATGTTACCCTTTCTCTTCTCCATTGCGGACAAGAGTCAGGAGGAAACCAACAAAGAAGCTTTACAAAGAAGAGAAATGTGCCAGGTAAGAGCAGCCACACACACACACATTCCAAAATCTAATTTAAAAGAAGGCCCAGCACTGCCAGAAACCTAATGTTGCTCTGTGTATGAATACTTTTGGAACATTTTTCTCAACATTTTTGTTTAAAAGTCACATTCCTTGGGTCCATTTTTACAGTATTCATACATACATTTATCAGCATAGGGTCTGCATGGGTTTCTGGGTAAAGGTATCAAAAAAGCTTAGATATATTGTGTATATAAAGTAAGAGGAGCCTTCCAAGCCTTGAAACATCAATATTTTGAAATTACAGTAAATGAAAAGCCATGAGTGCAGGTAATTTTTCTAATTATGTTTAACTTTTACCGATCGGATTTGCTGACATTATGCACAGAAAAGGCTCACTGCATGGTTTTCCGAGTGGTAGTACATCCTCCAATTATGGCATGCAAATGAAGTCATTAATATTAAAGCCAGAAATCTAATCAATGCCCTAACCTTGCATACCTGAATCGGATTAGTATTACCGACCCGGAGTACCTGATATAAAAAAAAATATTTTTTTCAATGGGAACAGATGATGTGCCCATAAAAAAGCAAAATGCCGTGCTGACGACCCCCCACCTCCCCACTCCCCCACACACATGACCCCGGTATCAAAAATTTGACAGGAGGGATGCCTACTCCCTCCTGCCGCCATGAACCTCCCCCACACTGACACCCCCTGAACTGCCCCTCCCCAAAAATTGGCAGGAGGGATGCCCACGCCCTACTATCAGGGAAGAGGCCTTAGGCATCTGAGCCAATCTGGGCCTTAAGTTCTTTCCGCTGTATACAGGGATACAGCGGGATGATCCTAAGGCACTGATTGGTTTGACTGTTAAAATCACATAGGATGAGGTAAGATTCGAGAAAGACAGAGAGCCAGGAGTCAAGCTCAGTGAGAAAGGAAGGCAAGGATTTGTTATGAGATTGATAAATGACTGCTATTCGGAGAAGAAAAGGAACGAATAGATGGATGGGGTGGACTTTGAAGGAAGAAAAGTAGTGAGACTGAGGTAGATGAAAAGGTTGAAATCTACAGGAGGAGAATAGCAGACCAACCCCTACATACATACAATCGAAGTATATTGTCACAAACCCGAGCCCAAGGCCGGCCTTGTGCCAGGGAAGAGTCATAAAAAACATCCCCTGAAACTAGTCCGGGCTAACCATGTTGTCCCTGTTAGGCAAGAACAAGAACAGGAAGCACAGGCTGTGTTTAAACCTAATGCAGAACACAGCCTGGTGAAAACTGGTAGGGCCCCTTTAAATCCTCCATTTTGTGGAAAGCTGGCTAAGCAGGGGAAAAGGCAACCACAGCTGAAGGAAGTTCAGCCCCGGAGTAGGGCTGGGCGTGGTACAGCAGCTTGGCAGCATTTAGAGAGCTGGCTGACCAAGAGGAAAGGAGAGATAGGAGAAGTTCCCAGGTGGAAGGAACCTCCACCTTCTCCCGAGCCCACAGACGTGGAAATGTTTGACCCAGAGGCAGACCAGCAAGCACCGGAGACCCAGGTACCAGAGGACATGGATTGCAGTTCTCTTCCAGAGCTGGAATGTCCGGAAGGCATGGAAGTAAGCTGAACTGGCTGGGTGTGTGTTTTTCAAAATTGGGTTTTGTTATGGACTTTTTGTATGCTGGGTGGCTTGCTGCAGGAACTGGGCTTAAGGACAATTAAGCCACATGAGCGAAGCATTACTGAGGAGAACTGTGAAAACCCAGAAGGTGGGAGTCAGTTTGCATGACTGCAGCATAGGATGTTTGGGGATTATATTGTTTTCATTTGTGCTTTGCTGTACCAAGGAGCTATATTGGTAAAGCTCATATCCTTTTGCTCTTGTATGCCTGAGGAGAAGGGAGAAGCACGGCTACATTTTGACTGTTCAGAGTTTTCTTTGTTTGAGAGTCAAGGACTGCCAGAGACTCTGCTACACCTGGGACATTGATAAAGAACTTTGAGACAAATTTCCAGACCAGGCTGGTTACTAGCATATTATGTTGTTCTTCCTAATTTTGCCAAAGACCTTTTGGAATACATTTTTCTTTTGATGCATTTTTCTTGGACTTGTGAGTTGAACAATAAATTTGATTTTTGTTATTCCTTACTTACCTGTGTGAGACCATTCTGTTATACACATAGGATAAGTTTTGCACAACAGGGACTTCCTCCATCTTGGGGAAGCACGCTGGGGAGAATATTGTAAGCGTGGGCCGGTGACTGCGAGCCTTGAGGGCCGGCCACGCTACAATATAGACATGGTAACCTCCATGACATAGGGCAGCAACTGAAACAGAGTCTTCAGGGCAGAGTCAGGTTTCAGTTAGTTCAAGCAGGTGGAAAGAATGAGAGATGAAAAGGTCATGGATATAAGTGATCTTCTTGGAGATAGAGTGGGCATTCCACAGGGCGCATGAGAAAAGTAGAGAAGAAGAGGGAGGAGGGGGACAGAAATATAGTTGGAGAAGTTGCGGTATGATCCTCACGAGTAGGGTGAGAGTTGACTAGGAGGGCCTAGATTGGGGTTGATGTCTCCAGTAGTGCTGCCTAATTCATGGAAAACTTTATCGATTCGATTCAGCTTATTGAATCGATTTTTCAATTTGTTTCACTTTTCCTGCCCAATCGGGCATTTTTTTCAAACATACTGGTGGATTTATTTTGTAGCTTTTTCACCTACCTCACGCTCCCTTTTCCCACTCCAACCTCTCACCAGTGTAAACAAAATAAAAAAGACTTTTCCTCTCTCTGTTAGGTCCTAGCTCACGCTCGCTAATACAAGCTCTGGATGGATACACATTTCAAATCTGACATATTGTAATCACAAAACAGAAAATAAAATTATTTTTTCTACCTTTTGTTGTCTGGTCAAATTATTCAAATCATGTTGGGTCCAGGCTCTGGTTTCTGTTTGTCTTCTGTTAACTCACTCACCAGGGTCTCCTGCCCATTTGACATTTTCCTCTTTCTCCATTCTCACCATCCATCTTCCATCTCTGTACCTTCCCTTCCACTGCCATGTCCAACAACTCTTTCTCACTGTCTACCATCTCTCTCTCTTTCCCTGTCTTGTGCCCTGAGTCAAACCTCTCTATTCTCCTCCATGCAGCATCTCTCTCTTCCTTCCCTCCATTATCATGTGCAACACTTCTTTCTCTCTCCCCATGTACCATCTATCCCTGCCCTCTACCCTATGTCCAATATTTCTCCTTCTCTCTTCTCCATGCATGTCTCCTTCCCCTCCACTATATGTAGAATTTCTCCCTCACCCCTTTATGCCTCTGTTGCATCTCCCCCTTCCTCTCCTCCAACCCATGTCCAGCAATTCTTCCTCTATCTCCCCACTATGCATCAGCTTTCCATCCCTCCCTCCCATCCTCCTGTGCAGAAACTTTCCATCCCCCTTTCCCATCCCCCTGTGCAGTAGCTTTCCATCCCTCCCTCCTATCCCCCATGTAGCATCTTTCCATCCCGTCCATCCCCCTGTGCAGCACTTCCCGACCAGACACCCACACCCACCCCCGTGAGATCTGACATACCGTCGAGCTTCCTAAAGCAGCAGTAGTGGTGACCCGCTGGCTGTAAACAGGCAGTTTGCAGCCTGCCCTCCTCCCCAGAGCTTCCCTCTGCTTTGGCATCAGTAGCATCATCAGTGATGCGGCAGAGAGAAGGCCCTGTTGGGGCAGGCCACGAGCAGCCTGTTCAGAGTGCTGCCTCTGCTTGCCGTCCACCATCACTGCTGCTGCTGGTTTAGGAGGCCCGGAGGTATGTCAGATCTCATCAGGGGGAGGGTTGGTTACTGAATTGGTGAGTCCAATTTTGGGGGAAAGCAAAGTGTAGTGAATCGATTAAAATTGGCGAATTGGACAGTACTAGTCTCTAGCAGTGAGCAAAAGAAGAAGTAGCAGAGCAAGTGAAGTGTGACGATGGCGATGCAGGCGAGATAGAGTTAGACAGGATGAGGAGTGTTGAATGAGGGGGAGAAACTGTTGAAGCCTTAGAGCTGTGAAGAAGGTGGATGACAAAGCATGGTGAGGTGGTGAATTCAAAAACTGGGCAATATGGGCTTCAGAATTGTAGTGGTTTGGGACGGAGGGGCAGATTGGGTAAGGTCAGTAACAAGTGTAATGGAGCCATAGACTAGGAGAGGGAAATGATACTTGGGGTGCGGTTGATCTAGGTCAGGGATTATCCAGGGGGAGGGAGTCTGCTGGTGGATTGTAAGATTTGCTTGGTAAGGAGGGTGGATGTGGTGGAAAAGTTACTTAAAAAAAAAAAATGTCTTTATTGATGCAATACAACAATTGTAACTTATAACAATACAATTAAAAGCACATGCAATTTACATATATTTATAAACAATCATTTTCTCCCAATCATCCACCCAATGATTATTCAATAAAGCATAAAAACATAGATTATCACAAAAATCGTACCCTATTCTAATTAATGATATCTTCCCATCCGCCCACCCAGCCTCAAATATAAATACCCAAAAAACAAAATTAAGATAGAAATAATCACCCATCCCACCCACCCTTCCATGGATATGTACCAAAATAAACAAAAACTGACTCACAATCAGAAACCTAATATAATGATGTAACATAAGATGTCAATGGACCCCATATCAATTTAAATATATTACCATGCCCCAAACTCTCAGCGTTCACCCTTTCAAATCTATAACTAGAGCAAAGACTTGCCCACCAGAATGGAAAATTTAACTGCTCATAATTCTTCCAATTTCGTGTTATCATCTGGATGGCTATCCCAGTCATTATGAGGAAAAGACGGCCTTTATATTGATCTATAGGGGGCTTAACATGTAGTAATGTACTACAAATAATCACCTCATATGTTAGTGGAATTGATGATTCCATAATGTGATTAATTCTACCCCATATTGACGTCCAAAAGGACAATAGAACAACAGATGATCTAATGTCCCAATTTCTAAATGACAATGCCAACATCTATTAGATTTAGAATTGTCTAACTTGTGCAACCTAACAGGGGTCCAAAAAGATCTATGTAACAGAAAAACACGTTTGTCTCATGAGGTCACCTGATGAAAGGTTTGGTAGTAGGAGCCTGAATTAGGGCACGCTTCTTCTACAGAATAGCATTTAATGAAGATCCTGCATCTAACCTTTGGGCTCCAGACTAGTTGAAATGCTGGTACCCTAATGAGACTGCCTCTGGTTTTCTTTCTAAGAAGTAGATGTGGCAACGCTATGCTGGTTCTTGTGAAGCTCATGCATTGACATTTTTGACCCTTCAGTTGAACTGCTAGAGACTTCATTGTTAGATCATAGCACGAATTGTGTCACCACCGTATGCTTGTCATAACATTTCTTTTTTTTTTAATTCTTTATTTATCATTTTAAGATATTTAACAAAATCAAAACATTTTGTACAGAAAGATTGTCAGATCAAACACAAAATAATAAGAAATCGTTTACATAATATTGAAAAATTCTAATCGAACAATCTCAAGTCCTTTATAATGTGATCCAAGATTTATATGAGTGAACTTAAGGAAATCAATTTATTAATTCTATACAAAAGAAACAGTATCGTGTGCCTGGCTTGAGGAATTATTCTATTATCAAATCCAATTTGTTGTTACTATTGCATTGTTATTGTAGTTGTTGTTGTTCCTTCTTTTTCCAGACGTTTCAGTGTCAGGAAAGCTGTAAGTTGAGATGGTTCAAAAAACACAAATTTATTATCTCGATACCTTATTATGCATTTACATGGAAAAGGTAAAAAGAAAATACCACCCAGCTGTGTAACTCCTGCTTTCATCATAAGAAACTGACGCCTGCGGTTCTGAGTTTCTCTACTAACGTCTGGAAACATTTGAATTTTCAAACCCAAAAACTCTTTATTCTTGTTCCTAAAAAACATCTTTAGTATCCAATCCTTGTCCGGCAACAACGCCACAGATAGCAAAAGAGTTGCTGGTTTAGCCAAATCTTTATCTGATGTTTCCAGGATTGCTGTCAAATCTTGTTGAAGGTCTTGTATTTCCTGTTTCTTATCCTCCGAGTGTTGATCCCCTTCTTTAATAGGCAAATAATATACTCGAGTGAGAGGAGGCAATGATCCCTCAGGAATATTAAGTATCTCCATAAAATACCTTTTTATCATCTCTCTCGGGTTTATAGATGGAATTTTAGGAAAATTCAGCAATCGTAGGTTATTAGTCTGATAGTTATTTTCCATAGTCTCCAATTTTCTTCTAATAATTTGATTATCTTTTATTATTGTAGATTGAACTTGTTTAATCGTTTTCACTTCATTTTCAGTTTCTCCCACTTTTTCTTTAATATTTGAAATTTCCTGTTTATTTTCCTCTATTGTCTGTTTTTGAATTTTTATATTCTTTTCGCCTTCTTTAATTTGTTTAGTTAGTGAGTCTCCCAGTTTGGAATTTGTCATAACATTTCAAGAGTTTCTTTACCTCTTTTTCCAAGTTTAACACAAAATCCAATCACACACCTCTGGCGCACTCTCACCGACGCGTCTTCCTCACGTGTCACGACGAAACGTATGAAGTTCTTCCTCTTGCTGTGACCCAACAATGAGGACTACGGCAGACCAACAGCAGGTTTTGAAACGTCGATGTGTGGGCTTCACAAGACCTAGTACAGCATTGCCACGTCTACTTCTTGGAGAGAAAACCAGAGGAAGTCTCATTACTTTTTAATCAGCCCTTGCATTTAGGCCTTTTCAGAATGCCCCTGACACACCCATGGTCATACCCCCTTTTGGAATTAGGTCCCAGGTCTTATAAAATAGCGAGCAGCTAGAGGCGGTGGATAAATTTTAATGCGAGCCAATTAACAACAGGAATTGATTGTTAGCACACAATTATTGATGGTTCAGAGCTCATTATCCGGAAGAACGCCCAAAGTTGAGATTGTAACTTTCTGCGCCATATTTAGAATTTGGGGAAACATGTTTAAATTTTTAGTCCCATGTACTGTGGCAGCTAGAAATACAAATAGGATTATTTGAAAAGGGCCGACAAGGAATGGTAGTGAATAGAATTTGCTCAGAGGAAAGAAAGGTGAGTAGTGGTATGCCTCAGGGATCGGTCTTGGGGCCTTTTCTGTTCAATATGTTTGTGAGTGATATTACTGAGAGATTGGAAGGAAAAGTGTGCAGGTGACACAGAGATTTGCAACAGAATACATATGCCGGAGGGAATAGAAAGCATAAGAAGAGATCTGCGAATATTGAAAGAATGGTCTAGAGCAGGGGTGTCAAACTCAATAACATTAAGGGGCCAAAATCCAAAACACAGGCTAAGTCACGGACCAGACCCCGCCCAATCTCCGTCCCAGACCCCACCCCCTTAATAATACTAATTATAACACCATTTTCTCCATTCATTTTTCATAAATACACACACAATATAATCTTATCTATAATAATAAAACGCTAAGCGCGCATGCGCATTCTCACCGCGTGCTTCCCTGATCCCTGTTCTGTCGCGCTGTGCCGGCAAGAGTGCGCATGCGCGCTTACTACGTCCAGGATGCGCGGAGCGGCGGCTGCCGGGAGGAGGGTTTCGAGGCAAGGCGGCTGTCGGCGGAGGGCAGACGCCGGGCCAGGACGGAGAGCAGCTGCATCGCCGGAACCTCCTCGCACAATCCCTCAAGCGCCATCTTCTCAGAAGACGCTGCCCCCGTCGTCAATTTCATTTACTAGACCAGAAGTGATCCCTCCCCCCATCTATAGCAAGAGGAGGAAAAAAAAAATGGCTGATGGTGAAGAGGCAGATGGCGTAGGCTAGCACTGTTTAGTGCTTGCATTTGGGATGGCGAAGACGTCAACAAGCATGGTTTTTGTACATTCAAAGGCACCGCCGCGGTAGAACATCCCGAGGTTAGGTCGGATGGTAATCTCTTCAAGTGCCAGGGTTAGCGAGGAGATAGATCGGCATCTGCCAAATGGAGAAATGCCGAGACAGAAAGGATGGAGACACGCACCTGTTGCGACAGATCCTGCACGTAGTGAGGCAGAGAGGTGATTTACATGGCCGCTGAAGCCGAGAGAAACGGCGGATGGTATATTTCTAAACCCGGGCAATAGCTGTATTAAATGAAACCTAAAACAACACATATAATAAATGCAAACCACTTTGATTGAACTTTTTTTTAAGCTTTTTTCTTTAGTGCCCTCTTTATCCCAACTTTCACCCCGTTTGTAGCCACCCTTCTAGGACCAGCCTAAAGGTATCTGATTTCTTAAGCGAACTTTCAGCCATGGGCCCACACCCAGGCATAGCGCCAGCCTCTTCCTTTCCTTATTCTCTCCTTCAAGCTCAACCATCAACCACTACCTTACCCCCTCCCCCCCAGGTATCAAGCATATCTCCTTCTTCACCCTCTTCATCGTGGCATGATTTGGAATGCAGCACTGGCATGACAGAACACCATCTCTAAACAAAACTCAACATAGCTGGCATGGGACCTTGCACATGTTCAAAGATGGTAGCATTCCATCCTTTCCAAACTTCCTGTTGGAGGGAGGGCACCAACTTGAGCCATGCAGGTAATCAAAGGCGTCATGCTGACCATGCTAAGTTGTTTAGACTTTAGAGCTGATGACTGCCCCACCAGTGCCAAACTTGGTGGGCACGTGGTCAACCTGATGGTAGGGCTAGCTCTGCACCACTATTTCTCTTACACAGCCTTACCCCCTTACATTGTAGAAATTTTTATCTTATTCCATAATCTAAAGTTGTTTAGGAAATTTCAACTTAAAATGTGCCTTAACCAAATTAGAAACATAGAAAGATGACGGCAGATAAGGGCTACAGCCCATCAAGTCTGCCCATACCATTGACCCACCCTTTTAAGTCTACTGGCCCCCTTAACTCTATTGACCTGCTCTATTAAGTCTATGTCCTAGCGACCCTATTCATTGGTATGACCCTCGCAGTGATCCCACATAGGTATCCCATTTATTCTTGAAGTCTGGGATACTGCGGGCCTCGATCACCTGTACTGGAAGCTTGTTCCAATGCTCTATCACTCGTTCCGTGAAGAAGTACTTCCTGACGTCTCCACGAAACTTCCCTCTTGCGGATGTCCTCTTGTGTTCGAGGGTCCTTTGAGAAGACAGATATCATCTTCCACCTCGACCCGTCCTGTGATGTACTTAAATGTCTCAATTATGTCTCCACTCTCCCTACGCTCCTCGAGAGTATAGAGCTGCAATTTGTTCAGTCTTTCTTCGTACGAGAGACCCTTTAGCCCCGAGACCATCCTGGTGGCCATCCGCTGAACCGGAGTCTCTCTTACTATTTGGGATCTTTAAGCTGTTTTCTCATTTTCCTCTAAAGTTGGGTAATGATTCCTCACTAATTTAGTTTTCTATTACAAAACACAGATGCTCACAGGAACTTGAGTGGATTTTGAATTTTTAAGATCTGTGGGTCTATGTAGAAAGCTCTATGCTAAAGCTCAGTACATAGTTCCTTAACACTCATAAAACAATTTTGTGTCTGGTGCAATAACTAAATAGTATGTGAAAAAAGTATATACAAAAATATGCCTTAAGATGGAAGAGCATGGCAAAACTATATTTTGTGCAAAGAAATGCATCAGCACTCAGTTGCATGTACATAAATAAATATATGCATGAGCTAGAACAGAGGTCTCAAAGTCCCTCCTTGAGGGTCGCAATCCAGTTGGGTTTTCAGGATTTCCCCAATGAATATGCATGAGATCTATGTGTATGCTATGCTTTCAATGCATATTCATTGGGGAAATCCTGAAAACCCGACTGGAAGACAGACACACACACATATATTCTAGCACCCGTTAATGTAATAGGCTATAAGACTAGTTAATACATAAAGGTAATGGTTAACCACAAAATTAAACTACACAAAACACACTGTATGCGTCTTCAACATTCATTCCTACCAGAACACAGATAACCCCTATGCAAATACGGGACCAAAAACTAAAAGTACTAATATATTTTTAAAAAACACTCTAAGATTCAAGATTCTGCATGCAGTACAACCCCCAGAGAAAAAGAAACAAATGTATTTCTTCCTGAGCAGTGCAAAAGATAGACAGCAGATTAAAATGCTCAAGATTTACACAATTCAAACACTAACTTGAAAATAAAATAATTCCACCTACCTTTGTTGTCTCCCTCCCTCCATGCTGTGCCTCCCTCCAGCGGGTGTCTAACCTTCTGGCCGGCTGCAACCTGGCTGTTTTATGCAGCCTGCGGTCCGATGCCCCCCGGTGTTATCTTGTGGCTGGCTCCCTCCTCCTCAGAGCTGCAGTGTGCACAAAGCCGCATGCAGCGGCTCCTCGTGCGTCCTGCACCTGAACCAGAAGCCTTCTCTCTGACGTTGCAATGTCTGAGGATCTCAAGGCTGAAAGCAATGTGACAAAACAATGGACTTAGCCAGAAAAATGTTGGGCTGCTTAAAGAGAGGAATCGCCAGCCGAAAAAGAGAAGTGTTGATGCTCCTGTACAAGTCATTGTGGAGGCCTCACTTGGAATACTGCGTTCAGTTCTGGAGGCCATATCTTACTAAGGATATAAGAAGACTTGAAGCGGTCATCGAAAATGATATCGAGTTTGTGCCAAGAAATGTAGAAGAGGCTTGAATACCTGAATATGTATACAGTACTCCCCCGATATTCGCGGGGGCTCTGTTCCAGGAACCTCCGCGAATCATGAAAAACCGTGAATACAGTTTTTCAATGGGGGAGACTGGAGAGGGCAGCGGGAGAGGCAGGAGAGAGCAGCTGGAACGCCGGCAAGTGCAGGAAATCACTCGCTGTATGTTTCGACCGCCTCTTCCTGCACTAAGTTGGGCTTTACCAATCAGGAGCTTTGTGTCAAAGCAGCTCCTGATTGGATAAGGCCCGACTTAGTGCAGGAAGAGGTGGTCGGAGCATACAGCGAGTGATTTCCTGCACTCGCCAGCACTCCGGCTGATCTCTCCTGCCTCTCCTGCTGCCCTCTCCTTGTCGGCGGTTTGCTGTCGTAAAATACCGCCAATGATCGGAACCGCGAACCGTCGACTGCGAACAACCAGGGGAACACTGTACTACTACTATCCATTCAGTTGTGTCCGACCCTTGGCTACTCTGTATGCCAGTCCTTGCCGTGCTTCCTTATTTTCCATGGCTTCTTTCAATTGCTTGATGTTCATTCTTGTGTCATTCTTGATGGTATCCAGCCAATGGGCCTTTGGTCTCTCCTGCTTCCTTTTACCACTGATCATTCTGAGTAGCATCTCCTTTTCTAGTGAATTTGCCCTCATCACATGTCCAAAATAGTTCAGTTTCTGTCTGGTAATCTTGCCTTCCGAGGACAACTGTGGATTTATATGATCAAGAACATCTTTGTTGGTGATCCTAGCTGTCTACGGGATTCATAGAAGTCTTCTCGAGCACCACAGCTCAAAGATGTCAATTTTTCTTCTATCTGCTTTCATGATAATAGATCTCCACTGTATGCAAATTTGATCTCATGCATATTCATTGTAGTGATCTGAAAACTTGACTGGCTAAGTGTGCCTCAGGAGAATGTTGAGAAACACTGGAGTGCGGAGAGGGCATGACATATACTCCATTAGGTTTTGTTTTGGTGTTTTTAGCCTAGCAGTTTCCCTCTCTTCTTTGGGCTTTTAGCTCAATTGGAATAGGCTTGGGAACATATGACAAGAGACTTAATTTGCAATATAATCTGAGATTTTCCTTGTTTTATATCCTCTTTCAACTCCCATTAGCTTACTTCCTGAAGCTAAGGCTGTGGGCTCTGGGACCAGGACTCCTTCTAGAACCCTGCAGTCTTAGGCGCCAAGTGTACTTGTGAGGGGACCATGTTCTTTGATGACTGGACTCAATCTCCATAAGGGTCATAAATTCAAACTCCACAGCATCCCTAGCAATGACTGGCCTAGGGAATGACGTCCTGTCTTGGAAAGCAATCCTGGATCCACTGCATTCCATGTGAAGCACTGCTGCTGGGCTTCCTAAATAGACTATCCCTATAACTCTGTTGGTATCTTGAAGGCATTGGCTAATGGCTGTGTTCTCTTTAAATCAATAAGAATTTTATTAATGTGGTCCTCTAAATAATAGAATTTCTTAGTGTGTGCTGGCTTTGTATGGTATGTAAGTATGGGTATATGTGGTTATCCTATATAATAAAACCCTAGCTGCGCATGCGCACTCTTATCTGCGTGCTTCCATGATCCGTATGTCTGTGGCCGCAGGAGTGCGCATGCGCACTTAGGGTTCCCCCCTCCCTGTAAGACAGTTCATCTTCGTCGGCGGCGTCTTCGCCCCCCCCCCGGCACACCCGATCCCCCGTTCAGCCTCCCATCCGACCCTCCCTTCCTGCAGTCTGGCCGGCTCCCTTAGTCCCTTGCCGCCCTCCCTCTTCCTTTCCCGTGGTCACGACAAACATCCCGATTCAAGCAGCGGCTGCAGCACTTTAAACACGCTGCTTCGCGGCCTTCTACTGCCCTAATTTGCTCTGCCCGACACGGCAGAGCAAATCAGGGCAGTAGAAGGCCGCGAAGCAGCGTGTTTAGAGTGCTGCGGCCGCTGCTGGAGTCGGGACGTTTGTCGGGACCGCGGGAAGGGAAGGGGGCGGCAAGGGACTAAGGTAGCCGGCCAGACTGCGGGGACGGTGCGCGGCAGCCTCAACAGCGTGTAGGCGGGCGTGGCGTGAAGGAGTTTGAACAGGTGGCGGCAGTTTCGCTGAAGTTTGAGCGGTGGTGGCAGTTTTGCTCAGAGGAACGGCTGGAGGTATGGTGCCGGTGCTGCAGGTGTCCCATGCAGGTACAAATTCTCAAAGGAGGGGGAGAGGGAAAGGGGGCTGCTTTGGGGGAGGGGTGCGCTGGGAGGCAGACAGCTTTGCTTGGGGGGGAAGACAGAAGGGGGGCCACGGAGAGACAGTCAGGGAGGAACTGGAGGGGGAGAGGGAAAGGGGGCTGCTTTGGGGGAGGGGTGTGCTGGGAGGCGGACAGCTTTGCTGGGGGGGGAAGACAGAATGGGGGCCACGGAGAGAGAGTCAGGGAGGAACTGGAGGGGGAGAGGGAAAGGGGGCTGCTTTCTAGCACCTGTTAATGTAACGGGCTTTAACACTAGTTTATTATATAAAGAATAATATAGCTTAAGAGTCTGTTGTCCAAAATGCTTTTGCTTATAACTACATTTCTTCCAATACGATGCATTTACTAAGCAATCAATTGCTTTGCAGTCTCCAAACACAGATTTCGTAAACTTAAAAAAAAAAACACCCACCCACACATTGTTGAGGCTGTGAATAGGTTATTACAATTTGCCTATCCTGGTAGTGACACCTGTTAGAGGTGCGATACAAAAGACAGTGACAGGCAGTGTAATTTAGTAATTGTGGTCATTGTACTCTATAGCTGGTCAGTTCACCAGACAAGCACAAAGGAAGCAGTGTTGAAACAGAGCAGGAGTGGATATGCTTAACAGAGCTAGCTGTGCCGTGAAAGACACTTTTGGTGGAAGGCTGTGTCCCAGGGGGCAATTTAGGATTGAAAAGAATGAACAAAAGTACAAGCAAAAAAATGGTACAAGTTTTCCTGTTTCTTTTCTTGAAAGTGACAGTTGTATCCTGCCTGTGGACAATTACAAAGCCTGTCCTTTCTGCCGAAAGAAAAAAAATGTGTCCTGTGTCTCTTATTTGCAGCTGAAATAGTCACAGAATACTTTTTCCGTGGATACAATTCTAAGATTATACAAACTGTAGAATTAGACCGGGGACCAGAGGGGAAACAGATCTCTTGGTTTTATTGGTACATGGCTCGTCTTTTGTATTTACTCTTCCTTTTCATTCCCCAACAGGTATGATTCTTTTATTGATTTGTTTGGATTTATTTAGGGCTTGATTCTGATTCTGTATAGGCTTGGTTTCAGCAGCTTTTGAGAATCACACACGGGCGTCCTATATAGAAATCGCGTCTGTCCTAAGAAACAGACGCCTAACCCCGCCTAACCACCCCGATAATTGAGTTGCCGCTGAACTGATCGCAGCAAGGGAATCTCCCTGCTGTGATCATTTGAGCGGCAGTGGCAGAGAACCCCTGAAACCCCCCCACACACACACACTATTAATGGCAGGAAGGATGCCCACTCCCTCCTGCCGCAAACTGCGAAACAATCTCACGGCAGGAGGGATGTCCACTCTCTCCTGCCAGCACCCCAGCCCACAACATCCACAGCAGGAGAGATGCCCACTCCCTCCTGTCAGCATTCCCCCGAACTCCCTGAAACCCTGCCCCCCCCATACCATTTAAAGCAAGGCCAGCCAGAGGGATGCCTATTCCCTCTGGCCGGCAGGCCCACTTCTTCTGAATGATTGGCCTTCCCTTTACCGGTGCATCTTGAGATGCACCGGGGAGGGGCCAAAGGCTCTGATTGTCCCAGGCACTTCCCATAGGAGGGGCTTTAGGCACCTGGGCCAACTGGAGTCTTAGGCTCCTTCCCATTGCTTCTGGGATGCACTGGGAGTGGCCTAAGACTCTGATTGGCCAGATCCCTAAGGCCATTCTGGGCATTCTGGGATGCACTGTGAAGGAGGCTTAAGACACCAGTTGGCCCAGGTGCCTAAAGCCCCTCAGGGCAAATCAAAGCCTTAGCCCCTCCCTGGTGCATCGCACCGGGAAGGGGGAGGCCCGCTATTCTGAAGAAATAGGCCTGCCAGCCAGAGAGAGTAGACATCACTCTGGCTGGTCTTGCTTTTAAAGGTATGGCAGGGTCCAGGTGGGCTTTGGGAGATGGAGGATCAGAGGTTCGGGGGGGGGGGGGATCAGGAGTTAATGGGTTTGGGGGGTGACGGCAGGAAGGAGTGAGCATCCCTCCTGCCGGCCGACTTGCGGTGGGGTTTGAGGGTTCCCTGCCGTGGCCGCTCAGCTGATCGTGGCAGGGAGATTTCCTTGCTGTGATTAGTTTAGTAGCCGCATCTAATTGAAATGTAGGCCAGCATTTCAATAGCCTACATTTCAGGCGCCTCTCGCTGCCCTAGGGAGACATCTAAGGCCACTTAAGCTCACCTAAGGCCATTTCCAGCCAAAACCATGCCCAGCCTTGGGCAAGCTTAAGCATCCCCATGCATCTCCCTCAACCGTGGCCTGCCTTGGGTTGTTTTTTTAGAAAATGTGGGTTAGACAGAGGTAGAACACCTATCACCGCCTACAATCGGGACGCCATTTATAGAATATTTATCCAAGACAGTGGACAGCAAGAGCAATCTGGACATAGGCACTAGAGTAGACAATTTCAGCAGAAAAATGTATTCAAATAACAATACATATATCGTGACACAGTATGTTTAAATGAACTAAAATACCCCCCCTTTTCTGAAGGTGCGTTGAGCATCGAAATTTTTATCGCCGCAGGGGATGGAGATTGTTTTTTGTGGAACCATTTATAGCATTACTCGATTATTGCTATTCTATGCCCCCCCCTCCAAATTTTGTTGGAGAGATTAGCAAAAGGATTGTTATAATAGTGTTTTTCAAGAATCTGTTGATAAGCGTATTATATCTGTGAAAGAAGACATTTTTTGAGAATTATTACCGTATTCCAGCCTCTGGGAATCAAATTGAGCGTTCTGGTTTTCTTAAAATCTTCTTCTGAATTATTGTATTTACTGGGAAAGGTTTTTACTTCTGGGTTTTGGGGTGTTTTTTTTTGCTTCTGTTTGATGTAATTCATGTAAGGAGTTATTTAAACTATATTGATACCACATTATTAAGTAGATCTTAATGCAAATGTCTTTCTATCAAGTAGTAATAATCATTAGCCTTTATCTGCCTAGAACTCTCTATCCAAAACTTTCTCCATTTCAAAAGCTGACAATTTATATCGTGAAACCTGCATGCTCTAGTTTAATATTCCGATGCCTAATGGAAAGTCTGAAGATAACTTTGAAGAAGAATTAAATGAGCAGCGAATTTCAACACTGTGTAAGTACACTGCATTTTTGGGGGGGAGAAACAACTGGTCCATTAAAATGTCTTACCAAAAAAGTCCTACTTTTTAAAGAGTCATGAAACCGGATCAAAGATGGCACACCTTAGCCCGAACACAGCCTTGGCTTCTAGCAAAACCACCAGGGCTTCCGAAGAGTTTGTAGACCAGGATGTGGCTGGGAACCTGCATTTGGCTACACCGGAGTCAGTTTCACTGTTTATACAAAGGGTGATAATGTTAAACACTGCCTCTGCAAACCACAGTAATTACTTCTGCTGCTGAAAAAAAATACAGAACATGAACAAAAATATCACCGAGAAGCTATTTCTAACACCAGAGTTGCTCTTTATTGCTAAGTGGTGGTCATCATAGTTTCGAAATTATGTGTTCGTGTTTCAGGCATTTAGATGATGCAAAACAGATTTTTTTGTGGCAACGTTATTGCTACTGGCCAAAAAGACCTTGAAGGGAGACTCTGTACTCCCCTTAAATTGCCTTTTATTCCGTTCTATTTTAGTTGTTTATTTTTTCATTTTTCTCATATTAGTTGAAGAAAACATTGACTTCTTAAGTTTAAATAAAACCACTCTAGAACCGTAATTTTTGTTACACGTCAAGTCTGGCATTCTATATTGAGCTTCTTGCGATATAGGATTATTCAGATAGAGAGAGCCTCTTCCCTTAAAGGTAGTGCAGACAGGCGAATGATGCCAGCTTTATAGATGTGGTTTGAATTGAATGGGAAATAATATAAGATATGCAGAAGTGAACATACCTAAACTAAACCTTAAGTTTGTATACCGCATCATCTCCATAAAGATAGAGCTCAACACGGTTTACAGGTAATTCAATAAACGAGGGAAGGACATAATAAGAAATTAGAGGTTATGAAGAGGATAGCTAGCTTTACATTTTCAATAGATAGCTTTACGTTTTGGAGAAAAGCCAGATTTTCAGATGCTTTTGGAATAATTGGAATGAGCCCAGGTTCCGCAGCGGGGCAGGGAGGTTGTTCCAAAGCTCAGTGAATTTTAATGAGAATAAGAAAGAGAAAGAGAGAAAAAAAGAGAGAGAGGAAGAGAGAGAGAGAGAGAGAAAAAAAAGGAGAGAGAGGAAGAGAGAGAGAGAGAAGAAGAGAGAAAAAAGAGAGAGAGAGAGGAAGAGAGAGAGAAAAAAGAGAGAGGAAGAGAGAGAGAGAAAAAAAAGGAGAGAGAGAGGAAGAGAGAGAGAGAGAAAAGAGAGGAAGAGAGAGAGAGAAAAAAGAGAGGAAGAGAGAGAGAGAAAAAAAGAGAGGAAGAGAGAGAGAAAAAAGAGAGAGAGGAAGAGAAACTAAACTAAACCTTAAGTTTGTATACCACATCATCTCCATAAAGATAGAGCTCGTCACGGTTTACAGGTAATTCAATAAATGAGGGAAGGACATAAGAAATTAGAGGTTATGAAGAGGATAGCTAGCTTTACATTTTAAATAGATAGCTTTACGTTTTGGAGAAAAGCTAGGTTTTCAGATGCTTTCAGAATAATTGGAATGAGCCTAGGTTCCGCAGCGGGACAGGGAGGTTGTTCCAAAGCTCAGTGAATTTGAAGAAAAGGGATTTCCCTAATTTACCTGCATACATGATGCCTTTTAATGAGAATAAGAAAGAGAAAGAGAGAAAAAAAGAAAGAGAGGAAGAGAAAGAGAAAAAAAAGGAGAGAGAGGAAGAGAGAAAAAAGAGAGAGAGAGAGGAATAGAGAGAGAAAAAAGAGAGAGGAAGAGAGAGAGAGAGAAAAAAAGGAGAGAGAGAGGAAGAGAGAGAAAAAAAGAGAGAGAGGAAGAGAAACTAACCTAAACCTTAAGTTTGTATACCACATCATCTCCATAAAGATAGAGCTCGTCACGGTTTACAGGTAATTCAATAAATGAGGGAAGGACATAAGAAATTAGAGGTTATGAAGAGGATAGCTAGCTTTACATTTTAAATAGATAGCTTTACGTTTTGGAGAAAAGCTAGGTTTTCAGATGCTTTCAGAATAATTGGAATGAGCCTAGGTTCCGCAGCGGGACAGGGAGGTTGTTCCAAAGCTCAGTGAATTTGAAGAAAAGGGATTTCCCTAATTTACCTGCATACATGATGCCTTTTAATGAGAATAAGAAAGAGAAAGAGAGAAAAAAAGAAAGAGAGGAAGAGAAAGAGAAAAAAAAGGAGAGAGAGGAAGAGAGAAAAAAGAGAGAGAGAGGAATAGAGAGAGAAAAAAGAGAGAGGAAGAGAGAGAGAGAAAAAAAGGAGAGAGAGAGGAAGAGAGAGAAAAAAAGAGAGAGAGGAAGAGAAACTAACCTAAACCTTAAGTTTGTATACCACATCATCTCCATAAAGATAGAGCTCGTCACGGTTTACAGGTAATTCAATAAATGAGGGAAGGACATAAGAAATTAGAGGTTATGAAGAGGATAGCTAGCTTTACATTTTAAATAGATAGCTTTACGTTTTGGAGAAAAGCTAGGTTTTCAGATGCTTTCAGAATAATTGGAATGAGCCTAGGTTCCGCAGCGGGGCAGGGAGGTTATTCCAAAGCTCAGTGAATTTGAAGAAAAGGGATTTCCCTAATTTACCTGCATGCATGACGCCTTTTAATGAGAATGAGAAAGAGAGAAAAAAAGAAGAGAGAAAAAAAAGAGAGAGAGGGAGATAAAAAAGAGAGAGGAAGAGAAAAAAGGGGAAGAGAGAGAAAAAAGAGGAAGAGAAAAAAAAGGAGAGAGAGAGAGAAAAAAAAAAGAGAACGAGAGAGAGAGGGAGAGAGAAAAAGAGAGAGGAAGAGAGAGAGAAAAAAAGGAGAGAAAGAGAGAGAGAGGGAGAGAGAAAAAGAGAGGAAGAGAGAGAGAAAAAAAAGGAGAGAGAGGAAGAGAAAGAGAAAAAGGAGAGAGAGAAAAAAGAGAGGAAGAGAGAGGACAAGAGAGAGCGAGAAAAAAGAGAGAGAAGAAGAGAAACTAAACTAAACCTTAAGTTTGTCTACCGCATCATCTCCATAAAGATAGAGCTCGGCACGGTTTGCAGGTAATTCAATAAATGAGGGAAGGACATAATAAGAAATTAGAGGTTATGAAGAGGATGGATAGCTTTACATTTTAAATAGATAGTTTTACGTTTTGGAGAAAAGCCAGGTTTTCAGATGCTTTCAGAATAATTGGAATGAGCCTAGGTTCCGCAGCGGGGCAGGGAGGTTGTTCCAAAGCTCAGTGAATTTGAAGAAAAGGGATTTCCCTAATTTACCTGCATACATGATGCCTTTTAATGAGAATAAGAAAGAGAAAGAGAGAAAAAAAGAAAGAGAGGAATAGAGAGAGAAAAAAGAGGAAGAGAGAGAAAAAAGAGAGAGGAAGAGAGAGAGAGAAAAAAAGGAGAGAGAGAGGAAGAGAGAGAGAGAAAAAAGAGAGGAAGAGAGAGAAAAAAAGAGAGAGAGGAAGAGAAATTAACCTAAACCTTAAGTTTGTATACCACATCATCTCCATAAAGATAGAGCTCGGCACGGTTTACAGGTAATTCAATAAACGAGGGAAGGACATAATAAGAAATTAGAGGTTATGAAGAGGATAGCTAGCTTTACATTTTAAATAGATAGCTTTACGTTTTGGAGAAAAGCCAGGTTTTCAGATGCTTTGGGAATAATTGGAATGAGCCTAGGTTTCGCAGCGGGGCAGGGAGGTTGTTCCAAAGCTCAGTGAATTTGAAGAAAAGGGATTTCCCTAATTTACCTGCATACATGATGCCTTTTAATGAGGGGAAAGATAGTTTGAGGTCTCGAAGAATTCCAGGATTGTGGGATTAGGGGAGGAAGAATGCCATGTAGGATCTTGAAAATTAGGCAGGTACATTTAAAGTGAATCCTTGAAATCACCAGAAGCCAGTGACGTTTTGACAGAAGCGGGGAAACATGGTCAAATTTGCTTTTTGCGAAGATCAACCTAGCCGCAGTGTCCTGGATCCGCTGAAGTCTGAAGATTTTTCTTGGTTAGACTTAGATGGAATTACAGATACCTAATTATATAAGCAAACATCCTCAATAATGTCAAACTTAACGTAACATGTAGCGAGGTTCTACGGCTGCTTCTAGTGATCGTGGGCAAACGGTTGAAAGAGAGACCACTGAACAGATGGCTAATTCCAGTGGGTGGCCCTGAAGCAGTGGCGATTTTGCCCTTATCACTGCTGTCTATGTTAAAACAGTTTGTGTCAATTTGGTAGTTATTTGCGTACCTCAAGGCTTATTTAACCTGTGTGCGAAAGTTTTTTCTGCCAATGATGTAAGGGTGGGTGAGCGTGGGTTCACACCTCCAACGTTCTGAGGCTTTTTCTTTCGCTGGTTAGTTATTGCTTTGATGCACTAATATTGCTAAAGGAGTTAGTCTGATTTTGTTTTGCATCCTTTTTTTTTACACTTATGATAAACATGAACGGTATGGCATTATGATAAATAAACTTATCAGTTAACTAACATATCATATAACTTTTGAAAAAAACAATATATGGTAAATAGACATATGCAGAAGGGAAAGCACCCCTTTAATACTGGTAATTTACTGTTGCTGTAGAGGATGCCCTAAGGTATGTGACCTTTGAGTAATTAAATCCCAGTGCTGCCTCAACAAAGATGTCAGCAGCCTCTGTCCTATCTGCCCACACTGGCACTCCTCGCACATGCTCAGTTCATGCGTGAATTGAGCATATGTAAGGAGTATTGGTGTCAGCGGGCTGGAAAAGAGACCACTGACTATTTTGCTGAGGCAGCACTGGGATTTAACTACAGTGGAACCTTGGTTTACGAGCATAATTCGTTCCAGAAGCATGCTCGTAAACCAAATTGCTCGTATATCAAAGCAAGTTTCCCCATAGGAAGTAAGGGAAACTGCTTTGATTGGTTCCACCTCCTCCCCCCCCCAAGGCTACCGGCCCTGCTCCATTCTCCCCCCTTGAGGAATCCGACGCTGTTCCAAACCCCTCCCCGCGATCCGGCTCCCCCCCCTGTGAACCGGCATCCTCCCCCCACTCGCGTTGCCCCCCCCCCACCGCGATCCTACTTCCCTCCCCCCCGAGCACGTCAATGACACTTCCTTTACCCGACTTGGCACCAGTGCCGGTGCCCGTAGATCCTCCCTCTTCTGGCGCAGCCTGGGCTGGGCGGTGCATCGGAGATCCTCCTTCTTCTGGTCTGGGCTGGGCTAGCTTTGAGCATTTGCGCATGCTCAAAGCCTTCTGGTCTCGCTCTCTCCGAGATTGAGAGCGAGACCAGAAGGCTTTGAGCATGCACAAATGCTCAAAGCCAGTCCAGCCCAGACCAGACCAGAAGAGGGAGGATCTCCGACGCACCGCCCAGCCCAGGCCGCGCCAGAAGAGGGAGGATCTCCAGGCACCGGCACTGGTGCCAAGACGGGGTAAAGTTAGTGTCATTGACGTGCTCGGGGGGGGGGAAGTAGGATCGCGGTGCAGGGGGGGCAACGCGAGCGGGGGGGATGCCGGATCGCGCGGGGGGGGGCGCTCGTACAGCGAGGCAAGCTCGGTTTACGAGGCACCAAGTTTGCAAATGTTTTGCTCGTCTTGCAAAAAACTCGCAAACCAGTGCACTCGTAAACCGAGGTACCACTGTACTTAAAGATCACATACTAGAGGAGAGGCATGGTAAGCAAAAAAAGAAACAGTGGAGGAGTGGCCTAGTGGTTAGAACCCCTGCCTCAGCATCCTGAGGTTATGGGTTTAATCCCCATGCTGCTCCTTATGATCCTGGGCAAGTCACTTAAAACTCCATTTCCCCAGGTACCGTAGTTAGATTGTCAGCCCACCAGGACAGATAGGGAGAAATACTTAGGGCTCCTTTTATCAAGTTTCAAGTTTATTTAAGATATTTGATATAATCGCAATATCCGAATCCAATGCGATTTACAAAGATTAAAAATAGGAAAAATAAAAAAATCCAACCAACAGGACATTAAAAACAATTATGACATAAAATGCAATTGAGAAGGAGGGGGTTAAAAAAAATTGGATTAAATGTAATTCCAAAATAAATGAAAAAGGATGGGTAAGGAGACAAAAGGTTAGGAAACGTTACCCACTTAATTTCTGCTTAACAGTGTTCCTTGTCCATATAAATTCCAGAAAGAGGTTATATGATTTTAAATGGATCAGTTAAAGGCGTCCTTAAACAGCCAACTTTTTAGTAGGCCTTTGAACTTATTAAGTCATTTTTCTTCTCTTATGTTGAAAGGAAGCAAGTTCCAAATTTGAGGAGCTGTAACAGAAAAGATCATATCCCTCCTTGAATAAATGATTTTTAATGAGGGAATTACTAGCAGAGATTTTTCTTCTGATCTTAGAGATTTTACAGGGATGTATGGAATTAGAAATCTTTCTAAAAATGTTGGGGCTTTATTTATTAATATTTTATGTGTGAGTAAAGCTATTTTATAAGTGATTCTATGGTTTACCGGTAACCAGTGGAGTTACATGATCCAATTTTTTTCTTTTCATGATAATTTTTATTGCGGTGTTTTTGGAGAATTTGTAGTCTACGTATTTCTTTTAAGGTAGTCCCTTTGTATAGGGCATTGCAATAGTCAATTTTAGAAATGACTAGGGAATGTATAAAGATGTTTAGTGATGATTTATCGAGAAACGCGGAAAGTGATCTAATTAATCTTAACCTGTAGAAACAAGTTCTTACCAGAGAACAATTTGGTTGTGGTAATTGAGCTTTTGGTCTAATATGACCCCGAGAATCTTTACCTTAGTAACTACTTTAAGGTTAGTTGTGTTTATGGTTATATTGGCTTCTAGTTTCTGATCCTCCCTACACGGAAAGAGCATAGTCTCGGTTTTGGATGTGTTGAGGGCCAATTTATTGTCATGCAACCATTTTGATATTTTAGAAAGTTTCTCATTGATTGCTGTAATTTCTCCATCTGCACTAGTGTCTATGGGGTATAACAGTTATACGTCATCTGCATATGCAAATGGGATAAACCCAATTGACTGACTGAGTGTTAACAATGGTGCCAGGAATATGTTGAATAATAGCGGAGATAGAATTGAACCTCGGGGGATCCCTAAGTTTGGTTATCCTTGCCGAAGACTTGTTAAATATAACCTTAGATGAATGTTTGTGAAAATAAGGTGGGCTTTTTACTAAGCAAACGCCTCCATAGAGCTTGCATTAGTATTTTTTGTTTAGCAACTGGTTAGTGCGCGCTAAAAACGCTAGCGCACCTTAGTAAAAGGAGCCCTTAGAGCAGTAGTTCTCAACCCTGTCCTGGAGACCCCCCAGCCAGTTGGGTTTTCAAGATCTCCCTAATGAATATGCATGAGAGAGATTTGCATACTGTCACTTCCCTTATATGCAAATCCCCACCAGCCCTTCAGCAAGTATGGTATTAGTACTAGTTATGGAGGGCACCTAATCCCAAATTGGATGGGGCAGTCCCCCAAGACCCCCAGTGGCTATGTGGATATTGTAGTGGTGGGTCAGTAGGGTGGGCAGATTTAATGGGCTACAGCCCTTTTCTGCCGTCATCTTCTATGTTTCTATGTAACTGTGAAAAATATGATCTACTCTTTGGTATTTGCCAGCTACTTATGATGCAGACTGCCCAAGGAACTTGGCTTGACATAGCATGGCTTATCTTAAGAACATGTGAGGAAAGTGGATACTGGGAGGGGGTGATAGAAAGAGGAAGATAGGTAAAAAAAAGGAGACATTAACAAGTTTGGGAACCTCTATTCTAGGGATCCTATACTGTTAGTATATCCATTTTTAATGGCCTGGCATCTGAACACCAAAGTAAACTTATTTAGCTGAAGAAATTAGTTACCCACCCCCCCTTCCAGTCACATTAATTCTCTTCCATTTTTGTTCCCATTATAAAAAAAACACTGATAAGTTCCCAGGAAAAAAATACATTAAAATAAGAAGTGAAAACAAAGGCCCCTACAGATGAGAACATAACATAAGAATAGCCTAACTGGGTCAGACCAATGGTCCATCATGCCCAGTAGCCCATTCTCATGGTAGCCAATCCAGGTCAAAACCCAAAGAGTAGCAACATTCCATGCTACCGATCCAGGGCAAGCAAATGCTTCCCCCATGTCTTAATAACAGACTATGGACTTTTCCTCCAGGAATTTGTCCAAACCTTTCTTAAAACCAGCTACGCTATCTGCTTTTACCATAACTTCTGGCCACTTAATTTTTAAGCTGAGATCTTTCCTTCCAAACAGAGATCTTGCTAGATGTCAAATACAGAAAGAACAAGGTAACTTCACAAGGACTTAGCTGTGCAGGAAATGTGAATCTCCTCATACACCCACCATAAAGTGCAAAAATGTGCAAAGGTCTGTTTTTTTTCTTTTGATCACTTCATAGCCTAATACCACACAAGCAGCACTATTACAAACCATATTCTGAAGGTCAATGCTAAGGTTAACAAAGTTTCCTTCCTTGGACCACAAGGAGATACTGACAAACCACTGGAAGAGATCCCAAAACAACTACCCAGGCACAACACCCAAAGACCCACTCAGTGTGTGAACCAGTTGAGTGGAGTGGACTAACTGGGGGGTGGAAATGGGCCCGGAGTTTGCTCAGCAGAATTTCCCAGACCACCTCTTCCTCTCAACACATTGACACGCTGCCACCACCACCACCACTAGGAACACCTCACCGGGTAGGCCAGCAATGCTTATAAACTTTATAATCATACATCAAATATTGGCAAATATTTTTCTCTATTTCAATGAGGAAATTTATACCATACTATCTAATAATGAATCCTCATTTATCCATATATTCAGAACCTCTTTTTTATATATAGTGTTCTAAAATCTTCTGATATCCTACAATTTTTCTATTTTCATTTTTCCATTTACATCCTATAGCATTTATAGCTATTTCTCATGACTTAACTCTGGTTTCATCTAATTTGGGATATTGCCTTAGTGGCTACTTCACTACAGAATAAATCTGTTGAAAGTACAGAGTTTCAAATGTAGCTAGCCTCCTCATTGGCCTTCTCCCCTATCTTTTTTATGGTATTTTTCTTTGTCATTTTAAATATTTTAAATACTTTTTAATAACTTAATAAATAATCTATATATATAAAATCGGAGGTATGTATGTGTGTATGTATGTGTGTGTGTATGTGCCGCGATCACGCAAAAATGGCTTGACCGATTTGAACGAAACTTGGTATGCAGATCCCTCACTACCTGGGATGATATGTTCTGGGGGTCTCGCGGCCCACCTGCACACGTGGGCGGAGCTACAAACAGAAAATCAGATTTCACCCATTCATGTCAATGGAAAAAATGTAAAAAACTGCCATTCTCACAGTAATTCAAAAACGGCTTGACCGATTTGAACGTAACTTGGTATGCAGATCCCTCACTACCTGGGGTGATTTGTTCTGGGGGTCTCGCGGCCCACCTGCACACGTGGGCGGAGCTACAAACAGAAAATCAGATTTCACCCATTCATGTCAATGGAAAAAATGTAAAAAACTGCCATTCTCACAGTAATTCAAAAACGGCTTGACTGATTTGAACGAAACTTGGTATGCAGATCCCTCACTACCTGGGGTGATATGTTCTAGGGGTCTCGCGGCCCACCTGCACACGTGGGCGGAGCTACAAACAGAAAATCAGATTTCACCCATTCATGTCAATGGAAAAAATGTAAAAAACTGCCATTCTCACAGTAATTCAAAAACGGCTTGACCGATTTGAACGAAACTTGGTATGCAGATCCCTCACTACCTGGGGTGATATGTTCTGGGGGTCTCGCGGCCCACCTGCACACGTGGGCGGAACTACAAAGAGAAAATCAGATTTCACCCATTCATGTCAATGAAAAAAATGTAAAAAGCTGCCATTCTCCCTGTAATTCAAAAACGGCTTGACTGATTTGAACGAAACTTGGTATGCAGATCCCTCACTACCTGGGGTAATATGTTCTGGGGGTCTCGCGGCCCACCTGCACACGTGGGCGGAGCTACAAACAGAAAATCAGATTTCACCCATTCATGTCAATGGAAAAAATGTAAAAAGCTGCCATTCTCACAGTAATTCAAAAACGGCTTGACAGATTTGAACGAAACTTGGTATGCAGATCCCTCACTACCTGGGGTGATATGTTCTGGGGGTCTCGCGGCCCACCTGCACACGTGGGCGGAGCCTCAAACAGAAAATCAGATTTCACCCATTCATGTCAATGGAAAAAATGTAAAAAGCTGCCATTCTCACTGTAATTTAAAAACGGCTTGACCGATTTGAACGAAACTTGGTATGCAGATCCCTCACTACCTGGGGTGATATGTTCTGGGGGTCTCGCGGCCCACCTGCACACGTGGGCGGAGCTACAAACAGAAAATCAGATTTCACCCATTCATGTCAATGGAAAAAATGTAAAAAGCTGCCATTCTCACAGTAATTCAAAAATGGCTTGACCGATTTGAACGAAACTTGGTATGCAGATCCCTCACTACCTAGGGTGATATGTTCTGGGGGTCTCACAGCCCACCTGCACACGTGGGCGGAGCTACAAACAGAAAATCAGATTTCACCCATTCATGTCAATGGAAAAAATGTAAAAAGCTGCCATTCTCACAGTAATTCAATAACGGCTTGACCGATTTGAACGAAACTTGGTATGCAGATCCCTCACTACCTGGGGTGATATGTTCTGGGGGTCTCGCGGCCCACAACTCTATGTTGCTTGCTCAAGGGTGGGTTCACCCAAGAATTTATATGTTCTTGCTCCAGGAGGTGAAACTAAAATTGTTGTTTATAATCACGTTTTGCGTTAGTTGTATTGTATTCATTTTGTCAAATATTTCACATTATAATTTGAATATTGTACTTTTTATTAAGCTGTAAAAAAATAATTTCATTCACCACTATAAAGTATCTTTATTTGAATCCATTTACAGTGTTATTGCTATAATTAAATACCCGTGCAACGCCTGGGCATCAGCTAGTTTAATATATAACTTAGCTTAAAGTGCTTGAAGTGCTTAACCGGGACTCTGACATGGAACCACGTTTCGCTAGGCTGTATCAAGGAGATGCCCTGAAAAAAGCATATCAAAAGATAAATAAATTATATGTCATTCAAATATTCAGCAGTAATATTTCTTCTCTAGCTTCTCTTACCACTAATCAGATTCGCTGCCAGTCTCAATTCTCTTCTAACATGGCGGAGGCGTCCTTCCTGCTTCTTAAGTATCTATCTACCACGTGACTTCTTGAACCAATCAGAACAACGCACCCATCCGAACCCGAGAAATTTTAAAGTTAGGTCAGAGTCAGCCATTCTACCTCATTATTAAGTCCATTAGGACTAACTGGATTTAAATCCATCTTTGTTCACGATAGTTCAGAAGATTGTCTAAATTACCACCCTCCCACCCAGCATTTATAACATCTATAACCCTCCATTTAATATCGTTTATAGTGTGACCTGCCTCTAGCCAGTGGGTCACTAACGGAGCTTGAAGATTCCTAGTATTAATACGCGATTTGTGTTCAGTTAGGCGTATTTTTATTTGACGACTGCTCCTGCCAATATAAATCTTATTACAGCGGCAAAGAATCATATAGATTATGTATAGGCTATTACAATCGGAATATTGTCTAGAGAAGAACCTTTTACCAGTGTTCGGATTTACCCAAGAGAGTCCAGTAATGCTACTATTGCATCATTGACAATTATTGCATATAGTGTGGTATCCTTCAACATTATCACTTTTGTTAAATTTAACATTTCGTAAAATCTCTCCAATATTTTTTGACGGTTTATATGCAAAAAGAGGGATTTCTTTAAAGCATGGATAAAGCTGCATGATATGCCAATGTTTTTTTTATAATAGAGACAAATTCCCTGCTAGTGTAGAAAAAGGAATTACACATACTATCCTATCTGTTGTCTCAACATTACTATACTGAAGCAAAAGGTTTTTTTGGGCGTATCGCGCTCTTAGATAAGCTCTTCTAATGGAACCCCTCGGGTATCCTCTCTCTAGGAATCTACGTTCCAATAGTTCAGACTGTCTTTTGAATTCAATTAAAGTAGTACATAGCCTCCGGAGCCGTAAGAACTGGCTAACAGGAAGGTTATATCTTAAGTGGTAAGGATGAAAACTCAAATCGCAACAAAGTGTTGCGTTCAAGTGATTTTTTTATAGAGTGTGGTATATAGCTTCTTGTCAGATTTATATATCCATAAATCTAAAAATTCAATAGAATTATTATGATATTTCAGATCAAATTTAAGATGTGGATTCTGAGCATTTAGGCATTCATGGAAATTTAACAATGTTGAGACAACAGATAGGATAGTATGTGTAATTCCTTTTTCTACACTAGCAGGAGAATTTGTCTCTATTATAAAAAAACATTGGCATATCATGCAGCTTTATCCATGCTTTAAAGAGGAGGGGCGGGACCGCGGCAGAGGACGACAACTCAGGAGGCCTATGGCAACCTGCAAGGATCACTGAAGTACCCGCGATCCTTTCTGCAGGTTGCTTTCTACAGGAATCGGGTAAAGGGAGGCGAAAGCCTTGGGGTCGGGCCATGAGAAGGGAAGTTCCCGGGCCATGACTCCAATGCTGGGAGCACCCCCTTCATGGCTTACACACAGGGCGGACTGCCCCCCCCCACCCCCCTTGGTACGCCACTGGTTTTAGGCCCTATCACACTCTCCAAAAACCAGCTAAGTGATTTCTCTATTAGATATCATAATAGTGGTGAATAGTGAGTTGAAAATTGATTTCTTGAGTAAAAAGTTCTTTTCTCAAATATATATAAGAGATTTCTTGAAAGAGAAAGAATGATGTAGTAGCGGACCCATCATGTCACCAAATGCATGGTACCACTGGGATACTTTACCTTGTGGTAAGTTCCCATTACTGAAATTCTCTTTTATTATGAAACCAAACATTTTTTGAACATCAGTGTTTTATCATATATCTTGCAAGGAGAGTCTTACAAACATGGTTCTTTGGTTATTTAAATTTAAAGAGATGCATTTGTTCAAATTAAAAATTAGAACACTTGTTTCTCAAAGTTTATTTTAAAAATGTAAGTGATACTGTCAGCCATCCCATAATGAAAGTGATAATAATAAAGAAATGCATGCTACTTGGTATGTTTCACACATAAGCAGGTTCTCAAGATGAACCGCCAGAAGAATATCTGGTAAAAAATAAAGGATGGCAGTACAAAGGAACTGAAATAAATATCAGTGAATCTGGAAGACTTAGGGCTCCTTTTATGAAGCTACTATATCGGTTTTAGCGTGCGCTGAATTGCCATGCGCGCTAGACCTTAATGCCAGCATTAAGCTGGCGTTATTTCTAGTCACGTAGCGTAGGTTTAGCGCACGCTAAAATCCTGCATGTGCTAAAATCTCTATTGCAGCTTAGTAAAAGCAGCCTTTAATGAGCATATTGTCAAGTTAAAGAATAGTAAATCACCTGGACTGTACCATTCTACCATTCCAAAAAACGTACACCAAATTCAATAACAAACATTACAGTAAACAGAGAAAACTTCTCCTTAAAAACGAATCCAGCGTTAACCGTCCACATTCAGGCAGTAAAATAAAGCGATTTAGTCCTCCAACCCAAAAGCTTTTTGAAAAAAAAAGAAGGTCTTCAAACTTCTTCTATTAGTGATCTGTAACCTGTTGTTAAAATCGTCTACGGTTCCTGAAGATTGGAGGGTGGGCAGTATAACGCAGATTTTTTGAAAAGGTTCCAGGGGTGGTCCAGGAAATTTGATCAGTAAGCCTAACGTTGGTGCCAGGCAAAATAGTGGAAATTGTTATAAAGAATAAAAGTTAGCAAACACATAGACAATCAACATGGATTCAGCCAAGGGAAATCTTGCCTTGTTATTTTGCTTCATTTCTTTGAAGACATGAATAAACATATATTTTCTATTTTTATTTTTTTTATAACCCTCTTTTTCCAGAGCAGTCCACAATAAAACACACACAATAATTAAAACACATAAACACATGCGATGCACATTTACACACCAGCAAATCAGCGACCAGCGCTTACACTGTTGCAATGAACTCAACACCCATATTTCATACTGAAAAACAGGTGTCTCTTCAATAATCTCCTAAAGTCACGCAAATTTCCCTGTTGTCGTATGTACAGTGGTATGGATAATGGTATGCCACTTGATGTTCTGTATCTACATTTTCTGGAACACTTTTGACAAAGTCCATTATGAGAGACCCAGAGAAGATTAAAAAGCCATGGATTAGGTGACAGTGTTCTAAGAACATAACATAAGAACATAAGAAGTACCTCTGCTGGGTCAGACCAGTGGTCCATCGTGCCCAGCAGTCCGCTCGTGCAGCGGCCCAACAGGTCCAGGACCTGTGTAGTAGTCTTCTATCTATACCCCTCTATCCCCTTTTCCTTCAGAAAACTGTCCAATCCCTTCTTGAACCCTAATACCGTACTCTGTCCTATCACGCCCTCTGGAAGCGAATTCCAGGTGTCCACCACCCGTTGGGTGAAGAAAAACTTCCTAGCATTGGTTTTGAATCTGTCCCCTTTCAACTTTTCCGAATGTGGATTGGGAACTGGTTAATAGAAAACAAAAGAGTAGAGTTAAATGACCATTTCTCTCAATAGAGAACGATTAGTTGAGTTCCCCAGGGATCGGTACTGTGACTGGTGCTATTTAACATATTTCTAAATGGTCTGGAAATGGAAATGATGAATGAAGTGATTAAATTTGCAGATGACACAAAACTATTCAAAGCTGTTAAAATGCATGTGGACTGTGAAAAATTGCAGGAAGACCTTAGGCACTTGGAATACCAGGCATCCAAATAGCAGATGAAATTTAATGTGGACAAATGCATAGTGATGCACATTGGGAAGAATAATCCAAATTATATTTAATTAATGCTAGGTTTCCCCCAGAAAAGATGTAGCAGAATTAGAAAAGGTTCAAATAAAGGCAAAAAACGATTAATTTGATAGAACTCCTCTGAAGCCTTTCTTCATGAGAGGAGTGTCCTACCTTAATCGTTTTTTGCCCTTCTTAAGGCACTTTAGCTTGGGAAAGAGATGACTGAGGGGGATATGATTTAGGTCTGCAAAATCCTGAGTGCAGTAAATGTGAATTGATTGTTTACTCTCTCCAAAATGTACAAAGAGTAGTGATCATGCAATAATTTACATGGTAATATTTTTAAAATTAATACGAGAAAATGTTTTTTTAAAAAACTCATTGAATAGTTAAGTTCTGGATTTCATTATCAGAAGATGATGTAACACCACTTAGCACAGTTGAGTTTACAAAAGGTTTGGATAACTTCTTTGAGTGGATGTGCATAATCTGCTAGTAAGATAGACATGGGGTAAGTCGTTACTTATCCCTGGAATCAGTAGCATGGAATCTTGCTACTTTCTGGGATTCTGCCAGCTACTTGTGATCTGGATTGGCCACATTTGGAAGCAGGATACTGGGCTAGAAGAACCATTGGTGTAACTTGTAATCTTTTGTGTTTTTGTCCAAGGTTCAGGCCTCAGAGGCAGTGGGAAGTAAGATGATGAGACAAGAGCCAGGTGGTACATAAAAAGTATATTTTATAGGACTAAGCTTTTACAGATATAGAGTATAAATTGGATTTTGGGCACGATACACTAATCTGCCCGATTGTGACCTATCCGTGTCCAATCCAGGCAGGGCCGATTGATTCAGGAAGGAAGAATATTCAAATGGGGGCGATCGGAGGCACGCCTCCATCTGCCAACACAGATCGCTAGGTAGCGATCCCGACGCTTTTGCAGACCATCTACTTTGCCTATAGATGGTCTGCACATGTGTTTGCTGCCTGTTTTTTGTGGGGTTTTTTACTGGCCCCCAACTCACCTGCTCTCTGCTGCCCTTCCTTGCAGTGTGTGCCTGTGGTTTTAACCCGCGCGTTTAAAGCGGGTTAAAACCACAGGCTTGAACTGCAGGAAAGGGCGGCAGAGAGCAGGAGAGTCGGGGGAGGCAGAGAGCAGGAAGTGGCAGAGCGGGGGAGGCAGAGAGCAGGTCGTGGCAGAGAGCAGGAGAGCCGGGAAGCCAGAGAGAGAGTCAGGGAGGCAAAGATCAGGACGCGGCAGAGAGCAGGAGAGCCGGGGAGCCAGAGAGAGAGAGTCAGGGAGGCAGAGAGCAGTTTTATTTCAGGGCTGCAGGGCTGGCAGGAAAGTCAGAAAGGATGTGAGCGACTGGTCCCCAGCAGTCGCTTCTAGTTGATTGGCCAGCCCAGTCGGTGTTCAAGATTTTTGTTTAGTGAATCGCTGCCTGCCTACTTTGCATGCCATTTCCCCTCATTTGCATGCACGGATCGGAATTGGATTGGCACAGAGGTTAGTGAATTGGGTCGGAGGAAAACTGGGTCGCAAAGGGATTGCAAACTGATTGGTACACAATCGGTTTGCTTAGTGAATCTAGCCCTTAGAGCTGCTTCTGTGGGTGTGTATGTTTATGTCCTGCCTCAGTGAATGAAAGCAGAGAGCCTGTGCCCTGTCTGAATGAATGCTGTGTTGTTTGAATGGTGGGGGTATAGGCGTGAAGAGGCAGAGAGGAAGGAGCAAACAAAGAACAAAAGAGAGAGATCAAGGTACTGCAGCCTGTCTTTTATAGATTTGAGTAACTTGCAGTATCTTCCTTTGTCACAATTTGGAGCTATTCTGTGTCTGAATTCCTTAAGCACCTGTCCTGGGCTTTGCAGGCTGTGCAAAAGGTTCTTTGTAAATCTTAAGTCCTGGTCTTTTAGGAGTCATTTAGTTGCATTTTCGGCAATAGGTCTTTTGTTAGACTGAATGGGCAGGGACCATTCAGTCTATCTGCAGACATCCCCCAAGGTCAGATTTGTTTAATATAATATCCCAGAATCCTTTGCTTGCACACAGCCAGCACACAGTAATATAATGCTGATATGACACAATATGGCTTTTCTTATATCCTTATGTTATGTTTGTAAGAGGAAAGAAATTAGAGTGGATAAAGTAAAAAGAAAAAATACTTGTGTTCAATAGTCACTAAAAAGTCTTTGGAAAAATAATTTTAAAATGTATGTTTCTTTTTAAATAAAATGTGGCAAGTATAAACATTTTCAGGTTTTAAGACTTAAAGTTCAGTATTTTTATATGAGGTTCATACTACTTATATTTACTGTTTTAATTTATTTTCATTTACTTGATTCTGCAATCATTTTCCATATGTGTCTTCTAGTCTACCTAATTTCATTCTTGGTGCATAACTGTATAACCTAGTCATTTTTTTACTTCCCTTTCATATTTTGCATCTGTTCTCTTCCCATACTTTCTTGAAATCTTTTATTTGTGGCTCCACCAACTCCCTTCCATGTCTGTTTCATACAACCACCACCTTTTCTGTAAAGTAATATTTTTTTATGGTATTGCTGAGTCTCCCCTTGGAGCCTCCTACCAAAGGGGTTTCCCACCTTGTTTAGGCATATCTTGGAAAAGAAAGTGGACAGAGGCTGCCTCTTAGCTCTTTTGCAGTAACATGGTATCCCTTGAGATGAAATAATCATAGAAACATTGAAACATAGAAGATGACGTCAGAAAAGGGCTACAGCTCATCAAGTCTGCCCACTCTGCTTACCCACCCCCTGTCTATACCCTAATGACCCAATTTCCTTATCTTGACCCTCGTAGGGATCCCACATGGGGATCCCATTTATTCTTAAAGTCTGGCAAGCTGTCTGCCTCGATCACCTGCACTGGAAGCTTGTTCCAATGATCAACCACTCTCTCTGTGAAGAAATACTTTCTGGTGTCGCCATGAAATTTTCCGCCCCTGAGTTTGAGCGGGTGCCCTCTTGTGGCCGAGGGTCCCTTGAGAAAGAAAATATCATCTTCCACTTCGACATGTCCCGTGAGGTACTTAAATGTTTCGATCATGTCTCCCCTCTCCCTACGTTCCTCAAGAGTGTAGAGCTGCAATTTGTTCAGTCTCTCTTCGTACGAGAGATCCTTGAGCCCCGAGATCATCCTGGTGGCCGTCCGTTGAACCGATTCAATTCTGTGCACATCTTTACTGTAATGTGGCCTCCAGAATTGCACACAGTACTCCAGATGAGGTCTCACCATGGCCCTGTACAACGGCATTATGACTTCAGGCTTTCGGCTGACGAAACTTCTATTGATACAACCCAATATCTGCCTTGCCTTAGATGAAGCCTTCTCCACTTGATTGGCAGTTTTCATGTCTGCACTGATGATTACTCCTAAATCTCGTTCTGCTGAAGTCCTAGTTAAAGTTTCTCCGTTCAAGAAGTATGTCCTGCATGGATTTCTGCTTCCGAGGTGCATGACCTTACATTTCTTAGCATTGAAGCCTAGCTGCCAGGTTGAGGACCAACTTTCCAATGTAAGCAGGTCCTGCGCCATATAATTCTGTAAACTGCATTCACTTACTATATTACATAGTTTGGCATAATCGGCGAATAGTGTTATTTTACCTTGAAGCCCTTGAGTCAGATCCCCTATGAATATGTTGAAAAGGAGTGGACCCAGGACCGAGCCCTGCGGCACTCCACTGGTCACCTCCGATGTTTTAGAGAGGGTACCATTAACCACCACCCTCTGAAGTCTGCCACTCAGCCAATCATTGACCCATGCAGTTAGTGTCTCTCCTAACCCCATCGATTCCATCTTGCTTAGCAGCCTGCGGTGTGGGACACTGTCAAAAGCTTTACTGAAGTCCAGGTACACGACGTCCAAAGACTCTCCCAAGTCCAACTTTCTTGTTACCCAGTCAAAGAAGCTGATGAGATTGGATTGGCAGGACCTACCCTTGGTGAATCCATGCTGACTGGGATCCCGAAGATTCCCTTCATTCAAGATCGTGTCCAATTTGCTTTTAATTAGTGTTTCCATGAGTTTGCACACTATTGATGTGAGACTCACCGGTCTATAATTCGCAGCCTCTGCCCTGCAACCTTTTTTATGCAGAGGAACGACATTAGCTAATTTCCAGTCCAGGGGAACTTTCCCCTTACTTAGGGAGAGATTGAATAGCTCAGCCAACGGTTTCGCCAGGACATCGCTCAATTCTCTGAGCACTCTTGGGTGCAAATTGTCTGGTCCCATGGCTTTGTTCACCTTGAGTCTTGCCAGTTCACTGTAAACTTCACCTGGTGTGAACTCAAAATTCTGAAACGGGTCTTCTGTGCTTTGTGTTGCCTTCAACTGCGGACCGTGTCCCGGTGCCTCACAGGTGAAGACTGAGCAGAAGTATTCATTCAGTAGTTCGGCTTTATCGGAATCTGCTTCCACGTAACTTCCGTCCGGTCTCCTAAGGCGTACTATCCCGCCTGTGTTCCTTTTTTCTGTCACTAATATACCTGAAGAAGGATTTGTCCCCCTTTTTTATGTTTTTTGCCAGAATTTCTTCCACTCGAAGTTTTGCCTCCCTAACTGCCATTTTGACCGCTGTAGACCTGGTCCTATATTCTACTTTTGCCTCTCTTTTCTCCGTGCGCTTGTAGGAGAGAAACGCTTTTTTCTTCTCCTTAATGAGGTGCGAGATCTCTGCGGTGAACCATTGGGATTTATTGTTTCTTTGTCGTTTATTTACTGATTTTATGAAGCGGCTAGTTGCTTCATGTATGGTTGATTTCAGTGTTAACCACTTAGCTTCTACATCATTGGTCTCCGCTTGGTCCTGCAGCGTCTGATGGACGAAATCTCCCATGCGTGCGAAGTCTGTGCCCCGGAAATTGAGTACCTTTGTTTTCGTGTTTGATCTAGGGAAGCCTTTCCTTAGGTTGAACCATACTATGTTGTGGTCGCTGGAGGCTAGCGTATCTCCTACTGAGACCTCTGAGACGCTTTCCCCGTTGTTGAGTACCGGGTCGAGGATCGCCTGGGCCCTAGTGGGCTCCGTTACCATTTGTTTGAGACATGCTCCCTTTATGGAGGTTAAGAGCCTCCTGCTACCGCTGGTTGTCGCTGAAAATGAGTTCCAGTCTGCATCAGGCATATTGAAGTCCCCTAGCAGTACAGCTTCTCCTCGTAGAGTGATATTCTCTATGTCTTCAATTAATTCTGCGTCCATGTCTTCCAGTTGTCTTGGGGGTCTGTATACCACACCTAGATACAGGCATTTTTCTCTGCCTCTTGCCAGGTTTACCCAGAGGGACTCCCCGGTGTACTTGACATCTGTGATCCTGGTGGTTTTGATGTCCTCTTTAATGTATAGAGCTAACCCCCCTCCTAACCTGCCCTCTCTGTCCTGACGAAGTAGATTGTAGCCCGGTATAGCCATATCCCACCCATGTGAGTCCGTGAACCAAGTTTCAGATATTGCCACCACATCTAGGTCGGCATTCCTTATTTCAGCCTCCAATTCTAGAATTTTATTACCTAAACTGTGTGCATTGACATACATGGCCCTCCCTATCTTGTGTTTGCTAAGTCCCTGTGAGGCGTATCCTACCCGAGTCGGTGTGACTCCCAAAGAACTGTTTGCAATGTGGGTACTTACCTTGGACATGGAAGTGGAGTTTCGACTCACCTCATCAGGATAATTCCTTTCTGCACTAATATGTGAATGGGTACCCTCCCCCGACTTACCTAGTTTAAAGCCCTGTGAAGCAGGCGGGCTAGTCGGTGTCCGAAGACGTTCTTACCCCTACTGGTCAGATGGAGTCCGTCTGGTCCCTGAAGTCCTTGTAGCGCTTCCCCATGGTTTAGGAATCCGAAGTTCATATCCCGGCACCATCCCTGTAGCCACTCGTTCGTCCTCAGGATACGTTCATCTCTGGCTCTTCCCTTGCCTCTAACTGGGAGGATCGATGAGAAAACCACCTGCGCTCCTGTCCGCTTCAGCCTCTCACCCAGTGCTCCAAAGTCTCTGGTGATGGTCTCCGGTGTGTTCCTGGCAGTGTCGTTGGTTCCTATGTGGACAAGAAGCATAGGAAAGTGGTCTCGTGGCGTGAGTAGTCTATTCAGACTGGCGGTGACATCTCGTATCCTGGCTCCAGGCAGACAGCAGACCTCCCTAGATTGCATATCCGGTCTGCAAATTGGTCCCTCGGTGCCCCTCAGCATGGAATCCCCGATGACTATTACTCTGCGCTTCTTTGGGGGGAGCCGGTCAGTTGTCCCTGGAGATGGAGCTGTGTGTTGGGCCTGCTCCTGTTCCTCATCGGCAGTTCCTTCCTGAAGAATCTGGAATCTGTTCCGCAGGGCGAGTTGAGGGGTTGATGTATAGCTGCCCTGTGTGTATGAAGAAGGAGAAGATGAAGAGATTGAAAAAGGGGGGTGGGGTCTCCTATGTTTGCCCGTGGAGGAGGTCACCAGCTGTTAGGAGTCAGTGCCGCTAGCCATTTCCTGTATCCCAATTGTTGGTTTCAAAGCTGATGATTTGGGCGTCTCGAGGATGGACTTGTCATGGGCCCGCTCGGTGATTTGGGACAGTTCCTGGACGACTCCGTCGATGTAGGCCTCGTCCTCTCGGATGCTTCTCAGGCGTATTACCTCCTCCCTGAGGCTCCTTAGTTCCTGCATGAGATCTCCATCCAGCTGCGCAGCCTCCTCTGTCTGTGTAGAGACTATAGTGTAGTGCTGGGGGATGGTCTCGGTCTGCACAGAGACCTCTGTCCACCGTCCTGGGTCTTCCTCCTTCTGCACGCAGTCCGTGGTCGCTTCCTGGATCCCCATAGCAACTGGAATACTGGTCTTGATTGTAGACTTCGCGCTTCTTGTCCTCCCTGCCATTGCTGAGTTGTAATTGAGGTCTGCCTGTCAGTAAGGAAAAGAATTAGGAAAATTAGAAAAATCTGTCTGTGAGCAGGTGTGAGATTTTGAAAGTTAGGGTGTCTGAGAGTTGGAAGATTGGGGTATCTAGTGCTTGAAAGATAAGGGTGTCTGAGAGACTGAGAGTTTGAGATGTCTGAGAGGGTTGCTGTCTGTGAGTTAGTATGAGAGCCTGTACGATTAGGGTGAAGGGATAGTGTGTTTGAGAGGTCCGCTTGTTGCCCTAAGGTATCGTTGTCTTATGTAGTTTGGCTCTTCTTAAGGCTCTTCGCAAAGACATATCCAAGTTTCCAAGTTTATTTCATACTTGTAACCCGCCCGTCAAATACATGAGTAGCTTACAGTACAAAAATAATGAGATTAGGAAAATTGTTAAAATAAAAAGAGTGGATATAAAATGAACTACAATGTGCCAACACTAAGGGCTCCTTGTAAGAAGGTGCGTTAGGGCCTTAACGCGCGGAATAGCGTGTGCTAGCCGCTACCGCCTCCTCTTGAGCAGGCGGTAGTTTTTCGGCTAGCACACGCTAATCCGGTGCGTGCGCTAAAAACGCTAGAGCACCATTGTGAAAGGAGCCCCAAATCAAAAGCTGTCCATTGAAAAAGAAATCTGTAAAGGAAAGTTTCTCGTGTGAAGAACACATTTTCTCCTGTTGTAGAAAGGACTTCGAAAGATCATTGCAAAATATTCCATTTGAGGACTACTATTAACAGGATTCTTTAAACTTTGAGTCCTGTACCCTGGAATTAAGGAACTTTGAGATGGCACTGGCTGGAAACTAATGGGCTCAATCTTGGGTCAGATCTTCCTAAAACCAGATTCATCTTCCTAAGCCTGCACCACTATCTTGAACCTTGAAGTGGCTGGTTTTGAGAATGGCATAGCATATTGAGTCCTTGCCTATACTGAAATACCTTTCAAAGCAGTCAAACTGCGCTATATGCGCTTCTCTATGTGAGACAACAGTCCTCTGTTGGAATCTCCCATCGCATGAGCGTTTTTCTCTAAACTTCTCCTGTGTGTTCCCTGAGGCAGGACCGAAACATGCATGTCGGAACTCGCAAGCTGCAAGTTAAGTTTGTCTAAGTTCTTTGACTATAAGCTATAGTAGACCGTAGTTTTTTCACAACGTAAAAACATATATGAAATGATATAACGTCTGGTTTACTTTCCATGCGATGATTGGGCTGTGAGGTGGTTTTTCCTCTGGGGTTCACCCCAGTTTTCCCCTCCATGATTCTGAGCAAGCCTGTGAACTTTGTTATATATTCCATATAATACTTTGAATAGGTCAACGGAGTGATTTTTTCTTTCAGTTCAACATATGCATTTTATCACTCCTGTTACATTGTTTGTAACTTGTCCCCTTTCCCATATTATACTGAAATACTTGGCACTGATTAAACAACTTACCACATGTAGTATGTCCATTTGTTTGAATGTTTGAACCTTGTGCTAATAGTATGTTGAGTGAAGGTGAGTATAATTCTCCCCAGCCATGTATTGAAGAATGCAGATGATAACAGTGATGTAAGTCTTGTAGAAAAGTGCTTCCCTCAAAGCATTTAGGAAGACCCTGGAGAGATTGGCAGGAAGTCATTAATCTTCAAGTATTTTCACTTCAGTGCATATGAAGCTTCTGCCATATTTGGATTCTTTAAGCCAAAGCCTCTGAGATACTTTGATTGCTGTATTTGGTGTAGATCTTTAGAACCCTTGCTCAGACCACAGAATCGCAACAAAAAGGTCTGGCTACCAGCACAAATATGGTTAATTTCCCAAGCAATTTTTGAAGCATTCTATGTCAGCTTCTTTCAGGAGAGTTTAAGTTCAACAACATGGAAGGCACAGAGCCAACTGCTCTGGGTGACTTCCTGAAGCAGATTTTAGTTTTCAGATATAGCAAGTAAGAAGGCAACTTGACTACCATTCTACTCTATGGTGTGTAAGGTCATGTGACTTACTTGAATAACTGTCGTCATCCCAATAAAGTTGGGTGAGTGGATTGGTCTGAAATACACTGGAAGAGCATACAATTATGTTAAAATATTTAGGTACAATGGATTTTTTTTAAAAAATTGAGGTAGAAATGTTGGGTTTTTTTTGAGCATATGTGAAAGGGAAAGTGTTCCACTTAAGAGAAGACCATCATCCTTCATTTAACTGTCAGCCCAAAGGGTCATCAATTACAACTTACTTGGGAGCCTTTTGGGCCTCTCTGACCTGGCATGCTCGTAGCCATATATTGAATATTTGACTGTGTAGTTTTTTTCTTGAATTTTCTGTGACATTTGCTCTTCTGCTGCTTTTCTTTTCTTGTATAATTTCTTATTTTCTTATTTATTTATTTATTTTTTGGATGGGGGAGGGAGTGGTTTTTATGATTTGGAAAATTTGGTCTATGCTGTATTATTATTCTGTTGGTTTTGGCTGTGCTTTTGACCAATAAACAGATTTGCTATAACTGTCAGCCCATATTATTTTAGGGGGAGGCATAGGTCAGTAGGAGTAAAAGGACACTACTCTGACTGGGAAGCAGTCACGAGCGGTGTCCCGCAGGGGTCAGTGCTGGGACCACTGCTGTTCAATATATTCATTAATGACCTGGAAGTGGGGACGAAGTGCGAAGTCATAAAATTTGCGGACAACACAAAACTCTCCAGTAGAGTTAGAACTGTTGAAGAATGTGAAGAACTACAAAGGGACTTGAACAAACTGAGTGAATGGGCAAATAAATGGCAAATGTGTTTCAATGTAGAGAAATGCAAAGTCTTGCACATAGGGAAAGGAAACCCGATGTTCAGCTACACGATGGGGGGGATGGAATTGGGGAAGAGCAACCTAGAAAGGGACTTGGGGGTTTTAGTGGACCAATCAATGAAGTCGGGAGCACAATGCGCAGCGGCCTCCAAGAAGGCGAACAGAATGTTGGGAATTATTAAAAAAGGAATCACTACCAGAACCAAATAAGTTATCCTGCCGCTATATCGGGCGATGGTACTCCCGCATCTGGAATACTGCGTTCAGTACTGGTCGCCGTACCTTAAGAAGGATATAGCGACACTCGAGAGGGTCCAGAGAAGAGCAACAAAAATGATAAGGGGCATGGAAGACCTCTCATATGCTGAGAGGCTGGAGAAACTGGGGCTCTTTTCTCTGGAAAAATGGAGACTTAGAGGGGACATGATAGAAACTTACAAGATCATGAAGGGTATAGAGAGGGTGGAGAGGGGCAGATTCTTCATACTGGCGGGGGAAACAAAAACAAGAGGGCACGCAAGAAAACTGAAGGGAGACAGATTCAGAACAAATGCTAGGAAGTTCTTCTTCAGCCAGCGGGTAGTGGATACCTGGAATGCGCTTCCGGGGGAGGTGGTAGAGCAGAGTACGATTTTGGGTTTCAAAAAGGGGTTGGAAATGTTCCTAAAGGAAAAGGGGATTGAGGGGTATAGCTAAAGGGGTACTATAAAGGATAAAATGTCTTAAGTGAAAGAACACTACAGGTCATGGACCTGGGGGGCCGCCGCGAGTGCGGACTGCTGAGAACAATGGACCTATGGTCTGACTCGGCAGAGGCGATGCTTATGTTCTTATGTCAGTATTATCGTTTGTGCTTATCAACGCCTGATGCACTAAATCTTATTATACCTTCAGGCGACACTCGATGAAGTTACAGGGAAATATTTTAAAACCAAAAGGAGGACATTTTTTTTCACTCAGAGAATAGTTGAGCTCTGGAACGCGTTGCCAGAGGTTGTGGTAAGAGCGGATAGCGTAGCTGGTTTTAAGAAAGGTTTGGACAAGTTCCTGGAAGAAAAGTCCATAGTCTGTTATTGAGAAAGACATAGGGGAAGCCACTACTTGCCCTGTATCGGTAGCATGGAATATTGCTACTCCTTGGGTTTTGGCCAGGCATTATGGACCTGGATTGGCCACCCTGAGAGCGGGTTACTGGACTTGATGGACAATTGGTCTGACCCAGTAAGGCTATTCTTATGTTCTCCACTATTGGCAGTGCTCCATTGGTTGAGTATTGGATCCAATTTAAATCTCTTTGTCTAGTTTTCCAAGCCTTGTTTCAGGAAGGCTTCAGGAAGGTCAAGAGACTTGTTTAAGTTGTATAAATCTTCCCTAGGGTTTTTTTGCTTCAGAATGTCAGGTTACAATGTATGTTTTTCAGTTGATTTTGGTTAGGTAGGCCTTGTTCAAAATGCTATAGAGGAGGGGGAGAGGGAGGGGGAGCTCTAAGATTGGGATAAGATGCAGTTTAGAGAGAAGGGGAATATTTTGTTTTATGTTGACCTGTAACATGCTTCAGGCTATTTGACAAAGCGTGTCATTAAATTTTAGAAATACTTTATAACATAGCAGGAAAAAACGTGTGTTGAAGGCCAAGCAATGCACTTTTGAATTGTATTTTTCTGTTGCAGCCAGTTTGGTTTCACCTCTTCCTAGTTTCATAGTTTGTATCCACCATGCTTTTTAGCTAGCTAGCAGAGCAAGGACTAAGGATCAACAAACAGGGTGGCTGCCCAGAGTGTCATGAATCAAGTGCTGTCAGGTAGCACTCACTCTTTTCCTCCTTCTCTGGATTCTCCAGCTGCCTCATCCTTCAAGACTGTACAATTCACTGCCAGTTACCTACACTTATTCCCTCTGTATTGTAAATCTCTATGGCTGGCAGTAAGAGACATGCTAAATGTAATATCTCCTGCTGCCTCGGGATGAGCTGTGAGATTTGTTCTTATGGCAGCAAGAGATAATGTAAAACCTGTCTGTCTGTCCGTCCCCGGCCAGTGGGGATGCATTGTGGGAGGGGGATCAAATGTAGGCATTCTTATGATACCTATTCCACTTGGAAGGATGAAGAGAGTGGAGAATTGGGAAAGGAGAATGTTAGGGTTTAGAGCTTGAGAAGGACAAGCCTGAGAAAGAAGGAGGGAGTGAGAAAGGGAAATATCTTCAGGAGGGAGGGACTAAAAGGGGTAAAGAGTTTTGGAATGAGATGGTGGGAAGATTAAAGAGCATCAACAGAGAGGGAGAAGTATAAGAGGGAATAGTGTCTGGTATAAGCATAGGCACAGGGATAGAGTGGCAATAGAGAAAAAAATATACCAATGTAAAAAGGGAAAAAGTGTCTTGAATGACTACTGAAAGAAAGACTATGGGATGTGATGCTATTTAAAAGTACTTAATACTATTTAAAAAAAAAAAAAAAGATTCTGTCTAGTCTACTCAGCTCAAATAAATATTCTACTGAGACTTGATTGTTTTCCATAGAGAAAAAGTGGGAGAAAATAGATCCTACAGACCATGAATTCATAAACAGTTGGGTTTTCAAAGGGGGAGATTGGAATGGAAGAAGGGAGCAAGAAGGAAGAGATAGTATCAGAAGTGAGGGGGTTTGAAGATAGAGGGAGGGGATGAGAAAAGAAGAAGAGGAAACATAAAAGTGAAGAGCATATGGCCCATCCATAACAACTGCTACCCCTTCCTCTCCCTTAGAGTTCCTATGTACTTGTCCCAAGCTTTCAGATATAGTCTTGTTCTCCACACATTCACCACTCTTTCCGTGAAGGCCGTATGTTCAATACAGGTTATGGTAAAACTGAAGGGGAACTGAATATGTCCTGACCTGGATTGCTCAGTTCTGTCTAAACTGTGCCATCATATCTCTAGGCAACTATTCGGGTTAGAGCAGAGGTTCTGAACCCAGTCCTCGGTACACACCAATCCAGTCTGGTTTTCATGATATCAACAAAGAATATGCATGAAATAAATGTGCATATACTTCCTTCATTGAATGCAAATTTGTCTCATGTATATTTCTTGTGGTTATCCTGAAAACCTGACTGGCTGGATGTGTCGCGAGGACTGAGTTGAGAATCCCTGGATTAGAGGTAAGACTTAAAATAATTAGCACAGATACTTCCTATTCTTACACATTAAGCATTTCTGTCCATCCTAAACTCATATTTCCCTATAAGAACTGCCAAGGTGGGACCCTGCCTGACCAGAGTCCAGCATGATCAAATGTCCAATCTGTACTAAGTCTGAAGGCATGGAAATCCATCCCAGCTGAGAAACAGTTCTCCTGTGTTACACTCTAAGCTACCACCATATCGAAGGAGTCGGGGTTGTTTTCCAGAGAAGGGAAAATGGTAAAACTAGAGGACGTGAATTAAGGTTGTGGGGTGGTAGTCTCGTGGTTATGTTTAATAAAATTTGTCTTATAAAAGCTAAAAAATAGTTTATAATATATAAAGCGCAATAAAATAGAAAAAGGAAAAAATGAACTACTGTAAATGGAAAAAGGGAAAGCTGAGTTACTGTGATGAGATCTCTGGCGACTCCAGGAAGTACTTCTTCACCGAAAGAGAACAGACTCCCACTCCAGGTGATAAAGGCCAGCAGCGTGACGGATTTTAAGAGAAAATGGGATACTCACGTGGGATTTTTAAGGGAGTAAATTCAGGGGAGGGGATACTTGGAATGGGCAGACTTGGTGGACTATAGCCCTTTTCTGCCGCTTTTTTCTATGTTTCTATATGCAAGACCAGTCTTAATCAGGGAGCAAGATTAACAGCTAATTGAAAATAATGTGACTTCAGTTTCTGATTTCAAGTGCACTAACAGACTGTCCTAGAGACTAGGCCCGAGAAAAAAGAGCACAGCCTTTCACATAAATCTCTTAAATATGGGGAGAATTAATCTATGAGAATCAAGAGATCAAAGAGTTTTGGAAAGACTATAGGAATGACTAAGGAGGCCAGATATGCAGGACTACTGTGTACAATTCTGGAGGCCACATTACCACAAAGACGTGCTGAGAGTTGAGTCGGTTCAGCGGATGGCCACCCGGATGGTCTCAGGACTCAAGGATCTCCCATATGAGGAACGGCTAGATAAGTTGCAGCTATACTGACTCAAGGAACGCAGAGAGAGGGGAGACATGATCGAGACGTTCAAATATGTATCGAGGTGGAGGAAGATATCTTTTTTCTTAAAGGTCCCACGGCAACAAGAGGGCATCCGTTGAAAATCAGGGGTGGGAAATTTCATGGCGACACCAGAAAATATTTCTTCACCGAAAGGGTGGTTGACTGCTGGAATAATCTTCCACAACAGGTAATTGAGGCCAGCAGCGTGCCAGATTTTAAGAAAAGATGGGATTGGCATGTGGGATCTCTTCATGGAGGTAGTTAGGGGGTGGGCCATTAGTGTGGGCAGACTAGATGGGCCGTGGCCCTTTTCTGCAGTCATGTTCTATGTTTCTATGACTGCTAGAACCTGTTCTTAGTTTGTTGGGGAGAATGGGATAGAAAACAAATGAAATAAACTTACCCCCCCCCCCCCCGCATTAGGCTTTATTATTGCCGGCCGTGGTAGTATTAACTCCAATACTCGTAGAATTTCTATGAGCATTGGAGCTCCTTGGCCTGCAAAAAAAACCCAACCCAAAACCTAACACAGATTCATAAAAGGGGATGGCTGGGTTAGTGTTTTATAGGTCAAAAGAAGGATTTTAAACCAGATTTTATATTGTAGGGGTATCCAGTGTAACTGGAAAAACAAAGGAGTAACTGAATCGGAGCTTAAGAATAATGACTTGGAATTAATGTTAGGAAACAACCACACACACCACGTGAATGCTAAGGAGTAATCCACAAATAGTCTCCCAAGAACCTGAATAGAAACAAAATAGGGATTGGCAAGCACTAACCAAACAGCTTAATATTGTGAAAATTATCACGAGGTAGGAAAAAGCCTCATATCCCCTCCTCCAACCCAACAATATGTTAAAATTGTAGATAAATAGGAGGCTTTATGGGGGGTAATATAATCACTGGCATAAAAAACCTCCTCTATAATATTTCACTATATAAAAGCCTTGTGCAATGCAGTAGAATCGCTAAGTTGTTTATGCTGCATTGAGAAACTACAGAAATGATTAAGCAACTAATGCTTCATCAAAGCGATACTGATTGTGTCTGGAAGAGATATACCACCCGTCGACGATGGCCAACGTTTCGCTTCAAAAAAGCTGCCTCAGGACGTACAGATAACCAATCTCTTGGTGAAGCTCCGTGTCAAAAAACATGGTGGCTTCTTTTTCACAGAGAGGGAGGTAGTGAAGATGAAAACGGTGATGGAATTCAACAAGGCACGGGATCAACACAAAGGATTTCGAATTAGAAAACGAATGATATAAAAACGAAAGTCTAAATGTGTTGAGTGTTGCTTACATGGTGACTCTGGCTGTGGAAAACTAAGGGCTCTTTTTACTAAGCCGTGTTCGGGCTTTAACGCGCGGAATAGCTCGCGATAGACCCAATGCTGGCGTTAGCTGTAGAAGCGTAGCATGCGGTAATTTCCTGCGTGCGCTAAAAACGCTAGTGCACCTTAGTAAAAGGAGCCCTAAGGCTGTTACTGGGAAGGCTTGCACCATCTTTTCTCCTGCAGATGGCAATTTGGTTACGGATGGGCTGGAGAGGGCTTCGATGAAAATTGCAGTAATCTGAAATGTGAGGTCAGTGCTGGGCAGCTTGTGTCTCGCAAATGACAAGATGGACGTGAATAGGCTAGAGTGGGTTTGGACAGCGACTCCAGTAGCTGGAACCTAAGGATAGTGCCAGGCGGACTCCTATGGTTTAAATCCCAGACATGCCAAAGAAAGACAGTTGAATCATGAATTTAATGATGAGTGTGACTGTAGGGCATTCTGGATGGACTGTTTAGGTCTTTAATCTTCTGTTATTTAATACAGTATAATCTTGTTATAACAAGACTCGCTTATAACGGAACCTCGCCTATAGCGGACGAGGTCGCTGGTCCCGGCCAAGCGCCATTATAAACATGCAGAAAATCATTGCATATAATGGACTCGCATATTACAGACTTTTGGATATAATGGACAACCAATTTGGTCCCCAGAGCCACTTTTAGCTGTAGTTTTGTTCGGCTATAATGGACATGCAGGCTCCGCCTACAAGGCGTGTGGCATTCCAGTGATATAGTATCAAAATGCAGCCCAGAAGAAAATGACAGAGTATTTTTCTTTCTAGTACAGTACGACATAATGCTTTAGAACAGGGGTGTCCAATCTTTTGGCTTCCCTGGGCCGCATTGGCCAATAAAATGTTTCTGGGGCCGCACAAATGCTGCAGCAAGACAGAGGAGGGGGGCAGCAAGACGGGGGCAGCAGAGGAAAACACTGCATCGCCCTCGACCGGGGCCGCAAAAAGTGCTTCACGGGGCTGCAGGTTGGACACCCCTGCTTTCGAACATCTTTTAGGGTTCTGGTTTTGCAATCATTTCGTGCCGTACCAATGTTTTGCTGAGTTTTGTTCTTGATGTTGTTGATATAGTTGTGAAGTGACTGTTGTTCATTGATTGAACGTTGTTTCAAGTTGACCTAAATAAAGTTTTTAAAAAATGCAACTCTGGATATAACGGACCGTTTTTCCAGGTCCCTTGAAGTCCGTTATAACGAGATTATACTGTACGTTACATTTTTTGAGATATAAAGTAGCCATTGTGATCATTCAGAACTGTAAGCATTACCAAAATTAGGCTTTTTATTATGTTGGGAATAAGAAATAAACTTTGATGATTTGATATTTTCTTCTGCTTCCAAACATCATGTTGACTGTGGTTGAAGAGCAAAACCTTAATGTTAGGGTGCTATGTAAATATATGCCTTGTTCTCAAGAAATTATATTTTGAGTACACAGAATTATTCAACATAAATGATTGTTTAAGTAAACAAACTATCTGAGCCAGGTTGGTGGCTTAGCTGGTAATGTGCCACTTGGCACCACAAAGGACTTAGTCATTCCTGCTTCCCCAGAACATTAGGGAAGTAATGTTCTCATGCCGTCTTGAGGTGGAACGGCAGACCTAGCAATTGAAAACAGTTTTAAGAATGAAATGCCACCTTTTTAACCATTTTTTGTTCCAATTGGCTTTGGTTTGTTTTATGGTTTCTTTAATGTCGCTCAGAGCTGGGAATGAAGAAGGTTAGCTACTCATGACATGTGACGTTTTGGTTCATAGACAACGGCACGAAAGACAAAAGCGCGCGCTGACAATTGAGCGCAGCGCGCACCGCCGCGCCACTCTAAATTACAGTTTTTAGGGGCTCCGACGGGGGTTTTTGTTGGGGAACCCCCCCAGTTTACTTAATAGACATTGCGCCGGCGTTATGGGGGGTTTGGGGGGTTGTAACCCTCCACATTTTACTGTAAACTGAACTTTTTCCCTAAAAACAGGGAAAAAGTGAAGTTTTCAGTAAAATGTGGGGGGTTACAACCCCCCACAACGCCCTCACAACGCGGCGCGATGTCTATTAAGTAAAGTGGGGGGGGGTTTCCCCCCCACGCCCCCCTGCCGGAGCGCTAAAAACAGTAATTTAGAGCGGTGCGGCGGCGCGCACTGCGCTCAATTGTCTGGGCGCGCCTTTGTCCCGGCGCGCTTTTGACCTGACACCCAGTCGAATATACGCAGGAAGCTTATTCCATTCCTTAGGCCCTATACAATGGAATATACTGTCTCTAGACACTGTCAGTTTCAGCTGCCTGACCAATGCAATTTGTAACTCTAATTATTCTGCCAATTTTTTTCATTTCTTTCCCCCAGTGTGTTGTGGTTTTTGCACGCAGCAAAAAGGAACCACATCAGTATTCTTTAATGCATACCCTGGAGCGAGTTAATGCGCTCATAAAACTCAAAATATGGGTGTGCTTGGTTTTTTTTAAGTGATAAATTCCAGATTTTGCATGTGCATCAATTTCTGATATTACCAGCTGTTGCAATAATATTGTATTTGTCTTTTTTGGTTGAGATATTTGATTGTAACTGGCCTTGCCCCTATGGTGATTTGGTGGGATGAAAGCCATATCAATAAATTTTCTCCTTTGAATCAACAACAGGACCCAAGCTGGGATGTCTTTAATGACCTATACAAGAGCAGCTATTACAATCTTTTTCCAATAGATGAACATCCCTATACCATATTGCCCCATATATAGGCCGCGGCCTATACACGAGTTTTACAAACCTGCCTTTGGGGTGCGGCTTACTTAAATGGGGCGGCCTATCTAAACCTTTAAAATCATCCCTCCCCTTGTATTTTTTTGAATCACCCCCCCCCCTATTAAAATCCCCATTTAAATACTTAGGTACCCCCACCACAATATTAGCTTTTCCAGCTGCGTTATTTCACACAAGGTCATTGAGATGATTGTTTCTTAGGTCTAGATTCACTAAACTCACCAATCATGTCCTGACCCGTTTGCGATCGTTTCCCGACCCCGACCCGATTCACTAACCTTCTGCCCGATCAATCTCCCACCCGATCCGATCTGCCCATGCAAATGAGGGGAAATGGACGCATAAATAGAAAGGCATCGATTCACTAAGCAGAAGAAGAAACACCGATTGGGTTTGCCGATCCGAAATGAAGTGACTGCTGAGGACAGGTCGCTTACTGCCCTTGCTGACTCTCCTGCTCTCTGCCGCCCTGAAATCCCAGTATCAAGGCTACAACCCCAACCATCAAAATAAAAAATATAAAACTGTAAAATATCTATATATATGCATACAAGCTCCCTTTTTATATTTTCTGCAAAAGTGCAGTGCTAGCCCATGGTTTTAACCCGCAGGTTTAATGCGTGTTCTGTTCCATAATCTGGCTGCACAAAAATCATTCCTTTAAAATGTCCACTCGTAGGGCCAGCAAACTGCAGCCAGCCCTCCCTCTTTATTTTGAGCTCGCTTGTGCAAAGAACAAGCGCATGTGCAAACGGCATCTACAACCAACAAGGATGATCTGCGCATGCATCTTGATCACTCTACAGCGGTCCGTGGGATCGCTTGTGGGCGTGCGTCTGATCAGATCATTTGCATGCTGAAGCTGTAGTGAATCAGTCGCTCGGCAAAACTCGGCCACAGATCGCCCAACAACGATCCAGATCGGTGAGGTTAGTGAATCTAGGCCTTAGTTGTTTGTTTTATTAACATTTGATCTACCGCGTAAGCATATTACAGATCTAAGCAGTTTACAATAAAATACAGATAAATTAGGAAAGGAACTCCATTAGAGATAAGAAAGTTAGAGATAAGATAAAGAGAGAGCTTATATTAAAAGATAAATTAGAGGAAGAACCCCCAGAGAAACACATTATAATATAACTACAGGGAGCCCCAAAGTATCCAGAAAAGATAAAAATAAAAGTTACATTACAAAAAAATAAATAGTAAGTAATAAGATGAATATATGAATTATAATCAAGCAAAAGAAATAAGGTAGTTGTGCACTTTAGCCACTACTACTCGAGGTCTCTGACGGTCTGGCATTACATGGCCCACACAGTGCACTCGCTCAAAACGAAGTGAACCGAGGCCGGGTGGAAAAGGGAATTCAGCAGCCAACCAATCTTTAAAAGTAGATCCCAATTGCTGGTCTGTGATAGTCTCTGGAACACCAACAAATTGGAGATTATCCCTCCTTGATCTATTCTCCAGGTCATCTATCTTCTCCTCGTTTTCCATTAAACGTTTCTCTAGCTTGGCAAGTTTTGCAGTAAGAGCCTGGGTAAAATCTTCTGCCCCAGATACCCTGGTTTCCAGTTTTGTGGTTCGTACCACTGTTTCCCCCAGCAGGGTTACAGATAACAGGGGAACAATCCACAAGGAACAAAGCAGCAAAAAAAATGAGTGGAATTGTCCAATCAGAAAGGTGCACAAATGAAAGTGTCTTTCAACTCATCTGATTGATCTTTATTCATCCAAAGTCACTCGACCCGACATGTACATGTTTCGGCCCTAAGGCCTGCGTCAGGAGTCTTGAAGATCTTTGGGTATATGAACTATGATGTAAACCACTTGAAATGCCGTTTGTGTCTAAATAAAGCAAAACGCCGTCGTGTCACAACCTTGCAGTAAGTGAAAATCTAAAAAGCGATTTTCACTTACTGCAAGGTCGCGACACGACGGCGTTTTGCTTCAAGATTCCTGACGCAGGCCTTAGGGCCGAAACATGTACATGTCGGGTCGAGTGACTTTGGATGAATAAAGATCAATCAGATGAGTTGAAAGGCACTTTCATTTGTGCACCTTTCTGATTGGACAATTCCACTCATTTTTTTGCTGCTTTTTCCCCCCAGCAGGGTTTCCATATGAGAGAGTTGAATAGATAATTTATCCAGCAGGGAAGCTAGTGCGGCTGTAACCACAGCTACCAGCTGACACATTTGTCCCTCGGTGAACTCAGAAGACTGTGCTGCACCTGGATCCGCCATTTTCTCTTCAGCTTGCCGCGTCTTGTCCCGCGTCTTAGCCACCGTACGACTCGTCATACCTCCTCCGGATCTGGAGAAAACTGATCCATATGCTGCCGTTTTAAGAAAACAACATTCGGTGCACTGATATCGGTTCACAAAAGTGAGTAGGACAGGATATCGGAGCGGGGCCCGGGAGCGGAAGGGCGTGCGACCTCGCTCCTCAATGCATCACATGATCATTAAGCAAAAGAAATAAAAGAAAAACTAAAACAAACTCAGGGCTCCTTTTATGAAGGTGCGCTAGCGTTTTTATCGCACACACCGGATTAGCGCGTTAAGCCCCTAGCGCACCTTCGTAAAAGGAGCCCTCAATAAAAATAGTCTTGCCAGAACAGCAAGCTGGCCACTGGAGCGGCCTGTCATTAATCTGGTCCAGATTTTCCTATAATGACTGTGACAACAGGCAGCCGAAAGCAGGATCTTTCCCAGTGGGCTGAAGCAGGAAGCGGACCAGACAAACGGACGTCGGGGAGGAGAAAGTCAAGACCCGAAGAGCCAAGAGCAGCACTGTCTTGTCTTCCTAACTGGCTAAAAAAGGGTGATGGATGTGCAGAACAGCTTCCAAGTGGAGGTAATGTGCAGCAGCCGCAAAAAGAGCAAACAGAATCCCTCACTTCGCCCTAAATCACAGCATCAAGGACTCCCGCAGAATCCAACTATTCGCCTACCCCTCCCTTAAACTCTGCCACTCTAAAAGATTCCTCGACAAAACCCTCGCCTTCCAAGCCACTAAGCTAAACCCATGGTTATCCCAAATGGCCCTCAAGGCCCCCAACTACCTCGGCTTTAGAAAACTACTCAAAACCCGCCTCTTCCAAGACCAGGATCCCAACGCCCCTTCTATCTAACATCCACTCTCCCCTCTACATCCTTCCCTCACTCCCCCCCTGGCAACTTTGATCAATTTATTATTGAACCGCCCATAACCCCGCTCAACTGCTGTAAACCACTTGTAACCTTGTTTAATTGATGTGAACCGCCTAGAACTCTTCCGGGTATGGCGGGATACAAAATAAAAGTTATTATTATTATTATTATGATAAAGAAGGGGATCACGAACAGATCTGAGAAGGTTATCATGCCGCTGTACTGGGCCATGGTGCGCCCTCACCTGGAATACTGCGTCCAGCACTGGTCACCGTACATGAAGAAGGACACAGTACTACTCGAAAGAGTCCAGAGAAGAGCGACTAAGATGGTTAAGGGGTTGGAGGAGTTGCCGTACAGCGAAAGATTAGAGAAACTGGGCCTCTTCTCCCTCGAACAGAGGAGATTGAGAGGGGACATGATCGAAACATTTAAGGTACTGAAGGGGATAGACTTAGTAGATAAAGACAGGTTGTTCACCCTCTCCAAGGTAGAGAGAACGAGAGGGCATTCTCTAAAGTTGAAAAGGGATAGATTCCATACAAACGTAAGGAAGTTCTTCTTCACCCAGAGAGTGGTAGACAGCTGAAACGCCCTTCCAGAGGCTGTTATAGGGGAAAACACTCTCCAAGGATTCAAGACAAAGTTAGACAAGTTCCTGCTGAACAAGAACGTGCACTGGTAGGGTTAGTCTCAGGGCGCTGGTCTTTGACCAGAGGGCCACCGCGTGAGCTGACTGCTGGGCACGATGGACCACTGGCAGCGGCAATTCATATATTCTTAATGGAGTTGGGGATGGCTGCATCAGGGAAATTCCACGAATAAACGAGAGCTTGTCGTGGAATTTCACTGATGCAGCCATAGTTTGGCGAAACAAGAGCCTTGTTGGAAGTACAGCCATTTATCTTCACTGAAAAGCATGTGGGTAACTGAATAAGATTACGTGTCACTAGATGGAGCCGAACAACAACTGTGAAGATAAGTGTGATATTTAGCCTCTTGTTTATTTTTCCTTTTCCCTGTGCACAGTGGTGGTGGGATGTTCCCCGGTTTTGGAAAATAACATTTTGAAATGAGTGGAGTTTTTTGCCTGTGATACAGAATAAGAATGGCTTAAAAACTCATTGGGTTGCCGTCTGCATATTATTGATAGTTGAGGCCTTTTCTCCACTTTTGAGTAAATGGTTTTCTGAGGGCACTTCCACCACTTGGCGAATAACAAAATTTGTTTCTAGATTTTTGACTTAAGCGTCTCTATCATATCTCTCTATTCTGCCTTTCCTCCAAAATATACATATTGAGATCTTTAAGTCTATCTTTGTATGCCTTAAGATGAAGATCACTGACCATTTCAGTAGCCTTCCTCTGGACCGACTTCATCCTGTTTATATGATATATAGGCTACAGTCCCTTGTCAAGAAATTAATAAAATTGCGGCCTATTACTTTTGATTAAATTTTGTACTGTGTTCTTTGACTGTGTATTGTATCATATTGTTTAAGGGCTTTAGCAAGCACAGATAATTACAGTGCCTATATCATAAATTCTTGTCAAATTTCCATACAAATGTTTGGTTGTACTGTATATGAAAATACTTTACTTGAATATTTTTTAAACCAAATCAGTTAATATTGTGAGAAGCCTGAACCGGAACGTACATTGGTAGGGTTGATCTCAGTTAGGGCTCTGGTCTTTGACCTGAGGGCCGCTGGGGGAGCGGACTGCTGGTCGCGATGGACCACTGGTCTGATCCAGCAGTGACAATTCTTATGTTCTTAGAACCTTATTTTACTAAATTTCAAGTTTTGTTTAGATTTGATATACTGCCTTGTTAGAGACCTTTCAAAATGGTTTACAAACAAGTTAACAAGTAGATAGAAAGGTAAGGAAATCCAATGATCGATAGGATAGTGAAATGAGGGCAGAGAGGAAAGGCAAAGCGATGATGTCTGCTGCTGCTGTTACCTGCAGCTTGGGCAGTGAGGAAGAAAAAGGTCAGTCAGGTGCCAAAGACATCTCTAAATAAAGAACTTTTGAGACTGGATTTGAATTTGTCAAAAGAAATTCAAGACTGAGCTGGAGCAGAACAGCATTCCAGATTGTAGGACCTATTAAACTGTAAATCCTAGGCCTAATGAAGTGGAAGCACATATACAATCATTTAAAAAAAAGTTAGGACACCGCATGAAATATTCAGTTCTTTCTTAAGAAATGTTCACATATCAATGTCAAATCTTTTTTAATTCATCTCTGGAAAAGAAAGTGATGTAATTGCAGATAAACAACAAAACTTTTCCTTGATTTACTCATGAAACAAGATATCTACAAAAATGTGTATTCTAACTGAGGAATAAATTAGGACACCCCCACATATCCTCCCACTTAAAGTGGCTCAAATCACACACAGGTGGATCACATCAGGTGCACATGATTAGAACATCATTACTCAGCATTTTGAAGGAGGTTTGCCCTACTTAAACCTCAGACATTTAGTTTGGTGTGCTCATGACTGCTGCGGTGAGAGTGAACACCATGGTGAGATCAAAGGAGCTATCTGAGGCCTTCAGAAAGAAGATTGTAGCAGCTTATAAATCTGATAAGGGATTTAAAAAGATCTCAAAAGAATTTGACATTAGCCATTCTATGGTCTGGAAAATAGTGTACAAGTGGAAGACTTTCCAAACAACTGCCAACATGCCCAGATCTGGCCTTCCAAGCAAGTGACCCCCAGAGCAGACTGCAAGATGCTAAAAGAAGTCTCCAAAACCCCTAAAATGTCATCACGGGACCTACAGTAGGCTCTTGCTACTGTTGATGTGAAAGTGCATGCCTCTACAATCAGAAAGAGACTGCACAAATTTAACTTGCATGGGAGGTGTGCAAGAAGGAAACCTTTGCTCTCTAAGAGAAACATCAACGCCATACTTAAGTTTGCCAGAGAGAATGTAAGACAAACACCAGGACTTCTGGAATAGTGTTCTATGGACAGATGAGTCTAAAATTGAATTATTTGGACACCAGAAAAGAGGACATGTTTGGCATATACCAAATACAGCATTCCAGGAAGAGAACTTCATACCAACTGTGAAACATGGAGATGGAAGTGTCATGGTTTGGGGATGCTTTCCTGCAGCAGGACCTGGCCAGCTCACCATCATAGAATCCACCATGAATTCTACCATGTATCAGAGGGTGCTTGAGGAACATGTGAGACCATCTGTACGAAAATTAAAGCTGAAGCGGAACTGGACCCTGCAACACGACAATGACCCAAAACATACCAGTAAATCCGCCAAGGACTGGCTGAAAACTAAGAAACGGAGAGTCTTGGAGTGGCTGAGTCAACGCCCTGTTCTTAATCCCATTGAGATATGTGGAGTGATTTGAAATAGGCTATATATGCAAGAAACCCCTCAAACATCTCACAGTTGAAAGAATTCTGCATTGAGAAGTGGGCCAAACTTTCTTCAGACCGATGTCAGAGATTGGTAGATGGCTACAAGAAGCATATCACTGCATTTATTTCAGCCAAAGGGGATAATACTAGGGTGTAGAGTGTCCTAATTTATTACTTAATTAGAACACACATTTTTGTGGATATCTTTTGTTTCATGAGTAAATCAAGGAAAATTTTTGTTGTTTACCTTTTTTTTCCAGAGATAAATAAAAAAAGATTTGACATCAATATGTGAACGTTTCTTAAGAAAGAACTGAATATTTCATGAGGTGCCCTAATTTTTTCACATGACTATTTGAAAGAGGATACTACTAAAGAGTTATGCTGTGTGGATTGAAGAGTTCTAGTTGGAGTATAGGGAAAAATTAGGAAAGATAAGTACATACAAGGGGTGTTCAATAATTTATCTACCTGAGTATGAATGAAAGTAGCAAGTGTGTTGAAACAAGTCTGTGCATGTCTCAAGGTTACTCAAGCACAGTTGTGGCTCAATGTGAGTCTAACATTCCAAGAGACAGGATGTCAGGAGAGTCCTCATGTGAATCAAGTAAGAAACTGCTAGATTTGGAGCACCATTCAGTGATAAAATTTCAAAATAGAAGGGAAAAAGCCAAACGAGATCCATGAACACATGACTGCATTTTATGATGAGTCTGCCCCATTATCCTACAAAGTAAAATTCTGGATCAAGCAGTTTAAGTGAGGTAGAGAGTCCATTGAAGATGACCCTCACATTGGAAGAAACTTCCACAGAAATGTGCAAGAAAGTTGAGGATTTAATTACAGCAGGCAGACAAATTAAGGTTTCCCGAATAGCTGAAGAAATGGACATCTCAGCAGGTACAGTTTGGAAAATAATTCATGAAAAGTTGGGCATGTCCAAGGTTAGTGCAAGATTGATTCCTAGAATGCTGATGCCATGTTAGAAGGCCATAAGGCTCCAATTCTGTCAGGAGAACTTGGAGATGCTCCGGGAAGATCAAGTGAATTTTTTTTCATCGTTTGGTGACTGGAGATGAGTCTTGGGTCTATCACTGAGATCCTGAGTCCAAAATAGAGTCAGTGCAGTGGAAGCACAAATCATCCCCCACCCCCCAAAAAAAAGTTAATGACAGAAAAATCTGCAGATAAAGTCATGGCAACTATCTTCTAGGATGATGGACTTTTGCTTCTGGAGTTCATGCACACAAGTCAACCATAACTGGGGAACGTTACGCCAACACAATAATCACTTTGTAGGAGTCAATCAAGGAGAAAAGATATGGAAAACTAACAACAAGCATACTGCTTCTTCACGACAATGCGCCGGTGCACATGTCATAACAATCACAGGATGCCATCCGAGAATGTAGGTTTGAGCAGCTGAGCCATCCAACCTACAGTCCTGACTTGGCTCCCTCGGATTATTTCCTGTTTCGAGTTTGAAGAAATCTGTGGACAGCAGTTTTCAAGTGATGAAGACGTCAAAGAAGTTGTGACATTCTGGTTTGAAGGTCAAACTGAAGAATTGCAGAAAAAGTAGATGATGTGTAAGGAGCTAACAGGGGCCTGTATTGGAAAATAAAACAAACATTTTAAAAAACTTTTCTGTCCTACTGAGGTAGATAAATTATTGAACACCCATTGTAAGCATTGATCAACAAGAGATAGACTGAAGGTCGGTCAAGCCCAGTATCCTGTCTCCAACAGCAACCAGTCGGTCAGAAGTACTTGGTAGGTACTTGTATGGCTGTCTTATTCAATAGGGTTACTCTGCTTGCTTCATAGAGGTCTAGTTTTGATTACTGCTTTGTTTTGTTTCTTTTTTGCTTCAGTTTTGAACTTTGATTTACCCTCTTTCAGAACTTAGTAGGATATTGGGACATATAATAATTTATTTTCTTTATAGTTTTTTTAATAAGCTTTTTGTGCTGTCAGTGCTATTTCAGCTTCAAGAATGTTCTTGGATAGGATATTGTAAAGAATTCATTACATTTAAATTGGTTAAAAGTACCATCTACAGAAAATATTCTTATTAACTTTTTTCTAGAATGTCAATGGTTGATACCCATTGAACTTATTTTTCTATTACAATTTTTTGAGTATTTTGGATAGATTTTAATGCTAAGATGTAAATTAGTTACTGGGGTAGTTTTTATGAACACAAATAAATCAAAGATGAAAGACATCAAGTAAACAACAACCTTGAACAACAATTATAGAGAAAGGAGCAGATTCTATAAACGGCATTCCGATTGTAGGCGGCAGTAGGTGTCCTACCGCTGTCTAACCAGCCACTCGGGGTGCATGCTTTCTAAAAATAAAACTCCCAAGACAGACCACCTACATTGTAGGCGGTTGAGGGAGATGCTTCAGGACACTTAAGCTCGCCCAAGGCTGGGCGTGGGCTTGGTTTCGCCTTGAAGCAGCGTTGGGTAAGCTTAAGCAGCCCGTGGCATCTCCAAAAATGCTGGACTACATTTCAAATAGATGCAGCCACTGAACTGATTGAAGCAAGGGAATCCCCCTGCCATGATCACCTGAGTAGCTGCGGCAGGGTAACCCCTGTGAAGTCCCCCGGCAAGTGGGATGCCCACTCCTTCCTGCCTGTGCCCCTGAACCACCCATTCCCCCAGCAGGATGGATGCCCACTCTCCCGCTAGAACCCCCGAACCCCCTGAGAATTCCTCTGGTAGGAGGGATGCCCATTCCCTCCTGCCGGAACCCTCCACCAAACCAACGACACCCCCTTCACACACCGCAACAGTAACATCCCCCAGGCCCCACACACACACTCCCCACAAGTTTCTAGACCTCCCATCTGTACCTCTTTTGTAGAAAGTCTGACCAGAGAGATGCTTACACCCTCTGGCTGGCGGGCCTGTCACTCAAATATGGCGGGCCTTCCCCTTCCTGTGCATTCTGGGATGCACCAGGGATGGACCTAAAGCTCCAATTTGGCACAGATGCCTAAGGCCACTCCCATAGGAGGATAATGTAGCTGTGCTAACTGGTTAGTTTAGTAATGTCCACACTCTGCCTTCTGAAATGCCGTAAAAAATAAATCTTTTAACATTAGGCTAGATCACACATATTTGGCAGTTACCGCAGGATGTCTGTGTGTGTGTCTCATAGTACATCATTTTAAGCTCATTAAGTGTGAGTTAATAATAATAATAACAGTTTATATACCGCAATACCATTAAGTTCTATGCGGTTTACAATAGATTAAGCGAGGTACAAATTGATTGAATTTAAGAGGGGGGAAGAGAAGAGTTAATAGGACCGGAAATGCGTTGTTGAGGAGAAAGAGATTAATAGGACAGAGGAATCCTATGGAGGAGAAAGAAGATGAGTGGGTCAGTTGTCTAGATACTTTAGGAACGGTTGAGTTTTTAGATGTTTTCTGAATTCCTCATAAGTAGTGGGCGAAAGCAGTTAATGTACAGAGTTTCTCTGCTGCTATGACATTGAAGGCCTGTTTTCTGAATTTCGGCACTTTGAAAGATTCAGTGAACACAGAAATCCCCCATCTTCACATGTAATTCTACTACATTTAGACACCTAGTGGACATTGTTTGGGACAGATCGCAGGTGTGTTTTTGTGATACGCTTCACCAGTCTCCTCTAGGTTCTTACAGCATAATCCCCGGCCCTTAAAGTGTTGGAAATGCATTACTGGCATACCACTTAATACAGCTTAGTAAATGGGCCTCTGTAATTAATTGTGTGTGGGGGGCTTAAACTATTAGATGCCTGTGACGCACATTATTTTTGGGTTCCACCTTTATCTCTACGTGCTTCTCTACCAATTTCGTGGCTATTTTTTATTATCTTGTATTTAAATGGGTGGTCGTGACAAAGAGAATATTTTTCAGAAACACATCCGAGCGATAATACTTTCTCTCATCTACAAATGTGCCTTTCTTACATCCTATGTATGGCAGGGGTGTCAAAGTTCCTCCTCGAGGGCCGCAATCCAGTCAGGTTTTCTGGATTTCCCCAATGAATATGCATGAGATCTATTTGCATGCACTGCTTTCTTTGTATGCTAATAGATCTCATGCATATTCATTTGGGGAAATCCTGAAAACCTGACTGGATTGCGGCCCTCGAGGAGGGACTTTGACACCCCTGCCCTATGGCATTATGTGCAAAAAATTATGGCCTAGTAAATACTTTTCTTTTTCAAAAACATTAAACATTGGTATAGAACTTGCTTAGAAATAGATGCAGATATTCTGACAACAATAATGCGAATACAGTATATTCCTGGAATTAGATGCCTTGAGCCTCTTACTGCTTATGACTATAAAGATTGAGTTATGTTTTTGTTTATTATGTTCAAATGATTTTTATTATTTCAACCAGAACGTACAAATAGAAGTTGCATACAAATCCAAAAAATAACAGTGCAAGTTCACCCCTTCCCCCCATCCCTCCCTTCCCTCCCCACCCCACCCCAAAAGTCCAATGCCACTACTATGGCTAAGAGTGTAAGATAGTCCTAACAATTTAAGAGTCTACTGCGAGCATATGGTGTGAGGTCCTGCCAGAAGCATTCCCAGGTCTGACAGAATCTGCGGCCTGGTCCACGATCTAAATCTCCCACTAGTCTCCGCTCCAGCGTCGCATGAACAGTCATCAACGCTCTCCATTGAGCGTAGGAAGGGGGATCTCGGGACAGCCAGTTAGTAAGAATTGCTTTCTTCCCCATCAAAAGCACTCTAGTGACAAAAGCTGACATTCCTTTGGGTTTGGGCGTGGCTATATTATAAAGTCCAAATAAAGCTGTCGGTTGTGGGAGCCAACGCCTCCGCCAGAGCCACCTAATATAGTACGCCAGAATATTACGCGTAATATAGTACGCGTAATATTGTCGCCAGAACTGTTGAATTTTGGGACAATTCCAAAGCATATGCCCCAATGATGCGTGAGCATGTGCACATTTCGGGCAAGAATGAATTGTAGTAATCCCCATCCGGGCTGCTCGTTCCGGCAGGATATAGAGTCTCAAAACAATTTTTAACTGCATTTCCCAGTGGACAATATTAGGAGACACCTTCAGAATATTTTTCAGCGTCCTCTGTATCTGTTGGGCCGTTAACGTGCAGTGCAAGTCCTCAGCCCATGTTGCCGCTAAGATATCCAAATTGGGGCCAGAGTGCCCATCCCGGATCCCCACTATGTGAAATCGAAGCGGAATCCACTGTTGTGCAGAAAGGCTAAAGAGTTCTGAAAGAGCCTCCCTGTTATCTTCCTCAAGATGGTGCGCCGGAAGAGACTGAACGTAATGTCGGATTTGGTAATATGCAAAAAAATCATTAGGTGGTAAAGTAAATGTCCGACGTAAGTCAGCAAAAGTCGCCAGTTTCCCCTCCTCGGAGAATAAGTGGAATAGGTATTGAAGTCCCTGCACACCCCACCTCTGGAAGGCGGTATTTTGCAGTCCAGGCTGAAAGGCTCCATTGCCTTGGATGGGTAAGTATAATGAAACCTCAGAAGGCAATCTAGCAAGTTTGCAAACCCACTTCCATGCTCGTCGAGCCGGTGCAAATATCGGGTACTGGGCCACCAAAGGACGAAGCCGCGGGTCCGCCACATGCAAGAAATAACTCACATGAAATGGAGCCAGCAATGACAACTTCAATGACATCGCAGTAAAGTCAGACGTCCCCCTAAACCAATCATTAATGTGTCTCATCTGACAGGCAATAGCATACCAATGTACATTTAATAAGCCATAACCCCCTCTTTCCCTAGGTAAGCACATTCTAAGAAATTGCATGCGGGGTCGCTTGCCTCCCCAAAGAAAACTTTGTAATCCTTTAATTAACCGGGCTTTATGAGAAAAGGATAAAAGCAAGGGCAGGACCTGAAATCGGTATAACCATTTGGGAAAGAGCACCATATTATAAAGAGCCACCCGTCCCGCTACTGTGAGCGGGAAAGTGGACCAGTTTTGTAAGTCACATAAAGTGTCATGGAGTAGTGGGGAAATGTTACAGTCATAAAGAGTCTTGAGGTCTCGGGGGATCCAAACCCCCAAGTATCGAATCGAGTGCACAGCCCATGTGAAAGGGAAATGGCCCCTCCATGTCTGCTGCAGTGTTACTGGACTGGCTAAAGCAACAGATTTCTGATAATTTAAGGTAAAGCCCGAATAAAATCTAAATTTGTTAAGGGATTGTATAAGGTGTCGGATAGAGTGAGAAGGGTTAGTAAGCATAAACAAGATGTCATCTGCAAAAGCTAACACCTTTAATGTTTGATCCCCGAAATCCACCCCCACTATATCAGGATCCAGAGATACAGTGCGCAGAAAGGGCTCCAAGGACAATAAAAACAACAGGGGGGACAAAGGACATCCCTGCCGTGTGCCTCTTTCAATTAATATGGGGTCAGTGATAGTGTCATTAACAAGCAGTCTTGCCCGCAGTGTCGAGTATAACGTGCGTAACGCTGTGGCGAACCAGCCCGAAATTCCCATATAGTGCAGTATTTCAAATAAAAATGTCCAATTGACTTGGTCAAAGGCTTGCGCTGCATCCAAGCTGAGTAATAGCATCGGGGTGTCATGAGATTGTGTATGGGCCAATGACAAGAGTGCCTTTCGAACATTATGGACCGCCTGCCTGCCCTTTACAAAGCCCACCTGTGTAGACGCGATGATATTTGGGAGTAGAGTGGCTAATCTATCAGCTAATATTTTAGATAAAATTTTTATGTCCACATTTAATAAAGATATGGGTCGATAGGACTCAGGAGCAGTGCTGTCTTTACCTGGCTTCAAAATCAAAATAATCAACGTCTCATTCGCCTCTGTGGGAAAATGTTCATCCCGCGTAACCTGCGAATAGTAGTCCCTAAGGAAGGGACTCAGCTGCTCCGCTAAAAGTTTATAAAATTCAGCTGTAAAGCCATCCGGCCCCGGAGCCGAGAAATTTCTTTGCTGTTTAATAGCATGTGACAATTCTTTAGGTGTGATGGCTGCATTGAGAAATTCAACATCAGGGTCAGAGAGCGGCATTAGGCCGGAATCTGCCAAATAATCCCTAATAAGTGGAGCATCTCCCGAGTCCTGGCGACCATAGATCTTCTGGAAATGAGCCTTAAAAATCTGCGCAATGTGTGCTGTGGAGTGCTGTAGATGTCCCCTATCATCCTTCATTCCTATTACATAACGATGACCTCAAGCCTGTGTTGTTAATCGAGCTAATAATTTCCCCGCACGATTACCATAGCGATGGTAGCGGAATTTTTGATACAGAAGCATTTTAACCGTGCGTTCATGGATATAAGAATTAAGAGTAGCTTCCACAGAGATCAGACGTTCCCTAGATGCTCGTGAAGGATATTGTGTATATTGGTGTTTAGCAGTTGCCAATTCCTTTTCTAACCTAAGGATGCCCCGAGATAATCGGCGATTCCGCGCTATGACATATGCTATACAATCACCTCTAAGCACTACCTTAGCTGTGCTCCAGAACAGCGTCGGGTTATTACAGTGTTGACCATTAAAGGTCAGAAAGTCTTCCCATTTAGTTATTAAATAAGTTTTAAAATGATCATCTGAATATAAGTAACTAGGGAATCGCCAACGTACGGGTCCCCGAATGCCAAAGCCCACGTTCACGTCAAGCCAGATCAACGCGTGGTCTGAAATGACTGTAGGACCTATTACCGCCGCGTCCACATTTAAGAACACCCTACTTGTGGTAAGAATATAATCTATTCTAGATTGGGTGTTATGCGCCCTGGAGCGGTGAGTATAATCCCGTTCTGTGGTGTGTAAGAGCCTCCAGGGGTCAACCAGATCCAGTGTGGCACAGAGGTAAGGTATTCCTCTAGTTTGGGACGAGCTCACGCTTTGTCCCGGCCCAGTATGGTCACAGGTCGGGTCTAGAACTTGGTTAAAATCCCTGGCTATATAGACCGGATCAGTAATGCGCTCTAAAAGCAATGCTGTGATGCCTTCAAAAAAGGCGTAATCGTATGTATTAGGTGCGTAAATATTCAAAAGGTAGAAAGAGTATGTTCCTACCGTCATCTGTAACAATACATATCTGCCCTGTGTATCAGTGGCTACCACTTTCGCTGTGTAAGGTAAGGACTTACGGATCAATATCACTACCCCTGTTCGCTTTTGTGGAGATGAGGCTGCATACACTGCGTCCACCCAGGACCTCCTCAACTTCTGATGCTCTATGTCCGTCAACCTGGTTTCCTGTAGGCAGGCTATATCTACTTTATTCCGTTTTAGTTGTGTTAAAATTTTGGTTCTTTTAATAGGGGAGGTGATACCAGATACATTCCAGGAGGCTACCCTTAGAGTATTAGCCATGCGGTGTTAGAAGGGTTCAGCAAAAAATAGAAAGCATGAATAAAGAAGCCACCCCAGGTTCCCAGCCATACCCGAGGTAGCCAGAAGGCACTCAGGGCCTGCCCAAGTGCTTTCAATACAGTGGGTGAGTTACCGGACAAGAAGCTCACCATAGCTTCAAACCCTACACTCTCTTGCAGCCGTAAATTATATATATAGCCATATGATAGCAAAGGACTCCCCCCCATTCGACCCCCTCCCCCCTCTACCCCCCTTCCCATCCTATCCCCCTGGCGCATGGTTTTGAGGTCACAACTAGGGGTCCATCCTAGGGCGGTCCCAGAGGTGTGAAAGATCACAAAACAATGCCACTCCAGGCCCCAAGTCCCCAATAGTGAAAGAATAACAGTTATACCTTAGAAGCCCAGTACCAAGAAAACAGCAAAAAATAACTTGTCCACAACATACTTTCCTTTGAACAATCATAACTTAACAAATGCCAGATCGCCAGCTCGAGTCATGGTTACTGGCAAAAGTGGGCCTCAAATGTAGCCCTGAGCCACCATAGTTGAGGGCCAATGCTTCCCATAAACCCAGAACCAGAGTTCTACAAGCAGCCCGAGGGTGGTACACACTCAGGTCCTGCTGTTAATCAGGTCAGATCAGACTGGGTAAGCACATGGGTGTTCAAATAGAGAGCCGCTTCCGCCGCTGTATCAAAAACATGCCATTGTCCCAGATGGTGGATACGCAATAGAGCCGGGTACAGGAACAGGAACCATACTTTTTTTTCAGCCAAGGAGGCACATATCGGGTAAAATTGCTTCCTGCGCTCCGTTAGGGCCGCAGAGTAATCCTGGAAGATGCGGACCTCCGACTCTTCAAATTGTAAGGTCTCCCGGAGTTGTTTATATCTGCGTAGAATTTCCACCTTATGGTTATAATTTAAGAGTTTGGCTATAACCATTCTAGGCCGGGCCTCTCGGGCCTGTTCCCTGCCCAGACGGTGAGCCCGTTCAAGACGGATAGGTCCCAATCCCTCGGGTAAGGAAAAGGTTTTGGTAAGCCATACCTCCAGGGTTTTTAGCAGCTTTGGACCCGCCACCGCCTCAGGAATTCCCAAAAAGCGTAAGTTGGATCTGCGGGAACGATTTTCCAGGTCTTCCAGTCTCTCCGCTTGCTTTTGGGTCAGGGCCTGCAGTTCCTGTAAGGTAGTGGCCTGGGTGTTCTGTGTGTCTTCCATGCTGGATACTCTAGTCTCCAATGCTGTTGTTCTTTTAGTCGTTTCTGAGAGCATATTTTCTACTTTTAAAATCTGCTCTGATAGCTTGTCGATGCTGGGCTGCATCGCCACTGTCACAGCCTGGGTGAGGGCCGTCAGCGCCTCCGGCGCAATATGTTGGATCGCTGGGGTGAGGGTGCCCGACGCCATTTTTTCCCCTCCGCTCTGCGGGCGCTCCCGATCCTTTTTGTGCAGGCGGATTGACATCGGGGGTGCGGAAGAGGACAGAAATCTGTCCATGCAGCGAGTTTGTGGCTGCGCTTCAGAGCGCTAATTTCTGGCGATCCCCCGACGGCAGTAACCGGGCAATTCGGGACTCGGGGCCCGGGAGCTCTGGCGGCGCGTGTCTGCCGCGGTTCAATGCATCACGTGATCTCTTGTTTTTGTTTATTAAAATTTGATATTTGAGGAGGGAGAAAGGAAAGAGGAAGAATTTGGGTGGAAGAGAGGAAGGGAGAAATGATTGTACATGAACAAAAGATGACAGCCCTAAAAATAAACCCTAGTGCGTTTTTTTGACCCCAAATTAATTTAAGACGCTGTCTTATTTTCAGGGAAACACGGTAGCAGACGACAATGACATCTATCCCTTCAAGCCCACTTTTTTTGCCGAAGGGTCATTTTATTGAAATAATGGGATTTAACAAAATACAAAGAGCAGCAAACTCAAAGCAATAATAAACGCAGCTCCCACACCAAGGACCCAAAAGAAACACGACAACAGTATGCTTAAATTTTTGAAAGAGTTTTTAACAACATGATCAACCCCCAATCCTCACCCAAGACAACTAAACTAAGACCTGTTCCCCAACCACCACCAAGCTACCACCTTTCTTCAAGCCCACTTTTACACTTTTCATTGGGAGTATCCTCAAGGAGGTAGGCATTGCCAAATGTACTCGCTTCTTTTGAGAAATGTCTTAAGCGTGTCGCTCTCCCCCCTATCCTCTTCCTTGGGAAGAGAGGTAGAGAGTAGTAAAACAGAATGATGGTCGGGGCTGCCCCAGAGGTCACCATTGGCCCCTAGGCCTTGCCTTGAAGAACACTGCTATAGACTGTATCGTATTTGTCAGATGATAGCCAACTAATAGCCAATAGCCAACTAATAGCCAATCTGTCAATCAAATCGGGAAAGATTCCGGAAGACTGGAATCTTACGCTGATCTTCAAAAAAGGTTTGAAGGGAGATCCGGGAAACTACAGACCGGTGAGTCTGACCTCAGTAGCGGGAAAGATGGTAGAGTCGCTGATAAAGGACTGCATCATTGATCACCTTGACGGACACGGGCTGATGAGGACCAGTCAGCACAGTTATAGCAAAGTCAGATCGTGTTTGATGAACTTGCTGCACTTCTTCGAGGGAGTAAACAGACAGATAGACAAGGGCGACCCAGTCAACATTGTATATCTGGATTTTCAGAAGGCGTTTGACAAGGTTCCATATGAACAACTACTTCGGAAAATTGCAAGCCATAGAATCGAGGGTGAAATACTCACGTGGATTAAAAACTGTCTGGAGCATAGGAAACAGAGAGTGGGGGTAAATGGACAATACTCGGACTGGAAGAGCGTCACCAGTGGGGTGCCGCAAGGCTCGATGCTTGGACCCGTGCTCTTCAACATCTTTATAAACGATCTGGATATTGGTACGACGAGTGAAGTAATTAAATTTGCGGAAGATACAAAATTATTCAGAGTAGTGAAGACACAGGGGGATTGCGAAGATCTGCAACGTGACATAATCAGGCTCTAGGAATGGGCATCAACATGGCAGATGAGGTTCAATGTGGATAAGTGTAAAGTGATGCATGTAGGTAACAAAAATCTCATTCATGAATACAGGATATCCAGGGTGGTACTTGGAGAGACCTCCCAGGAAAGAGACTTGGGAGTTATGATCGACAAGTTGATGAAGCCGTCCACGCAATGTGCGGCGGTGGCGAAAAAGGCGAACAGAATGCTAGGAATTATAAAGGGGAGCACGAATAGATCAGAGAAGGTTATCATGCCATGGTGTGCCCTCACCTGGAGTACTGCGTCCAGCACTGGTACATGAAGAAGGACATGGTACTACTCGAAAAGGTCCAGAGAAGAGCAACTAAGGGGCTGGAGGAGTTGCCGTACAGTGAAAGATTAGAGAAACTGGGCCTCTTCTTCCTTGTAAAGAGACTGAGAGGGGACATGATTGAAACATTCAAGATAATGAAGGCAATAGACTTAGTAGATAAAGACAGGTTGTTCACCCTCTCCAAGGTAGGGAGAACGAGAGGGCACTCTCTAAAGTTGAAAGGGGATGGATTCCGTACGAACGTAAGGAAGTTGTTCTTCACCCAGAGAGTGGTGGAAAACTGGAACGCTCTTCCGGACGCTGTCGTAGGGGAAAACACCCTTCAGGGACTCAATGTCAGGAAGTTTTTCTTCACCCAGAGAGTGGTAGAAAACTGGAACGCTCTTCCGGAGGCTGTCGTAGGGGAAAACACCCTTCAGGGACTCAATGTCAGGAAGTTTTTCTTCACCCAGAGAGTGGTGGAAAACTGGAATGCTCTTCCGGAGGCTGTTGTAGGGGAAAACACCCTCCAGGGATTCAAGACCAAGTTAGACAAGTTCCTGCTGAACCAGAACATGCGCAGGTAGGGCCAGTCTCAGTTAGGGGGCTGGTCTTTGACCAGAGTACGACCCAACAGCGGCAATTCTTCTGTTCTTTTTTTTTTTTTGTTTTTCAATTTTTTATTAGTATTTTGTAATAAAACAATAACAATATAATCACCACAATAACACTTCTGTAGTATAATACAACAACTCGATATAGCCCACAAATTTATCAGTGTACAATAATACCCCAATCCCACTGCCCCTCATAGAATATCATATAATAAAATAAGATAAAAGAAAACAAAAAAAACATCAACATAATATGCACTATGCGGAAGTCCCCTTGTTGTTTCTGCAAAGAGACTCCCAAACAACCACCCTACCCCTTCCCCCCTAATCCCCCCCCCTCCCCACTCAACAGAAAGATAGGATCAAATACAATGAAAAATGTTATCCCAAGTCCGCTTCTGACTGTCATAATAGCCATAATGCTTAGCAGCTAAACATTCCATCTGAGCAAGTTTTCGTAATTTTTCCATCCATTCAACTTCTGGTGGAGCATCTAATTTCTTCCAATACTGTGCTATCAAACATTTGGCTGCTGCCAACCCCATTCGAACCAATTTTGTCTGCCAAGGAGCTTCTCTAACATTATGTAATCCAAGTAGACACACCTGAGGTAGAAGTTGTATCGGATCCTGAATCCAACCTGTCAAAGAGCGAGTGACTACTACCCAAAATTTCTGAATCCTCCCACACTCCCACCAAATATGCAAAAAGGAACCTGGTCCGTTACCACATCTCCAGCAAAAATTAGGAACTAAAGGGTACATAAGATGTAACCGTTCAGGTGTATAATACCAGCGTGTTAAGATTTTATATGCATTTTCTTGAACTAAAATACAATGAGATGCCCTCTGGACCTCTGCACAGATACGTGACCAATCATCCACAGAGAACTTGAGACAAAGGTCCCGTTCCCAATGTAGTTTGAAAGGAAGGGAAATCACCTCCCTACCCCTCAAATATTTATAGAGAATGGAAATCGGTCTCGGCACTCTACCCAATAACACCCATAGATTTTCTAAATGTTCAGATCCCTGTGGATTCCCCCTATCCCAACCAACCGAAATCATAAAATGTCTCAATTGCATATAAGCAAAGAATTCACCCCCCAATCCCGGATGTTTAGCCACCAACCCCGCAAAAGTAGGCAAAAAGCCCCCCATAAGTACATCCCGAAATATAATAATACCCTGAGATTCCCACTTCCGAAAAGCTCCCTTTTCCATTCCCGCAAGAAACCGCGGTTCCCCCGCTAGTGGAGCAAGAGTAGAAACCCCTTCATTTCTCCTCTCCTTTTGACACAGAGACCCCCAAACCCGGATTAGATGGCAAAGAAATGGATTCCTCTGTCCCTGTAATCGCTCTGAAACCGACAAAGAGGTCCACAACCAAGTATTCAGGGCACAATGAGGAACATAACTTTGCTCAATTTGAACTCCAGGTTTAAATACCGCTATCTTCCAATCAAGCAAAAAACGAAGCTGGGCCGCTTCATAGTACCAATACAAATTTGGCAATGCCCTACCCCCTTCTTCCCGAGCTGACCACAGCACCTGTTGGCTCAATCGAGGGTGCTTCCCCTGCCAAATAAATAAACGAATTTCCTTCTGCAATACCTGTAATAGTCGTTTAGGTACGTCAATGGGAAGTGTTTGAAATAAAAACAATAAGCGTGGTAAGATATTCATTTTGATGACCGCAATACGTCCCCACCAAGATAACCATAACCCCTTCCAAGTCTGCATATCCATCCGCACTAAGCGTATTATTCTAGAATAATTAAGGTCATAAAGACGCGATAACTCAGTAGGGAGCAGGATACCTAGATATCGAATATGATCCCCAGCTCGCCGTACTGGGAAATTATCAACCAGCCACTGTGCGTCCCTCTCCTCCAAAGAGATATTCAAAAACTCGGACTTGTCCATGTTAATCGTAAAGCCAGACACACCTCTAAATTTCCCAAACACCTCTAAAAGCTCAGGGAAGGAAATCTCCGGGTCCCGTACGTATAACAGAATGTCATCTGCGAATAGCGCTAATTTATGTTCCCTCCCCCCCACATGAATTCCCTTAATTGTCTCCAAATCCCGAATATAACAAGCCAAGGGTTCTAAATATAAAGCAAAAAGTAAAGGGGATAGTGGACAACCCTGTCTAGTCCCTCTAGAGATATTAAAGAAGTCTGTATAAAACCCATTAATTTTAATACAAGCTCTGGGCCCCAAATATAAATTCCGTATCCACCTCTCAAACATACCCCCTATACCTATCTGTTCCATAACTGCCCACAAAAATTCCCAACTCACTTGATCAAATGCCTTTTCAGCATCAATAGACAATAGCACCATTTTACTATGATGTTGCTGAGCTTCCCATATCAAATGTAACGTTCGACGAATGTTATCTCCCACTTGGCGCTTTTGAATAAATCCAGCCTGATCAACATGGACAAGTCCCGGTAACACCCTTCCCAATCTTAATGCTAACACTTTAGCCAATATTTTAGCATCTACATTTAATAAGGAGATGGGTCGATATGCTCCACATTGCTCAGAGTCCTTTCCTGGTTTCAGCAAGACCGTTATCCCTGCCTCTCGCATAGAATTAGGTAGAGAGCCCCCATCTCGCACCCCATTTCCAACCCTTACCAACAAAGAAATAATCTGTTCTCTAAATGTTTTATAGAACACATTCGGCAGCCCATCCAACCCCGGAGATTTACCTCCTTTCAAACCTCTAATGACCCCTGCCACTTCCCCTTCTGTTATTGGGATATCCAACCCTTCCTGATCCAAAACAGAAAGCTTAGGCAGCGGGATTCTATTCAAGAATTCCGTGATCTCAGCGTCAGTATGCAATGCTTTCCCACTATACAACCCTGAGAAAAAGGTAACAAATTGTTTTTGAATATCGTTATCAGTTCTATGTCTATTCCCATCTGTACCACGAATACACTGTATGGTAGTAGATACCCTACGAGCTCGAAGATATCGGGCCAGCATAGCACTAGACCGATTTCCATTCTCAAACAAGGCCTGTTTCAATTGTGTCTTCCTAAATGCTAAATCTTCAAGTTGGAGTTGATGTAATTCCAACCGTGCATTACTTAATTCTGCATATACCTTGGGTCGGGGATCAGACTTATGTTGTTTTTCTAATTCCATCAGTCTTTCACGGAGGCCCAAAGAGCGCCTAGCTCTATCCCGCTTTTTACGGGCTCCCCATTTTACAAAAATACCCCTGAGAACTGCTTTCAGTGTATCCCAAAGAATTCCATCTCCCACTTCTCCATTATCATTTATATGTAAAAAGTCCACTATTGAATCCCTTACTTCTTGTAATATAATAGGGTCCCCTAAAAGAGATTCATTTAGTCGCCAAAATCTTCTACCAGATTGCATCCTGAGACCTGTACAGACCACCCATACAGGGGCATGATCCGAAATCTGAATGTTACCCAATTCCGCTTCTTGAATCCCTCCCCATTGGTTTCTATGTGCCCACAAGCCATCAATTCTCGTATAAGTCTGTGTTGCATGAGAATAATGAGAATAATTCCTCTGTGTACTATGGAGTAATCTCCAACAATCTACCAGCCCCAACTGGTGCATAAACTTAACTAATGCCTTACTGTGTTTTCTAAGAATCGCCCTTCCCCCCCTGGAATGATCCAAAGCGAGATCAGGACACACATTAAAATCTCCACCACAAAAAATGGCACCTTTTACAAAAGCACAAAGGCCCTCCATAAGATTAGAATAATAACGAGACTGATCTGTGTTTGGCCCATATATATTAATAATTGTAATCTCTTTACCCTGAATCTGACCCTTAATAGCTAAGCAGCGTCCTTCCTTATCTTTAAAGACATCATTCACCTCTAATCCTATCCCTTTACGAATCAATATAGCTATTCCCCCCACCCTCTGTGTACCTCTAGCCCGATGTGTCCACAATTGATCATAGTGATGGGTATGCAATAACCTCTCATCCCTTGGTCTCAAATGAGTTTCCTGTAACATGCAAATATCCCACTTTAACCTCTGCAACTCACGGAAAACTATACTACGCTTCCCTGGGTTATTTAGGCCGTTAACATTCCATGAGCCCAAAACAAGAGAACCATCTTTCTGTGAATGACCCCTCTGTTCCCTCCCTCCAATCCCCCCCTCCCCCCCCTTCTGTTTTTCTGTCTCTGACTGACCCAGACTCTGGGCAGCCAGAGAGAAGAAGTAAGGTCTCCCCCCCACAGAGGGCAACTCAAACCCATCATACAAGCGTCCTTCTCCCTTACCCTTAAATCCAAAATGTACCACCCTATTGAACAACCTTAGCAATATATCAAAACAATAAACACTCAAGATCTAGGCTTCATAGACAATACTTCTTGCTATGAGACCCCCATATGAAATATTACAAACAACAGTCTGAGAGAACACAGGCAAAATATTCTTCTTCTCAACAAGCAGTCCGGCAAACTGCTGGCGAAAGTCAGACTCCCCTTAACCAAGATCTATTAACACAGATCAAGGGGGGATAGAAAAAAAAACTAATCTGGATCAGAAGCACCACTGTCTATCAGGTATGTTCGTTCAAGTGCCGCTTCCCAGTACGCCCAACAGTGGACCAAATACCAGGAGAACGTTTCTCCGCCTTCTTAGTTGTAGCAGCCATGACAGGAACCTCAGGAACATTTTTGCACCCCAATTCTTTCAGGGCTGCCCACGCCTCCTCCACATCACCAACACGTTTAGATTTCCCATCAATCGTTATCCATACTCCAAATGGAAACAGCCAACGATAGCGATGACCTTCAGCTCGCAACAATTGCGTGATCTGTTGAAAGTTCCGACGTTTTTGTAAGGTAACCCACGCTAGATCTTGAAATATGCCCACGGAGATATTATTCCAACGAAGGTCCTGTTTGCGCCGCGCCACTTGCAATACTTTCTCTTTAATCCCAAAATCCTGGAAGCAAGCAATAATATCTTTAGGTCCTGTGCTTCTTGCAGGGCCTAGACTGCGATGTGCCCTCACAAGTACTATGGGGCCAGGCAGGGAGCCTTGTGCTTCCGTTAATATTTCAGTGCATATTCGGCTCACCACAGAAGCACAGTCTTTATACTCCTCAATATCTGGTACTCCCTTGAAACGTAGATTGCAACGACGAGATCGATTTTCTAGATCTTCCACTTGATTTTGCAAGGTCTGGATGGAGGGCGGCACTTGATCCAGTTCAGCCCGCACCGTTTTCAGGTCTTGTGTCAGCTCCGATATTCGATCCTCTGTGTCCCCCACCCGACCTCCCAGCTCAGCTATTTCCGACCGCAGCTCAATCATCGTAGCTTTTAAGTCCCTTCGAACACCCACCATTTCTTCCTTTAATGCTCTAAACCAATCTTGTAGCATTTGGGGTGTGACTGCCTCGACTGCTGCGCTCCCGGCAACAGGCTCGTCCTCGTCCGACTCCGCGAGTGCCGGCGCCATTTTTTTTCTGCTGCCCAGCAACGAACTACCACTCGCGGCAGCCGATTTCTCTCCTTCAAGTGTAGGAAATTTGTATTTTTCTAATTTCTTTCGGGTCTCCATCTCTGCTGTAATCCAACTCCACTGAAAGCTCTAAATCTCCGTTGTTCAGAACGCTGTAAAATTTGAAAAGCACATGTGCCCCTACGGAGCTCTGAATTCAAGCAGCCATTCCGTGAGCTGACGTCACTTCCTCTCCAATTCTTCTGTTCTTATGATTAGTACCGTTTGCATTTTTATGTTCCCTGTTCTTTTTCGCTCTTACTAATTTTACTTCCTGCTTTCCAGGCTCTGTTTCAGTTTACTTAGATTCTGTGTAATACAAAACAAGATGGCTTGCAATGGGATCAAAATAGAGTCCCAATTGGGCAGTGTTATGACATTTAAGGCAGTCATGGTGCTTGTTTATGTTGTTTGGAAAGCAAACTAATTTTTTGAACCGATTTTTATGAAGTATGGCCTAAGCCGAGGTTGGGAAAACATTTCTTTTCTGTTGCAGGACTTGAATTGTAGAACATCATAGCTAAGAAAAGAGCTGAGCAGCATTATCTTTTGCTTAGAAAAAGATAAAATCTTGCTTCTTTCTGGATGTGGATGTTCAAATTGAACTGTGGATTGTATAATAAGCAAATGGTAGAGGTTAGATTGAAGAAGCATGGATTTGCGAGGAGGGATTTTTCTAGAGAGTGTATTTTATATGAAAGATCGAATCTTTCTTAATGGGTGGACATAAATTGATTTGTTATTAATTTTGCTTTTTATTGAGTGTGTCCACTCCTACCCTGACATAATATTCTGACTTCACATGCAACTTGCTTTAAATTAAAGCACTTATTATCTAACTCATGTTACTCTGTCTTATCTATATGCTCCATCTTTATTTACCCCCTGTTAGAGAATGACATGGGGACAAATTTGTCCCCGCCCCCGCAGGAACCCAGTTTCCCTGTCCCTATGAGTTTTGTCACTGTCGCTGTCCCTGCCCCATTCCCGTAAGCTCTGCCTTAACTACACATGCTGCAAACACCTACGAGGCTTGTGCGGATGAGGACAGAGCTTAGGCATTGGTGGAATGAGGAATTATGACATCACAATCTGAGCTCTAGAATGTTGCTACTTAGGATTTTAAAGTGTTTGAGGCTTGTGCAGATGAGGACGGAGCTTAGGCATTGGTGGAATGAGGCATTATGACATCACAATCTGAGCTCTAGAATGTTGCTACTTAGGATTTTTAAGTGTTTGGGGCTTGTGCAGATGAGGACGGAGCTTAGGCATTGGTGGAATGAGGCATTATGACATCACAATCTGAGCTCTAGAATGTGGCTTGCAGGAAAAGAACTCAATGGGACGGAAAAAAGAGTTCCTGTGGGGACAGGGAAAAATTTGTCCCCATGTCATTCTCTGCCCCCTATTCTGTCTTTGAAAATGTTTTATTCTGTAATGTACTGTATGATACCCTGTATCATACAGTGCCTTACTTTGTATTGTTGTTTGACTATTTCTCTTCTGTAATTGTCTATTACCTATGTCTGAATTATTTTGTTGTGAATTTCTTCAGAAAGGTAGTAAATAAATCCTAATAAATAAATATGTGCTAGATGTGGTGTACTTAGATTTTAGCAAAGCCTTTGAAAGTGTTCCACACAGACATCTAATAAAGAAACTGAGTGCCCTCAGGATGGGTCACAAAGTGACGGGCTGGGTCAAGAACTGGTTGAGTGGAAGGCAATGAAGATCACTCTGAGGAAAGGGATGTTACCAGTGGTGTGCCTCAAGGTTCTGTTCTTAGGCCTGTTCTTTTTAACATTTTTATAAACAAAATTGCTGAAGGGCTGTCGGGTAAGATTTGCCTTTGCGGATGGAAAGCTTCGTAGCAAAACTCCTAACAAATTACCTAGAAAACCACAACCTACTCCACTCTACACAGTCTGGTTTCAGAACCAATTACAGCTCAGAGACACTACTAGGATCCCTCTTGGACACAGCTAGACAACATCTCAGCACCGGCAGAAAAATGCTGATTATACAACTAGATCTCACTGCAGCTTTTGACTTGGTAGACCATGACATCCTACTATAAATGCTAGACTCAATAGGAATCACAGGTAAGGTACACACATGGTTTCAAGGATTCCTACAATCCAGGACTTACAGCGTAAAGTTAAACAAAGATCACCCCAAGGATCACCTTTATCTCCCACACTCTTCAACCTCTACATTGCTTCCCTCGGCATCTGCCTAGACAAATTAGACCTAACCTCCTATAGCTATGCAAACGACATCACCATTCTCCTTCCTTTTGATCAACCATCACCCTCCATGACAGACACACTATACAGAACACTAGAAACAGTAGCAACATGGATGAAAGATCACAAACTGAAACTGAATCCTGACAAAATAAAATCCATCCTCCTCGAAAATAGCAAAACCATAACAACCAACCATAACAAACCTAGTAATAAACTCAGTCACATACCCCATTCAACCCACCCTAAGACTTCTGGGAGTGATGATAGACAGAGGCTGTACCATGCAGCCACAAATCAATAAAACAATACAGAAATCATTCGCAGTCATGAGAAACCTAAGACAAGTTTGAAAATTCTTTGACAGAAAACAATTCCAGCTCATGGTCCAGTCCCTAGTCCTAGGTCTTCTAGACTACTGCAACATCCTCTATCTCTCCTGCACTGCAACCATGATAAAACAACAAGCAGTACAAAACACAGCTCTGAGACTTGTCTACTCACTGAGGAAACACGACCACATCACAGCGGCATACCTCGATTCACACTGGCTCCCAATACAAGCAAGAATACGTTTCAAATTTTACTGTCTGCTATTTAAAACCATAAACGGAGACTGCCCAGCCTACTTGAACAACCGACTAATCCAAACAACCACAACCAGACATAGGAGAACCCACATACCATTCACGCACCCTCCAATCAGAAACGTCAAACGAAAAAAAACGTACGATGGCCTCCTGGCCACTCAAGCAGCAAAGCTAGACTACTAACTCTCCATTTTACTCATCACAACCTCAGACTACAAACCCTTCAGAAAAGAAATAAAAACCCTACTATTCAAGAAATCCTTAAAAACAAACTAGCACAGCAAGAATCATCTCAATCCCCAATTGCAACCCTCTATTTTGTATTACCACCGAAAATGTTCAGATAACTCCTTATGTATTCCTAAATGACCAGTTAACTTCTTATGTAATCCACCTTGAACTGCAAGGTAATGGCGGAATAGAAATCCCTAATGTAATGTAATGTAATGATACCAAAATCAGCAATAGAGTAGACACGCCGGATGATGTGAATAACATGAAGAAAGAAATTTGGCAGCTAAAATGTAATGCTAAGAAATGCAAGGTCATGCATTTGAGCTGCAAAACTCTGAGGGAACGGTTCAGTTTAGGAGGTGAAGAACTTAAGTGCAAGACAGAAGAGTGGGTCTTGGGTGTGATTGTATATGATGATCTTAAGGTGGCCAAACAGGTTGAAAAGGTGACGGCGAAAGCTAGAAGGATGCTAGGTTGCAAAGGGAGAGATATGGCCAGTAGGAAAAAGGAGGTATTGATGCCCCTGTATAAGACTCTGGTTAGACCTCATTTAGAATATTGTGTACAATTCTGGAGGCCGCACCTTCAAAAAGTTATAAAAAGGATGGAGTCGGTCCAGAGGAAGGCTACTAAAATGGTGCGTGGTCTTCGTGATAAGGCGTATGGGGACAGACTTAAAGATCTCAATCTGTATACTTTGGTATAGAAGAATAAATTATGTTATGTTATTATGGCGCATTTCAGAAAGAAATTAAGACTGCATTGTTTGACAGATTTATCTCCTAAACAGAAATCTTTTTAAAACTAATTCTATGCTGACTACTCTCGAGAAACATAGTGCACTTTTACTATTTGTATTCTGATTGTCCAGTGCTCTTCAGCGTAAACCGCCTAGAAGTCGTAAGATTGTGGCGGTATAGAAGAATAAAGTTATGTTATGTTATGGAGGAAAGGTGGGAGAGGGGAGAGATGATAGAGACATTTAAATACCTACGTAATGTAAATGCGCACGAGCCGAGTCTCTTTCATTTGAAAGGAAGCTCCGAAATGAGAGGGCATAGGATGGAGTTAAGAGGTGATAGGCTTCGGAGTAATCTGAGGAAATACTTTTTTACGGAAAGGGTGGTAGATGCATGGAACAGTCTTCTGGAAGAGGTGGTGGAGACAGAGACTGTGTCTGAATTCAAGAGGGCCTGGCATAGGCGCGTGGGATCTCTCAGAGAGAGAAAGAGATAATGGTTACTACGGATGGGCAGACTAGATGGGCCATTTGGCCTTTATCTGCCATCATGTTTCTATGTTTTTTTAGCAAACAATGTTGAGCAGCCTGGTGTCTGGAGCATATGCACTGAGTGGAATGGAAGATTATGCTCAGGCTTTTCTTAATTATGATATTTTTACATTGATGTGATAGCTATCACTTGTTAAAACATACACACATAATGGCTAAAATCAGTTGTTTAGTCTGATGAGAGACCTTTTGGCATTTAATTTGTAAGCATATGTGCAACAGACTAAAACAAAATGAATTTGGACAGTGATTAACAAGGAGCTCCTTGGGTTGGTAATGAGATTAAAACCGCCTCTTACATATTATTATGAAAGCTTTTATTAAGCACTTGCTCAGCAAAGCATGCATTTGGGTTCTGAAGCATTGCTTCCTGTGGGCCGACTAAGTTTATATATTCTAAGTAGAATGTGAACATCTTTTGATTTCTCTTTTGAAGCCTAAATTCAATTTTTATTTTTTTTTTTTTTTAATTATCCAATTAGAGCAGGGGTGTCAAAGTCCCTTTTCGAGGGCCACAATCCAGTTGGGTTTTCAGGATTTCCCCAATGAATATGCATTGAAAGCAGTGCATGCAAATAGATCTCATGCATATTTATTGGGGAAATCCTGAAAAACCCGACTGGATTGCGGCCCTCGAGGAGGGACTTTGACACCCCTGAATTAGAGCTAGTGTAAAGAATGATACAAAAAGATAAAGTAGATGATTAAAATGAGATGCAAATGTGAGATGCAGGGGCCCATTTACTGAAATGTGTTAAGATCTGGAGTTAACATGAGGTAATGTGAGATTTTCCCATGCATTAGCTGCAAAGCTAGCATGGCACTTTTTAGGGCAGTTTCAATTATTATTATTATTTTTTATTCAGGTTGTACATTCATATTACCATTTAGAATATTGCGTACAATTCTGGAAACCGCAACTTCAAAAGATATAAGAAGGATGGAGTCGGTCCTGAGGAAGGTTACTAAAATGGTTTGTGGTCTTTGTCATAAGGCGTTTGGGGACAGACTTAAAGATCTCAATCTGTATACTTTGGAGGAAAGGCGGGAAAGGGGAAATATGATAGAGACGTTTAAATACCTACGTGGCGTAAATGTGCATGAGTCGAGGGTCTTCTATTTGAAAGGAAACTCTGGAATGAGAGGGCATATTTATTTATTTTTTTTATTTATTCCATTTTCTATACCGTTCTCCCAGGGGAGCTCAGAAAAGTACTTAACCCATTTTCGCTGTCTGTCCCGGCAAGCTGACAATCTATTTAATGTACCTGAATGAAGTTGAGAGATGATGGGCTCAGGAGTAATCTAAGGAAATATTTTTTACAGAAAGGATGATAGATGCGTGGAAAGTCTCCCGGTAGAAGTGGTGGAGACGGAGACTGTGTCTGATTTCAAGAAAGCCTGAGATAGGCACATGGGATCTCTTAGAGAGAGCAAGAGATAATGGTTACTGCGGATGGGCAGACTGGATGGGCCATTTGGCCTTTATCTGCCATCATGTTTCTATGTAACTTGTTGTACCTGCTAGGAATTAACGCAAGAGCACAAATCACCTCCTGTTTTGGAAGCGCAAAGTACTCCCGTGTAAATTCCGCGTTATCCAGTTAGCACACATTAATTACATTAATTAATTGTGCCAGCTCAGGAGTTCTCAACGCAGACTTGGCACACACTAAACCAGTCAGGTTTTTGCGATATCCCCAAAGAATATGTATGAGAGAGATTTGTTTACACTACCATTGTATGCAAATCTATTTCATGAATATTCATTGTGGGTATCCCGAAAACTTAACTGGCTAGGTGTGTCCCGAGGGCCGGGCTGAGAAACTCCTGCAGTAGTTACTAACATTGCCACGCCCGTCCCGTGCCTGTGCCATGGCTCCTCCCAGAATAATTCTTTAAGAATTTCTAACACATGGTTTATCACATGCTAACAGGAAAATTACTGCAGAACACTGTAATTGTGGCCTCGCTATACCCTGGAAGCCCTAAAAGTAGTAGGCAATTAATACAAATGCATTTACTGGGCTTTAACATTTTACAAATGAAAAGCAGCAAAAATAGCATACTTCATAGTAATCCACATATGGTGAGAAATAAAACAGAGTGTTGATTCTACAGAGAGCAGAAATGCTTTCTATAAAGAATTGTGACATTTGGAAAGTATAAATGTAGGCCAGATTTTATAAAGGGCCAAAATTAGATCCCTATGGTTTTGAGTACTGAAAAATAAAATGATATCCTGCCTATACTAACTTAATATTGTAGAATAAATATTATTTTATTATACAATCCATGTCAAGGCATAAATTATTATAAATACAAAGAGCTATAAATACAGTTTGGAAATGGCTGTCAGGTATGATACAATTTATTTTTTCATGATGTTAATGAACAACTGAACAAAAAATATTCAGGCCTTTTAAGGGCCATAATCCATAGGGAAAACAGCTCCAATCTCTCTTGAATTGAAACAGATGAATACAGATTCCAAAGAAGATGAAAACTGTAATGAATTAAAACTGAATGTAAATTATGATTTAGAAAGAGCCATCTAGAGCAGAGGTAGGGAACTCCGGTCCTCAAGAGCATTATTCCAGTCGGGTTTTCCCGCCTACTCCACAGGGCTTTAAACTAGGTAAGTCGGGGGAGGGTACAGGCACAAACAACATACCAGGCGAACTAAAATGCCAATACATTTATGAGGCTGAGGAAAGTAGACACCGAAATTCTGGGTCAGGGGTGAGTGCACACACTTTTGAGTCGGGAGTAGGGTCACATAATATTTATGGGTCACATTGTAATTCCGGGTCTAGGGGGAGTACACACTGTAGTTCTGGGTATATGGGGAGTACACATTGTGGTTCTGAGCCTCAGGAAAGCACAAATAACACAAACAATGCTAAAGGTGTTCAAATAGCTCAAACAGGAATATCCCCACTGAGACATAACAAAAATATAACATGGAGGGCTATGTACGTCAACGCACACAGTTTAGGAAACAAGATCCTGGAATTGGAAACAGAAATAAGGAATGCCGACCTGGATGTGGTGGCGATATCCGAAACCTGGCTCACAGACTCCCACGGGTGGGACATGGTCATACTGGGTTACAACTTGCTTCGCCGGGACAGAGAGGGTAGGAAGGGAGGGGGTGTAGCATTATATACTAAAGATGACATTAAGGTCACAAGAATCTCAGATGTCCAGTATACTGGGGAATCCCTTTGGGTTAATTTGGCCAGAGGGAAGGACAAATGCTTGTATCTTGGCGTAATTTACAGACCCCCAAGACAACAGGATGACCTGGATATGGAAATAATCGAAGATATAGAAAATATCACCTTGCGTGGGGACACAGTATTGCTAGGTGACTTCAACATGCCTGATGTGGATTGGGTTACACTTACCTCTGCTTCCGGCAGCAGCAGGAGGCTATTAAACTCTATGAAAGGAGCAAGCCTCAGGCAACTGGTGTTGGAACCGACAAGGGATCAGGCAATACTGGACCTGATACTTACCAATGGAGAAAGTGTCACAGAGGTCTCGGTGGGCGACACATTGGCCTCCAGTGACCACAACGTGGTATGGTTCAATATCAGGAAAGGTTTCACTAAATCTACTACACTAACCAAAGTCCTCAAATTCAAGGACACAAATTTCAAAGAAATGGGAGACTTCGTTCACCAGGCGCTACAAAGCCAAGAAGAAACCGATAACGTGGAAGACATGTGGTCGACTTTGAAAGCAACCATACAAGAAGCAACAAACCACTATGTAAAATCAGTAAGTAAACGGCGAAGGAACAATAAGCCACAGTGGTTTACTGTGGAGATCTCAGACCTGATCAAGGAGAAGAAAAAAGCATTCATCTCTTACAAACAATCAGGGAAGCAGGACTCTAGAGCAGACTACCTGGCCAAATCAAAAGCCGTCAAAACAGCAGTCAGGGAGGCTAAATTCCTCATGGAGGAGTCTCTAGCAAAGAACATCCAGAAGGGAGATAAATCCTTCTTCAGGTATATCAGTGATAGAAGAAAAAACTCAGGCGGGATTGTACGTCTTAGGAAACCAGACGGAGACTATGTGGAAAAGGATTCGGAAAAAGCCCAACTATTAAATGAATACTTCTGCTCAGTCTTCACCCGAGAAGCGCCAGGGCTCGGCCCTCAGCTACAGACAAGGGTTGGCTCAGTTGACCCGTTTAGTAACTTTGAGTTTACGCCCAGCAGTGTCTACGGTGAGCTGTCAAAGCTCAAGGTTAACAAAGCAATGGGGCCGGACAACCTGCACCCCAGGGTGCTTAGGGAGCTGAGTGATGTCTTGGCGGAGCCACTGTCCGCGCTCTTCAACCTCTCCCTTAGTACAGGCAGCGTCCCGTTGGACTGGAGGACGGCTAACGTCATTCCACTCCACAAGAAAGGCTCAAAGATGGAGACAGCAAACTACAGACCAGTGAGTCTAACATCGATAGTGAGCAAACTAATAGAAACTCTAATCAAACACCAATTAGATAAGATCCTGGATGAGGAGCATCTACGGGATCCCCGACAACATGGATTTACTAAGGGGAGATCCTGCCAATCCAACCTGATCAGCTTCTTTGACTGGGTAACGGGGAAGCTGGATATAGGGGAGTCCCTGGACATCGTGTACCTGGATTTTAGCAAAGCATTCGATAGCGTACCACACCGCAGGTTACTGAGCAAGATGAGTTCTATAGGATTAGGTAACACATTGACGAAATGGGTTGGGAGCTGGCTTGGAGGTAGGCTCCAAAGGGTGGTGGTGAACGGCACCCCCTCCGAAATGACGGAGGTGATTAGTGGAGTACCACAGGGCTCAGTCTTGGGCCCAATCCTATTCAACATCTTTATAAGAGACTTGGCAGAAGGGCTTCGAGGTAAAATAACATTATTCGCCGATGACGCCAAACTGAGTAATGTAGTGGGCAAATGCACAACAGACGAAGATTCAGTGCCCGACAACATGATGCACGACCTACTCCTACTGGAGCGATGGTCTAGGACATGGCAACTCAACTTCAATGCCAAAAAATGCAAAGTTATGCACCTGGGCAGCCAGAATCCATGCAAGTCTTATACCCTTAATGGCGAGATCCTAGCAAAAACGGTAGCAGAACGAGACTTGGGGGTAATCGTCAGTGAGGACATGAAGTCTGCCAATCAAGTGGAGCAGGCTTCGTCCAAGGCAAGACAAATCATGGGCTGCATACGAAGGGGTTTCGTAAGGCGGAAGTCATTATGCCATTGTATAGATCCATGGTGAGGCCCCACCTGGAATACTGTGTGCAATTCTGGAGGCCGCATTATCGCAAGGATGTGCTGAGACTGGAGTCGGTGCAAAGAATGGCCACCCGGATGGTCTCGAGACTCAAGGATCTACCATACGAAAAACGGCTTGACAAATTACAGCTATACTCGCTCGAGGAGCGCAGAGAGAGGGGGGACATGATCGAGACGTTCAAGTATCTTACGGGCCGCATCGAGGCGGAGGAAGATATCTTCTTTTTCAAGGGTCCCACGACAACAAGAGGGCATCCGTTGAAAATCAGGGGCGGGAAACTACGAGGTGACACCAGGAAATTCTTTTTCACTGAAAGAGTGGTTGATCGCTGGAATAGTCTTCCACTACAGGTGATTGAGGCCAGCAGCGTGCCTGATTTTAAGGCCAAATGGGATCGGCACATGGGATCTATTCACAGGGCAAAGGTAGGGGAGGGACATTAAGGTGGGCAGACTAGATGGGCCGTGGGCCCTTATCTGCCGTCTATTTCTATGTTTCTATGTTTTCAGGATTTCCCCAATGAATGTGCATTGAAAGCAGTGCATGCAAATAGATTTCTTGTATATTCATTGGGGAAATCCTGAAAACCCGACTGGAATATGGCTCTCGAGGACCGAAGTTCCTTACACCTGATCTAGAGGAAGCCTTTTTCCACCAGCATTTGATGTGAGGTGCAGGCACCAACAAGGGCAGCTGAACACTTCCAGAAACTAAACCTTATTCAAAACACTGCTGTAAGGCTCATATTCAACATGGACAGGTTTGGGAACCACTGATATAACACCTTTCTACCTTAAACTTCATTGGCTGAAAATTGAGAACCAAGTAATCTTCAAACTTGGTTGTCTCTTCTATAAAGTTCTATAGGGTCTATTGCCCAACTATCTCATCAATCAGTTCTCATTTTCCAGACCCAGACAATCCACTCGACCTCAATCATTTTTGGCTTCCTCTCAATTAAAGGTCATACCCATAAGAGAATCATCACTAGACTCCTACCCTACCAAACAGTATCCAAAGATCCTGAATGGAGCCAACTGGTCTGATCTTCAACCTCTTACATGCACTTCAGAAAGCTCCTAAAAATGTTCCTCTTCTCCAAAAGAACGACCCAGTTTAAATTGACTCTCTATTCCAAGTTTTTGCTCTAAGATTATGATCATTCTTATTTATTATTTATCATCCTCCTTTTAAAGCCCTGCTTAACTTCCCTCAGTGTTCTATATAATTTTAATATTCTCTCAACTGTTGTAGTTCGCTGACTCTCTTCAACCTTTTTCCTGTAAACCACCTAGAATCAAAAGGCTTTCGCGGTATATAAATAAAGATTTATGTTATGTTATTAATCCACACTTTTCTATATGCTTTTATAATCATCTCTACCATTTTGCCTGGAACCAACATCGGACTCACTGATCTATAATTTCCTGGATCACCTCTGGAACCCTTTTAAAAATTAGCATTACTTTGGCCACCCTCCAGTCTTCTGGTACCATGCTGGAATATAAAGATAAATTACAATTACTACGAGTACAATAGCTCTGCAAGTTAATTTTTCAATTCTATCAGTACTCTGAGATGTATACCATCTGATCCAGGCGATTTCCTATTCTTCAGTTTGTCAAGTTGCCCCATTACATCTTCCAGCGTTACAGACATTTGTTGCAGTTGCTCTGCCTTATCAGCATTAAATACCATTTCTGGCACCAGTATCTCCTTCACATGTTTCTCGGTGAAGACTGAAAAAGAATTCATTTAATCTCTCTGCTATGGCCTTGTCTTCCCTGAGTGCTTCTTTTATCCCTTGGACATCTTGCGGTCCAACTGATTCTTTTCCCAGCTTCTTGCTTCCAATATACTTAAGAAAATTTTTACGATGAGGTTCATTTTCAAAAAATGCAGATGTCCAAAACAAGCATAAACTGACACTTGGATATCTTAATTACCAAAATGTCCAAGTGCTGATTTTCAAAACAACTTTTTGGATGTCTTGCTAGGCATCTGAGCCACTGTGCATCCAAAATTAAAGGGGTGCGTGTTAGAGATGTGTTATAGGTGGGCTTTGGGTGTGCATAGATTTGGATGTCTTGCAGCGATAATTGAACCTTTCCCAAGACGTCCAAAATGGAATTTAGACATTTGGAGCTAGACCGGTTTTAAAGCATCTAAATGCTAAAAAGATACCCAAACTGGCCAGATGACTACTGGAAGGATTATGTAATGACCCCCTCACACTCCTCTAGTGGACACTAACCCCCTCCCCCCCACCCTCCGAAATCTAAACATTTAAACATAAATATAAAAACTCACTTGTATACCACAACTACCATTAAGTTCTATGTGGTTCACAAAAGATAAAAAATACAAAATAATAAGCAACAAGTGTCTAGCTACCAAAAGATTTTATAAAGAGATGCATTTTTAGAGCACGTCAAAACTGTTGATAAGAGTTAGAAAATGTGAATATATGAGTCAGGTCCCTAATCCATGAAGCTGCCTGAAAGGACAATAGACGCTCCTGGAATTTTTTATATTTACATCCCTTTGCAGAGGGAAACGAGAATAACGCATGAGAGTTCCTGGAATGTTTGGAGTTCGTAATGATAAAAGATTCCATAAGATAATAATAATAATAATAATAATAATAACTTTATTCTTGTATACCGCATTACCATGGAAGTTCTATGCGGTTAACAGAAGAAGAGACTGTACAATTACAGCGAAGTTACAATTTCGTTAATGTTACATTAACATTTTAGACGATACATTTACGGAGGAGTTAATTTTTGCAGGTAGGTAATATATTCGGAGTAGTTATGTTTGCTATGAGTTACATACAGCAGTGTTACAAATAGTAGTGTTGCATACGGTGGTAAAGAGTCTGGGGGAGAGTCAAGGTCAGAGGAGGAGGAGGGAGGAGAGCGGAACATTCAGAGGAATTTGTCAAAAAGGTAGGTTTTAGTTAACTTCCTGAAAGTTTGATAGGGGGGGAATTGGAGATGAGAGTGGAGAGGCATTTGTTCCATTTGCCCGCTTGGAATGCTAGGGATCGGTCGAGGAATTTTTTGTAGAGGCAGCCCTTCGGGGAGGGAAAGGAAAACAGATAGGTATTTCGAGTACGAGAGGGGCCTGCAATTTCAAGGTGCTCAGATAGGTAAATTGGTGAAGAGCCTGCTAAGGTTTTGAAGCAGAGGCAGGCGAATTTAAAGATGATTCGTGCCTCCACCGGCAGCCAGTGGAGTTTGGTGTAATAGGGGCTGACGTGGTCATATTTTTTGAGGCCGAAAATGAGGCGGACAGCGGCATTTTGTACTATTCTAAGACGTTTGATGGTGTTTTTATAGGCTCCCAGGTATATGATATTACAGTAATCTGGGATTAAACCTGTTAGTGCCTTAAGCAAATACAGCCAAACTTAAATTTAATCCATGCTTCAACCGGAAGCTAATACAGTCCTTATTTTGCAAGAAGCCACCTATTCGCAGTAGTGGTTGGAAACTGGAGCGTAAGTCCATCAATGGTCAGGGGCCACTGGCCGAAAAGAACAGGCAAGCCATAAAGATCTTTCGATGACCACGAGAGGCGCACAGCATTTCTGGACCAGGCGCTTCACAACCCCATCCACCAGAGTCAAGGTGACGTCGGAGTCCCATTGCAGCCGAAGAAAGAAAAGCAGCAGGGCTCCGCAGCCATCCGCCTGCCCAGATGTGCAGAGCTGGGCCCAACGCCATGACCAACAACAGAGGAGGAGCGGCGAATCTCATTTTCACGGCGCCAGGTGAAACAGCAATCTCCCCCATCACACTGGGTGCACTCCTCCATCGAGAGTAGAAAAGATTGCCAACCTGCAGAGAAGAGAGCCACAATCCCTTGATGGGTCCCAAGGGAGGCCTATGAATCATTGGTTTAGAATTCTATAATGGTCAGTCTAGGAGATGTGGTGATGTTAATAAAATTGAGATCTCAGTCTCACTCCGATCAAAGTTTAAAATAAACAAAATTAACGCAGGAGTATAAATGAACATAAAACCTGAACAAAAATAATAAGAAGAACAAAATAATAACAAAAAATTAAAAAGTAAATGGAATCACTGTAGCCCATGTCTTAGCAGATAAATGTGTCATTCTGGAGGCCCCTGCCCTGTCTTCTCATTTCTTTGTCTGCCTACTGTCTCATTCAGAATGTTCTTCTACAAGTCTGTTACTTGGAGGCCAGTCAGCCCTTTGGGCCATGAAGAGTAATTTATTACTGGTGTATGTTGGGGTATTATTTGAGCTCTTTTGATGCTTCTGTTGTCATGTTTGTTGCTTTGTTTAATTGTTCATAGTTTTTACCGTTACTTGGTTTGAGCAGAACAGATTTATTAGTTGGGGAAGTTTTCCCATATCCCTACTTCACCTAATTACGGAAGAGCTCTTGCTTGGGGACTGACTGTAGGTGGCAGTAGAGCTCTCAGTGAAGTAGGAGGGTTATAGAAAAAATCCAGAGTAGATTCATTCTACAGAGACTTGTGGCCATAGGGTGATGACCCTTTTGCAGTTTCGCTGGATTTTGCTGCTGCTTTTGATCTTGTGGATCATGATCTAATGGTGAGAAGGTTAGAATCTATAGGGCTATCATCTAATGTCTTGAGCTGGTTTTTAAATCATTCCTGCGTAATAGAATATATTCATTAAAAGGAGTGGGTACGTCATAAGAATCTGTCATCATTGTTGATTAGTTTTGATGCTGAGAAAGCTTTTGATAGGGTTAGATGGAAATTTGTATTTGCAGTCTTAACTAAATGTGGTATTACAGGATATTTTCAGGAGGCTATTAGGACCCTTTATTCAGACATACAGACTAGAGTATTTGTTAATGGATGTTTTTCGGAATTTTTTGCTGTGGGTCAAGGGACGAGGCAAGGATGACCTTTGTCTCCGTTACTTTTTGTATTGACCTTGGACCCATTGTTTCGTGAAATTCTTGTTAATCCAGATATTATCAGAGTGGATATCAGGTCTTCTTTTTTTAAAATTGCTGGTTTTGCAGATGGTATTTTAGTGCATTTAACAAATCCTAGGATATCATTACAGTCCTTATTGGAAAGTTTTGCTGAGTTTGGTGATATTTCAGGATTTAAATTAAATATGGAGAAATCTGAAGCTTTGGCTACAAATGATAGTTTACGCATACAGTGGGGTCCTGATTTTCCACTAAGATGGATGGCAGATCAATTTAAATACTTGGGTATTCATATTCCGGTAGATTCTAAATTTTTATATAAATCTAATAGTCCAGATTTGCTGAGTAATACAAAACAGAGATTGTTGAAATGGCAGTCATTGCCTTTATCCCTAGATGGGCGTATTGCTCTTTTTAAAATGGTTCTTTTCCCCAAATGGTTATATACTTTTCAGATGCTTCCCCTGGAATTGACAATTAGAGACTGGCGGAAATTAAGAACTGTAATTACTAACTTTTGTTGGGCCGGTAAAAAGCCAAAATTATCTTTTGATATTTTATTAGGATCAGAGAAGAGAGGTGGAATGAGACTTCCTGATCTTCGTATCTATGGTAGGGCTTGTTTATTAAGGCATATTAGAGATTGGGTTATGGATAATGCTTTATTTACTTTATTTAGGGACTTGTATATCACTTCTTGAATTTAGTCAAGTAATTAATAGAATACCTAAAATTATTACGGGTTTTATATGGAGGGAATGTACATATAGAATGATACATAGGGCCTATTTTTCACAAGTACAAGCCTTTCATGCGATATTGGTAAGTTCTCTAATTTGTATCAAATGTGATAAATATCTTAACACATTGTCCCATGCTTTCTGGCAATATCCATTAATTAAGCCTCTCTGGTCTGCCATCCTATTATACTTGGGTTCATTATGGGATAGTCCTGTTGTGGAATCTCCAAGGGGAGTACTTTTTGAGGTATTTGGTCAAGGGAGATGTCTTTTGTTTCAGAAAGCATGTATGATAGGTCAGAAATGCGTTATGCAGTATTGGTTACAGACAGAGCCTCCAAGTTTTTCACGTTGGAGGAATCAATTACATCGTTTACTGGTTTGGGAGGTTTGTAGATCTCCTAGACATACTCGTCTTTTTATGAAAACTTGGGATCCATATGTTCAAAAACTTTCACCTAAAGCAAGACGTTTAATTCTTAATGATTTACATTGAAGCTATGGTTTTCTTAATTGTATTCCAAAACTTGTCTATTTTTGTCACCTTTCATTCTGGAAGGGTAGGGAGAATGGGTTGGAGGGTTTTGGGAATGGGATGGAGAGGGGAAAAGGGATTGGGTTGGAGGGTGGGGGAAGGGGAGGGAGAGGGAAAATGGAGAGGGGGTGATAAAGGGAGATTATGGTTTATACTATAAAGGGCTCCTTTTAATAAGCTGCAGTAGCGTTTTTAGCGCATGCAGAATATTAGCACGCGCTAACCCCATGTTACGTGGCTAGAAATAACACCAGCTCAATGGTGGCATTAGCGTCTTAGCACGTGCTAAAAACGCTGGCCACAGCTTAGTAAAAGGAGCCCAAAATGTTTGGAGGAATGATAATATGAAAGTGTATATATAGATTATTTGGCGTGGAAGTTTTAGATAAATGAATTTATTTGTAAAAATATTTTTATACATTATATGAATGCAATTTTGTTCCTTCAATAAAAAAATGTTTGAATAATAAAATAAAAAAATAAAAGGAAAGCCATCTATCTCAAAAAAGCATCAATGATCTTGTGGAGTCCCCCCAAGGATCTGCTCTATCTCCTATATTATTTAACATCTTTCTAGCATCCTTAATTTCTCTTATTCAGGAGATGGACTTTAGAGTGTATTGCTATGCTGATGACATCTAGGTAGTTGCTAAAATTGATCCAATTCACTTAGATTTGAATTCTGTGAAGAAAGGACTTCTAGCAATTGTTCAATGGTTATCTGACCATGGGTTAGGTTCTCAGTATTGAAAAATGTTGGATCACAGGACATTACTTAACGCTCAGCCCAATTTGGAAGTTGAAATTTCTGGAAAGAAAATTCCATTAGTAGAAAGCTTCAGATATCTTGGAATTTGGGTTGATTACCAGCTGACCTTCGAAAAACAAGGATTTTATTCACTAAGAGCTTTGAGGACAATAAGAGGATTATTTCAGGAGAAATATCTACATCACTGTTCTTCAACCGCCGGTTCGCAGGAAATTTCTGCCGGTCCGCGCAGGGCCTGCAAGATTAAAATGGCCATAGGTCCATTTTCAGACCTCCTGTCCTGTTGTCCCCACATGGGGACAATGGGACAGGCGATCATTTCCTGTCCCTCCCTCCTTCCTTTCCCCGGGTCCCCTTCTCTTACTGCCCTGCCTCTACTGCTAAAGCCGACAGGAAGTCTTCTCTCCAACGTCAATTCTGACATCGGAGAGGACGTTCTGGGCCAGCCAATCACTGCCTGGCTGGCCCAGAACGTCCTCTCCGACGTCAGAATTGACGTCGGAAAGAAGACTTCCTGTTGGCTTTAGCAGTAGCAGCAGGGTGGTAAGAGCAGGGGAAAGGAAGGAGGGAGGCTTTTTTTTTGTGGGGCAGGGAGGGAAGGTGGTAGACAGGGAATCAGGCTGGCTTTGGCCAGGGAGGGAGGAAGAGAGGTAGACAGGCAGGCAAGCTGGCTTCGGGGGGGGGGGGACAAAGTGTGGAAGGCAGTGAGAGGAACATGGGAAGGAGGCACTGGGAGCACTAAAGACAGGAAGGGGCACTAAGGACATGGGAAGGAGGCACTGGGAGCACTAAAGACAGGAAGGGGCACTAAGGACATGGGAAGGAGGCACTGGGGGCACTAAAGACATGGGAAGGGGGCACTAATGACATAGGAAGGAAAGAGGGAGGGAATAGAAAGGGACAATTTTTGGGCCTGAGTGCAGAAAGAAAGAAATAAAAGAAAGGATACACAGATAGAAGGAAACGCAATCAGAGACTCATGAAATCACCAGACAGGAAAGGTAGGAAAAATTATTTTATTTTCAATTTAGTGATCAAAACATGTCAGTTTTGAGAATTTATATCTGCTGTTTATATTTTGCACTATATTTGTCTATTTTTCTATAGTTACTGAGGGGACCGAACTCGCGGAGATGGGACGGAAACGGGGTTTTTAAATTTTAGTCCTAGTAGTTTGCCAGTCCTCAAAATAATTATTTTATTTCTGCCGGTCCACGGGTGTAAAAAGGTTGAAAAACACTGATCTACATACCCTTCTTCATGCTTTAATAATCTCAAAACTAGATTAGTGCAACATTGTATACTTGGGAACATCAAAGAGGAATCCGAAAAGATTACAAATATACAGAACACTGCAATAAAGGTTTTAGGCTTTAAGAAACACCTCTTTATTTGCAATATCGTCGGTTACTGTTTATTATAGAATTCGATTTACAGCTTGATTATTTGCATTATTTGCTAATTCCTAATTCACCATCAAGGACTTTAAGATCTATTCAAGACAATAGGTTAGTAATACCCTCTGTGCATAGAGCTAGGTAGGAGTCTACATGAAATAAAGGGCTCCTTTTACTAAGATACGCTAGCGTTTTTAGCGCACGCATGAAATTACCGCGCGGTACGCTTCTAGAATAACGCCAGCCCAATGCTGGCGTTAAGGTCTAGCACGCGTGACAATTTAGCGTGCGCTATTCCGCACGTTAAGGCCCTAACGCACCTTTGTAAAAGGAGCCCAAAGTGTTCTACTTTGCAGCTCCAAACTTATGGAATCATTTGCCGCAAGAGTTAAGATTAGAGGCAAAATTTAAATCTTTTAAAATTATGTTAAAAACTTTTTTTTTTTTAAAGAAGCATTAGGACAAGATTTGATCCAATCTGAAATTATTCATTTCTTCTAAATGATTTTTGAATTTTTATTCAGCAGTCCTGTGAAATCTTATTATAATTGGAGGGGCCTAATCGAAAGGGACGTCTAAGTCCGTTTACGTCCATCTCGCAAGTCGTCCAAAGTTAAAAAGAGCCTAAGACACATTTTCGAAAGAGACGTCCAACTTTTTTTTACTTTCAAAAATCGTCTAATTATATATCCTGCCGATCTGATCATCCAAGCCGCTAAATCGTCCATCTTTATACCACATTTTCGTCCAACTTTTCATCCAAGTCCAAAACGCCTAGAACAAGCCCTGTTGGACGTGGGAGGGGTCTGCAAAGTGATGGACTGAGCACCCAGACATGGCACCTAAATAATGGGGTACCTTAAGGGCACTGTTGTGAACGTCACATAAAGGGTGACATGTCTTCTCCTCACTACAGCTCCCTTATAGGTCACGGTGAGCCCCCCCAAACCACCTCCAGAATCCCCTAGACCCACTTATCTACCACCCCAATAGCCCTTATGGCTTCAGGAGCTACTTATATGCCAGTAAAAAAGGGTTTTGGGGGTATATAGGGGAGTGCACATGTTTAACTATCAATGCAGTGATTACAGGGGCTTATGGGCATGGGTCCTCCTCTGTATGGGTCCCTAACCCACCCCAAGATGACTTAAGCTGCCACTGGGCTGGATGACTAAGTTTTCCTATGCCTGGTGGCCAGGCGATGATAGTCTGGAGACTGAAATTTAAAGTTGTGAATAAAATTTTTATTAGGGGGGGGTTGATGATCACTGGGGTAGTGTGTGGGGGTCTGTGTTATGTGTTTGCAGTGCTTATCTAGTGAGTTTAGGTGGTTTTTTGTGACTTAGACCATGTTTCTAAGTCACAAAGTCAAAGTTTCGTCTAGGCTCTGTTGTTTTCGGTTTTACTTGCTGTACGACTAAGTCTAAGCCAGCCCACGTCCCGCCCAACTCCCGCCTTTGACATGCCTCCCGAAACGCCCCATTTAGCTTTGGACGTTGAGCGGCACTATGAAGGCCTAAGTCATTTTTAAATACATCCAAAACCTGGTTTTATTATTGGCGCTTGGACGTTTTTGAGAAATGTTCGTCCAAGTGTCGACTTAGGCCGGTTTTTGGACGTTTTTCTCTTTCGATTATGAGCCCCTTATTGTTTTATCTAGGAGTGAATGTTATTTTGTATGCTTGCTGTTTACGAGGGTTAGATCTATTCTATTTAGCAATGGAGTTCTTTTTATTTTATTTTTTATTTATTTGATTGTATTTTGTAAACCACTTGTCCAGAATGACACACCTATCTACTGGAAAAGATATTAGCAAGGTAAGAACCTAATCTTTTTTTTTCATTAGGAATTCATTTTGTATTATATCTTTTGACTCTTTTAATATGCTTATCTGCCATTAAACATTATGGCATTCGAGAGCGGCCCTGGAGACAGTGATATAAACCCCCCAGAGCCTGTAATTTAAACTGCAGGAAGAGCTAATGGACCAATCACCACTCCCCCCACCCCTTTCCTTGGATACTTAGATCCTTATTTCCTAAATTTGTGGACTAAATAATGTATTATTTCTTCTTTCCCTTACGTTGCTGTTGCAAGTAATGTCAGGTTTATTAATTTGCTTTGATTTTCATTCTAAATCTGTACTCAAGTATTAATGTGCTTGTTTAAAAAATTTGAAAACTGAATAAATAAAGAATTACAATTTTTTTTAAATGGCATGCATAAGTGCAACTTGTTTGCAGGACTCTGAAGTTTAATTCAGGTAGTTTGTAGTTGAAGGCAAGTTGGTGGTAAGTGACCTAACCTTTGACTCTGCTTTCGTAGCCAACTGGTGCCAGATTTAGATCTCCCTCTTCCCCAAACCAGCCACTTTAACCACACATAGACTTTCTGGCAGTTCGGTGAAATCAGCGGTGTAATTATTCAGTTTACGAAACAGAAAGAGACTTATAATGAAAGTGCAAACTTCTGCTTTTTTGTAGGGAAGAAAAATAAACACTTGTTAGAAGCTTATTATTCTGAGGTTGGAATCTGCCCACTGAAAGAACTTGACTGTTTACAAAGTACTTTGCTCTTTCACTTCACAGAGCGCTTACTATTGAAAGTGGTGGGTTTATTACGTCTGATCTTCCTTAAACAAACTGCACTTCACTGTTGGATATTATAAATCACATTTAAATATATATACTGTAATATTACTTAACTTCCATATTCTTTTTGTTAGTGTCAACTGGTTTTCAGCTTAAGGAACTGAAAATGTTTGTTTATGCCATTCTAAACATAAGAACATAAGAAGTTGCCCCGCTGAGTCAGACCAGAGGTCCATCTTGCTCAGCGGTCCGCTCCCGCGGCGGCCCATCAGGCCTAGTGCTTGAACAGTGGTCCCTGATTAATTTTGTAACTTACCTCTAATCCCATCCCTATAATCTACCTTTACTCTTATCTGTACCCCTCAATCCCTTTGTCTTCCAAGTACCTATCCAAAGCTTCTTTGAACCCCTGTAGCGTGCTCCTGTTTATCACATCCTCTGGTAGCGTGTTCCATGTATCCACCACCCTCTGTGTGAAAAAGAACTTCCTGGCATTTGTTCTAAACCTCTCCCCTTTCAATTTCTCTGAGTGCCCCCTTGTACTTATTGATCTTTACTATGTTGACTTTCTTTCATCACAAGCTATTCTTGATCAACTTCAATCTGGCTTTCACCCTCTATACTCTGCTGAAACTGCCCTTCTCAATTTCCAGTTTCTCTAATCTTTCAGCATATGAAAGGTTTTCCATACCTTTTACCAGTCGCGTCGATCTCCTCTGAACCTTCTTGAATATCGCCATAGCCTTCTTAAGGTATGGTGGCCAATATTGGACGCAGTACTCCAGATGCGGGCGCACCATCGCCCAATACAACGGCAGGATACCTTCTTTCGTTCTTTTTGTAATACCTTTCTTGATAATATCTAGCATTCTATTCGCCTTCTTAGAGGCCGCTGCGCACTGTGCCAACGGCTTCATTGTCCTGTCCACTATTACCCCCAAGTCCTTTTCTAGGATACTTTCACCCATTACCAGCCCTCCCATCGTATAGCTGTACTTCGGGTTTCTGCTTCCTACATGCAAGACTTTACATTTATCTACATTGAACTTCATCTGCCATCTCGTTGCCCACTCTCCTAGTTTGTCAGGTCCCTTTGTAAATCTTCGCAGTCCTCTTTAGTCCTAACTCCACTAAATAGTTTGGTGTCGTCTGCAAATTTTATTACTTCGCACTTCGTCCCTGTATCTAGATCATTTATAAATATATTGAACAGCAGCGGTCCGAGCACCAACCCCTGCGGAACACCACTTGTGACCCTCCTCCCGTCAGAGTAGTGGCCCTTCACTCCTACCCTTTGCTTCCTACCCACCAACCAATTTTTGATCCATCTATGTACGTCTCCTTCCACCCCATGGTTCTTCAGTTTCCGTAGTAGGCGTTCATGGGGTACCTTGTCAAAGGCTTTCTGGAAATCTAAGTATACGATGTCTATGGGAACCCCTTTGTCCATCCGTTTGTTAATTCCTTCGAAGAAGTGCAATAAGTTTGTTAGACATGATCTTCCCTTGCAGAAACCATGTTGGCTTGTTTTCATCAGTTTATTCCTTTCTAGATGCTCTATGATGCTGTCTTTTATCAGCGCTTCCGCCATCTTCCCCGGAACCGAAGTCAGACTTACCAGGTCTGTAGTTTCCCGGGTCACCTCTCGATCCTTTTTTAAAGATGGGCGTAACATTTGCTATCTTCCAATCCTCTAGGATCACGCCTGTTTGCAGCGATAGATTACAAACCTGCTGTAGTAGTTTCGCTATTTCCTCCTTTAGTTCTTTCAATACCCTAGGGTAGATTCCGTCCGGGCCCAGAGATTTGTCAGTTTTTAATCAAAGTGCAGCTTCAAAATAATTTTAAGATTCTTTTAATTTAAGGATATGGAGTCAGAAATAAGTTTCAAGTTTATTAAGGTTTTGATAATAAAAAGTGGGGAGTAAAAGAAAAAAGGAAAAAGGTAAAAGGAAAAAGAATTACATAAAATTACTTAAAATACATAAAAGTAAACATAATAACAAAGACAGATAAAATAAGGTAAAAGGTGGAAGAACCAGGGAAGAACTACAGTATCTTGATAGGAAAGAAAGTGAGAGAACGTTACAAGAGGAAAAAGGGTAAAGGAATTTTACAAATACCTATTTGATTTATTTTTTAAGTACAGTAAAACCTTGGTTTGTGAGCATAATTCGTTCTGGAAGCATGCTTGTAATCCAAAGCGCTCATATATCAAAGCAAATTTCCCCTTAGGAAATAATGGAAACGCAGACAATTCGTTCCACAATCCAAAAACTTTAATGTAAAATACTATACATACTCGTATCCCCACAGTCACTACACTCCCGCAGCGTCAGAGAGAGAAGAACCATCGGCTCAGTTGTGATGATGTGACGCGTGTATACTGTATGTACTCGTATTGCAAGACTTTGCTCGTATACAACAGTCACTACTAGTGCTGCCCGATTCAGGAAAAAAAATTTCGATTTGATTTTCCTGCCCAATTGGGTGTTTGTTTTTTTTCAAACATCCTGGTGGGTTTATTTTATAGCCTCTTCACCCCCTTTGCCTTCTCCTAACCACACTGGCGCTGTGGTGTAAACAAAATAAACAAACAAAAAAGACTTTTCCTCTCTCTCTCTTAAATCCTAGCCCATGTTTGCGGTCTAACACCAGCTCTGGCAGGATACACATTTCAAATCTGATATATTGTAATTACAAAATGGAAAATAAAATTAGTTTTTCTACCTTTTGTTGTTTGGTCATTATTCAAATCTTGTTGGTCTCAGGCTCTGGTTTTCTTCTGATAACTTGCTTATCAGGGTCTCCTTCTTTCTTCTTTCTCCGTTCTAACCATCCATCTGCCATCTCTGTCCTCCCCTTCCGTTTCCCTTCCCTCCCCTAGAGGTCTGGCATCTTTCTTTTTTTTCGTCTCCATCCACAGATCCACCTTTTCTTAACTACCTTTTCATCCAGCATCTCTCCCTCCTTCCCCAGCACCCCAGGGTCCACCATCTATCCCTTTCTTTTCCTAACTACCCTCCTAGCCAGTATCTCTATCCCCCCCTCCACATCATCCCTTGTGTCCAACTTCTCTCCCTTTCTGTTCCTTCCCTCCCTAAATCCCATTGTCAATCATCTCTCTCCCTCTCCTCTATTTTTAGACCCATTATTTCTTCCCCCCCAAGTCCGACATATGCACGTCTCTTTGAACCCCTTCCCTCCCTCCATGTACTTCTACACCAGGGCCCCCCTCCCCTGAAGGCCTGTACCCCCATCCCTGAAGGCCTGTCCCCCCCCTTGAAGGCCTGCCTGTCCCCCCTGAAGGCCTATGCCACCATCCATGGCCTGTCCCTTCTTTGAAGGCGTGTCCCCCCTTAAAGGTCTGCACCCCCCCTTAAAGTCCTGTCCCCCTCACTTAAAGGCCTGTTCCCCCCTTGAAGGCCTGCAGCCCCAAAGGCCTGTCCCATCCCCTGAAGGACTGCCCCCCAAAAGACTGCCCCCCCCGAAGGACTGCCCCTCCCCGAAAGACTGTGCCCCCTCCCCCCCCCCGGGAAGCCCTCCGTGTTCCCCCTGGCCTCCCCGCACCGTTTACCTTATAGCTTGAGCCTGCAGCCGAAGATCGCGGTTACAGCATCTTTGCAGTGCTTTGAGCTGTTTCCTCTGCTGTGGTTCCGCCCCTCCTCTGATGTCAGAGGCAGGATCGCGGTGGAGGAAACAGCTCAAAGCACTGCAAAGACACTGTAACTGCAATCTTCAGCTGCAGGCTAAAGCTATAAGGTAAACGGTGCGGGGAGGCCAGGGGGAACCCGGAGGCCTTCCCGGGGGGGGGGCAGTCTTTCAGGGGGGGGCAGTCCTTCGGGGAGGCCAGGAGGGAAGCCAGACAGCAGCACTTCCAGAATGACCCTCCCTCCTCGCCTTCTAAAACAGGTGCGGCAGCGGCCAGCCAGCAAGAGCAGCGCTGCCGCTCCTGCTTTAGGGGGCGAGGGGAGAGGGTCCGAATCGGGAAGCTGATTTTTTTAAAATTTAAATTGATTCGAATCGATTCACCCGAATCGTGAATCGGACAGCACTAGTCACTACACTCCTGCAGCGTCAGAGAAAGAACCATCGGCTCAGTTGTGATCTATGTATACTGTATGTACTTGTCTTGCAAAACACTTGAAAACCAAATTACTTGCAATCCAAAGTTTTACTGTATATCTTTGTTTAAATAAGATACACCTTAATATGCCTTATCATAGGCATCGTTGAATAAAAAAGTTTTAAGATTAGATTTAAATTTAATTAAAGAAGGTTCGTGACGGAGGTATGATGGAAGAGCATTCAAAAGAGTGGGAGTCTTCCTCTTGATATTAATCAATTGGAAGCATTTGGCCGTCAAAACAGAGAGAGGAATTTCCCTCTTAGAACCTAACTTACCCCCTCTTTTATGCATAGTGCAGGTTTTAGCTCCACCAGCGGCGGTAACTGCTCTGACGCTCATAGGAATTCCATAAGCATCAGAGCAGTTACCGCCGCTGCTGGCGCTAAAGCCAAGCATTCGTAAAAGACGGGGTTATTGACAGATTTTTTTTTTTTCTGTATGTGGAATATGGGAAAACGTCCTTTTTCAAAAAGGCCATATAGCAGGGCGTCAGGCATGTACCTCAGTTTCCTATAAGCTTGAATATGTTGAGTATAAGAACATAAGCATCGCCTCTGCCGAGTCAGACCATAGGTCCATCATGCCCAGCAGTCCGCTCCCGCGGCGGCCCCCCCAGGTCAATGACCTATAAGTGATCTATTACTCTAAAGCGTTTTGTACTATATAGTATCCCTCTAATTCAGTGGTCTCAAACCCGCGGCCCGGGGGCCACATGCGGCCCGCCAGGTCCTATTTTGAGGCCCTCAGTATGTTTATCGTAATTACAAAAGTGAAATAAAACAGTTTCTTGATCATCTGTCTCTAGCTATGAATGACAATATTATTATTAAGACTTAGCCAAAAGGAAAGATTTATAAACTATAAAAAGTTTTACCTCATGCAAAATTGTCATTTCTTTAATAAGACCTGAACTATTTTTTTCTGAGGCCCTCCAAGTACCTACAAATCCCAAAATGAGGCCCTGCAAAGGGTTTGAGTTTGAGACCACTGCTCTAATTGTACCCTTCAATCCCCTTTTCCTTCAGGAACTCGTCCAATCCCATTTTGAAACCCAAAATCATACTCTGCTCTACCACCTCCTATGGAAGCACATTCCAGGTGTCCACCAACCCTCTGAGTGAAGAAGAACTTCCTAGCATTCGTTCTGAATCTGTCTCCCTTCAATTTTTTTGAGTGCCCTCTTGTTCTAGTTGCCCCCGCCAGTCTGAAGAATCTGTCCCTCTCTACCTTTCATGATCTTGTAAGTTTCTATCATATCCCCTCTAAGTCTCCGCTTGTCCAGGGAAAAGAGCCTCAGCTTCTCCAGCCTCTCAGCAAATGAAAGGTTTTCCATGCCCTTTATCATTTTTGTTGCAACATCAACAAAAAAAAGAACAAGTATTTCTGTTGGTGTTCTCTTGACTATTTTCGTAGCACAGAAATAATATCTGTGTTTCTTTAAAGACATAGGGCTCCGGATTTGCACGTGCTAGCCGAAAAACTACCGCCTGCTCAAGAGGAGGCGGTAGCGGCTAGCGGGCGCCATTCCGTACGTTAAGGCCCTAACGCACCTTTGTAAAAGGAGCCCATAGTTCTGATAAAAGGCCTTCCATTTACACATTTGCATCCCCCACTCTCTCTTTTTTAATTCCTGAGCCTGTATTTAACGTTCATTAGACTAAAAGGTTGTGAAGGCTTCATGGTGAACTGCTTGAAAGCAAGGGCTGCCCTTATTAGCTCTCCTAATATCTCCTGACAGGCAGCGTGCTCTTATGTTGCCAGGCCAGGCCAGGGCAGGACCTGCTGCCATCCGCCATTTACCCTCTGTCAACAGCTTCAGACAAAGACGGCCGTACTCTGTTCCTGAGTCTGTCACGCGTCAGCCTCCATTAGGTTCAGTTTGGTTGCACGAGGAAGAGCAACAGCCTCTTGTTAACCATTTTTAATTCATTTATTTATTTTTGTCGAATGCTGCCTTCCGCTTCCTTTACTAGTACTGTGATTTGGCTGAATTCATTTCATAAAGATTTTATTTTTAAACTAAACCTTGGGTTTGTATACCGCGCCATCTCCGAGAGCGTAGAGCTCGGCACGGTTTACAGAGTTAAGATAGAAAGGAACTACAATGAAGGGTTATAGGAGAGGAACTAAGAAGATAGAGAGGGACAAGGGTACCAGAGAGCGGGAGGTGATTAGATTTTTGAAAAGAGCCAAGTTTTCAAGTGTTTGCGGAAGGGTTGGAGGGAGCTTGAAATTCTGAGCGGGGATGTGAGGGTGTTCCAGAGTTCTGTGATTCTAAAGGGGAGGGATGTTCCAAGTTTTCCTGCGCGGGATATTCCTTTTGTAGAGGGGAATGATAGTTTCAGTTTTTGGGAGGGTCTGGTGGAGTTGGGGCTTGATTTTATTTTTAAAAAATCATTATTATTTTGTCATGAAAAAAATCAATATGAAATTGATTTTACCTTCAGAAACTGAATGACTATATAAATCAATCAATCTAGTACGTAGACCTGTTTTCAGTTAAAACGGTGTTTTACCCAGAGAGGCGGATTTCATAAATCTGTCCGTGCTATGTGTAGGTAAAAGTACATTGTTAGCGCTTTTACCCAACAAAGGGGGGAAATGTTCCTGGGAGCAGATTTAGAACTATGCACATACTTCTGAATTTTCAGAAGTCTGCGTGTCTTTTTTACTCAAAGCAAATATTTTCACAAATTAGTTGTTGTAAATATGTGCAAGCATTTTGTTTGGGACAGTATTCAAAGTAAAGGTAAATGCCTACATTGAAAATTCCCTAGAGCAGGGGTAGGGAACTCGGATCCTTGAGAGCCGTATTCCAGTCGGGTTTTCAGGATTTCCCCAATGAATATGCATGAGATCTATTTGCATGCACCGCTTTCAATGTATATTCATTGGGGAAATCCTGAAAACCCAACTGGAATACGGCTCTCGAGGACTGGAGTTCCCTACCCCTGCCCTAGAGCCTACACAGTTCAAGCTCCTATTGCTGACCTATAAATTTGTTCATTCTGCTGCCCCACAATACCTCTCCTCTCTTCTCAATACCTTATATTCCTCCCAGAGAATGCCATTCCTCAGAAAAGTCACTCTTAGCATTACCCTTCTCCTCCACTGCCATTTCCAGACTGTTCTTTTCATCTAGCTGCCCCCTATGCCTGCAATAAATTACCCAAGTTTGTCCACAAAGTCCCTTCCCTTGTTTAAAAGCAGACTGAAAACCCACAATCCTTAACCCTACTCCTCTGCCCTCTAACCCAGCCAGCTGATTAACCGTTCCCCTTAACTGTATCCATGACATCCTATTTTTCTGTCTTGGCTGTTTAAATTGTAAGCTCTTTCGAGCAGGACCTATCTTCTTTGTGACTCTATACAACACTGTGTGCGTCTGGTAGTGCTCTAGAAATAATAGTAGTAGTGTGAAGAGTTTCAGTCTTTGGGAAGCCGAGCTGAGATTGTGATGTCATAATGCCTCATTCCACCAATAAGAACCAACCTCATCAGTGATGTCACAATGGCTTGATTGCCCTGTACTCCCCTCTGCCCTCCAACCCAACCAGCAGATTAACTGTTCCCCTTAACTGTATCCATGATATCCTTTCTGTCTTGTCTGTTTAGATTGTAAGCTCTTTCAAGCAGGGACTGTCTTCTTCTTTGTGACTCTGTACAGCACTGTATATGTCTAGTAGCGCTATAGAAATAATTAATAATAGTAGTAGTAGTAGTAGTGTGACAAGTACTTTTCACTAGTGTAGGATATTATACAATTTGCTACAGTTTCAAAATATGCCTACAACTGGCTTTACTATACTGTATGCTAGTGTTTAAGCCCGTTACATTAACGGGTGCTGGAATAGATGTGTAGAATTTCTTTCTTTCTTTCTGTCTCTCTCCCTGCCCCTTCTTTTTTTATTTCTTCCTTTCTTTCTTTCTGTCTCGCTCCTTGTCCCCGTCTTTCTTTCTTTTTCTCGCTCTCCCTGGCCCCTTTCTTTCTGTCTCTCTCCCTGCCCCCTTATTTCTTTCTTTCTTTCTTTTTCTGTTTCTCTCCCTGTCCCATCTTTCTTTCTTTTTCTCTCTCTCCCTGTCCCATCTTTCTTTTTTTTCTTTCTCTCCCTGCCCCCTTTCTTTCTTTTTGTCTCTCTCCCTGTCCCCTGTCTGTCTTTATGTCTTTCTGTCTTCTATTGGCTCCCAGCGCTATCCATCACCATTTCCTTAGTCCTCTGTACCCTTTTGGCCCTCATCGATCCTCCACTGCATTAATCACCCTTTCAGTCCCAGCTCCATTCCTATTTATCCTTCCTTCCATTGCCTCCAAGGCCATTCTTCCTGTCCTTATATTCCACCCCCACTCAGCTTCTCTTCCTTTTTTACCCTTTCTCTTTTACCCCACCCCAGCACCAATTTCTCTCTCGTCTCTCCCCTGCCCCTCCTCACGGTACTGCAACTCTCCCCCTCCGCATTCCAAAATCTGCACTTTAACCCTCTTCACCCAACTGCACCCCAACACCAGAGCCTGCACCAATTCAAACCCCACCCCTCCCCCACCTACCTCCGTGGCCACTGCAGTGAATCTTTGGGCAGGCTTCCCCTTCACCCTGATGGACCCTACACACACACACACACATATGGTCCACTGCACCCACAGGTCTGCCCTCCCTCCCTCTGCGTGGGTCTGGCCTCCTGGACCCCCATTACTTACCCGAGCCTGCAGCAGTGGTCCTAACCTACCAACCCCTCCTCCCTCCCTCTGTGCCCCAAAGCAGTAGCAGCGGCAGCAGTCCTGATCCGCCAACCCCCCATTCCTTACCCAAAGCAGCAGTGGCAGTGCTGTAAACAGGCTGTTCACGGCCAGCCCCGACAGGGCCTTTCCTCTACCTCATCCGAAGTGATACGGCAGAGGAAAGGCCCTGCCAGGGCTTGCCGCGAACAGCCTGTTTACAGCACTGCCACTGCTGCTTTGGGTAAGGAATGGGGGATCGGCGGTTCCTCCCTGCGCATATGGAGGCACTGAATTTCAAGTGCGCATGCGCAGCTAGGGTTTTATTGTTATAATAATAATAACTTTATTTTTCTATAACGCCATAATCAAACGACTTCTAGGCGGTTCACATTGAAAGAAGGCTGGACAATCAGCGAATTACAGAATGCATGAAGAGGAAATGTTACATAAGAGATTGGAGTTACATGGGGAAGGAAAATATGAGAGGTTGGAGTTTCCTGAGAGATTTCATCAAGGATTGCAGCGGGGAAATAACCTAGTGAGAGAAGGTCATCTGTTTAAGTAATAAATTTGTCGAATAGAGTGGTTTTAATTGATTTTCGGAATGCATTGTAAGTCAGTTTGGGTTCATTTATGCAGTTTCTCAGCCAGATTTGCTGTCTATTCGCTTGGAACATGAAGGTTCTATCCAGGAAGGATTTGTATCTGCAGCCTGTGATCTTTGGGTATGCAAAGATGTTTTTGTTTCTGGTGGTTTGTGTGGGGTTGTGTAGAATGATTCACATTGGTGTTTTATAACAGTGAATTTTGTTGTGAATTCCTTGGAACAGTTCTGCTTGTAGAGAATCCAGGAACTCCCTACTTCTAGGAGATCTTGCAATCAACATCTGGCATATTAAAATCACCTATTAATAGTACTTCCCCTTTTACAGCTATATTTTAAATGTCTTCTATTAAATCTCTGTCCACTTCAGTCTGTGAGGTAGGCCAAACCATGTAACTCTGCTTATAAGCTGCGAATCAGAGTACACACAATTGGCATTTCTCAGTATTTCATTAATCTTTCCTGAATATTTTTTAAAAGATTTATGGGGCCCTCAGAATCAGCTCTCCATTAGGACAATATGGGGCTTGTATGTTCTCTCAGGGTTTCCGCAGCTGGCATCATGCTTGTTGCAAGTTTCCAGGTCTCACTGCTTCTTGTCATGTAGAAATAAGAACATAAGAAAAGCCTTTCTGGGTCCATCAAGCCCAGTAGCCCATTCTCACGGTGGCCAATCCAGGTCACTAGTACCTGGACAAAACCCAAGGAATAGCAACATTCCAGAATCCTAAAGAGTAACAAAAGATTCTAGAACCCCAAAGAATATCAAGATTCCATGCTACCAATCCAAGGCAAGGAGTTGCTTCCCCCCTGTCTTTCTCAATAATAGACTATGGACAAGATGCAACAATACCCAGAAACCTGCTACAAATATGGACTCAGTTTCAAAAGAGAAAAATATCCAAAAAGTGACATTAAGGGGCAGATGGACATTTTTCTTGTCAAACTCTTCCAATTCACTATTTTAAAAACCTGTTTTCTAGATGGATTTTTATGCTGTTGATTAGTATTTCATCTAAATCTCAAGGGGGCATGTTAGAGGCATGGTGTTGGCGAGACTAGGGCATTCTTGTAACCTAGATGTTTTTCTGCCATAAATATTTAAGAATACATCCAGGGCACAGTTTTGATATTTGGGCTCTGATTCTATAAAGGGTGCCTAAAGGGCACCTAATGCTGAGCGGGACTTAGGAGTCCAAACTAAGAGGTTAATGAGTCACTTAATGGTCTTAATGAATGATAATTGGCACAATGAGCGGCCAAAGGATGTGGACGTCACTTTGTAGGCGCGTCCATAATTTTATGGACACCCATTGGGAAAACTCACACCTAACGGTATAGGTGTGGGCATGGAATGGGCGTGGTTTCAATATGGGTGTCCTTCGAATCATTTGCATAACACTGAGCGACCTAGGGCATCCATCTCATGCCTACATTGTAGATGAATGAAAACCAGGTCTACTTTTGAGCATAGTTTGGGCTTCAGATAGACCTGAGTTCTATGGACAGAACTTAGGCACAGTTTGGAAGTCCTTAATGCGATCTGCTAAATAGCTCTCTGGGTTTTTATTTTTGCTTTATTAAGCTCAAAATACTTTTAATAAGACACCACATAAACAGGGCACACCAAAACAGATATATTGCATGCAAAACCTTCTATTTTTGTGGACAAACGGCAATGCTCTTTTCTAATTAGAGGAAAACATCCATTAACTGAAGCACAGCACAGGACATGAAAAACACAGCTTTATGTTTCTTGCTAAAAAGCTACCCTTTTTTTCTGACTAAACAGTGCTCCAATCAGCTCATTCTTGAAAGCAAAGAAAGCACATGGAAAAAAAAATATACAGATTGCATACATAACTTCATTTGCAAAAACTTAAAAACAGAAAAAACAGATACAGACCTTAGCAAGGCTTCTACTTCATTGCAAATGGAGGTGTGCAGCTTCCCAATGCTGACCTCATTGTGAGATCATCAAGGTGCACATGCAAGGTAGAATACCACAATTAAAATATGTGCTGGGATTTGAACCTGTGACCTCTGGAAAATGAGAACTGGGTTTTTACCCATTGAGTCACAGCAGCTTCCATTAATGTCTTTCTTCCTCACATCTGATATGATAGTGTAGGGATCTGCTAAGCTATTATTTTTACCTTCACATGGCTAGGAGCCCCCATGACTGAAAAGAAGAACAAAACTATAGAACACATTAATACTTATGTTAATGGGACAAAATCAACAGTAACAAGTGTTAGATGAAAAAGCTGTCATGAAATAATTACTAAAATACTTGCATTGTTCATTGCTTATCTTGGCATAAACTGAATATGGAAGCCATATCAAATTTTAGGGCATAAACTAAAATGCAGTAACCAGGGTGTTGGAAAATCAGTCTTGCATTTCTGTATGCAAGTGATAACGCTATAACATATACTTAGAAATACATTCTCTCTCTATTTTTAATGACCAAAGTTAGACGATCCAATTATTTGGCTCCCATCTCTCTCATTACAGCCCTAGCAAGTTCTTTTGTGGCATGCAGACTTAATAAATGGGCTATAAACTGAATGTGGTTTTTCTTCTTTGAAGAATCTTATCAATGATAAAAATAAGAAAATGGAATGCAGAGCTCAGGATGATTCTTCCAGGAAATAATATCATCAGAAAATTGCATTTCATTGTGTAATGTTTTTTCCGGAAAATATTGTCTTAAGTACTGAAGTAGTTCTACAGCTCAGCAAACAAGCATGTATAAATAAAATGGCAATGTGAAAATAAAGAATGGTTGGCATAGTCAAGCACCGGGATTAATCGACTCATGTGGGTGACATCATCCAGTAGTGCCAAGAGAGAGTTGAGGCGCCCATCTTTTGCTGGCTAAAGATTACCCCAAACCCCCAATATTGGAAGGAGGAAATTTCCAGAAGAGTTCCCACCCAACCCTATCGGCACAAGAAAAGCTAGCTAACCAGAGAGGCAGAAGGAAAGTAGTGCCAGTGAGGTTACCGGGACCTCTGACAGAAGGGGTAAAGTGCCTGGACCTGGCACAGTTCTGGTGAGGTGGAAGCAAAGAGAGGCAAGGGAATGAAAAGAGGTGAGAGAGGATGAGGAAAGAGTATAGGACTGAAAAGAAGAAAGGGAAAGGAAGCCGAGGGAAAATAGAGAAGCAGCAGATGAAAATTAATGTGGGCAAATGCAAAGTGATGCACATTAGGAAGAATAACCTGAATCACAGTTACCGGATGCTAGGGTCCACCTTGGGGATTAGCGCTCAAGAAAAGGAACTGGGTATCATCGTAGACAATACGATGAAACCTTCTGCCCAATGTGCGGCGGCAGCCAAAAAAGCAAAGAGGATGCTAGGAATTATTAAAAAAGAAATGGTTAACAAGACTAAGAATGTTATAATGCCCCTGTATCGCTCCATGGAGTGACCTCATTTGGAGTATTGTGTTCAATTCTGGTCTCGTAATCTCAAGAAAGACACAGCGGTGCAAGAAAAGGTTCAAAGAAGAACGACCAAGATGATAAAGGGGGTGGAACTCCTCTTGTATGAGGAAAGACTAAAACGGTTAGGGAACTTCAGCTTGGAAAAGAGACGGCTGAGGGGAGATATGATTGAAGTCTACAAAATCCTACGTGGAGTAGAATGGGTACAAATGGATCAACTTTTCACTCAAAAATTACAAAGACTAGGGGACACTCGATGAAGTTACAGAGAAATCCTTTTAAAACCAATAGGAGGAAATGTTTTTTCACTCAGAGAATAGTTGAGCTCTGGAATGAATTCCAGAGGTTGTGGTAAGAGCAGAGAGTGTAAGGGTTTTAAGAAAAGTTTGGACAACTTCCTGGAGAAAAAGTCCATAGTCTGTTATTGAGAAAGACATGGGGGAAGCACTGCTTGCCCTGGATCGGTAGCATGGAATGTTGCTACTCTTTGGGGGTTCCGCATGGAATGTTGCACTCTTTGGGGTTCCGGAATCTTGCTATTCTTTGAGATTCTGCATGGAATCTTGATACTCTTTGGGGTTCTAGAATCGTTTATCATTCACAAAGTCCTTCCTTCTTACATACCACCATCCACTTTTTCATCCAAGGCCGCCCCCCACATCACTCATAACCCTCATCCATTCACTGATCCACTGAATCTTCTCTCTGCTTCTCATAACCCTTCCATCTACTCACTTTTCCTAAATGCCAAGCCAAATGGAAGGAACCATTTGTATCAGATATTGGTTGCCCTTAATTTCACAGTTACACCTTTCATCTCCCTCCTCCACTGCAGGTTCGTGGTGGACAAAAACTGACATGCGTTCGCCTTCCCAGTCCAACTAAGATTTTTTTTGCCATCACCATTCTTTTCTTTTACAGCAGTGTATCGCAAACTGTGTGCCTTGGCACACGAGATTCTGGGTGTGCGGCAAGATCTCGCTGAGGAGAGGCGCTGACGGCAGCCGACTGCTTACAGGACATGCCTCTCGCACCCGCATCTCTTCTTCTCGCTGGCGCCTCTTCTGCTCCAGCATCCCCTACTGGCGGCTCAGGAGAGCCTTCGCACATGCACAGACGTCAACGCATGCACATGATGTCATGTCGATGTCCGCGCGTTTCCGGGTGCCCTCCAGCCGCAGCCGAGAGTTTACTGTGCCGCCAAGTAAAAAAGTTTGTGGGACACTTGTTTTACAGAATAGCCATGCATGCATGCTATGATATTTCTAAAGCTGTTGGCCTGCGATCGTTTAAACACACTCCCCTGTTCTGCCGGCACTTGTATTCCAGCTCCTCTGACATAAATGGGATCTGTTTGCTTGCCATTTTGGGTTTTTATGCCAACTCACTCATACATCCTTCTTTTATTCTGTCACTATCATGTCCAAGTGCTCTGTGCGGCCCCTCTGTTCTCACCTCTTTCTTGATCATGGCAAAGTTCACCTTAAGCTCTGCAGACCACTCCTGCAGCTTGTCTCGCATGCTTTCCAGCTCCGCATTCAAGGCAGATTTCAAGAGCCATCACCTCGCATGGCCCACTCTTGTTCTTTTTGTCAAGTGCTGTATTGCCCTCTTCTAATGGGCCTGCCTTGCCGCTTGTGAAAGCAATCTCTTTGAGCTTGACTGTTTTTCCGTCAAAGCCTTTTGGAGGAGTGAATCCCTTTAAATATCGCCTTGGCAACTTGCTAACTGTGGTTCACAAGCATCTGAGTTTAGGCAACTGTCAGATAGGCTTGACCTCATTTCATTTTTCTTTATATTTATTACCGGTTTTCCTTCATCCTGTTCAGTAGAATATACTCCAATATAGACCTTATTAAGCATTCCTTAAAAAATTAGTTTCCTATTGGTTTCAAACTACTTTAAGATTTAAAACTGGGCTGGCATTGTGGTTCATTGGGAATGCTGTGCATTGTATGAGGGCAAATCAAAAATTAAAGGCAATCGTTAAATTATGCGATAACCGGAACAGAGCTAGCAAAATTCAACATATGTTGGATAGTTCGTCCACACTAGTCGCGTGGCAGCCACGAGGTCAGAAACATGGACGCTTCATTGCAGGATTGCACCAGCGAAGAATATAACATAACATCGTACTTTTAACCGCATAACCATAAGTTCTAAGCGGTTTAAAAAAGATTTTAAACTAAAGACAATTTAAGGATGACAAAAAGAAATTATTTGACCAAGTTTTTTTAGAAGAGATGAGTTTTCAGCTGAGTTCTGCAATGTTTATAAGAACAAGCTCCAAGCAGTAACAATCAAAATTCTCTATCGCGTTTAGCCGCTTGGAATTCTAAAGTATACACTTTCTTTGGACAGAGGGAGATTCACCTTCGGGTATTGACCCCGGTATGGACATAGCACCATGAATCACCGAAAGGTTTATGAGTGAGTAAAAAGATTTAAAGTGGGAAGAACAGGTGTAACTAACAAAGGTCGTTCTGGTCACCCATCAACATCATGCACACAAGAGCACATTGACAGGGCAGATGCCTTGATTAGAGAAGACCAACGGATAACAGAGTCTCAATTGGCTACAAATTTGGATATCAGCTATGGATCTGCATTTGACACAGGAAAGTCTGCGCATGATGGGTTCCCAAACAGCCTACTAATCTGCACAGGAAACGGCATGTGGAGGTTGTGATCCAGTTCCTGAGACAGTATGAAGAAGATCCGAGCATTCTGGAAAGAATTGTCACCAGTGACGAGACACGGGTGCATCACTGTGACCCAGAGAGTAAAAGATAAAGCATGATGAAGAAAAGGAAGTGGTGCTCAGGGAGCAGCCGAAAAACTTCTTCTCTGCAGGAATGCAGAAGCTAGTAGTTGAACGATACAACAAATGTGTCATGTTACATGGGGACTATGTGGAAAAGTGATATGTTCAATTGCTCACGCTTACTTCAATTCAAGCTGTTAAATAACATAGTAACATAGTAACATAGTAGATGATGGCAGATAAAGACCTGAATGGTCCATCCAGTCTGCCCAACCTGATTCAATTTAAATTTTTTTTTTTATTTTATTTTTATTTTTTTAAAATTTTTCTTCTTAGCTATTTCTGGGCAAGACTCCAAAGCTTTACCCGGTACTGTGCTTGGGTTCCAACTGCCAAAATCTCTGTTAAGACTTACTCCAGCCCATCTACACCCTCCCAGCCATTGAAGCCCTCCCCTGCCCATGCCTACTACACCTGGAACAGAATCGCCAAACCAAACAAACTACATCAATCCTTCAGCACCCTCCATGACTACAAGGAATCAGGCCCCTTCCCAATCTCCGTGGTCAATACCTCCAGACACTTCCCAAGACCACCACAAAAAAGAAACAGACTTCTAAAAAGCCTACCAATTACCCAACACACAACCTCCCCAGAACACTACATAATCACTGGTGCCTATCTAAACATCTGCTCAGCTAGAAACAAAACCCAGCTGATTAAAGATTGGCTAGAAGAAACCCAACTCGACATTCTTCTCCTAACTGAAACATGGCTAATTTCTGATCAGGACATCATCATTGGAGACCTACTCCCTGCAAACTACAAAATCATTCCGCTATCACGACAAAACAGGAGAGGAGGTGGCCTAGCAATAATCCTCAAAGATCAATTCCAGTTCCAAACCCTAGACTCCAAAATGACCAAAGACCTGGAAATCCTCTCCTGTAAACTATCCAAAGCAGACTGCAAAGATTACCTAACCATAACAGTATTCTACACCCCCCTAACAAATGGAACCAAGCTAAAGAAGATCTCTATGAATTCCTCCTAGCAAATTCCACCGCCGGCAATCACACCCTCCTTGCCGGCGACGTAAATCTACACCTGGAACAGGCAGAGAATTCCAACGTTTCAGATCTTTTCTCCTTCCTAACATCCCTAGTATACTCTAAACCACCCCCAACCAAAACACATACCAAAGGACATCAATTAGACCTGATCTCATTCCTCCCCAACTCCCCCTCTACCCCCCCCCCCAGCATAAGCTTCAATGACGAAACCTGGACCCCCACCCCCTGGTCTGATCACCTCCAATGCAACTTCAACTTACACTGGCTCAAAAAACAAAACCAAAGGGCACCAAGAACTACTCAGAAAGAGAAAACAATATGGACTAGAGGTCAACTAAACCCTGAAAAATTCTGGTCCCACTACAACCCAACATCCACCACAGACCCTAACCCCAACTTCATCCCAGGCTGGAACAACTTCAGCACCCAGGTTCTAAATGACATGGCCCCACTAAAACCCTATGAGAAAAAACATTGCACATCTGCCAACTGGTTTGACGCCAACCTACTAGCTTTGAAACGAGAAGTATGCAAACTAGAAAGAACCTAGTGCAAATCCGGCACAGATACAGATAGGTATGCCTGGCGTACTAAAGTCACAGAATACAAAAAAACGATCAAGGAAAAATGCTCCAAATATTATGCCCAATCAATCAACACCCCAACCCTGAACAGCAATAAACTCTTTAGACTTATCAACTCATTATTTGACACCAACTCATATAAAAGCTCCCCCACAAACCTTCCACCCTCTCCAACTAACCTAGCTGACTACTTCACCAACAAAATTCACAACTTAAAAACCTCTCTCGCAACAACAAGCACCAGCCCATCAACCCTTCTGCCCACCCCAAACAATGAAGGTATCACCGCAGCCGCAGACATGACCTGGAATCGCTTCGAGAACCCAGACTGGAACCTATTCCTACAGCTATATACTAAATATGCCAAATCAAACTGCCTTCTAGACAATTGCCCTCCCTCCATCATGAAAACAGCCCCCCCTCCTTTCAAAGTAGAGCTCTTCAACTGGATTACCCTCTGCCTGTCCACTGGCTACTTTCCACTGGAACTTGGCCACATCCTCATATCGCCAACCATCAAAAACCCCAAAGAATCACTCTCCACAACCACCAACTACAGACCCATCGCCAACATACTCTTCTTCCTCAAGATTATGGAAGGCCTTGTAAACCAGGACCTCATGTCCTACCTCGATAAATTTAACATCCTTCATGACTCCCAATCTGGATTCCGCACAAACTACAGCACAGAAACCATCCTAGCATCTCTAACCGACTACCTCTTCCAACTATTCTCACAGGGAAACAGTGCCCTAATACTCCAGTTTGACCTCAGTAGCGCTTTTGACCTGGTAGACCATGACATTCTACTCAACTACCTCGATTCCATAGGCATTTCGGGACAGGTACTAACCTGGCTTACAGGCTTCTTAAAAAACCGCACCTACCAAGTACACAACGAGGGAACCTACTCACACACCTGGTCCAACCCCTGTGGTGTCCCACAAGGCTCCCCCTATCACCTTCTCTATTCAATATCTACATGACTCCACTGGGACACATGCTATCTGACCGAAAGTTGAAATCCTACATCTACGCAGATGACATCACAATTGTCATCCCCATCTACTCATTCTCGCAAGAAACAGAGCAACTCATCTCATCAGTACTTACTATGGTCGAACACTGGACCACCCAGTCCAAACTGAAACTAAACCCAGAAAAGACCAAACTCTTCCTAGCAAGTCCCAACCACAAATTAACGAACACCACCTTACTACTCAACAGCCTAACTTATCCTATCAACCCCACCATCAAAATCCTTGGAGTCATCCTAGACCGCTGCCTGACCTTCGAAGACACACCAACCCCCAGGTCAAAAAATGCTTTTATACCCTCTGGAAACTCCGTACCATCAAACATTACTTCGACTTCCCCTCCTTCAGATTGCTGGTCCAATCCCTAATCCTAAGCACACTGGATTACTGTAATATAATTTATATAGGCTCCTACAAGAAAACCATCCAGCGACTGAGACTTATCCAAAACACCGCGGTCCTCCTAATCTTTGGCCTCAAAAAGTCAGACCACATCACCCCTTATTATAGAAAACTGCACTGGCTGCCAATAGAAGCGAGAGTCATCTTCAAATTCGCCTGTCTCAGCTTCAAAACCCTAACTGGCTTATCCCCGATTTATCTGTCTCACCACTTCGTGTTCCCTGGAACCACCCGCACGTGTAATACCAACCTGTTTACCTACCCTTCCCCAAAGGGATGCACCTACAAAAGATTCTTCAATAGAACTCTCTCATACCAAGCTGGCAGATGGACAAACTGCCTGACCACCCTTATCTCATCTGCCCCATCTTACTCATCCTTCAGGAAATCTCTCAAATCCTTCCTCTATGACAAATTTCTAGAACCTCCCCCATCACCAAATAACTAAAGACTACCATCCAATAACCGATACTAGTTGTCTTCCTGACATTCTCCACCCTGCACTGGTTTTGTACACTGCTTTGTTCTTTATAATGCCTCTCGCACCGCCTCTCCACTATATACATATCTCTGCTGTATATGTACTGTCTCCAGTGTAAATCTACACTGTTTCTTTGCTGTATAAATACCTATACTGAATATGTACAGTTCGCATTGTATCTTCGCTGTAAATGTACAGTCTCTTACACTGTAAACCGCTCTGAACTGTTTGTGGTACTGCGGTATATAAAAATAAAGTTATTATTATTATTATTATCATTAAATGTATTTGACCTTCGTTTTGATTTACCTCATAATAAAGAAGGTCCCCGGAAAGTTGTACCTTCTGATCCTTGGGTCAGCTGTGTTGGGAATGCTATGAGACAGCATTTAGAAGACCCAAAGAAGAGGGGAGGGATGAAGATGAGTGGAATTGTGATCATTGCTTAAAGGTGACAATTATGGCTGAATTCAATAAACAGTGCTCAAAATTAGATGCTGGGAAAAATTAGCACTGAGAACCTAAGAATAGCCTTACTGGGTCAGACCAATGGTCCATCAAACCCAGTAGCCCGTTTTCACGGTGGCCAATCCAGGTGGCCAAAACCCAAGGAGTAGCAACATTCCATGCTATTGATCCGGGGCAAGCAGTGGCCTTCCCCATGTCTTTCTCAATAACAGACTATGGACTTTTCCTCCAGGAACTTGTCCAAACATTTCTTAAAACCAGCTATGCTCTCAGCTCTTACCACAACCAGAGCTTAACTATTTTCTGAGTGAAAAAAGGGGCACTGAGTGCCTTTTACAAAATAGTGTAGATTTCTGTGCCCATCTATGGGCATGAGGACTTTGGCTAGCTGTACCCTGGCACAAATCCTGGCACACAAGTTTGGCTCGTAACCCTGGTTTACTATAACACTGCACCAAAATGTGTGGAATGCCCCTGACCTGCACATGCCCTTGCCGGGGTTATACCCATATTCGAGTTGTGAGTGAGACAGTTTAGGCACACAGCAGAGGTGATAGGCTCCAGAGTAATCTGAGGAAATAACTTTTTTACGGAAAGGGTGATAGATGGGTGGAACAGTGTCCCGGAAGAGGTGGTGGAAACAGAGACTGTGTCTGAATTCAAGAGGGCCTGGGATAGGCAAGAGGGATCTCTCGGAGAGAGAAAGAGATACTGGTTACTGCAGATGGGCAAACTAGATGGCCCATATGGCCTTTATTTGCCGTCATGCTTCTATGTTTCTATTGTAGAATAGTGCATGGGCAGATCCACATGCAATTCCAAATTAGTATCAGTTAACGTCAATAATTGATCAACAGTTCATTAACTGATTAGTTTGCACGTGGATCTCAGATCTGCGCCCAAATTTGGGTGGCCTTTTCACAATCTGGGGGTTAGTGGCTATATTCGGAATTCATGATCCAGGGTTCTAGAAAAAGCCCTTGAGCATGGCCACTGACCCAGGTCTATTAATATTTAAAAAAAACTTTTAAGACGGCTAATAAGGTCAATAAAAAATGCATTTTACAGATAAAAAAAAAAGAACAAAATCAATGAACAAAAAAGAGGAACAACAGACAGCCCGTAGAAGAAAGACGAATAGGAGAGACTCGCTGCTGAAATAAGCCAAATACTTCTGTGACAGCTGTCTAAAATATTATAAGATAAAGCATATGTAAAACAGCTTTGTAAGATGTGCTGTGCTGTACAGAATAAAACCTAAGGTGCACCAGCAGGAGCAAAAAGCATGAGGAACTACAGAAGCAATTTAGAGAATAGGTATATAAAACTATATACCTTGTGGAGCGTATTTCTACAGGAAAGACATAGGGCTGCTTTTACTAAGGTGCGCTAATGATTTTAGCGCGAGCTACAATGCCGCACGTGCTAAACACTAACGCCTCCATAGAGCTTGCGTTAGTATTTTTCATTTAGCGCACGCTAAAAATGCTAGCGCACCTTAGTAAAAGGAACCCATAGTAACATAGTAAATGACGGCAGATAAAGACCCGAGTGGTCCATCCAGTCTGCCCAACCTTACATGCTCCATAAATTAATTTAGTTTAAATGGTCCTTTTTATTAGATATTTCCGGGCCAGAAACCCAGAGCCCTGCCCGGTAGTATGCTTAGGTTCCATCTACTGGAGTCTCCATCAAAGCTCACTTCAGCCCGTCTTAACCATCAAAACCCTCCCCAGCTCATCCTCAACTGAATGTCTATATATGGGACACAGACCATGCAAGGCTGAGAACTCAGAAGGGAAGGGCAGAACCATAGAGGCTATCCTCACTGAGCCTAACCCCCCTCTACTGCCCCCGGCACAGTAACTGGATTTCCTCGTTTCAAATATGGAGACATAGAACATTTGGGAAGAAATTGCCCTGGTGACCAAGAGTAGAGTTACCAGTTACCAGCTGTGGATTCTCAGGACAGAATTGTAAGGATTAAGGGAAGTAGTATTATTTCAGTATTTAAACATCTATATTAATGTTTTTTAAAGTTTTTTTTTTAGGGGGGTGTCACTGGCATTTATCAGTTAAAACCAGTACTGGCCTTAGTTCCTTCAATATATACCCATTATTTTCTGATTAGAGTTCCTCTGTGTTCATGCCACGCTCATTTGAACTCTGTCACCGTTTTCTTCTCGACCACCTGCCTTGGGAGCGCATTCCACGCATCCACCAACCCTCTCCGTAAAGAAGAATTTCCTAACATTACTCTTGAATCTATCACCCCTCAACCTCAAATTATGCCCTCTGGTTTTACCATTTTCCTTTCTTTGGAATAGATTTTGCGTTAATACCTTTCAAGTATTTGAACGTCTGAGAGAGTCCAGAGAAGAGCAACTAAGCTAATAAAGGGTATGGGGGACCTCTCATATACTGACAGACTGAAAAAGCTGGGGCTTTTCTTGCTGGAAAAGCGACGACTTAGAGGAGACATGATAGAAACCTTCAAGATCATGAAGGGCATAGAAAATGTGGAGAGGGACAGATTTTTCAAACTACGGGGAACCACAAGTACAAGGGGGCACTCAGTGAAATTGAAAGGGGAAAGGTTTAGAACAAATGCCAGGAAGTTCTTTTTCACCCAGAGGGTGGTGGATACATGGAACACGCTACCAGAGGATGTGATAAACAGGAGCACGCTACAGGGCTTCAAAGAAGGTCTGGACAGGTACCTGGAGGACAAAGGGATTGAGGGGTACAGATAAGAGTAGAGTAAGGTTATAGGAATAGGATTAGAGGTAAATGGTTCAGAGACCACTGTTCAGGCAGTGGGCTTGATGGGCCGCCGCGAGAGCGGACCGCTGGGCGAGATGGACCTCTGGTCTGCCTCAGCGGAGGCAACTTCTTATGTTCTTATATCTCCCCATAAATTGCAAAGCGCCGCTAACTTTATATATGCTACAATCAGAGATGCTGCCAAGACACTAAATAATGACGTGGTTGGACAAAGGTAATCACAAAAAAGCCATATCTTAAAAGAGACGGCGAGTGAAACTACTGATGCGCAAACTAAAAGCGCCAGTAGTAGATAAAGAATATTATATGTAAAAACCATGCGCAAAAAGTAGATACATATAGGAACTTGCTGGTGATTTATCGCAATGAAAGATACTTTAAAAATAACCAATCCAAAAGGAACTGCAAACATGAAACGACCAACCAAGCACCAGAGAAGTTGTAATAGGTGGAACTCACCATGTCAGCATGTCAAACTGCTGAAAAAGCCAAAGTGAAACTAAAAGGTATGCACGCATGTCAGTTTGTAAAGGGGAGTCCTATAGGTAACTTGTAGGGCTGAGCATGTGGACTAATAAATGTAGCTTCTTTGGTTGGATTCAGACATCTCACTTGCCAGGTCTATTAATGCAGTGGCCAGACTATGTATGTTGAGAGCAAAGAAGGAAATAATTTTGGGGAAAATCCACAAGTAGTTGTGAATTAATTCATGGTATCCATTCTCAGCCATGGTTCTAATTGAGCTGGTAGTATATATATATATATATATATATATATATATACCATGAATTAATTCACAACTACTTGTGGATTTTCCCCAAAATTATTATATATATCTTAGAATCTGTTGGGGTTTTTTTTTTCCCTTCCCTGTCCTTCTCTCCAGCAATCTTTGCTACTTACTCCTCCTCAGATTCCATGCTTAAAGAAACCTTAGTAACACATGAGCTTAAGAGGCAATTTCCTTTGGCTGGAATGTCTGCAAATGGGTTAGTTTTGTGCATTATAGTAATGTTCTCAGGAAAATATAACATATTGATACACAGAAAGGAACAGGAAGAACATTCTTCAGAACATTAATCAGAAGACCTTTCTAATTAAAGAAAAGAGAGATCCAAACAGCAATCGCAATTCCTAAAATACCAAAAAGTAGAAAAAAAGACCTTGGTGAAAATATAAAAAACACAGTTTTAAACTGTTCTTCCCTGAAAAAAATCACCATCACTGGTCATACCAGTTGTTTTCAGAATACAGTATAAAGCAGTAACACTGCAGCACCAGGTCCCACATACTTCCCCTCCCCTCCCCTCCCCCGTGCTTTATTCCTCCTTCTCTTGCCCTCTGCTGGAGACATCAACCACCAATCATGGTCCTCCCAACCAATTTCCAACCTCCTCTGAAGGTCTACCTTACTCCTGCGGGCCAGCCCGCAATATCTCCAACCTTATTTTCTTCTCTTCCTTGCCATTCTCTTGCACCCTATGGAATGCCCGCTCCATTCCTAACAAGCTTGCCTACATCCACAACCTCGTCATCTCACGATCTCTCTACTTGCTTACACTAACAGAGACCTGGATCTGCCCTGATGACTCTACCTCAGCTGCTGCCCAAGACTGGAGGCCAATCCTAGATTTCAAGATGGTCGGTACGGTATTGCATGCTCCCAGATTCCAGATGGAAACTGTGAGATCAGTCATTGCTTCAGTGCAGGGGTGTCAAAGTCCCTCCTTGAGGGCTGCAATCCAGTCGGGTTTTCAGGATTTCCCCAATGAATATGCATGAGATCTATTAGCATACAATGAAAGCAGTGCATACAAATAGATCTCACGCATATTCATTGGGAAAATCCTGAAAAACCGACTGGATTGCGGCCCTCGAGGAGGGACTTTGACACCCCTGCTTTAGTGGCTCTGGGAAAATTTTGGGCCTTACTATATCTAACAGAGGCTTACTTGTACATTCCCATATTCCCAGATCACAGAAAAATTTTCAGCTTTCATGTACTAGAGAAGTATTTACAGTTTGCGGCGCTGCCTTCTGGGTTGGTCCACATGCGCAAGGCAGGAATCCAGATTCATCCTTACTTGGATGATTGGCTGATCAGAGCACCATCGTGGAAGCCCAGACCTAGAGTGAGCACGTATTAAAAAAAGTGGAAAGAAGAGAAAACGAGAGCCGATGTGGTTAAAAAGTGAAGTGAAAAAGGCTATTACAACCAAGAAAACATCCTTTAAAAATGGAAAAAGGATCCCAGTGAAGAAAATAAGAAGAGATATAAGCACTGGCAAGTTAGACGCAAAGTATTGATAAAGAAAGCTAAATATGAATATGAAGAACAACTTGCCAAAGAAGCTAAAACTCATAATAACCATTTTTTTTAGGTATATCAAAAGCAGAAAACCTGTGAGAGAATCCATGGGGACCGTTGGATGATCAAGGAGTAAAAGATACTCTCAGGGAGGATAAGGTCATAGTGGAGAGACTGAATGAATTCTTTACTTTGGTCTTTACAGAAGATGATGTAAGAAATCTTCCTGAACCAGAAATGGTTTTCAAAGGTGATAAGGCAGGCAAATGCAAAGTGATGCACATTTGGAAGAATAATCCAAATCATAGTTACCGGATGCTAGGGTCCATCTTGGGGGTGAACACTCAAGAAAAAGATCTGGGTGTCATTATGGACAATACGTTGAAACCTTCCGCCCAATGTGTGGTGGCAGCCAAGAAAGCAAACAAGATATTAGGAATTTTTAGAAAAGGGATAGTAAACAAGACCAAGAATGTTATAATGCCTCTGTATCGCTCAATGGTGCGACCTCACCTTGAGTATTACATTCAGTTCTGGTCTCCTTATCTGAAAAAATATATTGTGGCACTAGAAAAGGTTCAAAGGAGACTGACCAGAATGATAAAGGGGATGAAAATTCTCTCATATGAGGAAAGACTAAAGAGGTTAGGGCTTTTCATCTTGGAAAAGAGATGGCTGAGGGGAGATATGATTGAAGTCTTTAAAATCCTGAGTGGTGTAAAACAGGTACAAGTGGATTGATTTTTTACTGCATCAAGATTTACAAAGACTAAGGGACAATTGATGAAGTTACAGAGAAATACTTTTAAAATTAATAGGTGGAAATATTTTTTCACTCGGAGAATAGTTAAGCTCTGGAATGTCTTGCCAGAGGATGTGTTAAGAGTGGTTAATGATTTTATCGAACAAACAAAGGTGTTACATCCAAATCAGACTGGATTTCGTCAACACCACTCCACCAAACTTTCACTTATCGGGTTGACCACCAAAATCCTCTATCACCTAGACCATCACCAGTTGGTATTACTTATTTCATTGGATCTTTCATCAGCTTTTGATACCATAGATCATAAACTCCTTCTCTCGCGATTTATATGATATTGGTATCTCAGATCAAGTCCTTGACTGGTTTTCTTCATTTTTTTCTGATCGGATTTCTAAGGTTGTTTTTAACTCAACATCTTCTGACCCTATAACAACTGCATACGATATTCCACAAGGTTCAATTCTATCTCCTTTACTCTTCAACATTTTTTACCCCTCTTCTAACTTAAGTCAATCTATTGGTTTTATAACATTCACCTATGCGGATGATGTCCAACTAGTGCACCCAGTAGACCTAAATAACTCTAATGAAATTATTTGCATCAACCAAAAATTAGAAAAGATCAACTCTTGGCTTGATGCACACAAACTTTCTCTGAATGTAAATAAGTCAAAATTAATGTTTTTTTCTGTTTAAAGATGGCCTTTCTCTTCAATCCTCTTTAATACTTAAAAATCTACCTATTAAAATAGTACCCTCTCTAAAATTACTAGGAGTTACATTCAATAGCAAATCCACTTATCACTTACATATCAGTACAATTGTTCAACGCTATTTCCATCGATTACGTATGATTAAAACTTTAGCAAAACTGTTAGAGCCTTCTTCCTTGAACATTTTAATCCATTCCCTTGTTATCTCATGCATAGATTACTGCAATGCCCTTCTCAAAGGCATTTCAAAAAAGGAAATAAGAAGAATTCAAATAGTTCAAAACAATGGCGTAAAAATTATATTTAACGCAAAAAAGTATGACCTGTCATTCCCCTTCTACAGAAAGCTCACTGGCTTCCAATAGAACATAGGATCACCTACAAAATTCTTTTACTTATTTTTAAAACTAGAGCAAATAACCAACCTGAATTCATAAACAATCTACTTATTCCGTATAATCAAACTAGGACGCAAAGGTCCTCAGCTCACAACCTTCTTACTATTACCTCGCTGAAATTTATCATTATAATGAGAGATACAATTTTCTCCGTTAGTGCCCCCTCTCTTTGGAACAGTATCCCAAATCACTTACGCGCAATAACTAGTCTTGCCAATTTTAAGGCAAAGTTAAAGACTTTTTTATTCCTCGATGCATTTGTAACCTAACTGCCCTTTTAAGGGCAACTTAGATACAGGAAAGATTTTTTACCTTCAGTTTCCCTTCCTTTTGTTCTTTTCCCTGAATGTTCCTTTTCTTTCTATCAATTGTAGTTCTAACCCCTCTTCCCTTTCGTTCCTGTTTGTTAATGTCTATAAAAATTTGTCATTTCCCCTGATTTGTCTTTGTTTATATTCTAAATTATTTGGTGTAGGGTCTTGGCATTTTTGTACACCACCTAGAAGGCTTGATTAGGCGGTATAAGAAATTTTAATTAAACTTGAAACTTAATATAGCTGGTTTTAAAAAGATTTAGACAAGTTCCTGGGGGAAAAGTCCAAGTTCCTGAAGGAAAAAGTCCACAGTTTGCTGTTGAGCGGACATGGAAGAAGCCATATGCTTACCCTGAATTGGTATCATCACAAACAAATGGCTTACTGTATATTGATTTATGAGTGAGGCTTAATTCATCAAGATAAGATCAATTTGAAATATGATGATTGAACTATAATTCTGTAATTTAGAAACAACATTGATAAAAGTTAGATAAAGCTAGATATAATAGAGTGTGACATGAACTATATAATTACATTACCCTGAATTGGTGGCATGGACTACTTCTACTATTAGGGATTTTGCCAGATACTTGTAACTTCAATTGGCCTCCATGAAGACAGGATACTGGGCTAGATGGACTATTAGTCTGACTCAGTAAGGCTATTCTTATGTTCTTGCTGGACTGCCATCAGGCTCAGGTAGTCCATCTCGTACAGGATCTCGGGTGGATTATCCTTTTCAGAAAGAGCCACCTGGAGTAACTGAATGTCTAGAGTATCTGGGAATCCTGTTCAAAACTGCTGAAGACTGAGTGTTTCTGCCAGAGCCATGCAAACTGAAGCTCAGATGCCAGATCCTAGACTTCTTGGCTAAACCAGCTCCTGCTGCTTGGCATTACCTGAAGGTTTTGGGGGTCCATGGTGGCGACCATAGAGGTGATTCCTTGGGCATGCACCTGCACCCCCTATAGAGCTCACTGCTGGCACGTTGATCTCCTCAGTTGGACTTACTCTAGACGAAGTTAGCCTGGTCAATGGAAATGCAACAGAGCTTAAAATGGTGGCTTCGGCCAGAGTTGTTAGCCAGAGGCATTCTTTTCCACATAGAGTTGTGGGTGATACTGATAACGAATGCTAGTATCTAAGGTTGAGATGTTCATTGTGAGGATCACCCAGTGTAAGGCCATTACAAAAAACATGGTCCATCATCTGACTGGAGTCGAGAACCATATGGTTAGCCCTCTGCTTTTTCTAAACATGGCTGACACGGCAAAGCAGTCAGAGTATTCATAGACAATGCTACAGCGGTGGCGTATGTCAACATGCAAGGGGTCTCCTTATCTCAAAGATAGAGTGACGCTAGAAAAGGTGCAAAGAAGAGTGACCAAGATGATAAAGGGGATGGAACTCCTCTCGTTTGAGGAAAGACTAAAAAGGTTAGAACTCTTCAGCTTGGAAAAGAGAAGGCCGAGGGGAGATAGGATTGAAGTCTACAAAATCCTGAGTGGAGTAGAACGGGCACAAGTGGATCGATTTTTCACTCCGTCAAAAATTACGAAGACTAGGGGACACTCAATGAAGTTACAGGGAAATACTTTTTAAAACCAATAGGAGGAAATATTTTTTCACTCAGAGAATAGTTAAGCTTGGAATGAATTCCAGAGGTTGTAGTAAGAGCGGATAGCATAGCTGGTTGTAAGAAAGGTTTGGACAAGTTCCTGGAGGAAAAGTCCATAATCTGTTATTGCCAAAGACTTGGGGGAAGCCACTGCTTGCCCTTTATCGGTAGCATGGAATATTGCTACTCCTTGGGTTTTGGCCAGGTACTAGTGATTTGGATTGGCCACCGTGAGAACAGACTACTGGGCTTGAAGGACCATTGGTCTGACCCAGTAAAGCTATTCTTATGTTCATATGAAGCTAGAAACCCAATTGTTGTTTTGAGGGGTGGAAGTGCATCTGCAGGTGAAAATAGTGGTGCAGGTAGTGGGAGTAGCCAGTGTCCAAGCTGATTACCTCAGTAGGTGGATGCTGGATCCAGGGGAATGGGCGTTGTCCCAAGAAGCATTCAACTGCACTGTAAGACACTGGGGGCGTCCCTCCTGCCATATTTAAGTTCAGGGGGTGGGGTGTCAGGAGGGAGTGGGCATCCCTCCTGCCATTTTTTGGGGTTTGGGGGGCACTTTGGGCTCCTTTTACGAAGGTGCGCTAGCACTTTTAGCGCACGCACCGGATTAGCGCGCGATATAGTGCGCCAGCCAATAAACTACCGCCTGCTCAAGAGGAGGCGGTAGCGGCTAGCGCATGCATTTTAACGTGTGCTATTCTGCATGTTAAGGCCCTAACACGCCTTCGTAAAAGGAGCCCTTTGTCGTGGGTCGTTGAGGAGGGCTGTCGGGAGACTTTTTAATTTTTTTTTTATTGGGCAGATATTTTGCACTTGTAATACATGCAAAATATCTGTACATTGCAAAAAAAAAAAAAAACAAAACCCAGGTCTATAGCAATCGGGTTTTAGAATCAGTAAAACCTGATGCGAAATAGCCAAGCAATGTAAGTGAATCAATCGCTTGGCTATTTTGCATGGGATTTGCCTAATTTGCATGGCTGGATCAGAAAACGGGCGATCGAGGGAAAAAACATGCAGTGGGCCGTTTTGTGAATCGGGTTGGATAGCAGCGATCGTTGCTAAACCTGTCAAAACAAGTTTAGCGACGGGCTGACTTTAGTGAATCTAGCACCTAATGTTGGAATGCAGCAGTTTCCCCTGAGACAACAGCAGTAAGCAAATAGGAATTCCCTGTTAGAATGTTGCCTATATTTATCTCTGTGAAGTACTGAAGATTGAAGATTACAGCAATATTAAGAAGCTAAGTAATGACTATTGATTTACAGATAATTTTGAAAGCACTCTCACCTAACCAGCAAAAAATAAAAATTGTCCTTCCTCCTGCCTCCGAAGTTGCAGCATTCCTGAACTGTGAATCCCCCTCCTTCCCTCCAGTCCCGACGTGTCAGAGGAAACGCCCTACCGGGGCTGGCCACGAGCAGCCTGCCTACAGCGCTGCCTCTGCTGCTTTGGTAACTGAGGGGAGGGCAGACCAGCACTGAGGGTTCATCAGGGTACAGGGGAGGGGAGATGGATGGGTGCTGGATCCATAAGTGGGAAAAGAAGGGGGAGAGAAAAAGTGAGAGGGAAGGGGGAGAAAAAGTGAGAGGGAAGGGAGAGAAAAAGTGAAAGGGAAGGGGGAGAGAAAGTGACCCAGACTGAAGGAACAGATGCTGGAGCTACAAATGGGGATGGGTGGATGATAGAGAGAGAAAGAAAGTGAGGTGGGAAGGGAACCAAAACTAGTTTTAAAGTGACTCTCAAGCAACTAGAAACTATAGTTCTCCAGCATCCACCAATCCCCTAGGAAACAAAAGTAGCTAATCACTGCTACTATAGAAAAAAAGGCAAATATATTCAAAACAGTTCCAATCTAGTATCTTTGCACATTAAGGTTCCCACAATCTATTCTGCTAAAACATACGCAATTGCGAAGGTTCTTGAAAAATGAAAGATGCATCTTTTAGCTGCATCATGTATTTGCAAGGAAAACAAAGAAAAAGCTTTCCATGACAGCAATTGCTTGCTCCTTTCTTGAGATTTTTTTACACACATCTGGAAACATATATAATTTAGAACCAAGAAAATTAGCTTCCTGAAAGCGAAAATAGCAACGCATGACTGAGATTTTTGTCCTGCAAAAACCACAAAGGATACTATCAAAGTAGTTCTTTTGGTAACAAAGACCCCAGAAGCTTCTAGTAAACCGATAACATCTAAGGTCGATTGATCTGTCTGTCCAGGTTTATCCTTCTGCTTTTTTGATGTAATATAATAAATTGAATTCAAAGGAGGCTTCGTATTTTCTGGATACTTTAACACATCCTTTAGATCAGTGGTTCCCAACCCTGTCCTGGAGGAGCACCAGGCCAATCGGGTTTTCAGACTAGCCCTAATGAATATGCATGAGAGAGATTTGCATATAATGGAAGTGATAGGCATGCAAATCTGCTCCATGCATATTCATTAGGGCTAGCCTGAAAACCCGATTGGCCTGGTGCTCCTCCAGGACAGCTGCTTTAGATAACGGCAGAATAGGGCTTTAGCAGACACAGAATAAACATGGAAAATTCACGATTCTAAGGGCTCCTTTTACTAAAGTGTGCTTGCGTTTTTAGCGCCTGCAGGAAATTACCGCACGCTACGCGCGTTAAGATCTAGCGCACGTGGCAATGTAGCACGCGCTATTCTGCGCGTTGAAGCCCTAGCGCACCTTAGTAAAAGGAGCCCTAAGTTTCTAGCTGAATTTTCAATATTTTTCAATTTTCTAAAATGAAACTTGTTCTAATTTTGCTGTCCCCGGTTTACTCTTAGCTGACTCCAACTCAGCATCCTGTGACTTTGTAAAAAAAATTAAAGAAACAACTTTAGAGGTAATTACTATTGCTGCCCGATTCAGGAAAAAAAATTTTGATTCGATTTTCCTGCCCAATTGGGTGTTTTTTCAAACATCCTGGTGGGTTTCTTTTAGAGCCTCTTCACCCCCTTTGCCTTCTCCTAACCACACTGACGCTGTGGTGTAAACAAAAAAGACTTTTCTTCTCTGTTAAATCCTAGCTCACGTTCGTGATCTAACACCAGCTCTGGCAGGATACATGTTTCAAATCTGACATATTGTAATCATGCCCCCCTTTGAAGGCCTGCATCCCACCCCTGAAGGCCTGCCTGTCCCCCCCCCGAAAGGCCTTTCTCCCCCCCTTGAAGGCCTGTCCCACCCCCTTGAAGGCCTGCATCCCTCCTGAAGGCCTGTCCCCCCACCCTTGAAGGCCTGCATCCCCCACGAAGGCCTGCCTGCCTGTCCCCTCCCTTGAAGGTCTGTCCCCCTCTGAAGGCCTGCACCTCCCCCTGAAGACCTGTCCCCCCTTGAAGGCCTGCATCCCACCCCTGAAGGCCTGTCCCCCCCCCCCCCCGAAAGGCCTTTCTCCCCCCTTGAAGGCCTGTCCCCCCCCCTTGAAGGCCTGCATCCCCCCGAAGGCCTGTCTCCCCCCCTTGAAGGCCTGCATCCCTACCGAAGGCCTGTCCCCCCCTTGAAGGCCTGCATCCCCCCGAAGGCCTGTCTCCCCCCCCCTTGAAGGCCTGTCCCCTGAAGGCCTGCCCGCCCCACCCCGAAGGACTGCTCACCCCCCCTGGCCTCCCCACACCGGCATTTACCTTAACGAAGCAGCCTGCAGCAAGATCGCAATGCCCACGATCTTTGCACTGCTTCGGAGCTGTTTCCATCGGAGCTGTTTCCACCGCCACGGTCCCACCCCTCCTCTGAATTACAGATTTGGTTGTTTATACATACATATGGGTTACAGTTGGTTGATGTAGAGTGAGGCAGTTGAGAGGCATTGTAAAGTTGGTTATTAATATAGATTTATATTTTGGATAGTATTACTGCTTTACATATATTTGAACACTTTTATATATGCATGAAAAGGGTTCAGAGTTAAAGTCCTGGGTATGTAGGTGGTAAGGGAAGGAAGGGGGATTTGTTCAGAGATGTTTGGGGGTTGCATAGAAGAAAAACTGGGCACTGGTATGCTAATCTTTGTTTGTTTTGAATTAAAAAAAAAAAAGAAAAGAAATACAAGTGGAAATAAAGAAGTAAAAAAGAAAACAGATAAATGGTGCAGGACATGGGAGGGGTAGGGCTGGGGCAGGGCCAGGGGGGCCCAGTGTACTTGGGTGCCTAGGGGCCCTCAAAGAATTAATCCTGCCTTGAGTATAGCAATTCATATGGTCTTATGTTCTTATTACGCATTGGGACATTGTAACCATGTTACCAGCTTTTTCACAACATAACTGCAGTTTTGCTCACAAAATAGGTCTGAACTTCAAGGAACAGTTAAGTCCTGCTGGACGCCACAGACCTTGTGGGAAATGTTAAAATTGTGAGATCATGCTATCAGTGTCTGAATTCTTCAATCCAGTGGACCGTAGGAAATATAGACTTAAATGTGATACCACTTGTGACTCAGACTTTGTTCTTCAACCTTTTTACACCTATGGACCGGCAGAAATAAAAGAATTATTTTGTGGACCGGTATCGGTCTGCAGACCAGCGGTTGAAGAACACTGGGCTAAGTCGTGGGCCAGACCCTGCCTATCTCTACCCAGTCTCCACCCCAGCCCCTGCCCTCATAGTCCTAATTGTAACACTATTTTTTTTTCCATTTATTTTTCATATATACACACAATATAATCTTATTAACAACGCATCAATCGCACCGCAGACCGGCAGTTGAAGAACACAGTTTTGGGCCTGATGCACATGCTGGCCCTGTGGACTGGCAGGAAATTTCTGTGGACTGGCACCGGTCCATGGACCGGTGGTTGAAGAACACTGGTCTATTGTATCATCTGTCCATGCTGCATGGTTTATGTAGGGCAAACATCCATTGCATTTGAAACTTAATAAACATAGAAGTACACTAAATAGAACATAGAAGTACACTAAAGTACTCCTTTAGTGCATCTGGAGTACTGCATCCAATATTGGTCGCTGTACCTTAAGAAGGACATGGCGTTACTCGAGAGGGTTCAGAGGAGAGCGACGCGTCTGATAAAGGGGATGGAAAACCTTTCATACGCTGAGAGATTGGAAAAACTGGGTCTCTTTTCCCTGGAGAAGAGGAGACTTAGAGGGGATATGATAGAGACTTATAAGATCTTGAAGGGCATAGAGAGAGTGGAGAGGGACAGAAAGAGAGAGAAAGGGAGAGAGACAGAAAGAGAGAGAGAAAGGGAGAAAGAGAGAGAAAGGGAGAGAGACAGAAATAGAGAGAGAAAGGGAAACAGAGAGAAATAGAGAGAGAGAGAGAAAGGGAGAGAGACAGAAATAGAGATAGATAGATAGAGAAAGATTGGAGAAACTGGGACTCTTTTCCCTGGAGAAGAGGAGACTTAGAGGGGATATGATAGAGACTTACAAGATCATGAAGGGCATAGAGAGAGTAGAGAGGGACAGATTCTTCAAACTTTCAAAACATAAAAGTACAAGAGGGCATTTGGAAAAGTTGAAAGGGGACAGATTCAAAACGAATGCTAGGAAGTTCTTCTTTACCCAACGTGTGGTGGACACCTGGAATGCGCTTCCAGAAGGCGTAATAGGGCAGAGTACGGTACTGGGGTTCAAGAAAGGATTGGACAGTTTCCTGCTGGAAAAGGGGATAGAGGGGTATAGATAGAGGATTACTGCACAGGTCCTGGACCTGTTGGGCCGCCGCGTGAGCGGCTGCTGGGCACGATGGACCTCAGGTCTGACCCAGCGGAGGCATTGCTTATGTTCTTAATATTGCACATGATTTTTTTCCATTTAGGATGTTTTGTTTTAGATCACATCCCTAAAAATGTGAGAGTTGGAGACAGGCGTCTGCAATTGCAGCACAGAGAACAACAATGGATTTTGGCACTAAATGCTGTCTACCCTGGAGGAGTAAATGCTAATATAGACTAGTTTTATTTTTATTAGCACCTAAAATCTGTTGCTTGCAGTTCCCAGTTGCACTTGTGACGTGCTGACAGTCAATATGTTTTTTGTTTCTTGTTTCATGATACCTTGCGTAGCTACTTTGATATTTTTTTATGAATGAAGCTTTACCTTGCCACAATCGGTCAGTCAGTTTCGAAGTTCACCAATCAGAGGCATGACTGCCCCAATAGGTGTTCTCGTAGAAGCAGCCCCAAAGTGAAAGACAGACTTTTAACTGCTTGGAGGGGAGGGGTGTCCGGAAATCCAAATATCCCTACCTCCTGTAAATAACTCCCTCCCCGGAACCTTTTACTCTGGGAAGCGGCTGCTCATCCCCCAAACGTTGCACTGGCGTCATTCGAAGAGTGTCGCTGAAGAGGATGATGCATTGCAGACTAGGAGTTGTAGTCACCGGGGCGCGGTCCGTTATATCCAAAGTCCGGATAAATGAGTTCTGGATAATCGAGGGTTCACTGTACTAATAGGGAGGGTGGGAGAAAGATGGCCGCTGGGCTCCAAGATAGAAAAGGAGGCTAGGTGGCCCCATGCAAGATTCCAACATGAGGGAATCTGCACAAGCTTGGAAAACGTTAGCATTTATTGCAGCATGGGCTCAGTTAGATGACACTGAATCAGAAGCCAAGGACTGGCCTCAACGACGAGACGACAATACACAACAAGAAGTTATGATGACAAGATGTCAGAGATTCAGCCAAGGGTGTATAGTTCAAAAATTCACTTATCATTGGATATAGGGACAAAATTGAATATAAACAAGTGGACATGGTAGATCGCTGGCCAGAAACAGGGTTTGTGAAGAAGCTTCAAAGGCGGAACAATACTTTCTATTATTATGACAGGCAACGAGAATGTGAAGATAAAAGCGTGGTTGAAAGTAAAGCAAGAATGGGTGTCCGCAGGAAAACTGAAGAGCCCTGTTTATGACAACATGCATACATGAGGACTATATATTGTGGTGGTCATCAAAGCCCCCAAAAATCTAAGCACATTAAAATAAAAATAATTTTTTTAAAAAAACAATACTAAATATAGGACTTAGCTAAATGGGAAGGACTCTAGAATAAGGTAAAGGCAAACAGGCCAACAAACAAACCTACGTGATCCCCACCAACATGGATTTACCAAGGGCAGGTCCTGCCAATCTAATCTGATTGGCTTCTTTGACTGGGTAACTAGACAACTGGATGCTGGGGAGTCTCTGGACGTGATATATTTGGACTTCAGCAAAGCTTTTGATAGCGTCCCACACCGCAGGTTATTGAACAAGCTGAAATCGCTGGGATTAGGGGACACACTAACTGCATGGGTTAGGGACTGGCTACACGGTAGACTTCAAAAGGTAGTGGTTAATGGTACCCCCTCCAAAACGTCAGACGTGACCAGTGGAGTACCACAGAGCTCGCTCTTGGGCTCGATTCTATTCAACTTATTCATAGGTGATATGACCCAAGGGCTTAGAGGAAAAGTATCTTTGTTTGCCGACGACACCAAACTATGCAACATAGTATGCAAAGGCATTTTGCCTGACAGTATGATGCAGGACCTAGTACTACTGGAACAGTGGTCATCGACTTGGCAGCTATGCTTTAATGCTAAAAAGTGTAAAGTAATGCACCTGGGTAAGGGAAATCCATGCAGAACTTACACACTAAATGGTGAGACCTTGGCTAGGACCACGGCGGAACGTGATTTAGGGGTGATCATTAGTGATGACATGAAGGCTGCCAATCAAATGGAAAAGGCTTCCTCCAAGGCAAGGCAAATGATGGGTTGTATCCGTAGGGGTTTTGTCAGCAGGAGACCTGAATTGATAATGCCACTGTACAGATCCATGGTGAGACCTCATTTGGAGTATTGTGTTCAATTCTGGAGGCCACACTACCGGAAAGATGTGCGGCGAATCGAGTCGGTTCAGCGAATGGCCACCAGGATGGTCTCGGGGCTCTCACGTATGAAGAAAGGCTAAATAAATTGCAGCTGTACTCACTAGAGGAACGAAGAGAGAGGGGGGACATGATTGAGACGTTCAAATATGTCACGGGCTGTATCGAGGTGGAAGATGATATCTTCTGTCCTATAGGTCCTTCGACCACCAGAGGGCATCCGCTGAAAATCAGGGGAGGGAAATTTCGAGGTGATTCCAGGAAATACTTCTTCACAGAAAGGGTGGTCGATCATTGGAACAGTCTACCTCTGCAGGTGATTGAGGCCAGCAGCGTGTCAGATTTTAAGAGAAAATGGGACATTCACGTGGGATCTCTAAGGGAGTAAAGTCAGGGGGGTGGGTCATTAGAGTGGGCAGACTTGATGGGCTATAGCCCTTTTCTGCCGTCATATTCTATGTTTCTATTTGCTTTAAATTATATTAAAGATTTAAAATGGGAATCCAAGTCTTCATTTTTTCACTCTGCTTTTAAGCAATGCTTAACCTAAGCTTGGTCCAGCGGTGACCTTATATTTTGCAAAAACTCCTGCTCTTGTCACTTGGGTGATATGGCCAGAGGCTACGTCAGACATGCCTTGCCTAGGTTATGCAACGTTCCCGAACCTCGGTTTCTCTGCATCCCTCCTCTTAAAAATTCACTGGGAGTAAACCCTGTAAAGTGAAGTCTCAGAGGCAAGATTCTGTCTTTGCAGTTCTAAGATCTTATTCCTCTAAGCCATTGTATGAAGTAAGCCTCCATCCTTTGATCAATAGGGAGCTAAGTAGGAACTTAGAAAAGAAAAGGCTTTAAGCGAAAATCAAGTTGCTGGTTTCTTACACACAGGCTTTGCTGTTGCGTTTGTGCCAGAAAAACGAATTCTGTTTAATGCAAACCTCATCTAATCAAAATCTGAAGGTGAAACATAGATTCATGAGGGAAATTCTTAGTGAAATTGAATAATATTCACTTTATTGAACAACTATATCTTCCCCTCTTTGCTACGGTTTGTGCTATGTTGCTAAAAGGGGAGTGGGGAGTTTCAGCCTTTTAAACGTCCGTTGTACGATTCCTTGCTTTTACTGAAAGGCAGTGATGTGCACATCTCCTTATAACACTTCAGAAAGCTCATCTCGGTCATCCTTCTCCGTTAATTTGTGTATGTCTCTACTGATAGTTAGGGACATACTGAAATATTGAGCAATGACTTTAAAAACTTTTAGTGTTATTAACGCTAGCTTTTGGGAATAAACCTGTACTGACACTACACATAAGGGGCTCTTTGGTTGTACTGTACATACCGAATTAACCCACACGGCAAATCTTTTTTTAAGCAAATGAGTGTATACTGCAGAAACATGGAAGAGCACCACTATATCGAAAAGGCACTGAACACACGACCAAAACCCTTGTCCACGCTCAGACTACTGCAACGTACTTCCCTCAGGCCTCCCGCGCACCCGTCTCTCGCCTCTTCAATCCGTTCAAAATTCTGCTGCGCGACTCATATTCCGTGAGAGCCGCTATTCTCATATTACTCCTCTCCTCAAGCCGCTTCATTGGCTCCCCGTCCATTTCCGAATACAGTTTAAACTCCTCTTGCTGATTTACAAGTTTATTCGCTCTGAAGCCTCCCGATATCTCTCCTCGCTTATCTCACCCTATGCTCCCACCCACGTGATCTCCGCTCATCGGGCAAGCCCCTCTTATCTGTACCCTTCTCTTCAACTGCCAACTCCAGACTCCGTCCCTTCTTTCTTCCGGCGCTGTATGCCTGGAACAGGCTGCCTGAATCAATACGTCGTGCTCCGTCCCTGGCAGTGTTCAAATCCAAGCTAAAGGCCCACTTTTTGGAAACTGCTTTCAACTCTTAACTCCCATTCACTGCTCTCAGATACCTAGACCCACTATAATCTCTCCAACCCTGAAATGTCCTGTCTAAATTAGATTATAAGCTCTTCTGAGCAGGGACTGTCTATTGTAAAGGCTCCTTTGCATTGCACTCTATAGAAATTCAACTCTGAACTCCCCCTCACTGCTGTCAGATACCTAGATCTGATATAACCTCCCCCAACCCTGAAATGTCCTGTCTAAATTAGATTATAAGCTCTTCTGAGCAGGGACTGTCTATTGTAAAGGCTCCTTTGCATTCACTCTATAGAAATTCAACTCTGAACTCCCTCTCACTGCTGTCAGATTCCTAGACCTGCTATAACCTCCTCCAACCCTGAAATGTCCTGTCTAAATTAGATTATAAGCTCTTCTGAGCAGGGACTGTCTATTGTAAAGGCTCCTTTGCATTACACTCTATAGAAATTCAACTCTGAACTGCCCCTCACTGCTGTCAGATACCTAGACCCGCTATAACCTCCCCCATCCCTGAAATGTCCTGTCTAAATTAGATTGTAAGCTCTTCTGAGCAGGGACTGTCTATTGTATGTTATAATGTACAGCGCTGCGTACGCCTTTCAGCGCTTTAGAAGTAATCAGTAGTAGTAGTAGTAATAACAAGAACATGAAAAGCTGCTGATTACCACAAGCTGCACGGTGCCTTGTCACACTCTTCCCTATCTGATGAGAAGTAGATGGAATTTAGTCATAATTATATTCTTCTCTTCCTCTTCCCTGCTCATCTTTTATAAAATTACTGTTTTCTTCTCAGGCACTTAGGGCTCCTTTTACTAAGGTGCGCTAGTGGGTTTAGCGCACGCCTCCATAGAGCTTGCGTTAGTATTTTCCGTGTAGCGCGGGGTTAGCGCGTACGGCATTGTAGCGCGCGTGCTAAAAACGCTAGCGCACCTTAGTAAAAGGAGCTCTTAGTTTAGATCAGGGATCTCAAAGGGCCAGAATCCAGTCGGGTTTTCAGGATTTCCCCAATGAATGTGCATGCACTGCTTTCAATGCATATTCATTGGGGAAATCCTGAAACCCCGACTGGATTCCGGCCGTCAAGGAGGGACTTTGAGATCCCTGGTTTAGATTGTGAGCCCAAATTAGGACAGAGAGGGCAGTTTTAATGTGCCTGTCCTATTACTAGCTTATTGTTCTTTAGGTTGGATATGCGGGATATAAATATCTAAATAATAATAATAATAAATTTTTTATTTTAGACCGCAGTACCTCTCAGTTCTATGCGGTTAACAATAATGAAAAGCTGAACAAAAAGAGCGCTAGTATAGCAGTAGCATTAAAACATCAGACAAATTTATCAAAACGATAAGTTTTACTATTTTTCCTAAAGATTTGGTAGGAATGAGATGCCACAATCAGACCACTTAGCGTTTGACTCCATTTACCCGCTTGAAAAGATAGCGTTCTTTCAAGAAATCTTGTATACAAACATCCTTTTAAGGATGGAAAAGAGCAACCACGTGTACGGCGGTCATTGCCTGAAAATCTGAAATGTTTTAACATATAACATGGTACATTTCCAAATAGAGTTTTATAACTAATGCAAGCAAATTTGAAAGTATTCTCGCTTCAACAGGAAGCCAGTGCAATTTCCTAAGATAAGCTGTTATATGTTCAGATTTCTTCAAGTTAAAGATCAAACAAACCGCCGTATTCTGAATAACTCTCATCTTCCTAATAGTTTTCTTATAAGAGCCCAAATAATAATAATAATAACTTTATTTTTCTATACCGCCATAGTCAGGCGACTTCTAGGCGGTTTACATTGTAAGAGGGCTGGACATTCAGCGAATAACAAAAGGTCTTAATACAAAACAATAAGTCTACATACAATACAATACAAAACTGTACAGTACAATACAGTGAGTCTAAATACAATACAATACAATAAGACTAGATACAATACCATGCAATGTGTCTAATACAATATAATAGTCTAATGGGAAACTAACGTGCTAATTGGAGTTCTATGGGTAATGAATACCTGAATACTTTAGAGCTTACATATGAGTAGGAGTTCTATGAGTAGAGGATATCTGAATAGATGAGAAGCTTCTTGAGAGGAAGAAAAAGGCGTTTATGGGGAGGGGAGTCCTAGTGAGGGAGGGTCCTAGTGAGGAAGGGGGCAGTTTTAGTCAACGAATTTAGCGAATAGGGCGGTTTTGATCGATTTACGGAAGGCACTGTAAGACAGATTGGGTTCGTTTATGTAGTTTTTCAGCCAAACTTGCTGTCTGCTTGCTTGGAACTTAAAGGTTCTGTCCAGGAATGATTTATATCTGCAGCCTGTAATCTTTGGGTATGCAAAGAAGTTTTTGTTTCTGATTGCTCGTGTGGGGTTGTGCAGGATGAAGTGAGTTTGCAGGTAGGAAGGTGCTAGTCCCCAGGCTTGCCTGAAACAGGTGCAAGCAAATTTGAATCGTATTCGCGCTTCTATTGGAAGCCAATGCAGTTTTTTATAGTAGGGGCTGATGTGATCGTTTTTTCTTAGTCCGAAAATTAGGCGAACGGCGGTGTTTTGTATTAATCTCAGTTTTTTTATTGTTTTTTGTGGGATGCCCAGGTAGATGATGTTGCAGTAGTCAAGGATGGATAGGATCAGCGCCTGTACCAGCAACCTGAATGATGTTGGGTCAAAGTATTTTTTTATGGTCCTTAGTTTCCATAGCGTGTAAAAACATTTTTTCACTAGTGAGTTTGTGTGGTCAGTCATAGTTAGATGAGTGTCTAGGGTGATACCGAGTATTTTTATGTTTTTGGAAATTGGGTATTCGTGATTGTTTATTTTTATCGATGTTCTCATGATTTTGTCATTAGGACTAGCCAGAAAGACTTTTGTTTTCTCTGCGTTTAGTTTTAGTTTGAAATTAGTGGTCCATTTGTCAATTTCGGTCATTATGTTTGAGAGGTTGTCTACAATTTCTTTTGTGATGTCATTTATGGGGATTAGAATGGATATGTCGTCTGCGTAAATGTAGTGTATTAAGTTGAGTTTTTGTAGGAGGTGACCCAAGGAGGCGATATAGATATTGAAAAGGGTGGGTGATAGGGGGAACCTTGAGGTACGCCTGAAGGGTTTTTCCATGGTTTGGAGTAGTTTTCGTTGCTGATTACTTGGTAGGATCTGTTTATTAGGAATTCTTGGAACCATTTCTTTGCCTTTCCAGAGATTCCCATTACTTCAAGGCACAGCAGCATGATTTCATAATCTATCATAATAAAACCCTTAGCACGCATGCGCACTTTAATCTCCGTGCCTCTGTGTGTCATGTTTCCGTGCCGTACATGCGTAGTACAATAATTCACCTGCTGCTGATCACCCGTGCCTGTCTCAGCTGATTTCCTTCCTTCTGCCCTGATCTCCGACGCCGGCTGACTTCCTGCCTTCTGCCTACGCTGCCGAGACGCCTCTTCTTCTCACTCCTGGACCAGCAGCGACAGCAGCCGCGGTTTCATTAAGCAGCCGCGGGGCCTTTGCTAGGCTGGCCCACTTGAATAATGCGAGGCATGCCGGCCTAGCAAAAGCCCCGAGGTTGCCCGGGCTAGTGGATGCTGGATGGGGAGCAGTGAAGGGAGAAGGGGTACCACTGAAAGGCTTGTACTTTGTTGGTTTTGCAGTCTACAGAGTAGTTATCTGAAGCTATTTTTGTCTTGAATATTCCTGCAAATATAGGTTATGAAGCCAGGTTTATGCAGGGACCTTTCAAGGCTAAATAGCGTGAAAAACACAAGCTGTTCTTCAAGATAGGAGCTAGTTGAACTTTCTGTAGATTGCTATAGAGATGAACAGCTTATAGCAGTAGTCTCAAACTTGCGGCCCGGGGGCCACATGTGGCCCACCAGGTACTATTTTGAGGCCCCCGGTATGTTTATCATAATCACAAAAGTAAAATAAAATAGTTTCTTGATCATATGTCTCTTTAGCTATAAATGACAATATTATTGTTAAGACTTAGCCAAAAGGAAAGATTTATAAATTATAAAGAGTTTTACCTCATGCAAAGTTGTAATTTCTTTAATAAGATATTAACTATTTTTTTCTGAGGCCCTCCAAGTACCGACAAATCCAAAATGTGGCCCTGCAAAGGGTTTGAGTTGGAGACTACTGGCTTATAGTATTGCATTAATAGTGTAATAAAATAATTTACAAATGGAGCAGCTGAAATTACAAATGTCCTACTAACCAATTAAACACTGTGGGGGTGAATTATCAGCATGGGCTCCTGTTAAGTTGGGTTATTTTAGCACAGGTTTGTATTGCATAAAATGGGACCCTATAGTTGGTTTATTGAAAGCTTCTATACTGCTACTGATGACTGGGGGAGTCAATTTAGACTAGTTTACATGATCTTCTGTAATGGTGTTACAATACAGAGATAGCATTTCTGAGATCATCCTACATATATGCATAGGGTTACCAGACGTCCGGATTTCCACGGATATGTCCTCCCTTTCGAGGACATGTCCGGGACGCCAAACTTCAAAACTTAGCACTTTGTCTGGGTTTTGAAAAGCTTCCTTGAAATCGCTAGGGCGGGATTGGGGGCTTAATGAGGCAGAGATGGGTGGAACTGAGCAGGTCTAGGGGTCCGTATTTTGCTAAAGTAAAATCTGGTAACCCTATATATGCTCATACCAACTCCTACTTATCACATAATACCTGTATCGTGTTCTATGTTGTGTTCCTGATGGAGTTGGCTAGCTATCTCCTCTATGCTGCTTTATTAGTTCAAGTAGTCTGTTAAGAGGAAGGTCTTTATCCCTTTCTTGAACCTTCCGGTGCCCTTCTCTAGCTTTAATTCTTTCGGAAGGGAGTTCCACCACCTTGGAGCCATCACTGAGAACTAGTGCTGCACGATTTCCGATTCGAATCGATTCACCTTGGGTGAATCGATTTGAATGGATGTATATTTTTTAAAAATCGGCCTCTCCAATTTGGGGCCCAACCTCTCCTTGCCCGGCTGTTATCGCGCTCACGAATCCTGCCACTTTAAAACATTTTTTTTAAAACCCTCTCACCGGCTTGTGGATTCGGCCTGACTCAGCATAGCCTGAAGTTGTGTTTGACACCAATAAAGAAAGTACAAAAAAAACCAGGTGCTTTTTCAAACCCTCCCCGTAATAGTAGCCTCTGCTAGACCGTCCCGCTTCTGATGATGCAACTTCCTTCTTCCTCAGAGGCGGGACGGCCTAGCAGAGGCTCTGAGGCAGCATTGACTCGCTAAAGCTACGGAAGGAGAGAGTGGTTTGAAAAAGTGCCTGGTTTTTTTTCTTTTGTACTTTCTTTACCGGAGTCAAACACAACTTCAGGCTGTACCGAGTCAGGCTGGGGAATCCACAAGCCGGTGAGAGCCTGTTAATCGGGAGGGGGCGTGGTGCCGATTGACCTGGGAGACAAGAGGTAAGGGGGCTGATGCGAGGAGAGGAGTGAGTGATGCTGCTAGACCTGGGAGGTGAGTGGGTAAGGTACTGCTTCTAGTCAGAGGGAAAGGGAAGGGAGAGGAGCCCTGCTAGTCGGAGAGGAGAGGTGCTGCTTGCCCTGGGGGTGGAAAGGAGAGGTGCTGCAGCTAGTTGGTGGGGAAAACGGAAGTAGAGGGGAAGGAGAGGTACTGTTGGAACTGAGTGGAGAAGGGAGATGAGAGGGAGAGGTGCTGCTGGATTGGGAACAGAGGAGAGTGCTGCTGGACTTAAAATGGAAGAGGGAAAGCTGCAGCAGGACTGAGGGGAGAGCCGTGGAGGAGGAGAGTGGATGGGGGAAGGGGGAAGAGAAATGCTGTTGCTGCACCCAATTGGGGAGAGAGGGAAGGAGGGATAAGGAAGCCCAGGAAGGGAGAGGAGAGGAAAGAGATGCCAAGACCATGGGAGGGAGGGAAAGGAAAGGCAATACTAGATCATGGAGGGAGAGATGGGGGGGGGGAGAGAGACAGATGCCAGACCAGGGGAAAGGAATGGAAATGTTAGGGGAGGACACAGATGGAAGATGGATGGTTAGCACGGAGAAAGAAGAAAGAAGCGAGTTATCAGAAGACAACCAGACAGCAAAAGGTAGAAAATCATTTTATTTTCTGTTTTGTGATTACAATATGTCAGATTTGAAACGTGTATCCTGCCAGAGCTGGTGTTACACCGCAAACGTGAGCAAGGCTTTAACAGAGAGAGGAAAAGTCCTTTTTGTTTCTTTATTTTGTTTGCACCACAACGCCAGTGTGGGTAGGAGAGGGCAAAGGGGGTGTAGAAGCTATAAAATGAACCCACCAGAATGTTTGAAAAAAACACCCAATTGGGCAGGAAAATCGAATCGAAAAACCAATTCAATAGGCTGAATCGAATCAAAATTTTTTTTCTTGAATCGGGCAGCACAACTGCGAACATTAACTTCTGGCAAAATAACTGAACTTAGTAGTAGCTCATTATGATAACACTCCCTCCCCCCCCCCCACCCTGCCAAGTGATTTATTGTAGAAGCCTATTCACGATTTAGAGTTAAAATAAGGCTTCTTTTTTTTTTTTTTTTAATAACCAAAGCTTAGTTTACTGTGGGAGTGAGTAATCTGCACTAACTCGGTTCCACAGGGGGTAATTCCCACAGTAAATGCATAACGTAACTTGCCGTGAAGCTTGCAAGCTGCATCATTCACTCCCTAGGTACATTGGCCACTGACACATAGTCCAGTTTTCCCAGAAGGCCTTTCTTAAAGAGGGTGGAGCTGTTCTCTTGCCCCCTCCCCCCCCCCCAGCCTCCTCAGTGAATCCCTGATGGTCTAGGAATCCAGGGCAGGAGCTGAGTCCAGACTGTCCCCAGCGACCCTTAGTGCAAGCTGCCATAATAATGAGGCACTTTGTATGTATTTGCATGCTTTGCATCTCGTTATTATACAGCCTGCCATGACATTCTGATGTGCGTTACAGTAAAATGAGGCACAGTTTTGCCATTTAATACCTGACCCCAAGCAAATATCGTTCATTATTCCTGTAACACAGGTTGTTAATTACCCCCTAAATAGTGAGTAGATTTCCTTACAAGCAGATATTCATCCAGGAAAGAATGAATTAACATCTTGGCTTCATTTTCTTGGTTAAATTCACTTATTTCTTCTTTGCCGATGCCCTGCCATGTAGTTCTGAGAGGAAGCCTGCTAGAATGTATTTACTGTGGGAAAACTGGCCGCTGTATTATTCGTTTTACCTAAGGCCTGGCGTGAAGATGTGCAGTCTTCTTAGCCAGCTGTTTATTGAAAATGCCTCATGGTACAATGTGGGGCAACCCAGACTTGATCGATATCAAGGAGAGGAGCTATTTAAACCGTGAGAAGCCTCTGAGATTACCAGACATGAAAAAGTAATGCTCAACAAATTCCATAATGGGTAGAAACCTTTTTATTCAAGAAAAGAATTTGTGACAGAAAAGAAATTCGGCGTCAGTTTAATAATCTAATCTAATCTTCTATTTGTGCGTCGCTCATTCCTATACAGGCTCAAGGCGACTGTAAAAGAGAGGTAAGAGGGGGGAGAGAGAGGAGGTGGATAGGTAAGAGGGAGAGGAAGGGGAGAGAAGAGAGGGGAAAGGAGATTAAGTATCGGACAGTTGGGTTTTCAGTTTTCTTCGGAAGATGATGATGTGGCAATATAATTGTAATGATTACAGTATTTAGAAATCACAACATCCGAGAGAATATTTTTGTGATTAATGTAGATACTAAGCTTTTCTCGGCAGAGATTCTTCTCTGTTTGGGATATAAAGCTCAGTGTTACGCTTAGATGGAACACTTTATAAAAAGCAGTGGGCTGAGATCCAGAGAAGCCAGGATTCAAATCTTACGGACACTTCTTATGAACTTAGGCAACTCAATTATTCTCAGGGTTATTTATTTTAATATTGATATACCACTTATAGCAGGAATCTCAAAGTCCCTCCTTGAGGGCCGCAATCCAGTCGGGTTTTCAGGATTTCCCCAATGAATAGGCATTGAAAGCAGTGTGTGCACATAGATCTCATGCATATTCATTGGGGAAATCCTGAAAACCCGACTGGATTGCGGCCCTCAAGGAGGGACTTTGAGATCCCTGACTTATAGCCTAAGTGGTTTACATTCTCAAGCATTTTTCCCTGTCTGTCCCGTAGGTTCACACACTCTTATCTAATGCACCTGGGATAATGGGGGATTAAGTGACTTGCTCGGGGTCACAAAGAGCAGCATGGGATTTGAACCCTCAACCTCAGGATGCTGAGGCGGTATTTCTAACCACTGTGCCACACACTCCCAGAATTCACCTTCAGCTAGTACTGAAAGGCATGAGCAGTGTTATTTTTGAACAGATTTAAAGGTGACATTTCTTGTCTTAGGTCCTCTCAGGTACTCGGATAATCCTAAAAACATTTTAGTAACCTTCCTTCACTCTCTAAATTTTCCCATGCAGGAGACACTTTTAAAGGGCTAACATTGCTCTTGTGTCTACCTTTTGAAAACCACTTTGGCTTAGCCTCATGCTTAAATGATATCCTCTGTCTGACTCATCTTGTTATACCTTTGAGGTTCGTTGAAATACTGTCTCACATACACATCTTTCATCTCTATCCTGGAACATAACATGCATCCATGGTAAAAAATAAAAATCAAAAAAATAGAAATATTGTAAGGGGGGAGGGGTCAAAAATCTAAAGACACTATTATCATCCAAGCATAAAGCATTCTTGCTCTTGCACTGTATTGGATTCATTTAATTCTGGAAAGCATAAGCTACTGTCCAACCACTTCACACGGCACACCGACTTAGTCTGCCACCCATTTGTTTCCCTTTGTGAATTTTTAGGTCTGCTGCTTAAGATTTTCCCAACTAGTGGGGTCGGCCACATGGATTATTTATCGAGCGGATCAATCTTGAATAACCGCAGTATATTGTATTCAGCTTTGATTCTCTGGACCCTTATTTAGGTTGTTAAAAACTTCCTGTGCAAAGTTTCTTTAAGATTAATTTTTATAGTTCTTAAGCTTGTTGAACCACCTAGATCTGCAACTCTTCCAGTATACAGATTCTATGTTATTTGACTATTTCCTTCCTGCATATATGCTTCATAAACGTGGGATCTCGGTGATAATGGTAGTTTTGGTTAAAATGAACCAAAACCACGGGAAGAGGGATGATTCAGATAAAAGAGGCACAATGCTTACGATTTGAAAGAATTTGATGGTTTTATTGAAGTTCCTAGCCTGGCAGGTGGTAATGCCTGGGTGAGTGCTGTCAAAATATGAAAATTAAAGTGGCAATGGATTTTAATGAAAACCATTTGACAAATATAATTAAGGTGTTTTAGTATGAAGCCCTGTAATAAAGACTGTGGATAGACTCCCTGAGGTCCTGACTAATTGTGTAGATTGCTTTTAAGCTTTGAATAGTTTTATTGGATAATGAACTGTTAAGAAGTGTTAGATCTTTCTTAAGCAGAATTTAGTGTGAAAAAGGAAAGGAGAGATAGGCCTGAGGTGTGCCATTTTAAACATAATTAGACAAGAGATTTACGTTAGCGTCTTTGATCTCTTTGTCAGGTTTGGATTGGAGTTGTTAATGCTTTAATCACGTGTAATGTAGTCATTACATTTCTAACTGTTTTAAACCTGTGAAATTTCAGTTTAATACATTCATGAGACTGCAGTTCAAATTGTGTTTGTATCCTGACAGCTTGCACTGAATTATTTTTTGGTTGCATTGATTTACGGTGTCCTCTCCACGCCATTGTTTTGTAGCGAGTTAAGGCTTTGTTATGGCGCGGGGAGCAGATTTTTATGTAGTGAGGTAGTCTTAACACCTAACTGAAGATTTATATTAACAATGATGCTTTAAAATATAATAACATAATTTCCAAGAACAAAAAGAGAGGGGAAAGATTAGCCGGTCAGTATTCAGCCCATATTGGTCAACATTTTTTTTTTTTTAATGCTGGCTGCTGCGGGGGTGGGGAAGGTGGGGGGGGGGTTAATTCTTTATTCATTTTAAAAACCAACATAAAGTGCAACAGATTATCAAACAACTAGCACAGTAAACAGCACTCTGAACAATCAAATGATAATAATAAGTACATATCTCCCCCCCCCCCACCACGGATGTGTAAAAATGCTCCTACAGAGAACAAAGCGTAATACTAATGATCAAGTCAAACAAAGTTTTGTTAATGGATCCCAAATTTCTTTGAATTTTTTATACTGTCCCAATTGTAACAAATTCATACGTTCAAACTTAAAAGTTTGACATAAGGATTCCCACCAAAAGGTAGAGTTTAACCTGTCCCAATTTTTCGTAATAAGCTGCATGGCAACTCATAGAAACATAGAAAATGAAGGCAGCCCACCAAGTCTGCGATCCCACATGCCTATCCCATTTTTTCTTAAAGTCTGGCACGCTGCTGGCCTCAATTACCTGCAGTGGAAGATCATTCCAATGATCAACCACCCTTTCGGTGAAGAAATACTTCCTGGTGTCGCCATGAAATTTCCCGCCCCTGATTTTCAGCAGATGCCCTCTTGTGGCCATGAGTCCTTTAAGAAAAAAGATATCATCTTCCACCTCAATACGGCCCATGATATATTTGAACGTCTCAATCATGTCTCCCCTCTCTCTGCATTCCTCATACTGGAGATCCTTGAGTCCTGAGACCATCCTGGTGACCATTCGCTGAACCGATTCAGCTCTCATCATGAGCAGTAATCTATTCTTATTTGCAGTTATTGGGCTCTTGGACATTAATAATGTTCCAAACAACACTACATCATACGACAAAGATAATGGGACTTCCAATATCATAGTGGTATGACCCCCATATAGATCTCCAAAATTTAAGTATCAAGGGACAATAGAACAGTAGATGGTCCAGTGTCCCTATATCAAGATGACAGTGCCAGCATCGATTAGATTTAGAACTATCTAACTTCTGTAAACGAACAGGGGTCCAAAAAAATTCTATATAACAGAAAAAACCAAGTCTGTCTCATAGATGCTAACATTGTACATCTCATCCTCCAAGACCAAATCCATGACCATTAAGTAGCAGAAATCTGCTGTGGTTTTTTTGATACCCAGTTGTTCAGGGTTAGGCCAAAATACTGTATTAGGGTTAAGGTGGCTGCCAGCAATTATCCAAGTACCGGCAATATTCATGCCAGTATTTATTTATTTATTTATTCAATTTTCTATACTGTTCTCCCAGGGGAGCTCAGAACGATTTACATGAATTTATTCAGGTACTCAAACATTTTTTCCTGTCTGTCCCGGTGAATTCACAATCTATCCAATGTACCTGGAGCAATAGCGGTAGGATTTTCCCAGACATGTCCTCTTTTTAGAAGACATGTCCGAGAGTCTGGACGGCTTTTCAAAACCTAGCACTTTTCCAGGTTTTGAAAAGCTTCCACCTCGGGATCGCGTCAGGAGGGCATCTACACATGCGCAGATGCAATGTGGTGACATCATCAGAAGTACTTGTATATAACAAACTTAAAGCAGGAGGAATGGGGGTATAATAATAACTCCCCAAGATTAAAACAGAACTCCAGGCATGAAACGGTATATACTTGGAATGAAAACGAAAGAAAAAGCCTCAGTTCAAAGGTGAGGGAAAACCACTCCCTTCAGTACCATGTCCCCTCTCAATTTCCTTTATTCGAGGGAGAGTTTCTCTAATCTTTCACCATATTAGTCGCTCTTTTCTGGACCCTTTCGAGTAGTACTGTGTCTTCCTTCATGTACGGCGACCAGTGCTGGACGCAGTACTCCAGGTGAGGGCGCACAATGGCCCAGTACAGCGGCATGATAACCTTCTCCGATCTGTTCGTGATCCCCTTCTTGATCATTCCTAGCATTGTGTTCGCCCTTTTTGCCGCATTGTGCAGACAGCTTCATTGACTTGTCGATCAGAACTCCCAAGTCTCTTTCCTTCAGGGCTCTTGAGATATGATTGAAGTCTACAAAATCCTGCGTGGAGTAGAACGGGTACAAGTGGGTCGATTTTTCACTCTGTCAAAAATGACAAAGACTAGGGGACACTCGATGAAGTTACAGGGAAATACTTTTAAAATCAATAAGAGGAAATATTTTTTCACTCAGAGACTAGTTAACCCTTTTGACTGATTAGTTTTATGTTTCAAATTTAGTCTTCCCTTTTGAATTTTACACTCTGTTGTTTTTATTTACCCTCTCCTGATGTTTAACCCCTTATTTGTTTCTTTTCTATTAACTATTGTATTTCTTACCTTTTTTCCCTTTTTGTAATGTGTCATGTTCATTGAGTACTGTTTGTGTTTGTTTCCCCTGACAACTGTAAAGTTTTTATAATGTTCGTCGCTTTGAAGTATGATTAAGCGATTAATCAAATTCTTTTTTGTTAATTTTTATTAATTTTCAAGACTAATAGAAAGTGCCATGAAGTATACAAACATTAATAATCAACATAAGCATTTACAATCCATAAATAACATTACAGAAGAAAAATATCCCTCACCTTTCTTCCAACAATTAAATCAAGAAATAAACCCAAAAGATATCCCCCACCCACCCACCCAGTCCTAGATATATATAAAAATAACCAGTAAATTAAATAAAAACAATTATGTTGAATTTAAATACTTTGCTATTCCCAAACATATCCGCATTCATCTTTTTATATTTGTATCCTAAACATAAACTGGCCCACCAAAATGAAAAGTTGAGGCGGTCGCAATTTTTCCAATTGTGTGTTATCATTTGCATCACTATCCCTGTCATAATAAGAAAAAGCCTGCATTTGTAACGATCCATAGGAGGCTTGATATGCAGCAAAGTTCCACATATAATTGCCTCATACATCAAAGGGATTGTAGATTCCAGTATGAGGTTAATCAAATTCCAAATAAAACTTAAAACCTCTTTAATTCTTTGTCAAAAGATGTGGAAAGAGCGGTTAATGTAGCTGGTTTAAAAAAAAAAAACATTTGGACAAGTTCCTGGAGGAAAAGTTCATAGTCTGTTGTTGAGACAGGCATGAGGAAAGCCACTGCTTGCCCTGGATTGGTGGCATGGAATGCTGCTACTATTTGGGTTTTTGCCAGGTAATTTTGACTTGGATTGGCATCCATGAAGATGGTGAGATACTGGGCTAGATGTACCATTGGTCTGACCCTGTAAGGCTATTCTCATGTTCCACTCCACTCAGTAGTTTAGAGACCTCCCTGAGCCGTGTAGCGGGCTGGAGCGAGCTTTCCATGCTCCTGCCCCGGTGCTAGTCCGGTCGGTAGGTGGCTGCCACGAGTTCTGGTTTCTTCAGCCGCTGAGCAGCACCGAGCAGGAGCGTGCTTTGGTGGTGCTGCTCGGCACTGAGTGGCTTCCTGACTGACTCTCACAAATTCTCGCTCCTGCCTGCTGCACCTCTGGACCACCAGGGATAGGCAGAGGAGGTACGACGGGCAAGGCAGGGATAGGGGACAGGGTGTAGAGCCTGGGAGGGAGGGGGCTGGGTGCAGAGTCTGACGGGGGGGGGGAGGAGGGGGGCTGGGTACAGAGTCTCACAGGGGAGGGGGGAAAGGAAGGAAGGGGGCTGAGTGCAGAGCCTAACAGGAGAGAGAGGGAAGGGAGCTGGGTGTAGTGCCTGACAGGGAGGGGGCTGGGTGCAGAGCCTGACAGGAGAGGGAGGGAGGGAAGGGGGATGGGTGCAGTGCCTGACAAGGGAGGAAAGGAAGAGGGCTGTGTGCAATGCCTGGCAGGGAGGGAGCTGAGTGCAGAGCCTGACAGGAGAAGGAGGGAGGAAAGGGGGCTGGGTGCAGTGCCTGACAGGGGAGGGAGGGAAGGGGGCTGGGTGTAGAGCCTGGGAGGGAGGGGGTTGGGTGCAGAGTCTGACGGAGGTAGGGAGGGGGGCTGGGTACAGAGTCTGACAGGGGAGGGAGGAAAGGAAGGAAGGGGGCTGGGTGCAGAACCTAACAGGAGAGAGAGGGAAGGGGGCTGGGTGCAATGCTTGACAGGGAGGGAGCTGAGTGCAAAGCCTAACAGGAGAGGGAGGGAGGGAAGGGGGCTGGGTGCAGTGCCTGGCAGGGAGGGGGCTGGGTGCAGAGCCTGACAGGGCAGGGCACTTGAATATTAAGCCGCCCAACATATATTCGAGCCAACCATTTTTCTCCTTTTTGGGGAGAAAACGGGGGTCTCGACTTATATTCGAGTATATATGGTACTTACCTTCAATGGAGACAATGCCTGCAAATATGTCATGCCTACCTGAATAATAAAGTACGTACTTTGTAACCCAGAGATTAGACTGGCTTAGCACTGATTAAAACATACATAGGAGGTGTTTTGGAGGTCCAATATCATAAGAAACCAGTTTGCTTTTCATTACTACCATTTTATTTACATCTCTCAGTGCATATTTTCCACTTCAAGCAGAATAGGTCTCACTGAATTATAAGGCTGTTTTACTTATTGAACTATATGTTTGAAAACCAGTTAACCTTAGGTGAATATTTCAGCTACAAAAGTGACACTATGGGAGTAATTCTATAAAGAATTTGCCTACATTTAGGTCCCGCTTTGGTACATATACTATTGAACTACAGTATATGCCAGAGTAGAAATATACACGCATATGCCAAATTTCTGCCTATGTGCTATTCTGTACATATATGTGTATCTTATATAGTGAAATCCACACAAAACAAAGATACAGAAATCACGCAAAACCAAGCCAAGCAGTCAAGATGAAGTGGGAACGAGAGAATGACACGGGGCCATATTTTCCCCCGTCCCCGCGGGAATTTATTTTTCTGCCCCATCCCCGCGAGTTATTTTCTTGTCCCTGCCCCATTCCTGCAAGCTCTATCCTCATCTGCACAAGCCTCAAACACTTTCAAATCCTAAGTAGCAACATTCTAGAGCTCAGATTGTGATGTCATAATGCCTCAGTCCACCAATGCCTAAGCTCCGTCCTCATCTGCACAAGCCTCACACACTTTAAAATCCTAAGTAGCAACATTCTAGAGCTGAGATTGTGATGTCATAATGCCTCATTCCACCAATGCCTAAGCTCTGTCCTCATCATAAGTAGCAACATTCTAGAGCTCAGATTGTGATGTCATAATGCCTCATTCCACCAATGCCTAAGCTCTGTCCTCATCATAAGTAGCAACATTCTAGAGCTGAGATTGTGATGTCATAATGCCTCATTCCACCAATGCCTAAGCTCCGTCCTCATCTGCACAAGCCTCAAACACTTTCAAATCCTAAGTAGCAACATTCTAGAGCTCAGATTGTGATGTCATAATGCCTCATTCCACCAATGCCTAAGCTCCGTCCTCATCTGCACAAGCCTCAAACACTTTCAAATCCTAAGTAGCCACATTCTAGAGCTCAGATTGTGATGTCATAATGCCTCATTCCACCAATGCCTAAGCTCCGTCCTCATCTGCACAAGCCTCAAACACTTTCAAATCCTAAGTAGCCACATTCTAGAGCTGAGATTGTGATGTCATAATGCCTCATTCCACCAATGCCTAAGCTCCGTCCTCATCTGCACAAGCCTCAAACACTTTCAAATCCTAAGTAGCAACATTCTAGAGCTCAGATTGTGATGTCATAATGCCTCATTCCACCAATGCCTAAGCTCCGTCCTCATCTGCACAAGCCTCAGACACTTTAAAATCCTAAGTAGCAACATTCTAGAGCTCAGATTGTGATGTCATAATGCCTCATTCCACCAATGCCTAAGCTCCGTCCTCATCTGCACGAGCCTCAAACACTTTAAAATCCTAAGTAGCAACATTCTGGAGCTCAGATTGTGATGTCATAATGCCTCATTCCACCAATGCCTAAGCTCCGTCCTCATCTGCACAAGCCTCAAACACTTTAAAATCATGTGTTTGAGGCTTGTGCGGTTAAGGCCGAGCTTATAGGAATGGGACAGGGACAAAACACGCAGGGATGGGGAAATTGAGTTCCTGCGGGGACGGGGAAAAATTTGCCCCCATGTCATTCTCTAGTGGGAACCAAGACAGGCACTCAGAAAGGAGTGTCCAGTCAGTTGACTTGAGTCCTCTTTGTATATCTTCTAAATAAAGAGCCAACTCAACTGACTGGTCACTATCCCTTTTGAGTGCCTGTCTTGGTTCCTACTTCATCTTGACTGCTTGTATCTTCCATAGTGCATATAGATGGGACTCTCCCATACCTAACGTATAGACACTTAGGCACATTCCCTTACACCAGCTCTATGGCTGGAATAAATGCTTGTGATTAATTTATAGGCAAGTATCTGAGCTGTCCGGCTAGTATTCTATAAATGAAAGTAGGCATCTGTGTTTAAGAACATAAGAATTGCCGCTGCTAGGTCAGACCAGTGATCCATCATGCCCAGCAGTCCGCTCCCACGGCGGCCCTTAGGTCAAAGACCAGTGCCCTACCTGAGACTAGCTTTACCTGCGTACGTTCTGGTTCACCAGGAACTTGTCTAACTTTATCTTGAGGATGAGGGCATGGATCATCCCTTGTAAAGTGGACAACCAAGTTGGGATCAGGGATGCCCAAAATGTCGATCAGTAGATCGCGAAGGCAACGTGAGTCGATCGCGGAGCCAATCCCGGGCTCCGTGATAGACTCGCATTGCCTTACGTTCTACCTGCTTCCCAACCCTGTAAAGAGGACGCTGAAGCGCCTGGCCGACCAACATTCCTCACTCGATGTCAATTCTGCCTGGCTGGCCCGGAACTTCCTCTCCGACGTTAGAATTGACGTCGGGTGGGGAAGGTTAGTCGGCCCGGCGCTTCAGTGTCCTCATTATGGTGGCGGCCTGTTCTATGATTGCGGCGGTGGTGGCAGCGGCCTGTTCCCCGATGGCAGCAGTAGTGGCTTGGGGGAGGGCAGGGAGACAGAAAGACAGACAGGGAGACAAACAGAAAGGGGGCATGTAGAGAGAAAGAAAGATGGAGAAAAAAAAAGGGGAGGAGGGCAGGGAGAGAGGAAGAAAAAGCTGGGGGCGGAAATGAGATCTGGAGGAGAGGAAGCATATAGGAGGCTGAAAGAAGGGAAGAAATATCAGATGCACAGTCAGAAGAAGAAAGTGCAACCAGAGATTCATGAAATCACCAGACAACAAAGGTAGGAAAAATGATTTTATTTTCAATTTAGTGATCAAAATGTGTCCATTTTGAGAATTTATATCTGCTGTCTATATTTTACATTATGGCCCCCTTTTATTAAACTGCAATAGCGGTTTTTAGCTCAGGGAGCCTATGAGCATCAAGAGCAGCGCAGGGCATTCAGCGCAGCTCCCTGCGCTAAAAACCGTTATTGCAGTTTAGTAAAAAGTGAGGGGGTATATTTGTCTATTTTTGTATAGTTGTTATTGAGGTGGCATTGCATAAAGTAATCTGCCTTGACCTCTTTGAAAACCAGTGGAATATAAATGATAACTAACATTTTCTCTGCGTACAGTGTACTTTGTGTTTTTAAAAATTTTATTGTTGGTAGATCATTTTGACTTGGTCATTTGAAAAGTAGCTCACAAACCCAAAAAAGTGTGGGCACCCCTGAGCTAGAGACTGGAGCATCATATGCTTTTAAAGTTTCTACAGTGACCACTAAACACTAAAGTGTACGAAACGCAAAGAGGGGGAACGAAAAACAACAGAAGAAGAGAACCCTCCACACTCACAAAGTTAATCGGCTTCATTCACAAACAGACAACATAACTTAGCGTTGCAGAACTGTGCAGTATCATAAGAACCGTTCAGCTGACGATTGTAATCCACAGAGCAGCATCCTGGGTCTCTTCAGCGTAGCTCTCGTAACTCTCAACAAGAGCTTATGCAAATCCTTGTTTTGCCGAATATGCTGTGTCGGGAGAAGCCCACCTCCAATCAACAACTGATATTGTTGATTGGAACAGCTCTCCTTGTAGAGAATCCAGAATCTCCCTACTTCTAGAAGCCCCTACAATAGGGATACCCCAATCAGTATCTAGTTGTAGTAGACAGTCTTCTTCACTTCCCTGGCTGAAGAGAGACCACAAAGGATGGAAATACTGCAGCAGGTGAAGAGGTCTATAAAATACTGAGGGAGTGGAAAGGGTGGATGTGAAACGCTTTTACTCTCTTTCCAAAAATACTAAGACTAGGGAGCATTCAATGAAGTTACGATGTAGTAGATTTAAAACAAATTGGAGAAAATATTTCTTCATACAACGTGTAATTAAACTGGAATTTGTTGCGGAGAATGTAGTAAAATCAGTTAGCTTAGTGGGGTTTAAAAAAGGATTGGCTAAGTTCCTAAAAGAGAAGTCCTTGGGCCATTATTGAGATGGCTTGGGGAAATCCACTGCTTATTCTTAAGATAAACAGCATAAAATCTGCTTTATTACTTAGCATTTAGGTAGGTACTTTGGACCTGGGTTGGCCACTGTTGGAAACAGGATGCTGTTTGTCCCAGTATGGCAGTTCTTATGTTTTTATGTTCACTTGCCAAACAAAAGTAAGGAGTTACACATGGTGAAAGGAAACAGGTGGGGGGGGGGGGAAGGAGAGAGAGGAGGAGCTGACTGGAACTGGAACCCCGTGCACTCAAACCCTATTGCCAATCTTCACCTTCTCCCCATTCATAGATGCATTAATTCTCAGTTATTCCTCTCATAACCTCTTTCTACATACTCAGTCGCATCCCTGACATCTATAACCCACCACTCACTCCCTCATCCCATCCATTTATAACTTATTGTTGTCTCACCCAGCTCACTCCATCACATTTGAGTACCACATATGCACACTCAGCCCCATCAATCATTCAAAATCCCCCCCACATGACATCCCTATTACAAACTTCCTTCTCCTCACCCAAACTCTCATACCAAACATAACACCATCCACTCACATATTCAATCCTAGGAGCCACTAATACCTCTCCATCCACTCAGTCACTTTGCCTGAACCAACATTTGTAACCATCCCATCCACTCTTTTAAACTGCCCCATCCACTCACTTTCACACAACCACAACAGACTATATAACAAATACTCTAAATCCTATTGTTCTGGACTCATGCCCCCCAGAAATCATGAAAGCAGCACCTTTAGAATTTAAACTATCGTTGATGCAATATTTGGCTCATAACCTAAAAACTGGGAAGTTCCTCTCTAATAATGGTCACATAATAATAACCCCAATTCTAAAAAAATCGAAAAGAATCTTCAGTTCTAATATCCAACTACAGACCAGTAGCATCCATTCCGTTTATTGTAAAAATTATGGAGGGATTGGTACACACCCAACTGATGGATTATCTGGATCAGTTCTCTCTCCTACATGAAACTCAATACGGTTTTAGACCGTTATTCAGTACTGAGACAGTAATTGCGGCTATTTTAGACAATCTGCGCCTACTGTTTAGTAAGGGCCTTAATGCCCTGGTTATGCAATTCGATATGAGTTCTGCCTTTGATCTAGTAGACCACGGGAAACTGCTGCAATGCCTAGATGCCATTGGTATCAGGGATGAGGTGCTGAATTGGATTTGTGGCTTCCTTATGTCCCGCACTTATCAAGTATGTTTTAATTATGAACTTTCAAATACCTGGAGCAATCCATCCGGTGTGCCACAAGGGTCTCCGCTATCTCCATTGCTCTTCAACGTCTACATGTCCTCACTAGGCACGCAGCTAACCCAGTTGGGGATAAAACTATTTAGTTATGCAGATGACTTTACGATCATCATCCCATTCGTTAATTCTATCTCTGAAACTATTCCCAAAGCTTCAGAAGCCATAAACGTGATGGAGCACTGGATGACAACCTTTAGGCTCAAACTTAATTCAGAAAAGACAACTTTCTTCGTTGCTTCGCCACATCCGCTTGGCACCAAATCACCACTATGTATCAATAATCTTAATTACCCTATCCAACCTACCATAAAGATACTAGGTATAACTTTGGATCAGTGCCTAACCATGAAAGACCAGGTGGACTCCTTGATCAGAAAGGGATTTTTCACTCTCTGGAAACTCATATCCATTAAAGCTTATTTCGGTACAGCGGCATTCAGAACCCTAGTCCAATCCCTCATACTGAGTCTACTTGACTACTGTAACATCGCCTATTTAGCAATTTCCCAAAAGAACATGCAGCGTTTACAATTGATGCAAAATGCAGCGGTCAAACTGATCTTTGGGCTGAGGAAGTTTGACCACGTGACACCCTACTACCGGCAGCTGCATTGGCTGCCAATGGAGGTGCGCGTAAAGTTTAAATTTGCCTGCTTCTGCTTCAAAGCACTACACGGACTTGCCCCTAAATATATAACTGACCTTTTCGTCTTCTCAGCCAACAGACACAAGAGAAGCTCACATTCCAACTTCGTTTCCCCCCCAGTGAGAGGTTGTAAACTGAAAAAACACTATGAACATCTTCTCTCGCACCAAGCAGCATCATGGGGTAAAGACCTAGAACAATTGCTTTCGCCCACTACTTATGAGGAATTTAGGAAACGTCTGAAAACACACCTGTTCCTAAAGTATCTAGACAACTGATCCTCTCTTCTCTCTCCCCTCTATAGCGATTAACTTGTTCTATTGATCACTCTCTCCTCAAAAATGGATTTCCTGTCCTATTAACCCTCTTTCTTCCTCTCCTCTTAAAGTCAATCAATTTGTACCTTTGCTTAATCTTTGTAAACCGCATAGAACTTCACGGTATTGCGGTATATAAGCTGTTATTATTATTATTATTATTATTATAAGTGAAACTCCTCTTTCAATCCCCTTCTCCAAGGCTCAGATTTAGGTATAGGCATATACTTCAATCATATACCTTATGCTGAAGGTATCAAATATCTGGGCCAGAGAATGAGCCTTTTCCTGCTTAAGTTGAGGATGCCCACCAGCACTCAGGCCCACTCCTGCTTTCCAGTTTCTAGAGGATCCCTACTTGGTTGTCCACTTTACGAGGGATGATCCATGCCCTCACCCTCCAGCGCTTAGTGCTGGTCAGAATCGTAAATGTAGGCTTGCTTACTCCTTACATGTCATTGTTTCTGACCTGCAGCCACAGTGAAGGCATCACTTTTGAAGGAACTTGACCAAATCATGCTTCACATAAAGGGATGGCCCAAGATACTTGTGACTTGGATTGGCCTCCGTGAAGATGGGATACTGGGCTAGATGGACCATTGCTCTGACTCAGTAAGGCTATTCTTATGTTCTTAAGTAGTCAAAATCCTAGCGCAGCTCCTTATAATCTTGGGCCAGGTTACTTAACCCTCCATTGGCAGGTATAAATTCAGATTGTAAACCCTCCAAGGGCGGAAAAATATCTACCATACCTTTGGTAGCTTTTGAGCTTGGTGGTATGTTAAGTGCCATTGACTCATGTTTGAGTCCTAGCGACTTGATGAACTACAGATCGGTTTTGCGTCATCCCCAAGGTTGTTTTCACAATTGTCAAGCCATCTGATTGTAGGTTGCCCTCTTCGCCTGGTTCCTTCAACCTTCCCAAACATGATGTCCTTCTCCAATGAGCTTTCTCTTCTGACGATGTGACCAAATTAAGACAGTCACAACATCGTCATGTGGGCTTCGAGTGGCATACAGGGTGCTATACAAGAAACTAAAATAAATATATACCTGGATGGATACTGTGTGCATTTCAAGTGGCATGTCATGAATTGAATGAAATATTTACATGTAGTATAATCTCACCATTAGGAAGAAAAACAAGAGCCCTTTTCCACTTAGAAAATGAATGTATATTCATTTGGTATTGAAGGCGCCTGAATATTTTTGTCTTCTCTTTGCCTCATATTATATATCTGCTTTTGAAAGGTGTTTTTGTTTTCCTCTAGAAACCTTGACATTTTCTTTCTTTATTCAGCTTTCCGTTCCTTACTGCAGTCCTCTGAGCTTTTAACTTTGCAGCTCAGCGCATTTTTATTTCCAGTAAGAGTTCAAAAGAGAAAAATTCCACTAAAGAGAATCAGCTAATTAACGTTTTACCTAGCCCAGCTGAAACAAACTGTTCTGTTACTTTTGCAGTGTTTCTTAATTTATGCCTATTAAGCCTTTGTTTTATCATCCATTACTGATTTTTATGCCTCTCTATGTACTTGTTATTGTAACGCACCTTTTTTTTTATGGATTGCAAAAAAAAAACAACAAAAAAACGTTTCACTCATTCGTGTTGCCGCTGAAAGGGAGAATGAGATTTGCAAATGATAAATGGGGAAGTTGACTACCTAACTAATAAAGATTTGTCTTAATCAAGTATGATTTGTCAGAACAGGAGCACTCTAGGGTCAGGGCGCATAATGAATAATACAGCACTCCTAGGAAGAAAGCGCCAAGCAGAAGACCTCATAAATATGCCACGGGTACCTATTGCCAATTCATATTCAAAGAGCGGCTTTCACTAAGCCTGTTTCCAGGTTGTTTGTGAAGGTGTCCCCCTATTAAAGTCAAAAGTTATTTTTCTCTTTTTCTTTTTGATGGGGGAGGGGTGGAATTTATTTCTAATCGTTCACACAGTATAAAATTGTCTGTTGCCGGTTTGAAAACTTGGCTTTATGATTTAGAATTTACTCAGTTGTAAATAAGTTGTAATGATGGCATTTTTTTTTAATTGCCTCTCTCCAGTTTGAATGATCACAGTCTAGCCAAAGCTTGAGAAGCATGCTGGTGGGTTCTCCTTCCCAGAAACGATGTTATGTGTGCTTGAAGGGCTGCATTTGTAAGATATATTGAGATCCTTGTTGATTGAAAGAGTCCTATGTAAATGTGCGGGTCAATATTTAAAAGCATTATCCAGACTCAGAGCTCCTGCTGTCTGGATAAGTGTGGCGGGCTGGGTGTGCACCGATTTTCAGTGGCAAATAACGGTCCTGAAAATCACTGGTGACTGCCACGGTGCTATCGGGGTAGTGCCAGACTGATAGTCAATCTGCTACCCAGATAAGTCATTGGGATAATTTAGGGCAGCAGAATGGTTGTCGTCAGTTATCCAGATATCAGACTCAACCACTGTCCAGATAATTACGTTACATTAGTGACTTTTATTCCGCCATTACCTTGTTTAAGGTGGATTACATAAGAGGTTATCTGGACAATTCCAGAAGAGTTACATAGTTGAGTGGGTTACTTTGGGGGATTGAAATGCTTCCTGCGGAGTTATAATGCCACTGTCAACCCTCTGTTCAACAGGGAATGTCCAGATCTTTATTTATTGATGTGTGATTAATCATGTCGGTTGGGTTTATGTTTGATTATGGAATACACTCGTATAGCTCTCCTAATTATGCTGTGTTCTTTGTGTTTCTGGATTTGTGCATCACTTTGTGCATTTTATATTTTGGATCCTAGAAAACAGTATGAGATTGATATTCAAAGTAGAGAGCTGCACAGGAACGGGGACGACAGGAATCCCGCGGGACCCATGTGGATCCTGTGGGTTCCCCCTTTGGGTCATGGGGATCCCGTGGGGATGCCCCTTCGGGTCACGGGGATCCTGTGGGGACCCCTCTGGTGGTGTCGGGGATCCCACGGGATTCAATGCAACGCGAGCCGCGAGGCTCATCTTCTTTTCCTGCCTGCCCTGCAGAAGCACACATAGCCGACCGGAAGTCTTCCCCGATATCAGCGCTGACGTCGGAGGGAGGACTTAAGCAAAGGGTGGGGATGGAGTGGATTCCTCGCGGGGACGGAGGGATTTTTCACAGGGATGGGTGGGGACGGAGGGATTCCTTGCAGGGATGGGTGGGGACAGAGGGATTCCTTACGGGGACGGGTGGGATTTTGGCGGGGACGGGTGGGATTTCTGTCCCCACGCAGCTCTCTAATTCAAAGTGATTTAACTGGCCAATTAAATCACTTTTAAGGGGCTTACCCCTCATTTTCAGTGGCTACTGAAAATGACCAGTTAGATCATCAAGGGCATAGAGAGAGTAGAGAGGGACAGATTCTTCAAACTTTCAAATAATAAAAGAACAAGATGGCATTCAGAAAAATTGAAAGGGGACGGATTCAAAACGAATGCTAGGAAGTTCTTCTTTACCCAACGTGTGGTGGACACCTGGAATGCGCTTCCAGAGGATGTAATAGGGCAGAGCACGGTACCAGGGTTTAAGAAAGGATTGGACAATTTCCTGCTGAAAAAGGGGATAGAAGGGTAAAGATAGAGGATTACTGCACAGGTCCTGGACCTGTTGGGCCGCCGCGTGAGCGGGCTGCTGGGCACGATGGACCCCAGGTCTGCCCAGCGGAGGCATTGCTTATTATTATTATTATTATAAATGGCGCCCAAACTCAGTAAAAAAAAAAAAAAAAAATGCTGTTGAAACGATGTTTTTAACTGAGTTTTAAGGTGTCTGCTGGTGCCTAAAAAATCAGCGCTGGAATCGCGTCTCTATAGGCGTTTTAGGCCGCCTAGTGCCACTGTGGGCGTAGCTAGCACCTGAAGTGGCATTAGGCAGCCTAAAGCGCCTATGGAAGTGCGATTCACATCATAGGTAGGCACTGGAAAATCATAGCTCCAACCTTTATCAGAGGTGCGACTGTACCCTAAACTTTTGAAATGCTACAAACAGCACAAAGACATTGAATTAAATGAGGAGAGCATCTGCAGTAGGCAAGGATACTCCTGAGATATTTTCCACCAAGTCTCATCAATTTCATTGTCATCACAGATGAAAAAATGTTCACTGTTGCCTGTCCAACAAACAGCCAAAATGATTGAGTTTACACCAGTAGGTCAAAGAAACGCATTCCAGCTCATTACTTGCTGTGAATCCATTAAAACATCAGCAATTCGGTAACAGTGGCTGTTGGAGAATCAATATTTGGCCGAACATCCAGTTAATGTGTTGAACTAAGTGTAAAATAGACGGCAGATATTACGACGACACGCTGCTGATGCAGGATCTGCTCCCAAGTATTTGTAGGCCTACCAAGCTCAAAAAAGAGTGCAGTACTGACCCGACATATGCCAACACTCTGGCCACCCAGCACATCAGGTTTAAATCCAGTAGACTGCCAAGTGTGAATGACTATGTAGGAAAAGGTGTACAAGACAAAAACTGGAAACCTTGAGGAACTTAGTGATCTCATTGTGACTACATGGGATGGACTTGATCAATGCATGATCAACACTGCAATAAGATAGTGGGATACCGATCTTCATAACTAATCTATCTGCTTGGGGAAGACATTTTGAATACATTCTGTGACTGAAGTTTACCTTAACATTTACTAGATAGCTCTTATATTTCAATCCAATTTTTGAGTCTTGTATCGTACAAGGTACGTGACAGCAGCATTAGGGTATGGTAACCGGTTCCATCCCAAGCCAAAATTGCACCCTGTGTGGCAAGCCTCCTGGAGCTCTTACCCCGCCCACTGTGTCACATTTAATCAGGGAAGGCAATGGAGCCCCTACCTCCCTTACACCCCGTGCAACCACACTGTCCGCACATAGCTCGCTATGACCCTGGTGGTAATGTATTGTTATTGCCTTGTTTTCAAAACATTTCTGCCCATTTTTTTGAAAATTTGAATGAATTAGGTGCAGAATAACTCATGTTGTGAGGTAAATGTTTGGGTTCCCTTTTTTTGGTTCAGTGTATATGTGTATGTATGTATATGTATGTATATATATATATATATATATATATATATATATAAAAGCAAAACTTTTTATTTATTAGGGCTTCATTTGGATTAAAAATTTTTAGCACAATCACAGAATTTAAAAAAAAAATGATAGCAATTAATTGCACAGTTTAAGATATTTATTTATTTATTTCCCACTGCAGCTCCTTATGACTCTGGGCAAGCCACTTAACCCTCCAATGCCCTGAGTACAAAATAAATATCTGTATATAATATGAAAATTATATTGTAACTACAGAAAGGAGGCATATCAAATCCCATCCCTCTTTTCTTCCCTAAAGGGCTGATGACCTCCCTCCCTCCTACCCCCTAGAACCAACATATATCCCTTGCTCTTCCTTCCCTTCCTCTCTTCTTCCCACAGGTCTATTATCTCTTGCTTTCCTCAGGGCCATTCTGTCTTTCCTCCCTCTAAGCCCTAAGCAACCATTCAAACGTGGTAGTGAGCAGCTCGTCTTGTGATTGCTGGAGCTCATCATGTTGACCTTCCAGTTCTGTCCATGGGTCTGCAGCTCACTCACCTTCCCCCATCCAGGGTTCAGCATCTGCTCCCCTTTTAATCTCTTCCCCCTCTGGTATAGCTTAAAGGTAGACTTCTTTTGCACATACACTGCCTGTGGCTTGCTCTGAAGCTTTTCCTCCAGCATCACTTCCTATTTCTGCATGGTTGGGATGGGTCAGAGGGAAAGCTTCAGACCAGAATATTTCTGGGGACCAACAGAAGACCACCTTTAAGGTAGAGCAGTGTAAGTGGGGGAAAGATGCCAAGTTGGGAGTGGAGAAAAGCAGAAGAGATGTTTAGAGTAGACAGAAGATGCTACAATGTGATTAATTTTTTTAATCCCACTTAATAATTAATACATTAATCACACAGTTAACTTGTAGCCCTAATATATATATATATACCTGTATATATTTTACTTACCCGTATATACTTGAATATAAACCGATCCAAATATAAACCGAGGCGACCTTTTCCCCCAAAAAAAGGAGGGAAAAAGTTTGACTCAAATATAAACTGAGATTAGAAATTTGGGGATGTGAGTGTCATAAGTAATGCCATAAGGGTTCATAGACAACCCCGCGAAAGACAAAGGCGCGCGCCGACAACTGAGCGCAAGACGGAGGCGCGCTCCAAAGAAAATTACAGTTTTTAGGGGATCCGATGGGGGGTTTTGTTGGGGAGCCCCCCCAGTTTACTTAATAGAGATCGCACCGGCGTTATGGGGGGTTTGGGGGGTTGTAACCGTCCACATTTTACTGTAAACTTAACTTTTTCCCTAAAAACAGGGAAAAAGTGAAGTTTTCAGTAAAATGTGGAGGGTTACAACCCCCCACACGCCCCCACAACGCAGCGCGATCTCTATTAAGTAAAGTGGGGGGGTTCCCCCCCCCCCACGCCCTCCGTCAGAGCCCTAAAAACAGTAATTTTCTGCGGCGCGCACCTCCATGCTGCGCTCAATTGTCTGGGCGCGCCTTTGTCCCGGCGCGCTTTTGGCCTGACACCTGCCATAAGTAATCACTAATTTTTTAGTTGGGGCTGATTCGCGTCCAAAATAGCTGAAAGAGAGCCAACAAATATCTTCCTACTTGGGACCACAATACCAACCAAAGTTTCTGAACATCTATCGCCACCAGAACACCTGGGTTCAGTCACACATGCAGAAAATCCCTTTTTCAAATACAAACACACAGATTTCAAGTATTATTGTACAAAAACGAAACCCTAATATCCCAGACTCTGCACACAGTACACCATGAAAGAAATGCATTGCTTCCTGAATAGTTCAAATTATAAAAACACATATAAATTTTTAAAATTGACTGTTTCAATCACTAAATTGAAAATAAAACCATTTTTCCTACCTTTGCTATCTGGCGATTTTATTTGTCTGATCATTTTGCTCTCTTTGCTCTCAACTCCTTATGCATTTGCTGTTTCTTTCCTCTCTTTCACATCTTGCACTACATCCATCTTTGACGCCAATTTTCATATTCAGTTTTCCTCCATTTTTCTGCCTCCATGTCAAATCTATCTTTCCAGCTCTTCCTCTCTCCGCCATCCATATGCACCATCTCTTCTCTCCATCCATGTGCATCATCTCTTCCCGTTCCCTCTGCCATATGTACTATTTCTTCCCGCCTCTTCAACTTCCTTCCATCCATGTGCCACCATTTCCTTCCTCTCCTCTACCCCCTCCCATTCAGCATCTCTCTCTCTTTTCCCCTTCCCTCTGTCCATTTACACTATTTCTTCCCTCCATCCATGTGCACCATCTCTACCCTCCTCTTCCACTTCCCTCCATCCATGTGCCACCAACTCCTTCTTCTCCTCTGCCCCCCCCATTCAGCATTTCTCCCTTTTTTTTCTCCCTCCCTCCCCACCCCTGCAGTTCCACCAAATGTTCTCCTCACTATGAAAACTACAAGGAGGTCACTGACATGGGAGCAATTCTCTTGGGCTGCCACGGGCTCCTCTGCACCGTTTCTTTGCTGCGGTGTGCCCAAGCAGAAACAGGAAGTTGCTTCAAAGGGGTGTGGACCGCGGCAAAAGAACAGTACAGAGGAGGCCACAGCAGCGCTGGAGAATCAAAAAACAGTGGCTTAGGCACTTTTGTTCTTCACTACCCGCACCTCCCTTCCCCAGACCAACATCGCACTTACAGTTCCGGGACTCAGGAAGCTGATACTCGGTGCTGGTGAAGCACCTTGAGCATCTGCGCATGCTCAAGGCTTGCTGGACTCCCTTCCAGAATCCCGGAGAGGGTGGGAGCCAGCAGGCCTTGAGCACACGCAAATGCTCAAGGTCCTTCACCAGCACAGAGTGTCGGCGTCGGCTTCCTAAGTCCCGGAACTGTAAATGAGATGGTCGGTCTGGGGTGGTCGGGAAAGTGGGAAATGGAGGATAAGAGTGCCAGTCATCGGGGTGGGGATGGGGGAAGAAGATAGCTATGCCAGTCAGGGGGGGATTGCAGTGCCGCTCATCGGAGGGGTATGGAAGATAGGGCCGGACATCGGGGGTGGGGTGGAAAATAGCAGCGTTGGTCATCGGGAGGGGAGGGGAGGAGAAAAACACCATCATTAAAAAGGAGGCTTGAATATAAACCGAGGCCCCCATTTTTGGACTCGAAAATCTCGGTTTATATTCGAGTATATACGGTACTCATATTTATTGCTTATGGTTGTGATGTGAATGGTAGAATATTTAGTATTTTAACTAATATAGTCACCATGAGCTCAAAATAGAGCCAGTTCTCAGAAGGGTTCTGTCTCACTAATTGCCTGTAATGCTTTGAACGGTGTGTCTCAGGATTCAACATTAATGCTTGCTCAGTTTTAGTTCCAATCAATAGTAGAGCATTTCTGTTTGTGCAAAGAGAAAGTTTAAGATACTGAAGCCACAGTACTACAGTTTTCCTGTAAAGGTGGTGTCCAGTCTGATTCTTTCTGATATATCGTATATCTTTTGAGATTTTGAATGATATTTTAGTGAGAATTTCCCCCCTGTTTAGTGGCGGATTATTGCAGCTAAAGAACATTTTTCTTTAAGGTCTTGAGGAGTGGGAGGAAAATTCAATCTCCAAGGCCCTTGTTTGAAACAGAACTCTTTGGCAGCCCACTCGATCCACACTATACCTTTTTTTTTCTCTCTCATTATGTGGGCACCATTTCTGCAGCCTCATCTGTGTGTGTGATGTTGATGGGTGACCAGATTTGGTCACCCATCAGTTACGCTTGTTCTTCCCGCTGTTTACCCACTTATAAACCTTCCTGCCACGGACATTCAGGGGTGAGTGGGTGACTTTGGGGCTTCCGGCAGGAGGGACTGGGCATCCCTCCTGCCGGGGGATGTCTCTGGGGGGGGGGGTCTGGCGTCAGGAGGAATTGGGAACTCCCCTGCCATGGACATTCAGGGGGGGGTGGCATCAGTGATTTTGGCAGGAGGGACTGGACATCCCTCCTGCCGGTAGTCTTCGCGGGGTGACGGGTTCTCTGCCACAGCCGCTGAATTGATCGCAGCAGGGAGATTCACTTGCTGCGATCAGCCCAGCGGCAACCCGATTCTCTAATTGCTGCCTGTGACACGGCCACCAGTTAGAGAATCGTGGTGTTAGGCGGAGTTAGGCTTCTGTCCGTGAGGACAAACGCAATTCTCAAAAGCCACTTAGGCAGCTTCTGAGACCGGGCATCCTATAGAGCAGGGATGTCGAACTCAATCACATAAGGGGCCGAAATTTAACACACAGCCTAAATCGAGGGCCAAATTAAGATACTTAGGCCCTCTTTTATTAAGGTGCCCTAAGTGCTAAATCAACGCATGCACTTACCGCTAAGGTGCCCATAGGATAACATGCACATGTTAGCGTTTAGCACATGTTTGCCGCACGCTAAAAGACATAGCGCACCTCAGTAAAAGAGGGGGATTAGCCTTAGTAGAAGTATAGATCCTTCCTCGCCCTGAGATACCTGTGCCGCGGTCAGGCACTTCTGTGGAGTGCCCTGCTCCAACCTAGCTTTTACACTGAGACTGGGTCCTTCTGCCTGCAAATGGGTACTGAGGCGGCATGATGAGGAGCTTGGAGCGCTTCTGGGAGTGGGGCAGTGCGTTCAGCCACTTGAGCACCACTGGGACCAGGGCTGCACAGTCAGGCACTTAAATGGGACACAGTCACCGAGGGCTACATAAAACGGCCAGGCGGGCCGGATCTGGCCTCCGGGCCTTGTGTTTGACATGTGTGCTATAGAGGATCCAGCCCATAGTGTGTATGAGTGTGTATTTTGGAATAAATTTTAAGAGTCTCACTCTTGTTCATAGACCTTTCTGTACTGGTGTCCGCAGTTATCTTTCTTCATCTACTTCATCAACCAAATCCCCGATCTACAAAACATTCAGAAAAGAAGTAAAGACTCTACTTTTCAAGAAATTCCTGCAAATGACTTAATACCACTAGCTCCTTCCCACTTCCCAATACCTTCCCGATTCCCCAAAGCAACCTCATCTACTCTTTATCTCCTCTAGAAATTACCAGATATCTTCTTCTTGTAATACGTTTTTCTAATTCTTTTGTAATCCGCCTTGAACCGCACAGCAATGGCGGAATAGAAATCTCTAATGTAATGTACTGTACCTTATACCCCAGTACATGCCGTCCGCTCGCTTGATTCAAGCAGATTGGTTCTCCGTAACCCTCAATAGGCTCATTTGGAATCGACAAGACATTCTGCATTTTATTTTCTTGCATCACACGTCTGGAATTCCCTCCCTGATTTTATAAGAACTGAGTAGTCATTCTCCCGCTCTAAGACCTTATTTAAAACTCTTTTTTTTTTTTCCACACTCTCATCATCTGAGCCCTGAGATTGAGGTGGGCATTCAGGTTTGCTAAGAGAGCTCATTACGGATTTTAGCTTTATTTTGGGTTGATTGTGTGTTATTGAATGCACTTTTCCTGCATGCCAAAGCAGCTCCTGATTGGATAAGGCCCGACTTAGTGCAGGAAGAGGCGGTCGGAGCATACCGCGAGTGATTTCCTGCACTCGCGGCGCTCCGGCTGCTCTCCCGCTGCCTTCTTCAGTCTCCCCCATGAAAAACCGTATTCCCAGTTTTTAAAGATTCGCGGGAACCCCCGCGAATATCGGGGGAGTACTGTATACCACTTTGATCCTTGGATGGTAAAAACGGTATAACAGAAATTCAATAATTAATAGTAATATCGGGGGTCACGTGATGCGTTTGCCTGGTTAGGACGTGTCTCCCTGAGCTCTCCGACCCTGAGCCCCCTGAAATCAGCTTAACTCCCTTCATAACGCGGTCGGGTGATCTCCGTCGGCTCCGGATCCTTTAGTAGGACTGTGTGTACTGCCCTGAGAGCTGCGAGCCCGCAGGCATCTGGGATGCCGGTAAAATCGGCGAAGACAACTAAACCTAAATCGGCTGTGTCTGGGGCAAAAATGGCGGCGCCCTCAACTCCCCCTGCGGCTCCGGCTCAATGGGGAGAATGGGCGCAGGAGATCTCGCGCATGGTCACCGCGGCCCTGGAGGACCGCCTGCACAAACTGCAGTCTGCTGTGGAGGGTTTCCATGAGCGGTTTGAGTCCCATGGTAACCGTCTGGCGGTGGTGGAACAGCGGGTCTCGGACGGAGAGGATGCGGCCTTACAGGACCACGCCAGCATTGTGGCTCTACAGGCACAGGTGGCTACCTTGACAGGCAGGCTGGACGACCAGGAAAATCGCCAGCGTCGGAATAACATACGCGTGGTGGGCCTGCCGGAGATGAGAGCGGAGCATGAGCTATATGCTTTCTTTCAGGTTTGGCTCCCCACAAAGCTGGGCCTGGAGCCGCCGGCGGTGGGTTTTTTGTGCGAGAGAGCGCATCGTCTGGGGCCCCGAACGGAAGACAAAAACCGAACTAGAGCAGCTATCGCCAGATACATCAATTGGAGAGAGAAGGAGGCCCTAATTCAGGCTTACCGGAAGGTTGGGGTGTTGGAGTACGAAGGGAAGAAACTGCTGCTCTTCAATGATTATTCTCCCCACGTGGCTTCTCTCCGAAAAGAAATGGCGCCTATCTGCTCTGCTTTCCATAGAAGGGGTGTGCGCTTTGCGCTTGTCTATCCGGCGTCCCTGCGAGTCTGGAGAGAGGGGAAACCCCATACCTTCCCGGATAAGGCGGCTGCTCAGAACTATTTGGACTCGTTGCCAGAGGTGGCTGATGGAGGGGCTCCGGCGGCTGTCTGACCTGCTAGATGGCGGTGCTTGAGGGACTCTGCTGGTCTCGTTTGCGGCGCTCTGCTATGAAGATCATGCCTGCAGTCTCCGTGGAGTCTCTGCTACTTTCCAGTTTACCTGACCTGTTGTTCCCTGGTTGGCCTGCTTTCCCTGCCTCTTGGTATTGGACTGCCTGTTCTCTGTCAGTCGGTGAGGGGCCGATTGGTGAGATATGACATTGGAGGGGCAGGGAGCTTGGGCCGTGTTCTGTCCCGGCTGATGGACCTGTGGATGCTGGCTGGACTGCTTACAGTGGTTTCTGGAGATCCCTCAATTTTTCTAGGCACTGACTGCTTTTGCTTTCATTTCTGTGTGGGGGATCTCTTCCATTAGGTGGGGAGGGGGGGGCCTTCCTCGGGGGTCTCTTGGACTGTAGACCTGACATGGGCGGCTGGGGCTTGGGAGAGCTCATTCTATGGACTTTAGTTGCTCCACTTGCTGGGAGAGCAGTTTTCTGTATTTTTTCTTTTTCTTCTTACTTGTTTTTTCTTTGGGTGGGAGGGGGTTTGTTGGGGGGCCGCTGGAGATGGATTTCTTCAGGGGTGGGAGGGGGGCTGTTCTCCGTTTCTTGCTGGGTGGGGGGAACTAGGAGAATGCAGGGGGGTTGAGAAGCTTAGGGGTGGGGGGTGTGGTGTTGGGTGGGAGGGGCGGGGGGTGGTAGGGAGGGGGAGCCTTGTGGTGGTTGCATGTGGGTTTGTGTGGGTGTGGTGTGTATGGGTTTGGAAGTGTTCAGTGTGGGTGGCGGTGCAGCGCTCTAGGGCCCGACTTTGGATCTTTGGGATGGGAGGCCTAGCTGGGGGGCTACCCATCTCGGCTATTTTACTGTTTTCTGCAATGACCTCCATTAATACTCTTTTGAATGACTAAGTTGACTATAACAACCCTCAATGTGGATGGGATCCATTCCCCTATTAAGAGAAAGAAGATATTGAACTGGTTGCGACGGAAGGGGACCGATATTGCCTTTGTGCAAGAAACACACCTTTCCCAGGCGGAGCACCTGAAGCTGAGGAGAGACTGGGTGGGGGAGGTTTGCTCGTCCGCCTTCGGTACCAGGAAACGGGGAGTTGCCATTCTTCTGCATAAACAGTTGCCCTTTCACACTCACAAGGTTCTTCAGGACCCAGACGGGCGTTATGTTCTGGTCCTGGGGGAGTTGTGGGGGTCCAAATGGTTATTGTGCAATGTGTATGCTCCTAATGTGTATAATCATAAATTTTTTTCGGCTTTGCTCGCCAGGATAGCCATGTACCCTGATTATCAACCGCTGGTGGGTGGAGACTTTAATATTACTGCGGATCCTGCCATGGATTGTAATCCGGCAAAGGCAGGGGCCAGGGACCATGCAGATAAGGGGGTAAACTTTTTGCTTAGCCAGTTGCAGTTATTGGACACTTGGAGGATTTTGCATCCTACGGAACGCACTTACACATTTTACTCGCATCCCCATAATGTCTATGCTAGATTGGATTATCTGTTGGTTTCCCCGTCTCTGCTCCCTAGGGTGTCACGTATAGATATTGAGGAGGTTCCCCTGTCGGATCATTCGCCTGTCGTCCTGGAGCTCCAGTTTGCGTCGGACTTGGGGGAGCGGCATTGGAAGTTTCCGGGCTACCTATATAGGGATCTCGCCTTTCACAAATACATTCGGGAACAGTGGTTGGAGTATAGTTCTCACAATAATACCACTGATGTTCATCCGGTGACCTATTGGGAGGCATCCAAGGCAGTTCTGCGGGGGTTTATTATTGCTTATCTTTCTCGCAAGCGGAAGGCCATGGATGCGGAGCTTCTAACTCTCTCGAGGGAGCTTCGGCAGCTGCGGATGCGCCACTGTAACTCTCTGTTAGCGGCAGATAAAGATCGCTTGCTGTCTGTTCGGCGGCGGATAGATGAAATTCTGACGCAGCGGGCTACTCGGGATGTCTATTTTCAACGTTATAAACTGTACGCTTGGGGAGGGAAGACGGGGAGATTGTTGGCCAATTTGGTCAGGCCTCCGCGTACCCGTCAGGTTATCTTGTCCATTCGGGATTCTAAGGGCACCTCTTACACGCAGGAACGGCAGATCCAGCAGCAATTTGTTCAGTTTTATGAATCTTTGTATGCTAACCGCCCTTTCTCGGATGCTGCTCGAGACGATTTTTTTCGGGGGCTTCGGCTACCTAGGCTGACGGACGCTCAGGTGGAGCAATTGAATACCCCTATTAGCCCTGACGAGGTGTTGCTTGGGATTAAGAAGCTTAAATTGACTAAGGCGCCAGGGCCGGATGGGTTTGGCTCCGAGTATTACAAGATTTTGTCGGATCAGATTTCTCCTGCTTTGGCTGGGGCGTTTAATGCGCTTTCTGAGTCTAGGGGCTTGGGGACTCCTAATATGGCACATGTGGTGTTGTTGCCTAAGCCGGGAAAGGACCCGGCCCAGGTGGGCTCTTATAGACCTATCTCCCTTCTTAACCAGGACGCCAAGCTTTTTGCTGCAATTTTGGCGCGCAGACTGAATGCTTTCTTACCACTTTTGGTTCATGAGGACCAGGCTGGCTTTGTGCCGGGCAGATATGCGTCCATGAACCTGATTCGAGCTCTGATGGCCCTTCATTCCAGGCGGGGCCTGGTGAGTGATGCGGCTATCGTAGGCCTGGACATGGAGAAGGCCTTTGATAGTATTTCGTGGCAATACCTCTTCTGGGTTTTACGTCAGTTTGGTATTGAGGGCTCTATTCATCATTGGATCAGTAGTCTATATCTTGCTCCGCAGGCGAGGCTTTTGGTTAACGGTCAGTTTACCGCCCCGTTTGCTTTGGGACGGGGGACGCGACAGGGATGCCCGTTATCCCCACTACTTTTTGTTCTGGCTATTGAACCCTTGGCGGCTAAAATTCGCGGGGATTCGGATATCCGGGGCATTCGAATAGGAGACCGGGAGAGTCGCATTAACCTTTTTGCAGATGATATCCTTCTGTACCTGGATCAACCTCGCCGAGATTTGGGCAGGGCCCTTGCTTTGGTCCGTTCGTTTGGGGATCTTTCTGGTCTGCGGGTTAATTGCGAGAAATCTGAACTTCTTCCCTTGCGGTCTACTGTGGAGGAACCCTGGCACGCGAGTCTCGAGATACCGCCGGTGAGGGGTCCGATGCGCTACCTTGGTGTTTATTTGAGTCCGGACCTTAAACTTCTGTACCGTTTCAATGTGACACGTCACCTAGACGCAATACGGCAACTGTGTGATAAATGGAGGGATCTCCCTTTGGGGGTATGGGGGCGGGTGGCCTTGACTAAGATGGTGCTTCTTCCCAAGATTCTGTATCCGCTGCAGGCTGTGCCCCTTTGGGTTACAAATAAAGAGGTGCGTTTGTTTCAGTCACTTCTTTCCACGTTTATTTGGCGACATAAACGAGCCCGTATTAGTTCCGCTACTCTAGCCCTGGATAAATATAGGGGTGGGTTGAATCTCCCCAATCTTCGTTATTATAATGTCGCTGCCCTGTTTCGTTTTATTCATGAAGGGTGGTCGGGCAGTTATAGATTTTCTTCTCGGGACTGGGTAGAGTCCTGGTGCGCCCCGCACTCCTTCCTGTCGCTGTTGCATGCTCCAATGTCAGCTATACCGGGTGGTGGGGCCAAGTTTGCGTATCTTTTGCCCTTGAGGCGTGCGTGGCGGTGGTGGAGGCGGCGGCAGGGGAAAGCTTCAGAGGCCTCCCTGTTGCTGCAGTTGTACGGCAATGTTGACTTTCCCCCGGGGGTGGGTCATGCTTGGTTTCGGCAGTGGGAGCGGAGGGGGGGTAGGACTCTCCGGGATATTTTAGTGGTGGGGGGGGGCTCTTTCCCCTCTTTTGCCCAGCTCCGGACTCAATGGCACCTCCCTCAGACTCATTTTTGGGCTTACCTGCAGGCCCGGCATTATTACTTGTCTCTAGGCAGGCGATGGGGGGAGGCCTGGCTTTGTGGGCCCTTGGATGTCCAATTTTTTCAGGTCTCTCCTGCTTCAAATACGTTGGCTACTTGGTATCGGATTCTGAAGAATGCGTCGGACATGGGGTCTATTGACCGCTTGGCTTCCCAGTGGCGGACTGAGCTGGGCACCCCTCTGGATCGTAAGGCCTTCCTTGATCTCTTTGCCGCTGTGTATGCCTTGGGGGGGTCCACGGATTATAGGGAAATGCAGTTTAAAATCCTTCACCGGGCGTATATTTCCCGAGCCCAGGGTGCTCGAATGGGATTGTGGGAGGATGCAGTTTGTATCAAGTGTCACCGGTCTGCGGGCTCCCTTACTCATCATTTCTTGGAGTGCCCTTCTGCTGCTGTATGGTTGCGCGCTCTCCCTTTTCTAGAGAGCGTTCTCCAGCGAGCGGTTCCCTGGTCCTATGGCTTTTTGCTTTTGGGTGACCAAAGTGCATTGATTGAGGGGGGGCTTACCCTTCCCCAACGCCGGGTTCTGTACATGGCTGTCTTGGTGGTGAAAAAGCTCCTGTTAACAAACTGGGTGGGCGATTCTGTGGTCTCCTTCCCGATGTGGAGGGCTCGATTGGCTGATGTGGGGCGTTATGAACTTCAGCGAGTGCCTCCGTCTGGGAATTTGAATCAACGCTGTTACCGTGATTTGTGGCAGCGGGTGTTGAAGGGCTGTTCCAGCATGGATGCGGAGGAAGTGCCTGTCTCTCCCTGACCTCTTGATTTCTTGATTTCTTCTTCCTCCCCTTCCCTCCCTCCCTTTGGTGGGGAGGCTGCTGTTGCTGGTGGTGCTTCTGTCTTTTTCTTTCTCTTTTGTTTTTCTTCTGTCTTTTTGCCCTGGTCCCTGGAGTTGCTGCATCTGCGGTGGTGTGGTGTGGATGTGTGTGTTTGGGTGGGTGCTGTTGGGATGTTGGATGGACTGTGAGGGGGGTGCTTGGTGAGGTTTGTGGTGTGGGTGTGGGATGGCAGCTGTGTGGTTGCTTGGGGGGGTTTTAACACAAAATGTCAATTGTGATGGGCGTGCACTACTGGGGTTTTTCTTTGTACCGTGTATTTCTCTGATTGGCCTTCTCTTTTATGTTGTTCCCGACTGTTGTCGATGGCTATGTTCCGGCTGTTTGCCCATGGATGTATGTTCCTTTGCAATTGTTAATAAAGATATTGAAAAAAAAAAAAAAAAAAATAGTAATATCTATCTGTATAGATATAGACTGCTGTACGTATGTCTCATTTGATCACAGCTAAGTTCTTTTAAGTCACATGTCTGTTTTTAATTCCAACTATAGCACTTAATGGGAGGGATAATATGAGGTTCTTTCTCACTATGGTTAGCTTTAGCCACCAACAGATCAAATCGCTTAAATTCCGTCTCCAGCGTCTGTATTACCTTACAGCGTCTTAACTCAGCAGCCACACATCTTCCCACATTTCACCTTTGGGAGGCATTGTAATTACAGGTAGAGAGCAGGAAGCCAGGGACAAGCTAGAATAATGGCCAGCTTGAGGAAATATTTATCTCGCTGTCCATGGCAGCGGGTGCAGAAAAGGAAAGCACAATCTAGTTTGACTTTTATCTCTGAGAACATTTGCTACCTTTTGTTGAGACATTATAAGCAAGCAACACGCCTACGTCTCGTAAAAGGAAAAGTACATTGCAGTATTATTAGTGCCATTGTAGATGACAGCAGATAAAGATCAAAGTGGCCCATTTAGGGCTCCTTTTACAAAGCCGCACTAGCGGTTTTAATGCACGCACCGGATTAGTGCGGGCTATAGCGCTCGCTAGCCGAAAATCTACCGCCTGCTCAAAAGGAGGCAGTAGCGGCTAGCACGCGAGACAATTTAGCACACGCTATTCGGCTTTGTAAAAGGAGCCCTTAGTTTACCCAGTGCAGTGGCTAGCATTTGTAAATGGTTTCTGTCTTGATATACCGGATACCACCTTTCTAAGGTTCAACAAACCAATGCAGTTTGCTATTTTCCTAGGTACTTACGTTACCTTAGTGGGCTCGCACTCTTTTTATGCCTAGGACAAAGGTAGATGTGTCAGTATGCAAATGCTAGAAGTCTAAAAAATGAAGTGGGAGAGTTAGAGTTTATAAGGCAAAAAGGACGAACAGAATGCTAGGAATGATAAAGAAGGGGATCACAAACAGATCGGAGAAGGTTATCATGCCGCTGTACCGGGCCATGGTGCGCTCTCACCTGGAATATTGCATCCAGCACTGGTCGCCGTACACGAAGAAGGACACGGTACTACTCGAAAGGGTCCAGAGAAGAGCGACTAAGATGGTTAAGGGGCTGGAGGAGTTGCCATCCAGTGAGAGATTGGAGAAACTGGGCCTCTTCTCCCTTGAAAAGAGGAGACTGAGAGGAGACATGATCGAAACATTCAAAATACTGAAGGGAATAGACTTAGTAGATAAAGACAGACTGTTCACACTCTCCAAGGTAGGGAGAACGTGAGGGCACTCTCTAAAGTTGAAAGGGGATAGATTCCGTACAAACGTAAGGAGGTTCTTCTTCATCCAAGGAGTGGTGGAGAGCTGGAACGCTCTTCCGGAGTCTGTTGTAGGGGAAAATACCCTCCAGGGTTTCAAGACTAAGCTGGACAAGTTCCTGCTAAACTGGGACGTACACAGGTGAGGCTGGACTCATTTTAGAGTGCTGGTCTTTGACCTGGGGGCCGCCGCGTGAGCGGACTGCAGGGCACGATGGACCACTGGTCTAACCCAGCAGCGGCAATTCTTATGTTCTTATGTTCACTGAATGATGAGGTAGATCTAATAGGCATCTCAGAGACCTGGTGGAAGGAGGACAATCAACGGGACACTGTGTTACCTGGGTATTTTTCAAAAGAGCGCCTATTTTATCTTGCAGACATAGGAGTCTATTCTATAGGGCACATAGGTACCTACAATCATCTCCAATAGTGCACAAATTATCTTGAATGAATTTCTTTCTGTGAGTGTGTGCTTGTCATCTATATAGTGGCACTGTCTAGAGCAAATATCCTGAGAGCTGCCATTACCCGAATATTTGCTTTAAAATATCAGCCCAGCTCCCGAAAATCCAAAAACCAATCTCCAAAACACACATTAGGCAAAGAAGTTATATCAGTCTAAAAAATAAAAACAAAACATCAAATATGGTTAAGGATCACTGGGCATTTTAACCCTCCATGACAAGAATACCATCCCCATTTACTTATCACGCCAATCTCCCAACTCTACAACCTTCCACTAGCACCACAAATCCAAGGCGCTATTTCTATTTCAAAACCAACCATCTTAAATGCCCAATACATCATAAACCAAAGAATGTCTTTCTTCTCTGTTTTGTTTTGGATCTTCAACAATAATAATAATCTTTATTCTTGTATACCATCCAACCGTGAGTTCCAGGCGGTTCACAACCAAGAAGGACTGTACAATCAGTGAAACATACCTGTAAACAGGGTTAGAGAAAAAATCATGTTACAAACTTATCAAACAAATAAGTTTTCAACAACTTTCTGAAGCCATAATATGATTGCATTTGTGGAATCAGAGAACTTAACCAGGAATTCATTTTTCCTAATTGGAAAGCAAAAGTCTTATCTAGAAATCTCTTGTAACGACAAGCTTTTACAGATGGATACATAAACAAACAGTCATTTTGAGTATTTTTATTCGACCTATATAACTTAAATTGGGAGGATAGGTATCCTGGAGCCAGACAAAAAAGAGCTTTAAAGCAGATGCAGTCAAATTTGAACAAAATTCTCACTTCAAATGGCAATCAATGGAGTCACCGATAGAAAGGACTCACATGGTCACATTTTTTTAACCCGAAGATCAAGCGTACTGCCGTATTTTGTATTACTCGAATACGATTTAAGATTTTCTTGTAAGATGCCAAGTAAATGATAGAAACATAGAAATTGACGGCAGACAAGGGCCACGGCCCATCCAGTCTGCCCACCCTAATGACCCTCCCCTGCCTTTACTTTGCGAATAGATCCCACGTGTCGATCCCATTTGGCCTTAAAATCAGGCACGCTTCTGGCCTCAATCACCTGAAGTGGAAGACTATTCCAGCGATCAACCACCCTTTCGGTGAAAAAGAATTTCCTGGTGTCACCACGCAGTTTCCCGCCTCTGATTTTCCACGGATGTCCTCTTGTTGCCATGGGACCCTTGATGTTGCAATAGTCAAGGGCAGATAGAATTAGAGACTGAACTACTAATCTGAAAGATACTAAGTCAAAATATTTTTTAATAGGTTCAAAGTTTCCAGAGAATCACGAAACATTTTTTTATCATTAGATCAGTGTGGTCTTCTAAAGTTAAGTATGATCTAATATCACCCCCAAGATCTTAATTGAAGTGGCTATGTCAAAATTCTGACCTTTGATTTGAAGTTTTTTATCTGTAATGCTATCGTTCGGACTGGCAAGAAAAATTTTTTTTTTCTGGATTAAGCTTAAGTTTAAATTTGAACCATCCAGTGTTCTATCTGTGCCAGGAGAAAAGCAATCTGATCTTTTATATCCTCTGAAAACGCTGCCATTGGCAAAAGTATAGTAATATCGTCAGCGTAGATGTAGAATTTGACTTTCAAGTCTTGCAATAAATTGGCCAAGGAAATCAAATAGATATTAAAAAGAGTGGGCGACAATGGAGATCCCTGTGGCAGTCCTGATGGATTACTCCAAGAGGATGAATATTGCTCAGCCGAATAGACCTATTTTGCCAAAAGCCTTTAATCCACTTCCAAGATCAATCCTAATCACTAATGGTTATTTAATTGTTTTCAAAACTATCTTATTGGGGAGCTTGCCTTTATTTATAACATTTTCTTATGGTTTTCAAATGGCTAAGCTTCATAGGCTCTTCATAATCAATCTATTGCTGCGTTCTCCACCACTGTCTCTTCTAGTCATCGGCAGTACTGGAAAACGAGACCTCTTGTATGTCAGAACAGACATCATTACCTTTCCATCAATGCATAACTTTGAGCGTGTTCATTTGTCTACAATACTCTCTACCATTCATTGCCATTATTCATCCCCTGCCGTTTGACAGCTTGACAGGAAGATGAGTATTGGCTAGTTTTAATGCAACTCGAAAAATATATGGCAAAGTTATAAGTAAACAAGACTGATGATTAAAATTAAGGCATTGGAAGCAATTGGATGATGCATGCTTTGTTGCTTCCGTGTTTAATGGTCATTTAACTTTTTCAAAAATGTATACTATCCGTGATTAGGATTGATCTTGTTATGGATCTGTTTTGTATTCATTCCTAGAACAGAGTGCAAGGAATGTCCTTTTGCACCGTTTTCCTCCTTT